>NC_069381.1:209461730-210078846 GCF_027475565.1 Acinonyx jubatus | reverse complement strand
TCTCAGAAGGTTTATTTTCTCTGGGAATTCACAGTCCCAAGACTAGTCTCAACAAACAAAGCTGCATTTTCCCACTCTTCCTTCTTTTAAGTATCTATTCAGAAAACGTAAAAGACAGGGGCCGCCTGGTGGCTCAGTCAGTTAAGTGTTCAACTCTGGATTTTGGTTCAGGCCATGATCTCATGGTTGGTGAGTTCGAGCCCCGCATCAGGCTCCACAGTGCTTGGGACTCTCTCTTTCTCTCTGCCCCTCCTGCATACGCTCTCAAAATAAATAAATAAACTAAAAAAAAAAAAAAAAAAAAAAAAAAAAAAAGAAAGAAAATGTGAAGGACACGGCACTTCACATCTATTGCTACATAGTCAGATGGTATTTCCAAATCAGTCCTGACATGTGGGAGCCCACCTCATGTTGTATACTTCTCAGACTCTTCCTTCCCCATGTTCCCTTCTAATGGATCCACCAAGTTTTCTCTGTCCCAGGACTTCCTTGTAGAGAGGAGTTGCCTTTTGGGAGCTTCCTGGCATATTTACCGCATTCCTGGTGTGTGTGTGTGTGGGCCAGGAGTCCCTCAGTGTATGACTCTCGTCAAGAGACCAAACCCAGGCTCCCACTACAGACACTGGAAGGGTTCCGGACACTCTACCGCTGACATCACCAAGTGGCCCATGACTCGCCCTCAGGCAGCTTGGCTGATCTGACATGGGACTCCTATCTGGAGCAAGTGATCCTAAGACCCGTGACAACAGGGGCAGATGTGTCCAGGCCCACAGTGCCAACAGCAGCATCCCGTCTGGGCTGGTTCCTGGAGCTCCCGCCACCCAGGCTCCTTGGTTTCTGCCCTTTTTTTCTCTGCCAGCTGTTCTGGCCTTCCTGTTGCTGTTGTGAGCTACTGGGAGCTTTTCAATAAATTCCTTTTCTTCTTGAGTCGGCCAGAGTCGTTGGCTGTTTTTTGCAACGAGGAACCTTAACACATGCATCCGTTCACTGGTTTGAAGATGACGCATTCTGTTTGTTCTACTAGTGGTTATCTTTATACGTTTCTAAGATGAGCAGATATTATCACTGTTTGTTAAAAGCCCAAACTACAGTAATACTTCTTAATCATCATTCTCTCTCACTGTTTTTAAAACTAGCTTTTTTTTTTTCAAGGCAAGAAAAGACGAGGACAGATTTAAGGCATTTGATCCTAGAAACATATGTACATTTTTCTAACAGCCTAAACCTCTTCAGCACAAGAAAAGAACCTGAGTGCGACAAAGCAGTAGGGTACAGAGGTGGTGAGCAAGGCCTCTGGAGTCAGGCCCCCTGGGTTTGAATCTCGGCTTAGCAGCTAATTAGCCTTAAAAGTCAGAATGGCCTTAGGCCAAAGTCAGACTGGACTGAAAGGTATTGATATTTCTAAACAAAGAATGTGCAACCTCCCTGCGCACAAATAAGAGAACTCACAGGCTAAGAAGACAGCATCCTTCCAAACAGTGTTCAGGTTCCTAAATCTACAAGGTTTAGTGTGAGGATGGTAGTTACCCTCTCAGGTAAATGTCCCTTTGTGTGACCTCCTTTAATGCAGTCCCCTAATCCTCACCCTCTTTCAAGCTTCTGCACAGGGCAGGGAAGGACAACTAGGGGGCTGTTTAGGAACAGAGGCCCAAGGCCCAGGTGAAGGATTCATACCAATTCTTTTTTTTTTTTAATGTTTATTTTTGAAAGAGAGAGAGAGAGAGCTAGCGTGAGGAAAACAAGCTGGGGAGGGGCGGGGGGGGGGGGGACCGAGGATCCAAAGCAGGCTCTGTGCTGACAGTAGATAGCCCCCAGGTGAGGGATTCATGGAAGGCTGCACCTGGCTGGGTAAGAGTCCCCTGGCTCAGGAGAAGTGGCCACAGGCTGGGGCTAGACTGGAAGGCCTGGAAGCTGCTACCACATTCTCTGGAACATCTATAAGAGGAGCGGGATCTTTTTATCTATTATTCAAGTGTCTCCAGCAGCATGAAAGCAATGTGGGCATCATTCAGCTAGCACCACGTGCCAGCCATTGTACGGGGGTAGGACGGGGCATACAAACCTACTGGCCTAGAAGTGCTCTGACAGCTGGAACTTGGGGCGGCACCGAAGGGGGGCACCTGCCTCAGTGGAGGGAAGGCGTCCAGGAGGAAGTGATGCTGCTCAAGACTCAAAGGCGGGGGAGAAGGAGCCTGACTGGCCTCTGAGCTTTGGCCGGGAGAGGCGGACCTTCTCTTATGACAATTCCACCAAAACTGAATCCAGGGGAGGAAGGGGGGGACCCTAGAGAGAATGCAGGCTGTCAGAAGGAGGAAGGGACACCGGAGGCAAAAACACAGCAAAGCAGACTGTGCTCTACATTCACGGCTTTCACTCTGTGCACTTCCCTGGCTGCCCTTCCTGGAATTTGGATTTGGAATCTTCCCGCCAGTCGTTTTCCCTGGCTGGTTTACCTCATTAGACATGCATAGGCAGGATTTCTTTTGTTTCTATTTTAGTCAATTTTAAACAATGAAGTATACAGAATGAAAATGATACTTCTGTTCCCAACACCTACATAAACCACTGTTAGGCTCTTGGCAATTTGATTCCTATCATGTCCCTACACATATCCCCTCCCCCCAATAATGAATAATAGATTGTTTTCAATCATTTGCTTTTCAAAACAAACTGCCTAGAACTATCAGGTAGAAGATTAATGGTTACAATGGGTGATGAAGCTGACAACACCCGAACAGTCTGATCGATTTTAACTTCGCTAAAGTGGGACAACCAGACCCTAAGTGCCTCCTAGAGGAAGGCAAGAGAATTACACGCCACCAACCATGAAGTCTTCCTGCAAAAAACCCTGAGCCTTAATGTAATGGAGCCTCCAGATCTAACTACCAGTTTAAAAGAACACTGAGGCTGGACGAATATGTTCAAGATACCATGAAGAGGGGCGCCTGGGTGGCTCAGTCGGTTGAGCATCCGGTTTTGACTCAGGCCATGATCTCATGGTTCGTTGAGTTTGAGTCCCACATTAGGCTTTGCACTGACACAACGCAGAGCCTGCTTCAGATCCTCTGTTCCCCTCTCTCTGCCACTTCCCCACTCTCTCAAGTGCTCGCTTTCAAAAAGAAACATTAAAGAAAAAAAAGATACCTTAAAGGTGTCATCCAAATCCAGAATGAGGTCAAATTCTTTAGGACAAATGACTTGGTTTCTTCAATAAATAGATAGCACTTAAAAGAGGTTTTCTATTAAAGAATTTAAATGATTTGAGACAATGACAACCAAATGGAATTGTAGAAACTTTTGAATCTTAATTCAAGCAAACCAACAGTAAGAAGGCATTTTGGAGACAGAAAATTGAACACAGACCAGCTATTAACTGGTATCAAGCCAATATCACGTTAATGTACATAATAAAGTGTTTATAGGTAGAATGATAGGATGCCTAGGATTCACATTAAAATGCTCAAGTAAAAAAAATGAAGGGAAGAAGGGGGAAAGTAAGGCAGGGAATAGTTACAAAAAATTGGGCAAGAATATTGAAGTTTTGAACCTGGGTGATGGGTAAAAGTGGATTCATTTTTTATTCTATTTAATGTATGTTTGGAAATGTTCATAATAAAATCCTTTTTTTCTTTAATGTTTATTTAAACTTTTTTTAAATGTTTTATTTATTTTTAAGACAGAGAGAGACAGAGCATGAGTGGGGATGGGGCAGAGAGAGGGAGACACAGAATCTGAAGCAGGCTCCAGGCTCTGAGCTATCAGCACAGAGCCCGATGCAGGGTTTGAACTCACAAACCTCAAGATCATCACATGAGCCAAAGTTGGACGCTTAACCGACTGAGCCACCCAGGTTCCCTAATGTGTGAAATCTTTATTGCAAACTTAAAAAGAATTTTATTATGGGGGCACCTGGGAGGCTCAGTCAGTTGAGTGTCCGACTTCGGCTCAGGTCATGATCTCACAGTACATGAGTTCAAGCCACACACCGGGCTCTCTGCTGACAGCACAGAGCCTGCTTCGGATCCTGTCTCCCTCTCTGCTTTTCCCCTTCTTGTGCTCTCTCTTAAAAATAAACATTAAGAAATATTTTAAAAAATTCACGTCTATCAGTGTGACTGCTTCTTTATTATTTAGATACCTATAAGTGGAATTATTAAATATAAGGAATGAGAATTTTTACCTTGATTGGAAATTGACAAAGTTCTCTGTGAGTGATTGTAATGAGGGGGTTCAGGGCACACTATCCCGAAGTATGGCACCTTGGCATATTGAACATTTTAAGCTAAATGAATTTGAACAAAGCAGGTGCAGAGAGGACTCTGAGGCAAAGGTACCCTCCCTGTATGCGGAGGAAAGGAGCACCCTTTTCTCCAAGACACCAATGAGGAATATGAACCAACAGGCCTTGCTGTTTTCTCTGGTTTCCCACACTGAGCTCATACTCCTTTGTCCCATTCTGTGTTCCCACAAGTCTCCACTCTTCACCAAAAGCATAAAACACTCAGGCTTAACCACTTCTTCAGGTCTTCCTTTTGAAGGCTCCCGTGTTACATAAAACTTACGATGAAGAAACTTACATGCTTTTCTCTTGTTTATCTCTTTTGTCCCCCAACCCAGAATTTAGGATAGAGCAAAAAAAAAAAAAAAAAAAAAAAATGTATTTTCTTCCCTACAGTAGCAATTTGCCAGTTTCCCACAATCCTAAAATACTGCCCAAAATACTGTTTGAGGTTTTAAATTCTGTTAATCTGACGGATACAAATGGTATCTTATTAAATTGTATTTTCCTGACGGTTGTATGGTCGAGCACGGTTTCACACTCTTTTGTGCTACTTAAACGTCTTCTGAAAATTGCTTTTCATATCCTTTGTCCATTTTTGTCTTTTATTAATATGTCTCTTATTACTGATTTAAAACAAAATTTTAAGTGAACTCTCTACCACATGTGGTGTTGAAAGTCACAACCCCCAAGATCAAGAGTCTCATGCTGCACGGACTGAGCTACCCAGGCACCCCTCTTATTCCTGATTTTAATAAGAATGCTTTTTACTTAGCGTCATCACATCTTTCACTTTTACAGCTAGGCATTATTTCAAATGATATGGTATTTTATTAATAACACCTAAATCACAAGTTTCGAGAAGTCCATGATAAAATGTGTGAAAAGCAACTATGCCGGGCACAAAACAGGTATTGATGATTTGGGCTAGAACCATCACCAACGTCACTGGCGGCGTGGCGGCGGTGCCCGGGGTCGAGAGACCGCCCCCCAATCCCTCCCGTCGGGTCGCAGCCTCTGATGCCCTGCGCCTCCCTCTCGGCTACGGGCAGGTGGCGGCCTCACCAGGTTAACTGAGCGCCTGGAACCTATCTACCCTTGCTCACGAGCGGGCGAGTGGCTGCTTTTATGACTGCCATTCACTTTCTCCGGACCCACCGACAAGGGTGTACCGGGACGTGGGACCACCCGCCAGGCCCCCAAACCTAACAGGACTTGCACCTTCTACTCCGCCAACCTGAACCGAACACCCAACCGCCCACGAAAACCGACGAAAACCGACCAAGATGTCCGCCCTGTGCGCAGGCGCAGCATTGATGGCCCTGACTCGAGACCCCGCCCCCAGGCTCGCGCTCTCAGTCTCCTCCTGGGGCCCGCGTCTCGGATTGGCCCAGAGACTGTGCGGGCTCTGATTGGCCGACGCGGAGGCACGAGGGCTCCGTCTCCTTCCGGGGAGCGTTCAGCACGGGTCTAGAGTGCTGGGCGGCCGCTGGGAGGGCGCTGCAGATCTGCTGGCGCCAGGGGCTTCCTGCTCGGCTCTGCAGTGCGCGGTGGCTCGCTGGGCCCTGGGTGGGCGGGGCCGCACCCCCGCAGTCGCCTGTAAAGGAGGGACCAGACTGCGGGTTAACTTGAGAAGTGGCGGCTCTAGGTTCTGGTGCGAGACTCCTTATTTGTGTTGTAAATTTGGACGGAGGTAGAGATGGACGCTGCTCTCCTTAACACTGAGTTCTCAGTCTGGAAAGGTAAAGACATTTGAACTGTAGGTACTGATTTTTTACCTGTATGGGGCTTTATTTTGGCCCGGTGTGCCTTCATTTGAGCAGTTGGTAGTGGAATTAATTTTTAAAAACATCGAAATTATTTGAAAACGCGTGGTGAAGGGAGCCGATGAGAGGGAAAGGGAGGAATTCTTGGAAGCTTGCCTAATACCTTGAGGAGTTACCATTTCTAGGTTTTGGCAGAAGTCACGGTATGGGACATCTGACCTATAGACATTTACCAAAAATTATCTTTTTCGCTATATTTTGTTACTCCCCAGTGTGAGCAAAATATTCCAAATATAACTAACTTTAGGATATGACCTAATTTTATTACAAGTAGAATTCTTACAAATAGAATTTATTACAAATTGAAACTTATGGCAGATACTAGAGGCAAAACGTACATAGCATGGAATGTCAAAGGCCCTGTGATGAGCCTAATAATCTTGTCCATTTTAAGCAGGAAAAAAAGCAAGATGAACTGAAGAAAATGAGTTTTTTTCCAAAGGAGATAGAATATGGGGAAGATGAGATGTCAGACGATGGAAGTAGACATGAGGTAATTATATAAACAGCACGTAGCATAATGACTTACTACTGTCAGAATCCAGAGTAAAACAGTTAAACTGCCTTGTTTAATCTCAAAAGTGGTATACTGAACACTCTCTGACTAGTTTCACAAGCCCACCCTCTAGACTCAGTGCTAAAATCTGACAGTCACTTTTAGAAAAAAAAATTACAGACCACTCCCATGAGCATAGATGCAGAAATTCCAAACAGAATCTTATCGAGTCAACTACCCGTGTCCTGTAAAAAGAATAATGATACATTGTGAGAAGTGAGGTTTGTTTCGGGGGAATGCAAAAGTGTTTTTTGTTTGAAAAGTGATATTGGTTGCCTGGAAATACTGGCTTGAAAGGAAATCTCTTGATTTGTCAGACTGCCCCATTAAATTTCTTTAGTTTGTATGCCCGCCAAACATCTCTGTTTCCATATTTATTCTTTTGACAAATGTTTAGGTCCCTACTACATTCTCTGCTTCTGGCTGGGAGCCTCTGTATTAGCATTTGAATATGGACGGGTTTAAGTTAAGTCCTGAAAGAACTGAGGTGGATGAGTGAGGACACAGCTAATGAATAGTGAATGTTTCATGTCTGCAGCCACCGTGCTCGGGCTTAATGCATTAAGTGACCATATTAGGCAGGCGGCATCAGCCCCATTTTATAGATGGGAAAACAGATTTAGCCATTAACTAACTTGCCCATGGTTTTAGAACTAATAAGCGACACAGCCAGGATTATCTATGGTTCTGCAGAATCCAAAGCCCTTACCCCTTCCCAGCTCATTTTTTTTGTCTTCCCCCCAAGCATTCGTTGTAAGAGGCAGTCAACAATCGTTTATTGTCCACTTTGAGCAACGAGTTGTATAAAAGAAACTTTCCTCAACCCTATTCAGTCTAGTAGTTGTTTTAATCAGTCAAAAGTAAATTATCCACACATACCGTTTGATTTTAATTTAAAACATTAAATATATATTCATTTACCAATCCTTTGATGTGGGACTAAGGTTTTGTCTTTGACTTTGGGTTCAGCATTGGAATAATTTGTCTTCCCTGTGCAAAGTACACCCATAAGTGCATCTTCTGTAATTTGAAGTTTTTTTTTTTAAGTTTATTTTTATTTATTTTGAGAGACAGCGCGAGTGGGGGAGGGGCAGAGAGAGAGGGAGAGGGAGACAGAATCCCAAGCAGACTCTGCACTGTCAGCACAGAGCCGGATGTGGAGCTTGAACTCTGTGAGATCATGACCTGAGCTGAAATCAAGAGTCAGACACTTAACTGACTGAGCCACCCAGACGCCCTGAAGTTTGTTTCTTTTTTTTATTAATTTTTTTTTAAATGCTTATTTTATTTTTGAGAAGGAGAGACAGCATGAGCAGGGAAGGGGCAGAGAGAGAGGGAGACACAGAATCTGAAGCAGGCTCCAGGCTCTGAGCTGTCAGCACAGAGCCTGACGCGGGGCTCAAACTCATGAACCTTGAGGTCATGACCTGAGCCAAAGTCGGATGCTTAACCGACTGAGCCACCCAGGTGCCCCAAGTTTGTTTCTTTAGAGCAAAGAAAACCAGAAAGACTGCTAATAAAGCAATTTGAATACTCCTACATATTTACCATTTTTTCCATCCTTTTATGGCTGCTCACCCACACCTAACCTGACTACAGGTTTTTAAGCTTTATCTAATATGCCCAAAGCATTCAACTTGGTTTTCATAGATTTAGTAACTTACTTTTTGCATGATTGGTTTGTATGATTTGGTTATGTAATTGAAACTGCAAATACGATGGTCACTTGCAGGTTTGGAACAAACGCAATTGATGCTTTTTAAGGATATACTTTAGCCATATGGAACAGAAATGCCCGGGTGTATTTTGAGTACTATAGAGGAACCTGCTAGCCACACATGCTTGGCATTTCATGGATGGCAAGTTAGTAAGTCCTGTTTGGAATTGAGACTGTCATTTAATCTAGCCATAGATATGTTATATGATGGTTAGACACAGTTAAGAGAACATCTAACGTATTATGATGTTCACTATACATTGCATTAGCTTTCCATACCGATCAGCCAGAAAGTTCTTGGTGAATGCAACTTTTTATTTTATTTTATTTTTTTTAATTTTATTTTTTGTTTTTTAAAATTTACATCCAAATTAGTTAGCATATAGTGCAACAATGACTTCAGGAGTAGATTCCTTAGTGCCCCTTACCCATTTAGCCCATCCTCCCTCCCTCAACCCCTCCCGTAACCCTCAGTTTGTTCTCCATATTTATGAGTCTCTTCTGGTTTGTCCCCCTCCCTGTTTTTATATTATCTTTGTTTCCCTTCCCTTATGTTCATCTGTTTTGTCTCTTAAAGTCCTCATGTGAGTGAAGTCATATGATTTTTGTCTTTCTCTGACTAATTTCACTTAGCAGAATACCCTCTAGTTCCATACACGTGGTTGCCAATGACAAGATTTCATTCTTTTTGATTGCCGAGTAATACTCCGTTGTATATATATACCACATCTTCTTTATCCATTCATCCATAGATGGACATTTGGGTTCTTTCCATACTTTGGCTATTGTTGATAGTGCTGCTATAAACATGGGGTGCATGTGTCCCTTCGAAACAGCACACCTGTATCCCGTGGATAAATGCCTAGTAGTGCAATCGCTGGGTTGTAGGGTAGTTCTGTTTTTAGTTTTTTGAGGAACCTCCATACTGTTTTCCAGAGTGGCTGCACCAGCTTGCATTCCCATTGGTGAATGCAACTTTTGCTTTGGAACTCAGACTCTGATAGCTTAGAGGAAAACAGGAGTAGTCACATAATATTTTTCTTAGGCTGATAAGCATGTGATGTGGTTCTCGACTGTTCACACTGGTCACCCTTGGTCATTAAAGTGTGGTTCTTATAATCCTTGATTAGTGCAGCATGTAGTAATACTGTTGCAATTAGATGAACTTTTAAGGTAACCAGAACCTAAAGCTGGCTCATTGAAATTATTTCATTAAAACCCTCATCTTTTGGGACACCTGGCTGGCTCAGTAGAGCATGTGACTCTTGATCTCTGGGTTGTAAGTTCAAGCTCCACGTTGGGTATAGAGATTACTAAAAATGAATAGATTAAAAAAATAAATAAATAAAACCCTAATCTCTTTCACCTAACTTCCCTGATCCCACATCATTACCATGCCAGATGCACTGGTCCCCCTCATCTGCTTGCCTATAAATTGTGTTCATAATCAGTAATGCTAATCACATGTACTTATCTCTTCCTATGATGTGGATTGAGGGCTATATATATATACACCAGTTTGCTGGTGTTGCCTTAATAAAATATCACAGACTGGGTGGCTGAACAGCAGAAGTTTATTTGCTCACAGTTCTGAAAACTGGAAGTTGAAGATCAAGCTGTTGGCAGGTTTGGTCTTCTGAAGCCTCTCTCCTTGGCTTGTAAATGTCTGCTTTCTCAGTGTTTATTCACGTAGTCATTCGTCTGTCATCTGTGGCCTAATCTCTTATAAGGACAGCAGTCATATTGGATTAGGGCCAGTGTAACAACCCCATTTTAACTTAATTACTTCTTTAAAGGCCTGTCTCCAGATACAGTAATATTCTTTTTTTTTTCTTTTAACTTTTTAACATTTATTTATTTTTGAGAGACAGAGCATGAGTGGGGGTGGGGCAGAGAGAGAGGGAGACACAGAATCTGAAGCAGGCTCCAGGCTCTGAGCTGTCAGCATAGAGCCCAACACAGGACTTGAACCCACAGACCGTGAGATCATGACCTGAGCCAAAGTCGGATGCTTAACCGACTGAGCCACCCAGGCGCTCTCAGTAATATGTTTAGATACTGGGGATTAGGACTTTGACATATGAATTTTAGTGGGATATAGTTCAGCCCATAACTCCAGTAATGCCTTCCCTGTATTATGACATGGTTCTAGTTAGCACTGGCAAGATAAAGACAGTGCTTCTATTAATTGCCCATCTTGTTCTTTTGTGTATGGTGAAACTGCATTCAGTGTTTTACTAAAATTGTCATCTTTAGGTATCTAATTTTATAATACCATGCCCAGTTATTAGTAGCCATGGGGTGGGAATTGATGGTGTAATTAGAAAACATGAGACTCAATGTTTGGGGCTTGGCTCTCATTCCCGTGTATGTTCTAGTCGTCTGTTGTGGGAAGCTTTTCACTTTAATGTATATTTGTATGCAAAAATTTGGCACTCTAAAGGCATGTAGAGCCACCTAAACAGTAGTTGACTGGGCATATTTTCCTAGGGCAGTAGCTTGGATACTCCTAGAAACTAGTTCCTTCCCTGTAAAGATTCTGATTTGATAACTCTAAGTGAAGTTTAGGAATTTGTTTTTCTTTTCCTTTTTCTTAAGACGAGCACGTCAGGTGGCGCTGGGAGCTCTCTTACTGCACATTGAGAAGTTCATCTCAGATCAACATAGACATTGACATATGTGCTTGACCAAATCTTGCCCTTGCTGACTGTATATGTGACTGTAACCTCTTGGGCAGGGGGAAGACCTGCTTTCATTGTTGCTACTTCTCCTCCAGGCTGTCGTCCCTCAGAAAAATGGTGGGGAGGTTACTACTGCTCCAGAAAATAAAGTCGGGGGGAAAACGTCTCTGGCTCCCGTGGTTGCTGAGAAACTAACATCACCACACAGGAAGACAGCCACATGGGCCAAATTGCCAAAAGACAGGAGGAGTGCCAAGAAGAGAAGTGGGAACGATGAGGAGGAAGAAGATAAGAACACGGAGTTGGGCCAAGATGAGAAAGGTAAGAAGTCCTCTTCCAGAGGCGCTCCTGGCCAGTGGCTACAAGATAGCAAGGGTCAGCCCTGTGTCCTTCCACATTGCTGTTAGAGGCGTTCTGTGAAGATACCCCCCTTCAGAAAGTTGCCATGGCAATCTCTGGCTGATTTTTCAGGCCTGGCTTCATTGAGGAGGAAATCTCAGTGGACATTTGACCTCTGCTGTCCCCATGACCAGAATCAGTTTTCACTGAACATTATACATTGATTGTTTCTGTCGTGGTGCTATGAGCCACGCGCATTAATAGTCCCCCAAACTTAATTCTCAGTGATTTCGTTTTTGTCTTGATGGAATCTATGTAACATTTTAAATTGTATTGCTTCCAGGAGTGCCTGGCTGGCTCAGTCAGTGGAACATATGACTCTGAATCTCAGGGTTGTGAGTTTGAGCCCCATGTTGGGTGTAGAGATTACTTAAAAATTAAAAAAAAAGATACTGCTTCCAAATAAGTAATTATTGTATTTTTATTAAAATACAATGACAATGCATTTAAAGTTATTTCAAAATAAGAGGTTAAAGTGGCAGTGAATTTGTTTTTTTTTTTTTTTGGTTTGTGTATTATAGCCAGATTTACAGGAAGTTTTTCTGAAAGAACAATTTGTTATTCTCATTCTTAATAAGTCTGTCTAATTGATTAGGTAGGTTTTCATTTAGAATCTGAAAAAGAAGATGTGTATTCTACATGGGTCAGAGGGAGAAAGCCCTTCCTGTAGGGGTTGGGGACAGTGACTGAGGAAAAGGGCTGTAAGGAAGAAGAGGAAAAGGAAGGTCAGAATGACCTAAATCAGTTCAGTAGAGGGGTGGCCCGTATCAAGGAATTCAGGTTGTAAGGGAAGCCCTTGGGCAGAGGCTGTTGGATTTCTTTTAGGAACTTGAAGAACTTTCTGATTAATTTATAAATGCTTTCACAAGTACTCTGACCAGACCTAACCTATGTGTTTTGTGAAGAGTAGACATACCATAGGTATGGTATTTGTGATTAGAGTAAAAGCTTCCGGTTTACTCATTAGTGGTACAGACAGATCATTAAAAATATAGTATTCTGGCTTTTGCCCACAGAGCCTATCAAAAAAACACCTGATAAATGGAAGAAGGAGATGGCTAAACAGAAGGCTTCCCCTGAAATCAAAAAACAGAGATTGGAAGGTAACTTGTTTGTTGTGTTTTAAAGCACAAGACAAAACACGGAGACTTGTGTATTGGTTAAGTATAGGTATGATGTTTGTGGACAAGGCGAAAGCCCAAGTGATAAACAAGGGGATTTTTATTGCAGTTTGGCGTTACAGTATGCCAGAATCTTTAACAGAATTTTCTTTTAGCATCATTGTTACTGAACTGTTTATTTGAGTTCTTTTCTTTCTTCCTTCCTTCCTTCCTTCCTTCCTTCCTTCCTTCCTTCCTTCCTTCCTTCCTTCCTTAACCTTTTTGTATGGCAGTTGAACCACCTGTCACCTGTAACTTTCAAACTGTTTGTTGGAAACCTGAATTTCAACAAAACCGCTGCTGAACTAAAAACCGGTCTCAGTGAGTTTTTTGCTAAAAATGATCTCACAGTGGTTGATGTCAGAGTTGGCATGTCCAGGTAAATACTGATAGATGAAGAATGTTAAGTCGATCAGCCCAGCATTATTATCCCTGGAGAAATTACGAGTTCCCGTATTTTTCTGTTTCATTGTGGGTTACCAGACTTCTGTCTCATCGGATCCTTCTGTTACCTGCTGTTCACCCTTTAGTGGGGTTTCACATCAGTCTCTGGCAGTTCAAAGTGAGTACAGTAGTCTCATATCCGCGGGCAAACATTCTAAGATCCCCAGTGGATGCCTGACACCACAGATAGTACTGAACCCTGCGTATACTATGTTTTTTCTTTTACAACATACCTGTGATAAAGTTGAATTTATAACTTAACCAGGCTAAGAGATGAACAACAATACAACAAAATAGAACAATTGTAACAGTATACTATAATGAAAGTTACATGAATGTGGTTTGTCTCTCTCAAAATATTTTTACTCTGCTATGCACACCCTCTTTCTTGTGATGCTGTGAAATGACAAAATGCCTCCGTGATGAGATGGGGTGAGGTGCGTGGTATAGGCGTTGTGACCTCGCTTTAGAGTGCTGTTGACATTTTGAAGCTAGGTCAGAAGGAGGATTGTCTGCTTCCAGACCACACAGTTGACTGTGGATAACTGCAACCACGGATAAGAGGGACTACTATATTTAAAATCTTTCAGTGGCTCTTAGAAAATCCATTGTATTGGGGCATCTGGGTGGCTCAGTCAGTTAAGCATCTGACTTGGATTCAGGTCAAGATCTCATGGTTTGTGAGTTCAGTTCCCATGTCGGGCTCTCTGCTGTTAGCACAGAGCCCGCTTCAGATCCTCTGTCCCCCTCTTTCTCTACCCCTCCCCCACTCACATGCATGCACTCTCTCTCTCATAAATATAAATTTTAAAAAATTTATTTAAAAAATCCATCATATTAAATTGCTATCCCATTTTTCCAATTGAAATGTTAAAATAATCCTGAGATTCTCCTTGTCTTTACAGAAACACATTTCCATGATTTTCTACAGTGAGTGATGTTATTTGCCCACGATTATTTTATTTTATTTTACTTTATTATTTCTTAAATATATTTATTTTGAGAGAGCACAAGCAAGGGAGGGGCAGAGAGAGAGGGAGAAAGAGAGAATCCCAACAGGCTCCGCACGGTCAACTTGGAGCCCGAAGAGGGCTCAAACTCATGAACTGTGAGATCACATCCTGAGCCAAAACCGAGTCCAGCACTTAATGGACTAGGCCACCCAAGCGCCCCTGCCCAGAATTATTTTAAACTAAGCTGCACATTTAATCGTAGCCCCCTCGCTTTGGTGCAAATATAGGTTCTGTATCACTTCTGCTTTTTTTGCCAAGTTGAATTTCATCTTTCTCACTTCTTTTTCATCAGAAGCGTATTTCCTGGGTGTGAGCATATTTTATAGTACTCAGACTGTCTTAGGTAAAAACAAACAAAAAATAATAATAGTAACAGGGGCACCTGGGTGGCTCAGTCGGTTGAGCGTCCGACTTTGGCTCAGGTCATGATCTCGCAGTTTGTGAGTTTGAGCCCCATGTCGGGCTCTGTGCTGACAGCTCAGAGCCTGGAGCCTGCTTCAGATTCTGTGTCTCCCTCTCTGCACCTTCCCCGCTTGCACTCTGTCTCTTTCTCTCTCAAAAATAAATAAACATTAAAAAAATAATAATAATAATAGTAAACATTCATTGAGCACTCACTGTTCCAGGCACTGTTCTTCGTTCCTTATTTCTATTAACTCATTGAACCTGTTAAGACAATCCTCAGTGGTAATTATTGCTGTTCTTCCCATTTCACAAAGAAAATTTAGGCACAGAGAAGTTAAGTAATGTGCCCAACATCACACAGTTAGAAAGTGGCAGAGCTCGGAGTTGAACCCAGCACTCTGGCTCCAGAGCCTACGCCACAACTTTTGTCACATCGCTCTTACGGTTTTTGTTAACTTTTTGTTTGTAATTTGCAATAAATAAGAACCCTTTTTGCATTAAAAAAAAAAATCTTTCTGTAATAGCCCTTGGGTTTGCTAATACATTCCTCATTAGGAGTGATATTTTTGTTCTAATTCACAAATGCACATGGATTTTTCTTAAAACAAAAATTCAAAACCTTACTTTTAAACTTCATTTTCTATAGGTTTTGGTTAAATTTGGTCAGTTGCTACACAGAAAACTAATAAAGATTTCAGCAGGTGAATTTGCACTGACTTCATCCCTTGATCCAGAACAGGCTTTCTCCATTTTGGCACTATTGACACTTTGGGCCGGATAATTTGTTGTGGGGGACTGTCCAGTTCGTTGCAGGCTCTGTAGCAGTGTGCCTGGATTCTCCCCACTGAGTAGTAGAAGCACTCCCCCAGTTGTGACAGCCAGAATGTCTCTAGACATTGTCAAACTTGCCCAAAGGTGAGAACCACTCCTTTGGTTACTTTATTGGCATTCTTATTGCTGGTTGGTGGAGCCTTAGTTTTAAATTGTAAATGACTCAGTGCTGATTTCCACTTTCACATCCAGTGTGACTAGCCAACCAGAAGTCATGTGCCTCTTGATCTTACTTAGTGTTTTTTTTCCCCTTTTATATCTCTGTAGGAAATTTTGTTATGTGAGTTTTAAATCTGCTAATGATCAGGGAAAAGCCTTGAAACTTAGTGAGACAAAGGTCCTTGGGAATGAAATTAAATTGAGAAAACCAAAAGGAAGGGAAGTAAAGAAAGGTATGTAAACAAGGTAATTTATTTATAGATAACTGTGGGGGCACCTGGGTGGCTCAGTCGGTTAAGCGTCCGACTTTGGCTCACGTCATGATCTCACGGTTCGTGAGTTTGAGCCCTGCATCGGGCTCCGTGCTGACAGCTCAGAACCTGGAGCCTGCTTTGGATTCTCTGTCTCCCTCTCTGCTCCTTCCCCACTCACACTCTGTCTCTCTCTCAAAAATAAGTAAACATTATAGATAACTGTGTATCTAGAAGACTCTGGGTCAGGAACTAGTAGTATCAGATTCTTTCTTATTGTGTACAAGTACTTAGTTACCACCAGGTCACCTGCTTCCACAGCACAAACTTTATCTGCATTGCTCTCACCCTGTGTGCTCTAGCTGCCTGGCTCACCTTCCCTGTCATAGCATCCTTTGTCTACAGTACTCTCTGTCATTATGTACCTTTCCTTCTCTGCCATAATGTTCTCTGCAGGACTCAGTCCCTGACCACCTGCAGCCCATCCATAGAATCTCAGTTTAAAGGTCACTTCCTCAGATCAGAAAAAATTTCCCTTCCAGACTAGATTAAGTCTTTTTTTTTTTGGGGGGGGGGGAGTATGGGGGATTCCCTTCCCTTCCCTTCCCTTCCCTTCCCTTCCCTTCCCTTCCCTTCCCTTCCCTCCCCTCCCCTCCCCTCCCCTCCCCTCCCCTCCCCTCCCCTTCCCTTCATTTAAGGTAATCTCTCCACTCAATGTGAGGCTTAAACTCACGACCCAGAGGTCAAGAGTTGCGTGCTTTTCTGATTGAGCCAGCCACGCGCCCCTAGGTTAAGTCTTTACTAGATGTTCTCATTTCCCTTTTACTTTTCCTTCTTAGCACTTATCAGAGTTTGTAATTATGTGACTGTATGTTTGCTAGCCTTTTCCTCCAAGGCCACATTCCCGAGAGTAGAAGCCTGTATTTTCATGTACCATGTAGCATAGGCCCTCACCCAGATGTGTGTGCAAACATTTGTTAAATGAAGGAATATGTATTGCTATTAACACTCCCTAACTCTTGGAGAAGTATTTTTCCTCCCTTGTAGAACTTTTGATGCTTATTAGATCTGAACTCAGACTGAAAATATGCTTTTGTGTTACATAGCTCGAAATACCAAAACACTTTTGATCAAGGACCTGCCTGATAAAGTCATTCAGCGTGAGTTAAAAGAAGTGTTTAAGGATGCCTTTCAAATCAGATTGGTGAGCAAGGATGGGATGAATAAAAGGTGTGTTTTGTACCGGTGTTGAAAAACAATGTATTTCTACTGGGTTCAGACATAACACAATTTCACTGCATTCTCCCAAGTCACTTAGGCCTGATTTTAGAAAACAAAAGAGTAGTTATCCAACCTTTCTACCAGTAGGCATAAAAAACTGAAGGGGGCAGGGGCGCCTGGGTGGCTCAGGTCATGATCTTGTGGTTTGTGAGTTCAAGCCTCGCATCAGGCTCTGCAGCACAGAGCCTAGAGCCTGCTTCAGATTCTGTGTCTCCCTCTCTCTCTCTCTCTGCCTCTCCCCTGCTTGCACTCTCTCTCTGTCTCTCTCTCTCAAAAATGAATAAACATTAAAAAAAATTTTTTTAAAGGAAAAAAGAGAATAAAAAAACTGAAGGGGGCATCATAAATGGACAGTCAGAAGTTTCTAGAAAACTGTAGTGGTGTCATTGAGAAATGAAGGCTTATTCTACCAAGTTCGAGACTGAAGATTGGAAGAATTCAGTCATAGATCATCTCCATTCTTCTCTCTCCAGGGCTGACTCCAGTAGAACAGCACACTTGGTGAATTGCCTGGACAGGTGGCCAAACAAGCATTGAATTGGCCCATTAGAACTATGTTGTAACAGGGGCGCCTGGGGGGCTCAGTTAAACATTCGACTTCAGCTCAGGTCATGATCTCACAGTTTGTGAGTTTGAGCCCCGCGTTAGCCTCTGTATTAATATAGCTCGGAGCTTGGAGCCTCCTTCAGATTCTGTGTCTCCCTAGCTTTCTGCCCCTCCCCTGCTCACATTCTGTCTCTCTCTCAAAAATAAATAAATATTAAAAAGACAACAACAACCTTAAAGCCATCATCGGTAAAAAAAAAAAGGGGGGGGCGCACCTGGGTGGCTCAGTTGGTTAAGCCTCCGACTTTGGCTCAGGACATGATCTCACTGTTCTTGAGTTTGAGCCCCACACTGGGCTCTGTGCTGACATCTCAGAACCTGGAACCTGCTTCAGATTCTGTGTCTCTCTCTCTGCTCCTATCCTGCTTGTGCTGTCCCTTCCAAAATAAACATTTAAAAAAAATTTTTTTTAAAAAGAACTGTGTTGTAATAATTAATGGAACACTAGCACTACGTATCTAGGCTTTGGTAGAGTAAGAGGGTGAATGTGGTGAAATCAGAAAGGATGGAGTAGGATGTATGAAAGGAATTCTCTCTTTTTTTTAATTTTTTAATTTTTTTTTTTTAATGTTTTTACTTATTTTTGAGACAGAGAAAGACAGAGCATGAGCAGAGGAGGGGCAGAGAGAGAGGAAGACACAGAATCCAGAGCAGGCTCCAGGCTCTGAGCTGTCAGCACAGAGCCCGACGCGGGGCTCGAACTCATGGACTGCGAGATCATGACCTGAGCTGAAGTCGGACGCTTAACCGACTGAGCCATCCAGGCTCCCCTGGAATTCTCTTTTTTAAAAATCTTTTTAATGTTTATTTTTGATAGAGAGACAGAGTATGAGTGGGGGAGGGGCAGAGAGAGAGGGAGACACAGAATCCGAAGCAGGCTCCAGGCTCTGAGCCGTCAGCGCAGAGTCCGATGTGGGGCTCAAACTCACAAACTATGAGATCATGACCTGAGTGGAAGTCAGACGCTTAACTGACTGTGCCACCCCGGCACCACCACCACCTCCCCCTTTTTTTAAAGTAAGCTCAAAACTGCCTCATGTAAGGCTTGAAGTTAGAACCCTAAGATCAAGACCTGAGCTGAGATCAAGAGTGAGATGCTTAACTGACTGAGCCACCCACACAACCCTCTTTTTTTTTTTTTTAAGATTTTGATAATTTTTTTTACGTTTTTTTTATTTTGAAAGAAAAAGAATGAGTGGGGAAGGGGCAGAGAGAGAGGGAGAGAGAGGATCCCAAGCAGGCTCTGTATCATCTGCACAGAGCCCTATGTGGGACTTGAACTCATGAACCGTGAAATCATGACCTGAGGCAACATCACGAGTTGGACGCTTAATTGACTGAGCCATCCAGGTGCCCATTAAAATTTTATTAAAAAAAATTTTTAATGTTTATTTTTGAGGGAGGGAGACAGAACGTGAGTGGGGGAAGAGCAGAGAGAGAGGGAGACACAGAATCTGAAGCAGGCTCCAGGCTCCAAGCTGTCAGCACAGAGCCTGATGTGGGGCTTGAACCCATGAACCGTGAGATCATGACCTGAGCCGAAGTTGGATGCTTAACCTACTGAGCCACCCAGGTACTCCTATTTTAAGGCAGCCCTTAAGATTTTATTTTTAAGTAATCTCTACCCACTGTGAGGCTCGAACTTACAACCCCTAGATCAAGAGTCCCATGCTCCACCAACTGAGCCACTCAGAGGCCCCTATTTTGGAGGAATTCTTAATGAGGTGCAGCTTGCATATCAGAGTTACAGATACATTTGAGTGAAAATTGTTGGAGTAGGTAAACTCTAAAATAGTCTATACCAGTATATTCTGAATAACATCTCTAGAAAAGAATCCTACCAATTCAGAAAACAAGTCTGAAAGGATGAATCCCATATTGTTAGCAATTAGCTATTGTCAGTGTTTTCTGTGAGGAGATTTGGGGACTCTGCCATGCTTACAGTCAGAAACACTGGAAAACAACAACAAATTGCTGCCAAAAACCATAGAATTTCTCTAATGATATTTAAATAAGTTTTGATTACATATACGTAAGTCTTCAGAATCATTCCTTTACATGAAGAATTATTATAAAGGGGAGATAGCGGAAGCCAAGGAATCCATGGCCGTATTAAATAAAGCCTAATACCTATGTCAGAATCGAGTGTGGTACATTCTTCAAGAATATTCTTACTCAGCAGATCCTTTCTACTTATCTTTCACCGAAGTAAGTTACAGTTTCATGAAGGTTTACGTTGAAAGTATGGAATCATAAAGTACTAGAGGAAGACATGGAGAATGTTTTTGTTTTGTTTGTTTTTAAAGATTTTATTTTTAAGTAATCTCTACATCCAATGGGGGGCTGGAACTCACAATCCCAAGATCAAGAGTCACATGCTCTTCCAACTGAACCAGCTGGACTCTGCTGTTTGTTTGTTTTTAATCTTCAGCAGGGGAAGACCCGTTGAGTGTGACACAAATCCTGGAAGTCCTAAAAGAGTAGATAAGTTTGACTGCATAAATATAAAGTATTTCTATGTGGGGGAAAAAAATCCCTTAAGCAAAGTCAAAAGACAAGTGACAAACCAGGAAAAAAAATTTGTAATTTCTATCAAAACTGAGGGCTAATCGGGGTGCCTGGGTGGCTCAGTCGATTAACCTTCCGACTTTGGCTCTTCGTCATGGTCCCTCAGTCCATGAGTTCAAGCTCTGCGTCAGGCTCTTGCTGACAGCTCAGAGCCTGGAACCCGCTTTGGATTCTGTGTCTTCCTCTCTCTCTGCCCCTCCCCCACTCACACTGTGTCTTTCTCTCTCAAAAAAAATAAACATTAAAGAAATGAAAAAAAAAACAACTGAGGGCTAATTTTGTTGATAAAGTGCATCTTACAAATCAATGAGAAAAAGACCAACAATCCAGTAAAAATATTGGCAAAGTATGAACAGGTAGGTCACAGAAAAGGAATTTTTTTTTATGTGTATCTTTTTCCTTTATTTTTAAATTTTATTTATTTTTATTAACTTGTTTTATTTTTTATTTTTTTAAATTTACATCCAAATTAGCATATAGTGCAACAATGACTTCAGAAGTAGATTCCTTAGTGCCCCTTACCCATTTAGCCCATCCCCCCTCCCACACCCCCTCCCTAACCCTCAGTTCTCTGTATTTAAGAGTCTCTTCTGGTTTGTCCCCCTCCCTGTTTTTATATTATCTTTGCTTCCCTTCCCTTATGTTCACCTGTTTTGTCTCTTAAAGTCTTCATGTGAGTGAAGTCATATGATTTTTGTCTTTCTCTGACTAATTTCACTTAGTGTAATACCCTCCAGTTCCATCCACATAGTTGCAAATGGCAAGATTTCATTCTTTTTGATTGCCGAGTAATACTCCATTGTATGTATGTATGTATGTATGTATGTGTATATATGTGTGTATATATATATATATATGTATATATATATATATATATATATATATATATATATACCACATCTTCTTTATCCGTTCATCCATCGATGGACATTTGGGCTCTTTCCATACTTTGACTATTGTTGATAGTGCTGCTATAAACATGGGGGTGCATGTGTCCCTTCAAAACAGCACACCTGTATCCCTTGGTTAAATGCCTAGTAGTGCAGTTGCTGGGTCTTAGCGTAGTTCTATTTTTAGTTTTTTGAGGAACTTCCATACTGTTTTCCAGACGGCTGCACCAGCTTGCATTCCCAAAGGAATTTTGAACATAAGACACCCATCCTCATTCATACTAAAAGAATTGTTAATTAAAATGTAATTTTAATTAATTTAATGTAGATGCAACTTCCTACCTGTTAGATGTTCACAGATCAAAAAATGTATCATCACAGTGCTAGAGGGTTGGAGAAACTGGCATGCTCGGACTTCGTTGGTAGAAGGGATATCGGTGAAGTCTATAGAGATGAGTTAGTATCTGTTATAGTTGCACGTACTGTTTTATCCTGCAGATAGAGTCAGACAAGTGTGACATAATGTGTTACAAAATTGGTTGTGCAAAATTAGAATTGACCTGAATATCTGTCAATAGAAAACTGACTAAAATTTTCTGGTAGATCCAAAAGATATTCTAGTATACAGTTGTAAAAAGAAGTGAAACAGCATTTTGTGTACTGATGGGAAATAATGTCCAATATAAAGGCAAAATATAGAACAGTGTGTGTGATATTCTACTTTTTATGTAAAAATACAGTGGAGGTTGTATTTTGTGTAGAAAACACAAATGTTAAAAACAGATCAAAGACCTAAAACATAAGAGCTAAAACAAGATTGTGGCAGAAACACAGGAGTAAATCATTGTGATCTTAGGTTAGAGTGTTGCACAGGTGATGGAAGATTGACAGGTTGGGCTTTATTAAAATTAAAAACATTTGTACTTCAAAGGACACTATACAAAAAACTCCACAGACTGGGAGAAAATATTGCAAATCATGTGTCTGTTAAAGGACTTATCTTCAGAATATGTGAAGAACTCTTAGAACTCAATAATAAGACAACCCAATTAAAAAATGGGCAAAGGGCTTGGGGTGCCTGATGACTCACTCGGTTAAGAGTCTGACTCTTGATTTCGGCATAGGTCATAATCACAAGGTGTGGGATCGCGCCCCACGTTGGGCTCTGCGCTGAATGTGGAGCCTGCTTGGGATGCTCTCTCTCCCTCTCATTCTACCCCTCCCTGCTTGCGATCACTCTTTCTCTCAAAAATAAGTAAACATCTTTATTTTTATCATTTTTTATAAACAAACATTTTTTAAAAAAATGGACAAAGCGCTTGAATGGACATTTCTCCAAACAAGGTGTAAAAGTGCCCAATAAGAACATGAAAAGATGCTCGACATGAGTCGTTAGGGAAATGCAAATCAAAACCATGGTGTGATCCTACTTCACAACCAGTAGAGTGGCTATAAAAAATGGCAGGCCATAACAAGTGTGGGCAAGGATATGGGGAACTTGGAACCTTCGTTCATTGCTGGCGGGAACGTGAAATAGGGCCGTTGCTTTGGAAAACGGTTTGGCGGTTTCCGAAAATGTTAAACATAGAGTTGCCATATGGTGCAGCAATTCTGCCACTAGGTGCGCACCCAAAAGGAATGAAAACGTAAATCCACACGTTTCGACAAATGTTCATATCAGCTTCATCCTTACTAGCCCCAAAGTGGAAACAACCCCAAATGTCCACCAGCAAATGAATGGATAAACAAAATGTGGTCCTTCCATGCAACATAATACTGTTCTGTCATAAAAAGGAATGAAATAGTAACATATGCTACAACATGGAGGATCTGAAAAACATTCGGCTACATGAAAGAAGCCACTCACAAAAGATTGCACAGTCCTACGATCCCATTTGTATGAGATGTCCAGAATAGGCAAATAGCATAGCGGTTGGGCCAAGGGTTGGGTATGACTTGGGAGAACGAGGAGTAACCACTGACGGACATTTTGGGAGATGATAAAAATCTGCCGAAATTGGATTATCGTGATGGTTATAGAATTCTATAAATACATTAGAAGTCATTGTACACTATTTTATTTTTAAGTCATCCCTGCACCCAACATGGGGCTTGAACTTATAACCTGGAGATCACAAGTCACATGCTTCACTGATAGAGCCAGCCAGGTGCCCCTCACTGTGCACTTTAAATGGATGAGTTTTATGATACATGAATTATATCTCAGTAAAGCTTTAAAAAATAGAGTGTGGGGCACCTGGGTGGCTCAGCCGGTTGAGTGTCTAACTTTGGCTCAGGTCATGATCTCATGGTTCATGAGTTTGAGCCCTGCGTCGGGTTCTGTGCTGATAGCTCAGAGCCTGGAGCCTGCCTCAGATTCTGTATCTCCCTCTCTCTGCCCCTCCCCTGCTCGCACTCTGTCTCTGTCTCAAAAATAAATAAAAACATTAACAAACACAGAGTGTGTATATGTGTACATTTGCTTTTATATGTACAGCATGTTGCCTCTGAGGCTAGAAGTTGGGCAGAAGGCACACTGCACCATATCCTTTTCTACCTTTTGCCTTTTGAATCTTGTATGTATTACTAATTCAGAAGCCAAAAGTACTGAATGCTGACTATGCTTTCTTCTCCCCTCCACCCGGTCCCCACAATTGCAGGATCGCCTATGCTGACTTCAAATCACAGGCTGATGCAGAGAGGGCCTTGGAAGACAAGCAAGGAACAAAGATTGGAGGGCTTGCCATAGCTCTGGACCCTGTTGGAGAGAAAAGTCAAGGCCAAGAAGAGAGAGGCTGGAAGAACAGCACGCGGAGAAGTAAGGGACGCTAAAGCTCTGTAGACTGAAACTTGCCAGGGTCGGGTTGTCAGCCGGGTTCCCCAGAGAGGGGCTGGAATCAGGATAGGGACACTTTTTTGTTTTTTAAGTTTATTTATTTTGAGAGAGCGAGAGCAGGGGAGGGGCAAAGAGAGAGGGGAAGAGAGGATTCCAAGCAAGTTCCACGCTGCCAGCACAGAGCCCTACGCGGGGCTCAAACTCACGAACTGTGAGATCGTGGCTTGAGCTGAAACTAAGAGCCGATGCTTAACTGGCTGAGCCACCCAGAGCCCCTCAGGATAGGGACACTTAAATACAATTTCTCCCTGTATTAAAAATGGGTAAGTCCTCCGATCAAGTTAATGAGTATTGTCCTAGTTAACTGTAACCTTGAAGTCTGCAAAAACACAGCACTTTGAGATACATCAGCTTAGCTCCCCTTCTTGGGGGCTCTCTAGGATTGTGTTTGGACAGGTTCGTAAAGCTGTGGTTTCAGAAATTAGATATTTAATTCTCTTCAAGTAGAGTTTTTGTCAGGTTTAAACCAGAGACCCCAAACGAGTCCCTAATCTGCCTAATCTAGTGAGTAGTCATAATGGCTTCTACAGTATTTACAGGGGGGAAAAAACCCCACAATTTATTATGAATATTTTTAAAAATCAAGAAATTTCACATAGAAATCTGGATTTCCAGCTTCTTTTGCTGCTGCATCAGAAAATCTGGTGGCCCTGGGGCTGCATTCCTACATGTCTGCAGTCATCTGCACAGGAAAATCAGAGGCTTCCTCTTAGCTGTTGACTACAACCCCCACCATTCACTAAGTTCTTCCCTAACTGAAGGAGCGAACAACACACTTACACTTTGCAAAAATAGAGTCAGTACTTTTTTCTTGCAAAGCATTAGCGAAGGTGACATGTTAATATTTCTTATGCATTTGTCTCTTTCAAAAGTGGGAAAACGAAAGCTAGAACAAGAAAGCCACACATTTCAAGAAAAATGGGAGCGAGCCTATTTCTTTGTGGAGGTAAAGAATGTCCCTACGTGTTTAATATGCAAACAAAGAGTGTCTGTGTCGAAGGAGTATCACCTCAGACACCATTATGAAACAAACCACAGCAGGAACCATGAGGGATATACAGAAAAGATGCGTGATAAAAAACTAAATGAGCTGAAAAAAAGACTGAAATTTCAACATGATGTCCTTTTGAACGTGAATAAAATAAGTGATGCTGCTATGAAATGCAGTTACGTATTAAGTGAGAAAATTGCCCGGGCGTCCAAACCTTTTACAGATGGCAAGTTTATAAAGTAATGTCTATTGAGTGCCGTGGAGATTATGTGCCCTGAACAGAGACACGCATTTGCGAACATAAGACTAAGTGCTAATATTGTTCCGCAGCACGTTGGCGATGTGGCTGGGAACTTACAGGACAAGTTGCGAGGAAAAGGTAAATCATTTGTGGCTTTCTCCATTGCAGCTCATGAAGGGGCTGATGTAGATAATGCCCCCCAACTGGCTGTATTTATTCGTGGTGTTGACGAAACTTTTGATGTGACCGAAGAGCTTTTGGACATGGTACCCATGACAGGCACCTCATCAGGAAACGAATTATTTGTATGTGTTGAGGAAAGTCTTAAAAAATTTAATGTAGACTGGTCGAAATTAGTCAGTGTTAGTACCGATGGCAATTCTGCACTGGTTAGTGTTGAACAACTTGTTACAGAACTTAAATCTAAGGTGTCAGGGCTTTGCAAAGACACAGAGCTTAAGTCTGTGCACGGCCTCATACTCCAGGAGTCACTTTGCACTAAAAAGTTAAAAATGGATCATGTCATGGACATAGTAATTCACACCATAACCTGGATACGTTCCCATGGCTCAGACCACAGAGAGTTCAGTGCTTTGTTCAGTGAGTTAGATGCACAGTATGGAAGCTTGTTCTCCGTGGGACTTAAGTGGCTGAGTCGTGGCATGGTGTTAAGGCGGTTTTTCGAACTGTTGGAAGAAATTGATTTTTTCATGTCTTCTAAAGGAAAACCTGTTCCCCAGCTTACTAGCAAAGATTGGGTCAAAGACTTAGTCTTTCTGGTTGACATTATGACTTACCTAAACATGTTGGATATCTCCCTGCAAAGGCGTTCACAAGTGGTTACGCAGATGTATGACTCAATTCACTCGTTTTTAATGAAACTGTGTCTTTGGGAGACTCATTTGGCAAGGAACAATCTGGCCCACTTCCCCACGCTGAAATTAGTTTCCGAAAATGAAAGAGATGGCCTGAACTATATTCCCAGAATTAAAGAGTTGAAGACTGAGTTCCAAAAACGGTTCTCTGATTTCAAACTTTATGAAAGCGAGCTGACGTTGTTCAGTTCACCTTTCTCAGTTAATATTAACAACGTGAGCGAGGAGCTACAGATGGAGGTTATTGAACTACAGTGCAACACGATACTGAAAACGAAATACGACTGTGTCGGAATCCCAGAATTCTACAAACACCTTGGGAATGGTTACCCTAAATATAAGAACCATTGTGCAAAGATTCTGTCCATGTTTGGAAGTACCTACGTTTGTGAGCAGCTATTTTCAGTTATGAAACAACAGAAAACTACTAAGTATTGCCCCCACTTAAAAGATTCAGGGGTGACTTCCCTGCGGCATGTCGCTGCACCAGATACACACCCTGGCGTCGAATGACACCTCGGGGCTTAAGAAAAGAATGTCACGTTTTGGATTTCAAATCTAAGGAGTAATACATTATGAGACTTTGATTATTTCGATTTCCAAATTGTTCACTGTCAAATTTAAACCACAATCTCTGGCATCCTATGTTTGTATCTTATCACGTATAAAATAAAGTTTGATTATACCTTGGCGGTTTATTTTTCCCCTGCCGTACCTTTCTGGCCCTGAAGAGTGATTCACGTTGGTAAACCTCTGCCCTAGAAGCAATCGCGTTTTTCCCAAAGGCACTTGTGAACCGGGGATGTGAACCAGGGAGTCCGCTGGATGAATGGGGTGTTTAGAGGCCTAGAGCAGCTCTATCCCCAAGGATGACAGACTCAGCCCCCTCCCTGGAGAGAGCTGGGACAGCATAGCCAATACTGGCCCCTCGGCTTCTCTTTTGGTGCTTCCATTTTGGATTTACACATTTCTTTGAAATTTCAGTGTTGTTGGTCAGCATTAAAAGAAGTTGTGGCTGGTCCCACAGCCATTCTGCCTCTTACAGGCACAGATAGGCATTTCCTCCCCATCAGGGCCGCCCCCAAGGGGATGCAGAATGAGGTGTCCGTGTCGAAGAGCTTATGAGCATCATTCTGGGGAGAAGGCCCATAGGTACCAGCAGCACCTTACAAAGGTCTGTGACCCAAAATGTGTTTTTCCACTGTGAAATTGGGACATGACTGCTCACTGTTACAGACACTGTATTTTAAATAGTCCAATTATGAGGCGCCCGGGCGGCTCAGTTGGTTAAGCGTCCAACATCAGCTCAGGTCACGATCTCACGGTCCGTGGGTTCGAGGCCCATGTCGGGCTCTGTGCTGACAGCTCAGAGCCTGGAGCCTGTTTAGGATTCTGTGTCTCCCTCTCCCTCTGCCCTTCCCCTGCTTGTGCTCGCTCGCTCTCTCTCTAAAAAAAAATTTTTTTAAATAGTCCAATTATGAAAGTGAAATGTACTTATTGTAGAACATTTGGAAACTATAAAGAAATAGAGGGAAAAGTCTATAATGTCAACAACCAAAGGTAACCCCTATAAATATTTAAATATGTTTGTTTCCTTTCACTTCCTATGAATTATTTTATATGGTTGAGTGCATTATGTCTGAATCATTTTGTGTTCTGTTCTCCTTCCCCCCTCCCCTCTTAACAGTGAAATCCTAAGCATCTGTCAGTCTTCCAAGCTCAAAGTTGAGTTTATCTGATTGCATCAGGTGTGTGCTGACGGGCCTTTGGCAGCCAGGGTGAGTTCTCTTGGCGTCACATAAGCCATAGGATTGATTTTTCTGTTCTGCCAGGCTCTGAGAAGGCCAGAGAAACACCCTGTTTTCTGGGGAAGGAATGGGAGATTACGTCTGATGACACTCAGGACAGCCTTTGGGCAGAGGTTCTGGGACCATTAATGAGCATGAAGAAGCTCAGCTTTCTAGATCTGACCTTAATCTCTGCACCATTTGCCACCACTGCCCTCCCTTCCCTCTCCTTGAAATCTCACTCTCATTTTCCTCCTTCCTCTCGGAATGCTGCTTCTCAGGCCCTCTCCTTCCTCTGTCCTTTAAATGATGATTTTCCTCCAGTGACTTTTCTTCCCTACAATTTACTGGTGGCTTTTAGCATGGGGGCGGGGGTGGGCAGGGGACAGGGGAGGTCAGTCAGGGCTCTCTTAAAGCAACACTTAAAAGATACCAACCCAAGACGCCTAGGTGGCTCAGTCTGTTAAGTGTCCGACTCTTGGTTTTGGTTCAGGTCATGATCTCATGGTTCCTGAGATGGAGTCCTGGGTCAGCTCCACCCACTCACAGATAGCATGGAGTCTGTTTGGGATTCTCTCTCTCTCTCTCTCTCTCTCTCTCTCTCTCTCTCTCTCTCTCTCTGCCCCTCCCCCACAAAAAATAAATAAACTTCAAGAGATACAAACCCTTTTCCAAAACTATGCACACATGTACCTACACGTGTGTTTTTATCACACTTTCAGGAAGTCTCCAGACCCTAGAACCCCAGCTTGGGACCATCTAGTCCCATGGCTTCAGTTATGTGCAAGCTTTCAGCATAGAATCTCCAGCCCTGCACTTCTTTCTAAATGTCAGCCTGGAAGCCGCTGGACCTCTCCACTGGGATGTCCCACAGGCCCTTTCAATGCATGGTGTTGATGATTTAATTCATCATTTCTCTCCCCAAACTCTTAAGCCAATTCTTTTCTAGTTTTCTTTATTTTAGTGAATGGTGCCATCATCCACCCAGTTCTGGCTCAAGGCAGAAACCTGGCAGTCATCTTGGACTCCTCCTTAACTTACTTCCCATTTCTATTGCCAAATCTTGATTATACTACTTAACCAAGGTTTCCAATCTTCCCACTTCTCTACAATCCCATTAGTAGTGAACACTACCCTAGTTAGGACCGTTGTCATCTCTTGCTTGAACTCCTGCAAAAGCCCCTACCTGGTCTCCCTGCTTCTGGTTTCCCCATCTACAATTCTTGGCTTCCAAAATAGTCTTCATAGAGTTACCAAAAAATAAGTCAAAACAAAATCATATTAAGTCACATTACTCCCCTACTTAACATTCTCTGATGCTTCCCTACATCATTTATAATAAAAGTCAAACTCCTCTAACTCAACAACAAAAAAAAAAAAACCCCAATTAAGTGGTCAAAGGACTTGTACAGACATTTCTTCAAAGAAGATGTACAAATGGCCAGTAAGCACATGAAAAGATGCTTAGCATCACTGATCAATAGGGATATGCAGATTGAAACTACAATGAGATACCACCTCACATTCATTAGGGGGCTACTATAACACAAACAACAACAGCAAACAGAAAACAAGTGTTGGAGAGGCTATAGGGTAATTGGAACCCTTGTACTCTGTTGGTGAGAATGGGAAATAGTGCAACCACTGTGGAAAACAATATGGTGATTCCTCAAAATTTAAAAATAGAATTGGCATCTGATCCAGCAATTCCACTGTTGGGTGTATACCCAGAAGACCTGAAAGCAGGGTCTTGAACAGATATTTGTATACCCATGTTCACAACAGCTAAAGCATGGATGCAACCCAAGGGTCTCCCAACGGATGAATGCATAAGCAACATGTGGTATATACATAAAATTGGAATATCATTTGGCCTTAAAAAAGAAGAAAGTTCTGACACATGTTCCAACATGGATGAACCTTAAGAACATCATGCTGAGTAAAATAAGCCAATCACAAAACAAACAAATATAGGATGATTCCACTTAGGAGCTTAGAGTCGTCAGTCAGGATCCTAGTGCGGGGGGGGGGGGGGAATGGGGGGGAAGGGCTTCGTGTTTAGTGGGTATAGAGTTTTAGCTTTGCAAGATGAAAAGAGTTCTGGAGATGGATGGTGGTAGTAATTGCACAATATTACAAATACATTTAATACCATTGAACTATACACTTAAAGATAATTAAGATGACATGTTATTTGTACTTTACCCAGTAAAAAAAAAAAAGGAGGGGGTGCCTGAGTGGGTCAGTCAGTTGAGCATCCGACTTTGGCTCAGGTCATGATCTTGAGGTTTGTCAGTTTGAGCCTCGCGTCAGGCTCTGTGCTGACAGCTCAGAGCCTGGAACCTGCTTTGGATTCTGTGTCTCCCTCTTTCTCTGTCTGTCTCTCTCTCTCTCTCTCCGTCTCTCTCTGTCTCTCTCAAAGATAAATAAACATTAAAAAATTTAAAATAAAGAGGAAAAAAAACCCAAACTCCTCACCTACGATGGGACTACAAAGCCATATGTAATAGGGGCTCTCCTGTCTCCCTGATTTCTTACCCACTTTGCTCTTGGCTGCACACCTGATACTTGCCTTCTTTCTGTGCCTTGAGTCCTTTGCATAGCTGTTCCTGGAATATTCCTCTCCGGGTCTCCTGACCACCCAGGTCAGAGCTTCAGTGTTGCCTCCTCAGAGAAGCCTCTCCTGACCCACCTTAGAACGACCGCCCCCCCCCCCCAGGCAACCCCTCCCTCTCCTTTTTTGTTTCCACTTATGTGATACCCTTACCCCAAAATGTTGTATCCTCAGTGTCATATCAGGAGGCATATGGAGTCCATTTGCCCCATTCCTGGTGATGTTATCTTTGATCATTTGCTTAAGATGGTTTCTGTCAGGTTCCTTCACTATAATATTACTTGTTTATAAGTATCTCATGGACAGATACTAAGAGACTCTCTAAATAGTCTGTTTATTATCCTACTTTCTCCTATTAATTTTAACATCTATTGCTGATTCTTGCCTAAAACACTTACCACTGGGGTATTTGCCAAATGGTGGTTTTCAATTTTGCTCATTCTATATTTATTGGTTGGAATTCCATGAGGAAGTCCTTTCCCTTCACCCTCATTAATTTTTTTCTGCATTCATTCAAGTATTTATATCCATATGGACTCACAGATTCTTATTTTATCCTATAGCTTCTTATTCTAAGGGTTATAATCCTTTATGATCATTATTTATTTTGTCTATCAGATTGTCCCAGATTTGGCATGGGAGCCCATTCAGGTTTCCTCCTGTGTCTACTGATATGGGTCTACATGTCCCCATTATTATTTGAACCCTTCCTTACCTTCTGGCACCACAAGGTGTTAGAGGCTTATCTTGTAATTTCCTTGCCACAGCCGTGAAGATATGGCTATTCCCCAAGAAGTCTTGGGGACTTTCATTACAGAATGGCAGTAGACACCAAGACCTGGGTGCTGGGTGAGGTCATTGATGTTGGGCATTAGGACCTTCAGGCCCTCTCAGTGGATGGTCAGGAAATGTATGTACATACACATAGATACCAAAAGCTATTTTGACAAATCTGTCTGTAATTTTGAAAACTATGAGTTCACAATGATGGCTCTACTTCCAGCCCAACACCACAGTGTTTATTCTAGCTGATCCCCTTTCCATATTTTTAACTCATTTTTATGACAGAAATATGGCTTTTATTAGTATAATTTTCTTTTTTTCCTTTTTTTAAATAATTTTTTAAGTTTATTTATTTTTGAGAGAGAGAGAGAGCATGAGTGGGGGAAGCAGAGAGGAAGGGAGAGAGAGATCCCAAGCAGGCTCCGCACTGTCAGCCCAGAGCCTGACGCAGGGCTTGAACTCATGAGCCATGAGATCACGACCTGCGCTGAAACCAAGAGTCGACGCTTAACCAACTGAGCCACCCAGGTGCCCCAGTCAGTATAATTTTCTTATCCGCTTAGTGCAGATATGAAAAATAAACCTACTACTCAGGGTACAATATTGTACACGTTTTTTCTTTAGTCTCAGGGTATTTGGTCTAAATACTCTTTTCTAAAGTTGCTTATTTGAGTTGTCCCCGTGTCCTCAGGGTTATTTCATTTGTAGTACACTTGGGGTCATTTGTTCCTGTTTATATTTCACTTCGTGTCATCTCCACCCCTCCTCTTCCCCAATTGCTTGTTGATTAAAAAATGTTTTCAATAGTAATGATTCTAAAAGTCAGAACCATACAGCCATGTCCCGAGAAGCGTCACTTCCCCGTGCCTTCCACCTGTCCCACTCCCACCTTCACACCCTGTGGCCAGCCAGGTAACCAGCCTCAGTTAGTTTCTGCTTTATCCTTACAGTATTTCTTTTCACACGTTCCCCTTCTTTACATGACAGGAAGCCTACTATAGATCGCTTTTGCACTTGGCTTTTTATACTTAACAGTTTCTTGGAAATTGCTAGGAGACCTTGTGAGCTACTCTGTTATGGTGCTGCTTACTCACCTACAGTTCCATTTCATCAAGTTCACCATCAGCTTTTGTGAAGTTGTTGAATAGTCTTGCCTCTTGTGCATGAAAAACAGCATGGACTATTTGGGGGAAGTGAAAGGTGGACATCTGGCCAATGCAAGGCTCTGAGGAGGGGAGGTGACGGGATTATGCTGATCAGTGTGGGCCTGGGCCACCTGCCCGAGCCCTAGGCCCAGGTGTGTCAGCACTTAGGCCAGTGGGTACCCTCAAAAATTATTAGGGACTAAGCAGAGAAGAGTTAGGGGAGGCAACCACAGTAGTCGAAAACTCGAAGTCTTCCTTTCATTTACTCATCTGTGCAGGGTATCATCTCTCTGTTGTGGGGTTGAAAGGAGCAGGGAAGACAGGAGAGAACGGAGAGACAGGCAGAGGCCAGATGAGGGCGAGGGCCCTGGCTTGCTACACTTGGGAGCTGATACCCGCAGACCAGAATGGGACAGGGCCAGGGTGAGAAGGCAGGGAGATCAGCAAGGGTGTGGGCAGGGCCTGAACAGAGGCAGTGCCAGAGGGGACTGTCGGGAGGGTGACATCTGGATATGGAGGGACACCAGAAAAAGTCAATGATGCCTCCCAGGCTTCTTGCTTGGTGACCAACGGAGAGAACGAAGGCAGAGGAGCTGGTTTGAGGGAAGCTGAGGGTCTGCAGTGGTAGGCCGTGGGTGTCCTCAGCAGGGAGTGGTGCTTTAAGCTGTGGCTGTGCCTGGAACACCAAAAACTAAGATTCAAAAGTGGGAGTGGCCTGATGGTAAGTGAAAGAAGCCGGGCCCCAAAGGCTACCTGCTGTATGATTCCATTTCCATTACCTTCCTGAAAAGGCAAAACCATAGAGACAGCAAGTGGATCAGGGGTTGTGGGGGCTGGGACCGACTACGAGAGGGCATGAGGGAAACTTAAGGGGGGCTGGCAGCATTCTTTCTTCATTATACCATGACTGTACATGTTTACGAAAACTCATTGAACTGTCACCCAAAATGGTTGAGTTTTACTGTATGTAAATTACACCTTAGTAGGTGACTTCTTAAAAAATGGAAGGAGGGTAACCTGGGTGGCTCAGTCAGTTAAGGGTCCGGCTCTTGATATCAGCTCAGGTCATGATCTCACAGCTCAGGGCGGAGCCTGCTTAAGATTCTCTCCCTCTCTGTCCCTCTGTCCCTCTCCTGTTTGTACGTGTCCTCTCTCAAACAATAAAAAAAAATTTTTTTTTAAATTAAAAATAGAAGGAAGCCCAGGGGACATTGATGGCTGTGAAGCAGTGAGGAGAGAGCCCAGAGGAGAATGAGGGGAGTCCTGAGACTGTATAGAATAGAGACCTTGAGTGTCAGATACCAAAGGGGTCAAGTTAAGATAAGACCCAGGTTTCCAGCAGATGTAACAACCAGGAGGCCACTGATGACCTCACTGGAGAGATTTATTTTTCCCCCAATGTAGGGTCCCTGTCTTTCCCCTGTAGGGTCCCCGTTCTCCCCATGTAGGATCGCCATCCTTCCCCTGTAGGGTCCCCGTTCTCCCCATGTAGGATCGCCATCCTTCCCCTGTAGGGTCCCCATTCTCCCCATGTAAGGTCTCCATCTTCCCCCTTAACAATTGTTAAGATTTCAAGATAGCGACAGTGAAGCACTAAACCAGTCCCAGGCCGCTCCAAAGTATGTATCACACACCCATGAAGCTGGCCCTGCTGCCACCTGAAAGTCAGGGCCCCCAAGAAGTCGCAGCTGCTTCAGGATCTGTCTGGAGAAGCCAGCAGGTTCTCTATGGAGAACAGGCTCACAGGCTTGGCGGGAACCAGAAATTGCCTTGGCGCTGCCACCTGCTGGCCATGTCATGCCACTGCACCTCCCTTCCGAGAACAGGACCTTGGATAGAGTGAGAAACTCAGCTCCGTAGGACCAAGTGACCAAGGCTGCCCTTCCTTCACTGAAGAGAAACAGTCCCCTGGGGCATTCTGCTGATGTCACACCAGCCACAGCACCCCAATGATGATGGCAGCACCTCACTGTCACGTTTAAACTTCTCTGTTCTTGCAACCCCACAAAAGAGAGATGATACCCTGCACAGATGAGTAAATGAAAGGAAGAATTCGAGTTTTTGACTACTGTGTTTGCCTCCCATAACCCTTCTCTGTTGTCTTAGTCCCTAATAATTTTTGAGGGTACCCACTGGCCTAAGTGCTGACTCACTTGGGCCTGGGGCTCGGGCAGGTGGCCCAGGCCCATACTGACCAGCATAATCCCATTACTGGGCGACAGGGTGGGCCTCTAACCCAAGGCCAGTGGAGATGACTTTTTTTTTTTTAGCTGGGGCTGCTGGAAAAAATGTTTTTTAGCTCCCTCTAGACTCTAGGATGTATAGACATGAGGTTCTTTTTTTGACCGCAGCAAAAGACACTGACACCATGATGAAAGCTAGTCTAAGCATGAAGCTGACACAGAACAGTGGGGAAAGAAAGATGAAAAAAAACTGGTACAGGACGACATCTTTGAGCTGCCGGATCAAGCCAGCCCTGAAGTGCTATGAGACGGGGCACCCAGAACCTTGTGGTGCTGAGAGCCAATGAACCCCTTGGGTATTTAAACAGTTTGAGCAGCTGCTTACAATGAAAGGTATCTAATCTTTAATCTGCATCTCTAGCCCCATCTGCTCTAGCTTTTCTTCCCATCCTCTTGATCGTGAGTCTTCAAGCCCCTCAGTCTCCCTTGAGTCCTCAGCATGGCACCAGCCCTCTCTCTCCAGGCTTTTGCACATTCCGTTGTGCCTGCCCAGGGCACTCTCCCCTTGCCCACCAGGCTGACAGATCCCACAGACCCTTATGGTCTCAGCCTAGATGACATCTCCTCAACGAGGCTCTTCCTGACTGCAGTTCCCTCTAGAAACATTTGCTGAGCTCCTGCTCTGCCAGACAGCAGGCTAGGGCCCCACACCCCATGGGGGCTCTGGAGATGCCGGTGATCTCAGGGGAGGCAACCTGAGTCAAAGACTCACACTCATGTCCTCAGCAGAATGTGGCTGGGTGAATCTGGAGATTTCAGAGAAAACCGGCAGGGCTGGAAAGCAGAGTCGGGGAACTGGGAATAGATCTTACTCTCATGGGAGTACCGACATGGTGAGGAGGGTTAGGATTCTAGATCTATTGTGAAGGTGGTCAGCTGGCCTTCCATGTCTGCCAAGCTACCTTCCGATTTAGCTTCCGTTGTCAGTTTATGAATAATACAGTCCTGGTCCATGTGAGGGCTATATTTCTCCTTGAAGGTTCATATACATACATTTTTAATTTTTTTTTAACGTTTATTTATTTTTGAGACAGGGAGAGACAGAGCATGAACGAGGGAGGATCAGAGAGAGAGGGAGACACAGAATCTGAAACAGGCTCCAGGCTCTGAGCTGTCAGCACAGAGCCTGACGCGGGGCTCGAACTCATGGACCATGAGATCATGACCTGAGCCGGAGTCGGACGCTTAACCGACTGAGCCACCCAGGCGCCCCTAATTTTTTAACATTTATTTATTTTTGAGAGACAGAGTGCGAGCAGGGGAGGGGCAGAGGGAGAAGGAGACACAGAATCCCCAAACGGGCTCCAGCCTCTGAGCTGTCGGCACAGAGCCCAATGCGGGGCTCCAACCCATGAACTGTGAGAACCTGACCTGAGCTGAAGTTGGGCACTCAACCAACTGAGCCACCCAAAGGCGCCCCGAAGGAATTTTTTTATCATGATATAATTCACATACCCTAATATTCCCCCTTTTATAGTATACAATTCACTGTTTGTTTTTTGTATATTCACAGCACAGCTATCCAATTGTAGGACATTTTCATGACCTCAAAAAGAGACTCCATACTCAGTTACTCCCCATTTCCTCCTTCCCCTAGTCCTTGGAAACCACTAATCCCCTTTCTGTCTCTAAAGATTTGCTGATTTTGGGATATTTCATATAAATGGAATCATGAAATATGTGGTGTTTTGCATCAGGGTTCTTTGACTTACCATAATGTTTTCAAAGGTCACCCATATTGAAGCATAGTACTTTTTTTTTTTTTCCAGTAATCTCTATTTCCAACATGGAGCTTGAACTCATGACCCAGAGATCAAGAGTCACATGCTCTTCTGACTGAGCCAGCCAGGCGCCCCACTTCATTTCTTTTTTATCACTGAAAAATATTCTGTGATATGGATATTTTGTGTATCCATTCATTAGTTGTTAGACATTTAGGTTATTTTACTTTTTGTCTGTGATAAATAATGCTACTATGAATGTTCATGTACAAGTTTTTGCATGGACGTAGTTTTCATTTCTCTTGGCCATATATACCTAGAAGTGGATTTGCTGTGTTATATGGTAACTCTATGTTTAGCCACTTGAGGAGCCGCCAGACTATTTTCCAAAGCAACTGCACTATTTTCCATTCCCCTCAGCAGTGTTTGAGGGCTCCAGTTTCTCTGTATCCTCATCAACACTTGTTAGGATCTGACTTTCGTTAATTTTTTTTTTTTTATGTTTATTCAGTATTGAGAGATAGAGACAGAACATGAGCAGGGGAGGGGCAGAGAGAGGGGGAGACACAGAATCTGAAGCGGGCTCCAGGCTCTGAGCTGTCAGCACAGAGCCCGACGTGGGGCTCGAACTCACAAACCGTGAGATCATGACCTGAGCCGAAGTCAGACGCCCAACCGACTGAGCCACCCAGGCGTCGCAGGATCTGACTTTTTGATTGTAGCTGTCCTAGTGGGTATGAAGATGTATCTCTTCGTGGTTTCAATTTGTGTTTCCCTGGTGGTTAATGATGTTGAGCATCTTTTCATGTGCTCATTCACTATTTATATATCTTTGGAGAAATGTCTATTCAAATCCTTTGCCTTCTGCACCCCCCCCCATCCTTTGCCATTTTTTTTAAAGATTTTATTTCATTTTTTTAATTTTTAAAAAATGTTTATTTATTTTTGAGAGAGGCAGAGACAGAGTGCAAGTGAGGGAGGGACAGAGAAAAAGAGAGAGAGAGAGAGAGAGAGAGGGAGAATCCCAAGCAGACTCCATCCTGTCAGCGTAGAACTCACAGAACCTGACTTGGGGCTTGATCTCAGGAACCATGAGATCATGACCTGAGCCGAAATCAAGAGTCAGACGCTTCACTGCCTGAGTCACCCAAGCACTCTGCCTTTGCCACTTTTGTTGTTATCATTAAATTGCAGGAATTCTTTATATATTCTGGATATTAACCCTGATCAGATATATGATTAGCAAATATTTTCTCCCATTGTGTGGATTGTCTTCAACTTTCTTGATCATGCCCTTTGCAACACAAAAGTTGTGCAGCAGTGGTTTGTATTCTTTTTTTTTTTTCTTCCCCTGAAGTCCAGTGTATCCACTTCTTCTTTCGTTGCTTATCCTTTTGGTGTTCTATCTAGGAAACCATCGCTTCCTCTAAGATCAGGAAGACACACACCTATGTTTTCTTCTAAAAGTTTGGCATTTTAGCTCATTTAGGTCATTGATCCATTCTGAGTTAATTTTTATAAACAGTGTGAGACAGGGGTCCAGTCTCACTCTTTTGCATGTGGTTATCCAGCTGTCCCTGCACCATTTGTCGAAGAGACTATTTCTCTGCTGAGTTGTCTTGGCACCTTTGTCAAGATCAATTGACCATAAATGTATGGGTTTATTTCTGGACTTTCCAATCTATTCCATTGATCTATATGTCTATCTTTAAAAATGTTTTTTAATGTTTATTTATTTTTGAGAGAGAGAGAGAGAGAGAGAGACAGAGCATGAGTGGGGGAGGAGCAGAGAGAGAGGGAGACCCAGAATCCGAAGCAGGCTCCAGGCTCTGGGCCGCCAGCACAGAGCCCGACACGGGGCTCAAACTCAACAGACCACAAGATCATGACCTGAGCAAAAGTCAGACACTCAACCGACTGAGCCACCCAGGCGCCCCTGATCTATATGTCTATCTTGATGTCAGTACCACACAGCCTTGGTTACCACAGCTTTGGGGTAAGTTTTGAGGTCAAAGAGTGTGTCCTCCAACTTTGTTCTTTTCCAAAACTTTTGTGGCTATTCTGGGTCTCTTGCATGTTCACATGTATTTTGGGATCAGCTTATCAATTTCTGCAAAAATTGTTGGAATTTTTACTGGGATTGTATTGAATCTGTATATCAATTTGGGAAGTATTGCCATCTTAATGAAATTAAGTCTTCTAATCCATGAACCCAGGATTTCCTTTAATGGTGCTTTGTGGTTTTCAGTGTACAATCTTTTGTTAAACTTATTCCTAAGTGTTTTATTTTCTTTGATTCCAGCGTAAACAGAATTGATTTCTTAATCCCTTTTTTTTAAACGTTTTTTTCAATGTTTATTTATTTTTGAGACAGAGAGAGCGAGAGAGACAGAGCACAAGCGGGGAAGGGGCATAGAGAAAGGGAGACACAGAATCCGAAGCAGGCTCCAGGCTCTGAGCTGTCAGCACAGAGCCCGACGCGGGTCTTGAACCCATGAACTGTGAGACTGTGACCTGAGCCGAAGTCAGACACTTAACCCACTGAGCCACCCAGGCACCCCTAATCCCATTTTTGATTGTTTACTGCTATTTTATAGAAATAAAATTGATTTTTGCCCACTGATCTTATACAGTCTTGCTGAACTTTTCATTATCTCTAACAGGTTTTTTTTTTGGGGGGGGGGAATCCTGGTGGATTTCCTACATATAAAATAATCTCATCTGCAAGTAGAGATAGTTTTACTTCTTCCTTTTCAAACCAGATGCCTTCCCCACCCCCATCGCCCTGGATAGAACCTCCAATCCAATGTTGGACAGAAGTGGTAAGAGTAGACATCTTTGTCTCGTTTCTGATCTTTTTTTTTTTTTAATTTTTTTTAACGTTTATTTTTATTTTTTGAGACAGAGAGAGACAGAGCATGAGCGGGGGAGGGTCAGAGGGAGGGAGACACAGAATCCGAAACAGCCTCGAGGCTCTGAGCTGTCAGCACAGAGCCCGCACAGAGCCCGCACAGAGCCCGACGCGGGGCTCGAACTCACGGACCGCGAGATCATGACCTGAGCCGAAGTCGGCCACCCAACCGACTGAGCCACCCAGGCGCCCCTCGTTTCTGATCTTAAGGGGAAAAGCTTTCAGTCGTTCACCATCGAGTGTGTTGTTAGCTATTTTGTCGGTGCCCTTTAGCAGATTGGGGAAGTAGCCTTCTACTTCTTTGTTGAGTGCTTTTATCATGAAAGAGTGTTGGATTTTGTAAAATGCATTTTCTGCATCTGTTGAGATGCGTATGTGGTTTTTGTTCTTTATGGTTGACACTTTTTAAAAAGCAGTTGCCTGTGCAGGGTAGAGGAATAGGAACAAAGAAAATGGGAGACGGGAGGGCGAGAGACACTTCCTACTGTCTATCCTTTTATATTGTCTGGTTTCTTGAATGTATTTCTTATCAAAAATTTAAATTATCTTTTTAAAAATCATGGTAAAATAAACATAAAATAGAATTTACCATTTTAATATTAAGTTACAGTTCAGGGGCGCCTGGGGGCTCAGTCCATTGAGCGTCCGACTTCCACTCAGGCCATGATCTCCTGGTCTGTGAGTCTGAGCCCCACATTGGGGTCTGTGCCTTCAGCAGCTGAGCCCGCTTGGATCCTCTGTCTTTCTCTCTCTGCCCCTCCTCTGCTTGCACCCTCTCTCTCTTTCTCTCTCTCAAAAATGAATAAACCCTTAAAAAAAAAAGCAAAGTCTTAAAAAAAAGTTCAGCTGCGTTAAGTATATTCACATTGTTGTACAACCAAGCTCCAGAACTTTTTCTTTTTTTTCTGTTTTTTTCCAAAGATTTTATTTTATTTTATTTTTTATTTATTTTTATTTTTTTCTGATGTTTATTTATTTTTGGGAGAGAGACAGAGCATGAGCAGGTGAGGGGCGGAGAGAGAGAGAGAGGGAGACAGAATCCGAAGCAGGCTCCAGGCTCTGAGCTGTTAGTACAGAGCCCGACGCAGGGCTCGAGCTCACGAGCCGTGAGATCATGACCTGAGCCGAAGTTGAGTGCTCAACCAACCAAGCCACCCAGGCGCCCCATCAGAGATTTTATTTTTAAGTAATCTCTACACCCAACATGGGGCTTGGACTTACAACCCTGAGATTGGAGTCACATGCTCCACTGACCGAGCCAGCCAGGCCCCCCTGGAACTCTTTTTATCTTGCAAAACTGAAACTCCACACTCATTAATCAATAACCCTTCATTCCCTCTGCCCCCCAGCCTCTGGAAACTACCATCCTGTTTTCTGTTTCTGTGATTTTACTCTGGCTGGCTCGTGTAAGTGAAAGCATACTCTCTTTGTGACTCTCGTATTTCACTTACCATAATGTCTCCGCAGCTCATCATGGTGTAGCACGTGTCAGAATTTCCTTTCTTCTTCAAGCCTCAGTAATTTTCCATTGTGTGAATGGGTATGTCCACGTATACAAATGTGGTGCATGTATATATTTCTTTGTCTTTTGTTTGTTTACCCACATTTTATTTATCTATTCACTTACTGATGCACATTTGTGACCTTTTGGCTGTTGTGAATAATAGCCAGACGTGGCTATTGAATATGAGTGTGCAAATGTCTCCGAGGCCCTGCTTTCAATTCTTTTGGATATATACACAGAAGTGGGATCGCCGGCTCAAATGGTAATTCCATCTTCAAGTTTTTGAGGAATCTCACGCTGGTGTCCATAGCAGCTGCACCATTTTACATTTCCACCAACGGTGTACAAGGGGTCCACTTTCGCCACAACCTTACTAGCACTTTTTGTTTTTTAAGTGTGAGGGATAAATTATCTTTTTCAAGTTCAGGTTTCTGAACCTACAAAGCTAAGGTCCAGACCCTCATCTATTTTCAACCTCACCTTCTTTCAGTCCTTTGCACAGGGCACAGTGCCCTAGACCTGGGAGGACAACCGGAGGACTGGGTGGGAACAGAGGCTGAGGCCAGGTGGGGGCTGGAGATTCGGGAAAGACAGTACCTGTCTGGGAAGGGTGCCCCAGGTCCGATGAGGTGGCCGTGGGCTGGGGTTAGGCTGTGGGACCTGGAGGCAGCTGCCTTATTCTCTGGAGTTCCTGGGATCTCCACAGTCTCCTGGGATACCTGTTGGAATTCTGGGGATCTTCATCAGTAATCCTGAAGTTCCTCCGGTGGCTCTAAGGCACGTGGGCATCGTCCATGGAATCAGCAGTTATTGAGCACCAATAAAAGGATGAATCCTTTTAGGATGAATTCTACATAACCTCAAAAACTCATTGCTGAGTGGAGGGACAGAAATGCAAGCATACTCACCCATATGTGTTGTGACAGCTGGGGTTTTGGGGGCTAAGAGGAGCCCTCAGCTCAGTCTGGGGGTAACAGGAGGACTCCTGGAAGAAATGGTCGAATCCTGAGAGCTGACCAGGAGGCTGGACATAGGGCAGGTCATTTTAGGTGGGGGAGGGGCACAGGAGAAGGTGCTAATGGGACAGAGACCAGAGGGCCCACTAAGAAAAGGACAGTAGTCCAGTTGGCTGAATCCTGGAGGCCATAGCAAGGCACAGGACCAGGACTAGGTTGAAACAAGTGAGGGAGTTGGGTGCAAAATTTAAGGCTGAAACCTCAGTAATCAATATGATATTTTTATTTTTTATTTTAAAAAAAAGAGAGAATGTGAGCAGGGGAGGGGGCAGAGGGAGAGAGAGAGAATCTTAAGCAGGCTCCATGCTCAGTGAAGAGCCGGGTGCGGGGCTCGATCCCACAACCCTGGGAACATGATGTGAGCCGAAATCAAGAGTTGGATGCTTAAAAACAAAAAAAAAGAGTTGGACGCTTAACTGACTGAGCCACCCAGGCACCTCCAATATGATATTGTAATGCAAGACTTAAAAACCAAAATTAGGAGCACCCGGGTGTCTCAGTCAGTTAAGCATCCGACTTTGGTTCAGGTCATGATCTCATAGTCCATGGGTTTCAGCCCCGAGTTGGGCTCTGTGCTGACAGCCCAGAGCCTGGAGCCTGTTTTAGATTCTGTGTCTCCCTCACTCTGTCCCTCTCCCACTCATGCAGTGTCTCATTTTCTCTCAAAAATAAATAAGCATTTAAAAAACTAATAATAAAATAAAAATAAATAAAATAAAAACCAAAATTAGGGGTGCCTGGGTGGTCAGTCAGTTCAACATCCGACTTTGGCTCAGGTCATGGTCTCACAGTTGGTGAGTTTGAGCCCCCGCATTGGGCTCGCTGCTGTCACCCTGTCAGCGGCACAGCCCGCTTCAGATCCGCTGTCCCCTTCCCTGCCCCTCCCCCACTCGCGCGCGCACCCTCGCGCTCTCTCTCTCTCTCCAAAAAAATCCTAAATAAAACATTTAAAGGTTTTATATAAATAAATAAGTAAATAAATAAGAACCAAAACTAGGGGCGCCTGGGTGGCTCAGTCAGTTGAGAGTCCCACTCTTGATTTTGGCTCAGGTCATGTCTCACGGGGTCATGTGTTGGAGCCCTGTGTCCAGCTCTGTGCTAACAGTGCAGAGCCTGCTTGTGGTCCTCTGTCTCCCTCTCTCGCTGCCCTCCCCTGCTTGCACTCTCTCTTTCTCAAAAATAAACACTTTTAAAAAATAAAAATAAAAACCAAAATTAATGCAAGAAAATACATGATGAACAAAACGTTAAATTTTAAGTAAAGACAGGATCAGTAACGTGTTACACCAGTCACAATGGAGCCTAAGGCAAAAGTAACCCCAGTATTACTGATCCTGTGTTTTCAGTCGTGGGCTAAGGCAGTCGATTTTATCCTGCCCACTCGCTATGAGAAGTCATTGGAATCTTTTTTTTTTTTAAGCTTATTTATTTATTATTTGAGGGGGGAGGTCAGAGAGGGAGAGGGAAAGAGAGAATCCCAGGCAGGCTCTGTGCTGTCAGTGCAAGCCTGACTCTGGGCTCAATCTCAGGAACCATGAGATCATGACCTGAGCTGGAATCAAGAGTCAGATGCTTAACCAACTGAGCCACCCAGGTGCCCCAGAAGTCATTGCTTGTATCTGTTGATTTAAAAACCGAGGTGTGGGGCTCCTGGGTGGCTCAGTAAGTTAAGCCTCCAACTCTTGATTTCAGCTGAGGTCATAATCTCACGGTTTGTGAGATCGAGCCTCACTTGGGCTCTGCACTGTCCGCGTGGAGCCTGCTTAGGATTCTCTCTCACTCTCTCTCTGCCCCTTCTCAGCTTGCATGTGCATGTTCTCTGTCTCTCAAAAATAAATAAACGTTAGAAAAAAATTTTTTTAATTTTTTTAACGTTTATTTATTTTTGATAACGTTTATTTATTTTTGAGAGACAGAGCACAAGCAGGGGAGGGGCAGAGAGTGAGAGGAGACACAGAATCTGAAGCAGGCTCCAGGCTCTGAGCTGTCAGCACAGAGCCTGATGCGGGGCTCGAATTCATAAACCATGAGATCATGACCTGAGCTGAAGTTGGACGCTTAACCGACTGAGCCACCCAGGTGCCCCGAAAAAAAATTTTTTTAAAACCAAGGTGGCTACTGTATGGGTAGATCAAGATACAGGGCAAGACTGGTGTCGGGGAGGTGTTAATCCAGGCAGGAAATGATGAAGACTTGAAGAGAGAGAGGCTGTGGGAAGGGTATGGACGATTCCTAAGTCACTGGAAGGCCAGGCCTTGGGAAGCCTTGGCTGCTGGAGCTGAGGGAGAGAGTAGGATTTACCACACATCTGGCTCTTGGCTGGGAGGGTTAGGAGGGCTGCTGGCAGTGTTTCATTTACTGAGGTTTGAAAGATGGCAGTCCAGCATGAAGGAAGAAGCTGAGTTCAGTTTGTGGTGCTCTGCTTTTTGAGATTTATAGGACACCAAAGGGAGATGTCTGGCAGGCAAAGGGTTAATGAGCCTGGAGCCCAGGAGGAAGTTGCTTCTGAAGAGCACCCTCCCCCCATTTGCACGTTGGGTGACAGTCCTCCACCGGGATTCGGCTGCTGCCACCAGAGAAGGTGCCCCAAGCAGAGGGGCCGGAGGTGGGGGCTATACACATGCGGACATGGAGGTGATCCCGGGAGAGAATGGAATGGAGGCAGGAGGCCAGAGGAACTTGTGGGCAAGAGAAAGAAGCCACAGAAAGGTTCAGAAAGTTAAGGTCTAAAGTGTCCTTTGGGCTAGCAAGCAAGAGGATGTGTGGGGTCCCCCCAGAGCACGGGGCTGGAGGCCCCTGCGGAGTCTGAAAGGGCCTGGCAGCATCTTTTCTCAATGATTCCAGAGGCTTGCTCCAGTGAAGGACAGCAGCGCAGAGGAGAGGAGGTGTTGAAATGGAAGGTGTGGCTGAGGAGATCACCTCAGCGGCCCCCAGGAGGAAGGCCGGGAGGGACTTGGGAGAAAGGATGTTGTTTTAGAAAAGATTCCGGTCCCTGGAGCCTTGGAGGGGAGCTAAGGACTTGGCTGGATGTAAATCAGGCTGTGGGAGTGCCCTGGGGAGGTCTGTTTTTCTCTGTGAAGTGGAGGGTAGGGTAACAGTCCAGAGTGAGAGGAGGGAGGTGGGGGGCCCTGGAGAGACGAGGCATGGGTAGGTGCTAGGGAGGTGGGAATGAGAGCCCATGAGCCCTGGGAGCTCCAGGAAGACTTTCTGGGCCCTGCTGGGAACAGGATGGTTGTCATACAGGATCCCTCCTGGGGGCGGGCTGGCCACCGGTGAAGTGGGAGCTGAGGGCTGGCTCCGGGCTGTGAGAGAAGACAAAGACTAGGTGGCTTCCTTGCACAGGTCGCCTCACACATGGGGACACTGGCCTAAACACCATGCAAGGCCTAGCGAGGAAGGAAGAGTTCTGGACAGCATCTGAAGGCCCCACGAAACAGAAAAAGGCAGAAGCAGGGTTTGGGTTGGTAAAGGGAAGTTGGCTCTGCTCGTCTTCCCCTCTTCACAGCAAGCTTGGAGCCCTGGAGTTGAGGCTGCGAATTCCTTTCAAGGCCAGTAGGGCGCCCTCTGCTGTCTTGCACCCTTCCCTCCCCACCCCTACTCAGAGCGCTGACCCTCTGGTTTGGGCATCTGCCATGATCACTCCACTGTGGCCTTCCCTTCAGTGGACTAGCCGTCCACGGGCCCCTGGGCTGAGGGTGGCAGTAGTTTCCTGCTTGGGCCTCACACCCCCATTTGCCTTCTCGGCAATTCAGTCAACCAGTTCCCTGCTTTAAACTCTGTTTTAAAACACACCACACACACACACATACACACACACACACACACACCTCCCTCTGTTTTAAATATCTGAGGCAATTTTTCTTTGCTGGTTGGAACCTGACTGAGGCATTGGGTTCCTGGAGGCCGCATCTGGGAATTGGAGTTTATCCTTCTGAAGATGCATAGACTTCCTCCGCTGCGCTGTGGGACCCCTGTGCTGATGTGAGGCTCACTGTGGCCGACTGGGCCTCGGGGTGCAGAAGTGCCCGTGGATGCTCAGAGTGGGCACCTCAGTGCAGACAGGTGCAGTGGGAGTGGGGGTTGGTAACGGGGCTGTGCCAGGCAGTGGGTAGAAGAGGTGGCCACGGACTGTTCAAGGCAGTACCCCAGGCCCTAGGCTGTTGTCAGAAGTTGGTCAGATGCCTAGTATTAAAATTCAAGGAGGGGTGCCTGGGTGTCTCAGTCAGTTAAGTGTTCCAACTTCTGCTTAGGTCATGATCTCAAAGTTTGTGAGTTCGAGCCCCGCATCCAGCTCTCTGTTGGAGCGAGCTCTCACCGCAGAGCCAGCTTCGGATCCTCTATCCCACTCCCCCTCAATAATAAATAAACATTTAAAAAAAGAAAATATTTAAAAAAAGAAAATTCAAGGTAAAGAATTAGAGTGATACCCCAGTGGAAGTGGTGACCTCACACCTCTCTCCCATCTCATCCCTCCTCTGCAAAAATGTACAGTGGCACTGTCTCAGCCCTGGAGCTCCGGGGGCAGCAGATAACCCCAGCCAGCCAGACAGGGGGATCACCCCTGGCTGGAGCTGCCTCCAAGAACTCCAACCAAAGGCCACACTTGGGAGAGCACCTACCAAAATGTGAAAGGCTGTCCTCTTTGACCCCACTGTTCTACATTTAATTATTCTACAGATACAACTGTATATGTGCAAAATAAAGTATGTAAAAAGTTTATTTACTGTGGCGGCCTTGTTGTGGAAACATACAGCAAACAACCCCAAATGTCCAGCAATAAGGACAAATGGTTAAATAAAGGATCCTCCCACAGGAGGCACACCCTGTAGCTCTTGAAAAGAATGAGGCCGCTCTGCGTGCACTGATGCGAATTACGAGAGGGCTGGTTAATAAAAAAGAAGGCCAAGTTCAGATGAGTGTATAGTATGCACATAGCATTTGTGTGAAATATAATAAATACATGTCTATTTGTAAATGCATTGGTCGAATCTGGAAGGATATGCAAGAGGCTACTGCTGGCACTTGTGTTGGAACAGGGTGGCTGGGGGACAGGGAGGGAGGAGACCATTTACTGTGTATCTTTTTGAACTTTATACCATGTGTGTGCTTTGCAATACAACAAATAAAGTAGTCATTTTTAGAAAACTAAAAAAAAAAAAAAAAAAAAAAAAAAAAAGGCAGCACTTGGAAACAAAACTCCCGTGCTGCTGTTACTCTACTCTGGGTAGGTCCTGTGGTCCCAGTTACAGGTTAGGGATAGATGGAGAGGTTAGGGAGCATTGGGATTCCAGCAGCAAGAGAATAAAACTGGAGTTAGCCTTACTTAAGTTTCTGGGTATTTGGGTAGCTAAGGTTTCCTTTCCAGAATTTCAGATTTAGAACCCCCAAGGACGTGGATCCGAGCTGCCTTTGCTTTACTTTTAATAATTAGCCATATTGGGGTGCCTGGGTGACTCAGTCGGTCAAGCGTCCGACTTAGGCTCAGGTCACCATTTCGTGGTTTGTGAGTTCGAGCCCCACATCGGGCTCTGTGCTAATAGCTCAGAACCTGGAGCCTGCTTCAGATTCTGTGACTTCCTCTCTGCCGCACCCCCGCTCATGCTCGCGCGTGCTCTCGCTCTCAAAAATAAATAAACATTAAAAACATACTTAGCCGTATCCTTGGAAAAGGGAAAAATAATCCCTGCCTTCATTTAATAGATGAAAAACACAGAGGCAGAAGATCAGAGTGAAGAGGCAATATTTCATATTTCATATCTGCCACCAGGTTCAGGTTGCAGGTTCAGACTACAGTTTCCCCTCATCCAAGGTCCAATGTATTTGGGCCTTGCTAGGGAGGTCCACCCTGAAGGGCATCATCCTGTGTTCAAAGCAATGGTCTGCTCTGCCTCGTGCTGGCTATAAGCAATTTATTTCACATGGCGTTTACTCACCTTTTATTTTTTAATTTATTTTCAGATGCTCTGTGTTTCTTTTTAATTTCAGTGTTGACATTTAAAATTGTAAGATATTTAAAGTGTATGCATTGTGGTGATTCCATGTACATAGACGTTGTGAAAGGATTCCCCCAATTGGTTAATTGACGACATGCGTCATCTCATGTACTTGTCTTTCCTGTTTTGGTGAGAACATGAAAATTCTGTTCTTAGCAAATTTCAGTTATACAATACAATATTATCAATACAGTATTACCAACTATAGTCACTATGTTTTACATTAGATCCTCAGACCTTCATCTTCTAGCTGAAAGTGTACACCCTTTTACCAACCTCTCCCTATTTTCCTCAAACCCCCACCCCCTGGCAACCACTTTTCTACTCTGTTTCTAGGAGGGTTTTTTTGTTTTTGTTTTTGTTTGTTTGTCTTTTGTAGATTCCACATACAAATGATAACATGCACTATTTGTTTTTGTCTGGTTTACTTTACTTAGCATAATGACCTCAGGGTCCATCCATGTTGTCCTAAATGGCAGGATTTCCTTGTTTCCTATGGCTGAATAATATTCCATTGTATATATATATATGTATGCATATATATACATACATATATATATCGCATCTTCTTTATCCATTCATCCATTGACAGACACTTAGGTTGTTTCCATATCTTGGCTATTATGAATAATGCTGCAATGAACATGGGTGTGCAGACATTTCTTTGAGATCCTGTTTTCATTTCCTTTGGAAATATACCCAGAAATGGGTTTGCTAGATCATATGATAGTTCTATTTTTTTTAATGTTTATTTATTTTGAGAGGGGGCGTGGAGACAGAATCCCAGGCAGGCTCCACACTGTCAGCGTAGAGCCCACGCAGGGCTTGATCTCACAAACTGTGAGATCACAACCTGAGTGAAAATCAAGAGTCGGACGTTTAACTGAGCCACCCGGGCACCCCAGTAGTTCTACTTTTTAATTTTTTGAGAAGCCTCTATATTGTTTTCCATAGTGGCTGCACCAATTTACATTCACTTGCATATCTTTTGTTTTTAAAGATTTTATTTTTGGGGCACCTGGGTGGCTCCTTTTCTCCTACTACTCTCTGCTCTATAAACTCCCATCCCATCCCCTCCCTCTCCTTTAGAAGACAACAGACACTAGGGGCACCTGGGTGGCGCAGTTGGTTAAGCGTCAGACTTCAGCCAGGTCACGATCTCATGGTCCGTGAGTTCGAGCCCCGCGTCAGGCTCTGGGCTGATGGCTTGGAGCCTGTTTCCGATTCTGTGTCTCCCTCTCCCCCGTTCATGCTCTGTCTCTCTCTGTCCCAAAAATAAATAAATGTTGAAGACAACAGACGCGAGCTACCATGATTCTCACATCCACACCCCATTCATTGAGTGGATATTTACTAAGCACCTTTTTTAAAAAAAAATTTATTTTTGTTAGCATTTGTTTATTTTTGAGAAAGAGAGAGACAGAGTGCGAGCAGGGGAGGGACAGAGAGAAAGAGAGACACAGAATCCGAAGCAGGCTCCAGGCTCTGAGCTGTCAGCACAGAGCCCGACAGGGGGCCCAAACTCACAAACTGCAAGATTATGACCTGAGCCGGAAGGAGGATGCTTGGACGACTGAGCCACCCAGATGCCCCTTTACTAAGCACCTTTTATGCACCAGGCACTGTCTGGGCACTCAGGAGGCACTCACTGCACCAGACGGACAGTTAAGCCTTGCTGCCCCCGCCCCTCAGCCTACATTCTGGTTTACACTTACTGGGTAGCTACATAGGTGCTCTTACCTTTATTCTCAAACTGGTCTATATCAAGGGGTGACCAGCCCCTTTATTCAAGAATTCTTCCTCACTGAATCTTGTCCTCTCATTTCCTTTCTGACCTATCATCTCTCCCTCTACCGGCTCTTCCCCACAGGCTGTACAGATACGTTCATTTTCCTCTTCCAGCAGCATCAGTAGAGGGAACACTTCCTCTCCCCCGCGAGTGTTTCCTACACAGGCACCCTGCACTTAGCGCTGCCAGCACACTGAAACAAGTCTTGCCAAGATCTCCATCATTTCTCAGTCCCAAATCCAACAGACTCCTTCAGACCTCACCTCATTTGACCCTTTTATGGCACTGGGCACTGTTCTTTCTTTCTTCTTAAAACCCGCTGATCCCTTGGCTTCTAAAACTCCCTTCTTAGCTCTGCTTCTGCCTCTGGGCCTTCTCCCACTCCGAGATGTCTCTCATCACCGGGCCTGGGCTGCCCAGCCTTCTCCTCTCCTTGTTCTAGCTGCTATTCTGGGCATGTTCCTCATACCACCTGTGTCTGTGGCTATGTGACCATTCCTGCAGAGCCAGTTGTCTGAAACAACGGGGATCCCTCATGCACGCAACATGTCCCACACTGAACTCATTAGCTTCCTCCAAAACCTATGGCCCTGTTTGTATCACTCCACTTACACACACACACATTCAACAGATAATGGGTAAATTATCTTCTCTTCCTCTATTTGGGTCACCAAATCTGTCCATAATAACAATAGCTAATATTAGTTGAGGGGGCTGAGGGCTTAGTATGTGCTCTCGAAAAGGACACGCAGCATCTCACTTAATACACATTATGACGCAAGAGCCTGGTACTATTATTATCCCCATTTCATAGATAAAGCACCTAGGATGACAGAGTAGGGTCCCAGCTGCTCTACTTACTAGCTGTGTGACCCTGGACAAGTTAATTTACCTCTCTATGCCCTAGTTCTGTAAAACAGAGATACCTTTCTTGTAAAAGTAAATGAATCAATATACAAAGAACTGGAATAGTGTTTGGAGCTCGGGGAACATTATGTAAATACTAAGCATTACTATTTTTCTATCCCAGACTGATTCCAAAGCAAGGCACTTGAACACTAAACAACACTGAATCGTCCCATTACTTCTTTTACCTGAATCATTCACTCATTCACTTAGCAAATAATTTCCACCTCTACTGTGTCTGGCAATGCTTTAGGTGCCAGGAATACAGCAGACAACAAAGTCTATGTTCTCATGGCCAGGGAGGGAGCAAACAGACAATTAACGGCCAAGAAAAATGCCAGTAATAAGTACTTGCAGATGACTCAATTAGGGGGATGTGATAGGGAGTCCCCAAGTGATACCTTTCATTGGAGGGTCAAGGATGATCACCTCTTAAGAGGTGATATAAACTGAGATCTGAATGACAAGAAGCCAGCCACACAAATAGTTGTAGAATATTGTCACTTGATCATGCCCACCTCTCATCTCTCAAGGCTCTTCCTATGAGTACCCTAATCTTGCTCTGTGCCAAACTGCTTGAAAACACCAGAGTCTTCTTATTCCACCATGTCTGGGCCCATGCTGTTCTTTTTGTCCCCCATAACCCAGTAAGTGTCCCCTTGGTCCCCATCCCAGAGCTCAAAATATGAACTTCCTCAGGGGGTCTCCATAGGTCAGAAAAGCAGGGTGCTGACCCCAGAACTGGCCCCAACCTCCTCCCTAATCAGAGCCCCAGTGGCTAGCTATGGGTTTCCTACACACTCAGTCCCAGGAGTATGCTAGTTAAGCATTGCAAAATAACTTGATTGCTCCCTAAGAATCCCCATGGGCCCTTGTTAAAATACAAAATCCTGGTCCCCAATTCAAACCTCTTTAATTAGGATCTCCAGAGGCAACTCTGGGCATCAGTTCAATTGTGGAAATGTCATCATAGCTGAAGGTATCCTGGTTTTGCAGAAACGTTTATTTATTTTTATTAAAAAAATTTTTTTTAGTGTTTATTTATTTGAGGGGGGAAGGGCGGAGAGAGAGAGACAGAGAGACAGAATCTGAAGCAGGATCCAGGATCGGAGGTGTCAGCACAGAACCCGATGCGGGGCTAGAACCCATGAACCGTGAGATCATGACCTGAGCCTGAGCAGAAGTTGGAAGTTTAACCGAATGAGCCACCCAGGCAACCCTGCAGAGACATTTAGATACCAGATGCCCAGTATATATCCTAGGCAGGCTCTATACTGAAGGAAGTGCTCTGGGTCAAGTTTGGCACCAACTAAATTTGCCCGCAGTGACCCATCAGAACTGGCAAAAGCACCACCCAAAGAACCTCCTGTGCCTCTGCCATTGAGGAAACCTTTCCTTGCCTCTTTTGACTAACTCCTGGACCATTTGGTGAGACTGACTTCTAAGTCACATTTTATGTTTTAGTCCCAAATAACAAAAAGGGGAACTTGTGAGTGGTCAAAGGGTTGGCCTGTGGTTGGCCTCACCAAGTTCCTCTCCCCACCCCAGTTATAATGCCCGGTGACCACCAGAAAGTTATCTCTCCGGTCTTGTTCCTCGTTGGGAGAAATACCCAGCTCATGAGGCTACTTGACAATAAATGTAATGTTTGTGCACTGTTCACAGACATAGGCGACAGTCTTTTATTAACAGCTCTTAGGAGGCAGCTTCAGGCACGTGGCCTGGGAAAGAATCACCTGCAGACGGGGATTTTCTGGCTCGGATTCATTGGCGGGCCAGGCTGAAGTGCGCCTCCTACGCGGGCGCTGTGAACCTGGCGGTCCCTTTATTTCGGGAGGTCTCTGGCTCATCAGCAGGGAAATGGGGACGAACTACTCTCTCCACGGCCGCCGGGCGGCTCAGCGTGGAGAGCGGGCTGCAGCCGCTCGTGGGGCCGCCCAAGATCTCCACGGACCCCTCCCTCCCCCGAGTAGACAGGACACCGACACGTTCAGATACCTGAGACTACCCATATGCAGCCGCCCGCGTCTCGGGAACTAGCGGCGCCAAAAGCGTCAGTCCCACGGCGCAAGCGCCGCGAGCGCGGGCCGCGAAGAGGCTCTTCAGGAACCGCGCGCCTACCACCCAATCAGAGCCGGCCTTGCACAAAGCGAATCCCGCCCCCAGGGCGCCGCCACCAAATCCCCTCCCCCTCCCGTGCCCGCCTCGGCCCGCCCACTCCTGCCTGCGCCCCGCCTCGCGCCGTTCTTGGGTAGAGGCTCGCGATTGGTCCATAGGATGGACGCAACCTCTGGTTGGCCGAGACGGAGTCACGAGGACGCCGTCGTCGCCTTTCCAGAGGCGATTACTGGGCAGGCTCAGTCTTTCGCCTCAGTCTCGAGCTCTAGCTGGCAGCCAAGCATACGTGCTCCGGGATATTCTGTACCAGCGGCCGCCATCGCCGTCGCTTGGGTTCCTCTGGACTCGTCTGCGCCACTCGCCCGCCACACACTCCGCCGGCATACGCCGCCATCATGGTGAAGCTCGCAAAAGTAAGAAGCCTGCTTGCGCAAGCATGGACGTCGAGGCCTGCTTTCTGAGGAGGGCGCGCGCGGCGCCGCGAGGAGGAGGGCCTGCGCGCCGTCCCGGGCGCGTTCGAGGGCGCCATGCTGCGGGAAATCTCGCGCGGTTAGCGGGGAGGTCTCGCGTTTTTTGGCTAATCGGTGGCGAGGTGAAGGGCTTCGGCAGGTTCCGCGGGTGGTTGTGGTGGGGCGGAAAGACTTCGAGACTGAGTGGGGAGGGGGCGCCGGGCCTTGGGGTGGAGGGATGATGCCAAACTCCTGCGACGGGCCGAAGCGGGGCCCCGCCTCCTGACGCACGTGCCCCAGCGCGCGGCCCGCCACGTGGGCCGCGCCGCTTGGGTCCCGGCGTCTGCGGAGGGGACCTGGCCGTGAGTTGGGGAGAGGCGGGACTGCTTTAAACGGAGGGCCTGCGGCCTACGGGATGTCGGCTCCGGCCAGACGGGCGGGCACGAGGTGGGCTCCAGGGGGAGGCCCTGCCTCGTGCTTTTTATGCTGTGCTGCGCGCACATGGTGACCTGCGCGGTATCTTCACGTGGCTCCGCCGGGTCTGGAAGGGGCGGGGTTTCCACGGAAAAGAACTTCGGAAGAGCGAAGGTTGTAAGGGCTAGCGTGGTTTTTTGAAAACTTGTCTTAAAGACCCTCACCACCCCGAATTTGGATTCAGGCGAGAGTGTAGGTTGTGGTGCCAGAATTAACCAAAGGCTTTTTTAAGGTAGTTCCCCCCACGCGGTAAAGAGCTATGGGTTGTTGGCCGTTAAAATGGGCCAGTTGTCTGTACTGTTAAAACCATTCGTGAAGTTTGTAAATCACAGGGAAAATGGGGGAGCGGGGCTCAAGAGTCTTACCGCTTTAACGTTGACCTCAGTACTAGTTTACCTAGTAGTTCACGTGTCAGTATTTTTATCCAGCAGTCTGAAAAGCGGATTTAAAAAAAGGAGGTGGCTTACTACGCTTAAGAATGATGGGAAAATATGAATGGTCTGAGATGTTGGAGGTGTGATGTGCTAATTGTTTGTTTTAGGCTGGTAAAAATCAAAGTGACCCCAAGAAAATGGCTCCTCCCCCTAAGGAGGTAGAAGAAGACAGTGAAGATGAGGAAATGTCAGAAGATGAAGATGATGATAGCAGTGGAGAAGAGGTAATTATATATAGCTTCATGCCGAGTTGTGTTAAACTACGAAACGGAGAGTTAAAACAGGTGGTATCAAATGTCTGAAAATACTGGCAAAAATAAGATTATGTTCATTCATCCATGGTCTGCGGAGATTGTTTCCCAAGCTCTTCATTGGCATGTTGAGATACAGGGTAAGTATTTGAATGAATTTGACAGAAAAGATTTAGAGTCTCCTTTTCCTGTGCTCTCTGTAGGGCTTGGTGCCATATGTTGTATTAAATCGTGACATTTTTCTAGTTTTAGTATGTTAGGTCAACACACTAGATGAATAAACAGCCTGGACTGTTAAGTGTCTAGTAAGTGGCATTGCTGAGCATTGTTTTCAGGTCTCGGTTAGCCTTACCAGATCCTTTCCTAGCCTCCAAGGAGGATTGATTATGAGCTGTGTGATACTAGTTACTGTTAACCTCTTGGTGTGGGTTGAGGGTGGCCACCCTCTCTGTGTTAACCTGGTAACATGCCTGGCTACTGTTTGCTCACTGTAAAGACCACTAATCCCTATATTTTTGCCTAGATTTGTTGAGGATTTGATAAAGGTTTTACTGTTAATTCATTACCTGATGAAACTAGCAGCAAAAAGTGGCTTTGAGTGTAAAATTAAGGTAGACGAATGGAAGTTTTTATCAAGCTTAAGATGCTCACTCTTTATTAATTTTGCAAGGGTTGACTGTCCAGTCTATTTGTTACTCATTTTATTTTCTAGTTCTAAGAATGAGCTTTTTATACCAGCACCCACTGTAAGAATCCTAAATGATTAAGTAGTACTTAACAAGTAGAGCTTTCTGTGTGCAAGACTTCTAATAGATATGCCAACTCATAATCTTTCTAACAGTATGAGAGGTTGATGTTATTATCCTTTACAGATGAGGAAAAAAAAGTTGAGGCTTAAAAGTTATTTTAAGCTTTTCCTAAGGCTGTTAAAGTGGCAGGTAGGATCCAAACTGACTTGTCAGAGTCCATATTAAGCTGTGCCACTTTAAATGCAGTTAGAATGTATGAAGTACAGGAATTCAGAGGTATTTTAACTGTTAAGAGCAGTTTCTTATGCTTCAGTATTGTATTTTATCTGAAGAAGAAGGCTGTGACTTCAGGCACATGGGAGGACCCACTGTCATGGCCCTGTAGTTTAACACACTAACATATATCTAATGCGTGTGGTCTTGAGCCAGAACCAGTGTGAGAATTTAGTACTTGCTCATGGGACCAAGGCACTCTTTGGGATTGGAAACAGATTTATGTTTGGTTTTATTTATTCTTCAGGTTATCATTCCTCAGAAAAAAGGCAAGAAGGCTGCCGCAACTCCAGCAAAGAAGGTGATGGTTTCCCCAACAAAAAAGGTTGCAGTCGCCACACCAGCCAAGAAAGCAGTTGTCACCCCTGGCAAAAAGGCAGCAGCCACACCAGCCAAAAAAACCGTTGCACCAGCCAAAGCAGTAGCAACACCTGGCAAGAAGGGAGCCACCCCGGGCAAGGCATTGGTAGCAACTCCTGGTAAGAAAGGAGCAGCCACCCCAGCCAAGGGAGCAAAGAATGGGAAGAATGCCAAGAAGGAAGACAGTGATGAGGAGGATGACGAGGACAGTGAAGAGGAGGATGAGGAAGAGGAGGATGAAGAGGAGGAGGATGAATTCGAGCCGGCAGTGATGAAAGCCGCCGCTGCTGCCCCTGCCTCAGATGATGAGGACGACGACGATGAGGAGGAAGATGATGAGGATGAGGAAGAGGATGAGGATGAGGATGACGATGGTAAGGAGTTCTTTTGTTTCCGGACTAGTTTTTAGAAGGTTCGTTAGAGGTGAGGTTTTGGCAGTAATGCTACACATTCCAGGATGGTCTAGGAGTTAGATGAAAATCCTCCCAGGGATTTTCTGGGGTGTCTGTGGTACAGAAGTCTTAAGTCACCCAAAACGATTGCCTGCCCCTGAGAAAATGTTTAAAATGGCCTATTTTGTGAGTATTTTTCATAAGGTGGGATTTGCTTCCAACAGATCTGTTTACTCCTTTCTGTAACTGCTAAGCACGGTGGCGTTGATAGGATCGCATTTCTTTTCCTTTAGATTTTCCAAGAACTGAAGTTGGTTTGGGGAGAATTCTCTGGAGGTTTTGAGTAAGTTGCATCTCTTTCAGACTCTGAAGAAGAAGCTATGGAGACCACACCAGCCAAAGGAAAGAAAATCCCTGCAAAAGCCGTTCCTGTGAAGGCCAAGAGTGCAGCTGAAGATGAAGATGAGGAGGAGGATGATGAGGATGAAGATGAGGAGGATGATGAGGAAGAGGAGGATGATGATGAGGAAGAAGAGGAGGAGGAGGAGGAGGAGGAAGAAGAAGAAGAAGAAGGTAATCAAGTTAAATTCTGAAGTACAGTGATAAAAATTATAGAGGTTACTTGGGGGGAAGAAAAGGCACTTCAATATGTGTGACTACTCACTGGTAACAGAGTGTTGAAAATCTTGTGTACAGAGCCTGTTAAAGAAGCACCTGGAAAGCGAAAGAAGGAAATGGCCAAACAGAAAGCGGCTCCTGAAGCCAAGAAACAGAAAGTAGAAGGTAACTTGCAGAATGGGGGGTAGGGGAAGGGTGTGGCACCTGATCGCACAAGTGATGAACAGCAGAGGGACTTAATACTGAAGCCTGATGTGATATTGTGATGTCTGATGTGCTCTGTGTAGAAATTCCACACTGGAAATTTAAGTTCATCCCATACTTTATAAATAGACTAATTTGAATTCCTGTTTTATACAGGTACAGAACCAACTACATCATTCAATCTTTTTGTTGGAAACCTGAATTTCAGCAAATCTGCTCCTGAATTAAAAACAGGCATTAGTGATATTTTTGCTAAAAATGATCTTGCTGTTGTGGATGTCAGAATTGGTGTGTCTAGGTGAGTATGGAGGAATTCTGCACATTACTCCTGGATTTGCAAGTTTTCAAATAGTAGACATTAATGAGTTAAGTTACTAGATTAGCAAAACGTAAAATCCCAAATTGAAGTTTCTAAAATCTCCCTTACATTTTGTTACAGCGTTAATTTTTAGTAAGTTATAAGATTTGAATCTTAGGTTTCTAGAAAGATCTGAAACTAGTGGATTTGAAGAGATATAATGGTTCTAACTTCCATTTATTTTGAGAGAGAGCACAAGTGGGGGAGGGGCAGCAAGAGAGGGAGAGAGAGAGAATCCCAAGCAGGCTCCGAGCTGCCAGCACAGAGCCCAGTGTGGGGTTTGGGCACAGGAAACTGTGAGATCATGGCCTGACCCGAAACCAAGAGTCAGACGCTTAACCAACTGAGCCACCCAGGAGCCCCTAAACCAGGTTCTTTTGATTGCTGTTAGTATCAGTTGTTAGGAGCAGTATGGCTAATACCTCAAAGGTGAACTTGCATCAGTTCCCTGATACCTTGCTCTATAGCAGCAGTTTAATAGAGCCTTGACTTCTGTTAAGACCATAGGTTTTTCTTTGCTTAATTCTTGTTTGCATCATCACATCGTCACATTTTGCTTGCCCGGAAGGGATTGTGTAGTCATGTTTTCATGGGTTTTTTTCCCCCCATTCGTAATTTTGCATTTTTCATCTTACTGTCTTAAAGGAAGTTTGGCTATGTGGATTTTGAATCTGCTGAAGATCTGGAAAAAGCTTTGGAACTCACTGGTTTAAAAGTCTTTGGCAATGAAATTAAACTAGAAAAACCAAAGGGAAAAGACAGTAAGAAAGGTATGTAAGACTGGGTAATTGTGATAACTGACCTCTAACTTCTTAATGGTTATATATCTAGTCGGGAGCTAGTTGGCCAGGGTAAATAGTTTAACTTTTATTGGTTTCCTTATAATGTGAGGGTTTAAATGAGTTCAAGTGATAAATGTACTGCTTGCTGGTTTTCTAAATTCCCGAGCAAGAATACACTTCTTTAAAAAAGAATTAGTTAATAGAGGTCTTTCCTCCATAGAACTATATTAGATCCTAACCACTCTTTTAGTATTCTTTATCTTTTCTCTCTTTGTTTGTCATGTTTCAAAATGTATGTTCGTAATCTTAATTCAAAAAGTATTTAGCACCTGTTTTAGTTTGAGCACTGCTGTGAGTATCCAACACGCAATTTGATTTCACTGGTGACAGCAGCTTGTGTTTTTGCCATTTGCTGCATCTCTATACTTCCGTGCCATGTATAAGTGGGTGTACGTATATATATGTACATGCTTTGTATATTGTAGGATCTCAAATTATTTGTTGAACAGAACTTTTCCGTTAGTTCTTCGGGGAGGGGAGAGTATGTCTTTCAAGCAATACACTTCATTTGTTTTGTTTTTTTTTAACCTAGATCGAGACGCAAGAACACTTTTGGCTAAAAATCTGCCTTACAAAGTTACTCAGGATGAATTAAAAGAAGTATTTGAAGATGCTGTGGAAATCAGATTAGTCAGCAAGGATGGAAAGAGTAAAGGGTATGTTTTGTGTGTAAGGAATGTCGACATCCATTAAAATTAATGTACTTCTGATTTTATAAAAGAAATTTTGATCTCACTTTCCTGGGTGTGTGATTGGTGCAAACTAATCTTTAACCAGTGCCTTAACTTCCTACCTGGGCAGTGGGAAAACATACTTTAGGGTCATTGTAAAAGACTCCAAATATATACAAAGTATTGTGAAATGTACCTAGCTTTGTAAGTAATAGCAGTTGTGCAGTGAGATGGGGTTACCATGAACAAGTTTTCTAGGTGTGCTTGGCAACCTTCTGTAGTGGAAGGAAAATTTTAATGCAAGTGAAACATGGCAGGAAACCAGAACATTTCAGTTCTTTAAGAGCATTTTTATTGTACTCATTTGAAACAAGATTCTGTTGGTGAGATTAGAACATTTGTGTTAACATGGTTGTTTTTTAAAAATCAGTGTTTTTTAAAGTTCTTAATGTCTTTTTTTTTTCTACTGTTGCAGGATTGCTTATATTGAATTTAAGACAGAAGCTGATGCAGAAAAAACCTTGGAAGAAAAGCAGGGAACAGAGATAGATGGGCGATCTATTTCCCTGTACTATACTGGAGAGAAGGGTCAAAATCAAGACTATAGAGGTGGAAAGAATAGCACTTGGAGTGGTAAGAATTTACAGAATTCCAGGATTGATGGAGGGACATCTTTGCATTTTTACTGTTTTTTTTTTTTTTTTTTTTTTTTTAAGTTCACTAGTAAATTAGATGTAGCTCTAGATCGGTCAAGTTCAGTACCTCTCTGATAGTAATTCAGTGTCTTGAGTGAGGTGTATGAAGTCGTTTTGCATTGGAACATAGATCTCCCTGTGTTTGACCCTTTAAAGGACTTCGATGATGTGCGCCTTTAAATTAGAATATTTGTTCTAGGAACATATAAACAAATAGCTTTTACATATTTAGGTAATAGGAATATAATAGTGCATGGTAAGTACTCAGTATGAGTAACAAGTGGAAGTCCACCTGCATGTCCATTGACATGCTAATTCTTCCCAGTCATAGAAGTTCTCGAATAAGGTATAGCTGTGACTGAACTTAGGAACCATTGTTTCAGAGTCTTCATTTGGCTTTTTTTTTCTTTGTAGGTGAATCAAAAACTCTGGTTTTAAGCAATCTCTCCTACAATGCAACAGAAGAAACTCTTCAAGAAGTATTTGAGAAGGCGACTTTTATTAAAGTGCCCCAGAACCAAAATGGCAAATCTAAAGGGTAAAATAATTAGTATGGTTAGGATATTAATTATGGGCTTTAAGAGGCTGAATCATTTTAGCTCACAAATTGGGCATAAAGAGCATCATTTAAGTATCTCTTTGGTGGCATTAGATGTCTGCAGCCCAGCAACTATGTGCTTGGTAACTAACTCTAAGTATTGATGATTATTCTCAGGTATGCATTTATAGAATTTGCTTCATTTGAAGATGCTAAAGAAGCTTTAAATTCCTGTAATAAAAGGGAAATTGAGGGCAGAGCAATCAGGCTGGAGTTGCAAGGACCCAGGGGATCACCTAATGCAAGAAGCCGTAAGTTACGTTTAACATGGTGTTATGTTGAGGGTCGGCACTCCTCGGTGCTATGCTGCATCATTGTCCAGTTTAGAGGTGAACGTTTGTGTTTCCTGTTGCTGCTGAGTGAAGGATACTGGATATGATGATTGATTATCTGAGAACATAACTGATGAAATCCCAAGAAAATTCCTCTAGATAGTCAAGTTCTGATCCAGTGAGGTCTTCTAGCAGCACATTCTCCCACAGTTACTGCCCTATGTGGTGATTGTAACAGCTGCCAGCTTGTTTAGGGATTGCTGTCTTTGCATTGCTTCTCCTTTCCATAAAGGATCTGAGACAGGACCTCAGCTGCTCTGGTGATCAGTATAAACTTGAGATGATTGATTTATGCCTTTTGCTTTAACTGAGCACTAGTTTGCTAAGTTGCTTTTATGTGCCTTTTTTCCAGAGATTTTTAAGTGAAAGGCTAGCTTCTGCTAAGCTGAGCATTCTTGGCCAGTAGTCCCATACTGGACGTTATTAAAAGCTACCATCTGGTTATTGTGGCTTTAGGTAAAATGTGTAATTTTTCTTCCGTAGAGCCGTCCAAAACCTTGTTTGTCAAAGGTCTGTCTGAGGATACCACAGAAGAAACATTAAAGGAATCGTTCGATGGCTCTGTTCGGGCAAGGATAGTCACTGACCGGGAGACTGGGTCCTCCAAAGGGTAAGATGAAAGGAAATACTTGTCCACGCAGCGGAGACCTCCTTTCTAGTATACCTTCTCACTGAGCTCCTTTCTGTCGATTGGTGGCAGTTTATGGATTCGCACGAGAAGAAGAGACAATTCACAGTTAGCATTATTTTGCCCTCTGTCTTCACAGAGGTATATTCTGATCTGTGAGACATTTCTGGGGGTCGATAAAATGAGTTTCAGCCTTCCACAAGGAAGCCTTTCACTCTGTCACTTGGGTCTTTCCTCCACTGAGCAAATCTACTTCCTGTGGAATCACTGTCCCAACATGTGAGGTTAATCTTGGCACTTGCAGTATGTGTTCTTTCTATAACGAGTAATCTCATTTGGCATTTCAGGTTTGGTTTTGTAGACTTCAACAGTGAGGAAGATGCCAAAGCTGCCAAGGAGGCCATGGAAGATGGTGAAATTGATGGAAACAAAGTTACTTTGGACTGGGCCAAACCGAAGGGTGAAGGTGGCTTTGGAGGTCGCGGTGGAGGCCGAGGTGGCTTTGGAGGCCGAGGTGGTGGCAGAGGAGGCCGAGGTGGATTTGGTGGCAGAGGCCGGGGAGGCTTTGGAGGTAAGGAGGCTGGGGCTTCCTCTCTGTGTGCACTGGACACTGGCATGTGTCCTTCACAATGTGTCCAGAGCCCAGGGCAGGGTTCTTGCATCAGCCTCCAGGTTGTCACTGATCACTGTGGGGAGGGGAGGACTCCTGGCTGCTTTGTACTCATTCTTCAATGTCTTGGCTTCCTATAGGGCGAGGAGGCTTCCGAGGAGGCAGAGGAGGAGGGGGAGACCACAAGCCACAAGGAAAGAAGACGAAGTTTGAATAGTTTCTTCCATCCCTCTGTCTTTACCCTCTTCTGTTTGAAAGAAAAGGACTCTGGGGTTTTTACTCTGTTACCTGATCAATGACAGAGCCTTCTGAGGACATTCCAAGACAGTATACAGTCCTGTGGTCTACTTGGAAGTTCGTATAGATAACATTTCAAGGGAGATACCCTGTTGGTTTTGACTGGATATTCATATAAACTTTTTAAAGAGATGAGTGATAGAGCTAATCCTTATCTGTAAGTTTTGAATTTATATTGTTTCTTCCCATGTACAAAACCATTTTTTTCCTACGAATAGTTTTGTTTTTGTTTTTTTGCGTTGGGGGGGGTGTAAAGGAAAGCAGAATGTTTTATCATGATTTTTGCTTCAGCAACTTTGGGACAAATTAAAAGTCCTAAACTCTGGTGCCAGACTTGTACTTCCTAGAGTGTCTCCTGGAATACCACTGCAGGTGGAGCGTGGCAGAGCCAGCTCTGTGGCTCCAGATCACCCCACCCCACCCCCTGCCATGGAAATGCTTGTTACATTGGGTTCAAGTATCCTGGCTACAAGTTTTGGTGAGATGGTTGGTAAAGTGACTTGAAAGGCTTATTGGAAATCTGCTGTGGCTTATCCTGTTTGTTGCAGGCCTGAGGATCAGGTGTTCTGAAGAAGTACTCTGGAGAGGGGCTAGGAGCACATTGGTCAGGCCTCCTGAAACCTGCAGCTGAGAGCATGGATTCTGGAATTGGCGATAATTCAATAGAATTTGTGCTAGATGAATGGACCAGTGGGGGCTTAGGGATTATGGTGAGCCTGGGGAAGAAAACCAAGTCCAGTAGGTGGACCCTTGTGTTTTGTAAATCTTCCAACAACCTCTGGTTCAACCAACCAAGTAAGGGCTTTGGTATTACACGAGATTCAGTATTCACTAATTTACTCCTTATTCCCTCTAGCACTACTAATAATCAAGGGCCCCAAGGTCTATGCCAGCAGATTAACAGGATTACTGAATGATGCCCTAGATGCTGTGGAGCAGAGATGTTAAAACAGCCATCCAAAAAGCCCATGGACTCTAACCACCTGTTTTAGACTAGTCAAAGTGCCAAATCAAAATGTAGGTGGGTGTCTGGCTGGTAGAGCATGTGACTTTGTAGTTTCAACACTTATTTTGAGAGTGCAAGAACCCCAAGCAGCTTCTGAGCTGTCAGCGCAGAGCCTGACCTGGGACTTGATCCCACAAACTGTGAGATCATGACCTGAACTGAAATTGAGTGGGATGCTCAACTGAGAGAGCCACCCAGGTGCCCCATTAAAAACCATTTAAAAAAAAAAAAAAATCTTGATTTGGCTCAGGTCATGATCTCCAGGGTTTGTGGGATTGCCTGCTTGAGGTTCTCGGTCCTCTCTGTCTCTCCCCTGCTTGTGCTTGCTCTCAAATATCTAAAAAACCAACTCTTTTGCATTTTAGCAAAATAAAATATTTTTGAGAGCAGGGGAGGGGCAGAGAGAGGAGGACAGGATGGAAGTGGCCTCTGCAGACCGCTTGTGACGCGTAACCAATGGAGTCACCCAGGTGTCTCTTACAATACATTTTTAATGTGAGCGTACAAAGAAAAGGGGCTCCAGGGGGGTTCAGTTAAGTATTCGACTTCTGCTCCGGTCATGATCACAGGGTTCATGAGTTCAAGCCCCACGTCAGGCTCTGCTGACCGCTCAGAGCCTGGAGCTCTCTTTCTGCCCCTCCCCTGCTCATGTTCTCTCTTAAAAATAAACATCAAAAAAGTGTTCTTGTAAGTAAATGTTTGTTTTAGGCCTGGTTGAGTTTCACTGTGGGTGAAGGAAATCTCTGCTGTATGCATATTTTTTGCAGCTTAAGCTAGTCTTGTGGATATGGGGGATAGCTATGATGGCCTGCTTTGAGGGTGAACGCACCAGTGGAAGCTTGTTGCTGCTATGAAGGTCAAGCCAGAAAGCAGATGTTCTTGGATAAACTTAAAAAAAAGCTTGGCAGCCTGTGTTTCTCTGGATTCTCTGGATTCTGCTGTTCACTCAGTGGAGTTCAGACTGCCTAATGTCAAAATTTGCATCCGGGCAAAACAGTGTCCCAAAACTGGGCTAGCAAGGCCTGTGAGGTTGGTGTTTGCATCTCCTGAGACCTAGCAAAGGAGGATTCTAGGGCTGTCGTGACCCTACAGCCTTCTCTCGTGTAGGTGCTTGCCCTGGTTGGCTACTCTACCTGGCAGGCCTAGAGGTTTAAATAAACCTGAAAAGTTATTTGGCCGTTAGGAACAGAGACCAGGGTTGCTATGAGTCCAGGCCCAGCACAGCCAGGGCTTAAGTACCTGTTACTAAATAGGACTTTACAGCCCTAGAGGTGTGGGGTGTCTGTGGGTTCCCTTGTTGAAGGGAAGGGAAATGTATTCCACCATTAGATTTGCTCTTGGGGGGTCTGGCTGGTGCTGTCAGTTAAGCATCGGACTTTGGCTCAGGTCATGATCTGGTTTGTGAGTTCAAGCCCCAAATCGGGCTCTGCTGTCAGTCCTGAGCCCACTTCGGATCTTCTGTTCCCCTCTCTGCCCCTCCTTTCCTGTCTCAAAAATAAACATAAAAATCTAGAATCACTGTACACATGTACTTTAATAAGCGAATGCTGCTGATGGTGTGCCTTCCCTCAGCCCCTCCATATGCCTGATGTGGGCGGAAAAGTAAGGTTCGTTCTCCCTTTCTGCTGTTCGGTTCCTCACCATTAAATTGGGGACAGTCCAGTCCTGTTATTACTGGTTGTTCCAGGGGTGGTGTGCTGACTTGTGTGGAATGGAGAGGAGGTTGGAGGGTAGTCCGTCACCCTGGAAGGCCAAGGAGGAGCATTAACCCTTACCTTTAGGGACTAGAATCCTGCAAACGTCTTAATTCTTGCCTCCCGGACTTGGTGGGCTGGGTGAAGGTTTTGCAGCCATTTTAGAAAAGCAGCTCCCGTTGGCAAATGGTTGTCACCACTTCTGTCATTCTTCCAGCAGGTGGCAGCACATCCACGAGGATGTGGAAACCTAAGGCTGCGTTTCAGGGCAATGTGTTTTTTTTCTTTTAGTTTGTTTTTTTCTTCTGTTTCATTTTATATTAGAGACTCTGAAGCACGCTCCAGGCTCCGAGCTGTCAATGCAGAGCCTGAAGTGGGGCTCGAACTCACCAGCAGTGAGATCATGACCTGAGCCAAAGTTGACGGAGCCTTTGGTGGTGCTTTTTTGTTTTGCCCCGTGGTGTTTTTTTGTTTTGTTTTTTTAATGTTTATTTAAGACATTAAAGAGAGCACACAAGCGAGGGAAGGGCAGAGAGAAAAAAATCCCAAGCAGGCTCTGTGCTGTGCTGTCTGCCCACGAACTGGAAGATTATGACCTGAGCTGAGATCAAGAGTTGGACACTTAACTGAGCCACCCAGGTGCTCCCAGGCCAATGTGTCTTTAACTTCAAATTTACACTTGGATTAAGTGATGGGGCTTGGGAGTCTGCAGGAAGTCCACTCAGCATGCTAAGAGATGCTGTGGAATGCATAGAGAACTCAATTTCATGGAATGGTTGGCCTGTGCCCTTTCCCAGAGGTATCCCATTTTTGTATGCTTGGTTCACTGTCTCTTTGTATCTCAATCTGTTTCCCCTCAGCCTAAAAAAGTGCCAAAAGTTTTCTCGTCAAAAGAATTGTTCCCTGACCCAACCTCCCCACCCAGCTGTTGCCACTTGCCTTCATTGCCAAACTTTGACAAGGACCACACTCCTGAGTCCCACTCCTTGTCCCTAGCATTGTGACTTATGTCCCCTTGCTTCCTTGCAGCATTTAACAGATGAGCCCTCCTTCCTGCCTGAAACTCCCTTCCCCGCCCTTAGAAAACCTGGGCAGACAGTAGAGCGGTGTGCGCTGTGACCCTCAGCCGAGGTGGAGAGGGGAAGAGCAAGCAGCCCTCGGCTTAGAGCCTTTCAGCAGGCTCATTCTCTCCCAATTTCTAGATAGGAGCCAGTGGCTATCTCCCGCAGATCAGGTAACCCAGCGGCGCCGGGAAAAGGCTTGGAGAGTTCCTCTACTGCTGGGCCCTCCACGTGGAAACATGAAAAGCACACATGTATCCCTGCTAACCTCTGAGTAGAGGGGCTTGATGTCATTGTTCTGTCCCGTGGGCCTAGGACAGTGCCTGACATGCAGTAGGTACTCAGTAAGTGATGAACGAAGGAACCCCAGAGGAAGTCCTTCCCCCAAATGCAGGGAAAGCTGTGATAGCAGCAGGAGAGAATCTAGGCCAGGAGTTCTTAACATTTGCACGTAGGGGGTCCTGGTAAAGACTTTGAACCTCTCAGAATAACGTTCTCAAGATTATTTGCTTTAAAAGAAAGGATTACAAGGGAAACCAATTGAAGTAAATTTATTAAAGTATTTATGCACAACTTTTGTGATAGAATTATGTGTTCACTAATGCATTAGATAAGATGTATTTACATTTAAAATACAGTTAAGTTAGGGAGTTTGGTTCTGGTAATGGAGTGTCTGAAAACAGACCGTTCTGTTAACAATTATAAACTGTACAAAATATAAATCAGCTTTTAAAGTTGTTGGACAGATAATACCAGATAGAAACTGAAACAGATGTCTATCACCCTTAAAAGAAGATAAGGGTACTGGGTGAGATCCATGTTTAACCAGTTTTCTCCTGTTGGGTACCCATGAGTTAGCATGGATCCCCAGATACAGAGTTTAATCAGAAAGGGGGCCTGTCTTATTGCGCTGAGGAGTCTGTTTGGAGTTTAAGTCTGGAAATTTTCCTGAAAATAAGAGACACTGAGCCATAAGATCTGCACACTTAACTGCCTTCAAATTCTCAGCCAAGTCCTACATTGTGTATGCACAGGGCAAGATTCTAACGAGCCCAGGGGAAAACAACTGGAAAGTTAACAGAGCTGGCTATAGATGCCAGCAGCTGCCGAGTGCTGGGGAGGCAGAGTTTGGAGTTCAAATTCTGCCCAGTTAGAGGCTTTTAATAAGCACTTCAAGCTTTTCTCTGAGACTTAGAAAGGCCATATTTCAGAAGTAACAGCCACATCCCACACCTAAGGACTGAGCCTAGGACGCGGGGCAAAACGCAAAACCAAAATAGGCTCACCCTAACAAAGCCTCAAGCCTGAAACTGAGCCGCCCCCCCCCCCCCCATGCTCAAGATGACGTGTTGGGAATTTAATTGCCTACAAAACTCAACAGTGTTCAGAGAAGGATAATAGAAATCAGACTCTCTACAGTGCATCATCCACAATGTCCAGTAAGCAAAAAATTGCTAGGGGCACCTGGCTGGCTCAGTCTGTAGGGCATGTGACTCTTCATCTTGGAGTCATGAGGATGAGCCCCACCTTGGGCATAGAGCTGACTTTTTAAAAAAAATTACTACAGGGGCGCCTGGGTGGTTTGGTCAGTTAAGCGTCTGACTTCGGCCCGGGTCATGATCTCAGCTCATGAGTTCAAGCCCCGCATTGAGCTCTGTGCTGATGGCTCTGAGTCTGGAGCCTGCTTCAGATTCTGTGTCTCCCTCTCTCTCTCTGCCCCTCACCCACTCTCTGTCTCTCTCTCTCAAACATTAAAAAAAAATTAAAAATTACTAGACACGCAATGAAGTATGAAAATGTAGTCCGCAATCATAAAGTCGATAAACACATAACTCACATATTGAAATATGAAGGCAAAGACTTCAATCATAAATATGTTAAATAATTTGCAGAAGAGGAGTATATATAATAAAGAAATGGAGGTGTTTCTGGAGAGCTATGAAAACTCTAAGAAGGGAACCAAATGGAAAGCCTAGAACCGAAAAACAAAATATCTCAAAAAATTCACTAGAAGGGCTTAACAGCAGAAGAAAGGATCAGTTAACCAGAGGACAGTTCAATAGAAATTATTGACAGAGTTTGGGACACGCTACCCCGAAATACAGCAGCAGCTTGGCATATTGAGTATTTCAAGCGGAAGGAATGTGAGAGCAGATTCCGGAAGGACTCTGTGACCTTCCCTGAGGCGGGTCTTAGGCCCTTCGGTGAAAGGAGCACCCTTATCTCTGAAGACAGAGACACCAAGAGGAGATGAAGGAATGGGATTTGCCCCCGTTGCATGAACTCAGGTCATACCTTCTCTTTCTTTGGTCCTGTCACATGTTCCCACAACCCTCCACTCTTTCTTTTTTTTTTTTATTTTTTGAGAGAGAATGAGCAGGGGAGGGGCAGACAGAGAGGGACAGAGAGAATTCCAAGCAGGCTCTGCCCTGTCAGCACAGAGCCCGATGTGGGGCTTGAACCCACGAACCGTGAGATCATGACCCCAGCAGAAAGCAAGAGTTGGATACCAGGCGTGCCCACAGCTCTCCACTCTTTGTCAAACTTAACGACAGTTAGGCTTCATTGCTTAGGTCTTCATTTCCTTGTGAAGGCTCCCATGGCACGTAAAGCTTACATTAAAGAAATTTGTGTGATTTTTCTCTTGTTAACTTATCTGTTTTTACAGGGGCTCCAAGCCCAGAACTTCCCCTACACTATCCAAACTGAAGCTCAAAGAGAAAAAAGATTGGGGAAAAAACTGAAGAGAGCCTCAGTGACCATATCAAATTGCCTCATGTATGTGTAATTGAGTCCACGGAGGACAGGAGAGAATGAATGGAGCTGAAAAATCTCTCTTTGAAAAATAATGATTGGAATTTTCTAAATTTGATGAGAAACAACCCCCAGAGCCAAGAAGAAAGCCACACCTCTGCACATCATAACCGAATTGTTCAAAAACAAAGACTAAAACAGCCACTCAATAAAGACCTATTACCTGCAAAGGAACACGGGTAAGAATAATGTCTACATTCTTATCAGAAAAATATGAGACAGTGGATGATATCTTTAAAAACTTTTAAGTTTATTTATTTTGAGAGAGAGAGAGAGAGAGAGAGAGAGTGCACAAACATGGGAGGGACAGAGAGAAGGAGAGAGAGAATCCCAAGCAGGCTCTGCACCATCAGCACAGAGCCGGATGCGGGGCTTGAACTCACAAACAGTGAGATCATGACCTGAGCTGAAGTTGGACACTTAACCAACTAAGCCACCCAGGCGCCCCTGTGCGATTTTCACTTTTAAAACTGAGCATCAGCTTTCCAGGGACACAAAATACAAATTTTAAATAAACACTCCACAATGGAGCAGGTCAATTCCAGATAAAATCCTACAGGTTCTGCTGATTGTCTCACCAAGAGGCAGGGCTCAAGTCATTATTAGGAGAAAATTTTATTTCTAAAGTGTCATTTTACATGCAGAGATATCTACTAAACATCACGATCATACCAGGGAGGAGGTGGGGCGGGGGGGGGGGGGAGATGGGTTAAATAAGTGATGGGGATTAAAAAGTGCACTTGTGACGGCCACTGGCTGTTGTACGTGCATTTTGAATCACTAAATTCTACACCTGAAACTAATTTGATACTGTATGTGAACGAACAAATTTAAAGTCAAAACCTGTAAAAGTAAAACACATCACAATTAAACGTGCCAAAGGAGAAGCCAAATGTCAAAATGCCTCCTTAATCCACCCAAACATCTCAAATCCACCCTTTGCTGACCTTTCATAACCCCATTTTTTAAAGTTTAAAAAAAACTTTCATGTTTATTTTATTTTGAGGGGGCGGGAGGGGCACAGAGGGAGAGAGAGAGAGAATCCCAAGCGGGCTCCGTGCTGTCGGTGCAGGGCCCAATGGGGGGCTCAATCTCACGAGCTGTGAGATCATGACCTGAGCTGAAATCGAGTCAGACGCTCTTAACTAACCGAGCCACCAGGGTGCCCCTAAAAAAAATTTTTCTTACACAAGAGAAGGTGGACTGATATACGTTGGTAAATGCCAACCGTCTATACGCACATGGAGACGCGGTGTAATCTCTTAGCCCACAGACGGAGATAGAAGGGGAAAAGCTAGACTTCTATGCCCTTCTACACAGGGGCCTAGCGCCCTCCAGCGGTTAGCGAATTAAGGGAGCAGAAGGTGGTTTGGTTTTGTTCCCCGGTCCCCGGTGGTGTTGATTCCATAAAGTTTTTGTTGAGACAGGAAGGGATGAAAATGAATTTGGAACAGAAAGGAGTAGAGATTTTCCCCCCCAATGTATTCTGCTCAAGGTTTTTTCCTCCCCAGATAGTTGAGAGCCTTTGCTGGTGTAAAAGAGAGAAACGGGACCTCAAAAAACAGGGCGACAGAGCACAAGAGGAGAGGGGGGAAAAAAAAGGGCTGCAACTTGCTCCCAGGAACTGGAGACGATTTAGGAAGGAAGGCTGGAATCCATCCCTGTTCCATGAGTCGGCTTCTCCCTCTTCGTCCTTCTCCTTCCTCCCGCTCAACATCATCTTCATCCTCACTTTGTCAATATCTTCCATTCCTCCTCCTCCATCATCATCTTCTCCTTCCTCTTCTTCATCATCCATGTCCGGAGCCAAGGAGTGCTGCCATGGATTTGCCACCTGTCATCTCTGATCGCCCCGCCCCACTCACCCGCACCCGCGCGGACTGGTCAGTAAACCAGAGGAGGACACCCTCTGGCTCCCACGCTCTCTCCTCCTGCTGGCTTGATTCTGAGTCTGGCTTGAACGTTTTGCCAAATCCTTTCCAGATTTCCACTTGACTTCCGTGAGCCCTGGGGGTGGATCAACACTCCGATGAACTTCTTTGGAAAGCACTTTGTTTTCGAAGTGAGGTTTTTCACCAAGATAAAAATCTATTCTGTCACCTGATTTAATACCTTGAAGTTCTGTCGCTTCCACTCTTGGCGAACAATGTTCACATCTTCATCCCCCTCCCCAAGCGGTGCAGATACTTGAGGATGGCTGACAAATGTCGTTCCCCCCAGATGTGGAATTTGGGCCACCAGCTCCGACCCCTCCTGAAAAAATGGTTGGTGGGGTTTGTTATGTTTCTGTTGTCTTTGCAAAGTCTCCTTACTGGCTTGGCCATTAAGTCTGACCATTGCATTTTGTACTTCATCCATATGTTCAGTTGCTTCTTGCTGTTCTTTTTCTGAGGGCTCGTGCGCCCCCTTGTGGTTAGTGTCGGGCGCCCTTTCATGGATTTTGTCCCAAGGTGCTGCTCGGGGTCTCGCATGCGGACCGGAAGAGAAGGGCAGGCAGAGGGGGGCCCACTCGGCTCTCCAGTCCCCGCACCACCCCGCTCTCGGGCGCCGCCCTGGCGGCCGCTACTCGCCGCTCCCTCCCTCGCCGCACGCGCGGCTGCTGTCCCTGCGGGAGCCTCCTCCCAAGCATCTTCCTCACCGCCAAAATAAATGCAGCAAAAGATGAGAAGACATTGCGAGAACTGAAATAACTAGGGAACTGGAGAGATATACCCCGTTTGTGGATGAGAAGACACAATATTGTTAAGACGTCATCCTCTCCAAATTTATTTATAGTTTCAATCCAATCATCATAGTCTCGGCAACCTTTTTAGTGGACGTTGACAAGATGACTTAAAAACTTATATGGAAATGCAAAGGACTAGAATAGCTAAAATGGCCTTCAAAAATAAAAGAAAAAAGAAATAAAAAAAAAAAGAAAGCTGGAGGACTCACACTAAATGATTTCAAGATTTATTAGAAAGCTGCAGAAACCAAGGCAGTGCCTTATTGTTGTGAGGATAAATATATCAATGAAATAGAGAAGGTATTCTGGAAGTAATTCCTCATATATTGATTTGATTGGTTTTTTAAAATGGCATTATGGCATTCAATGGGGGAAAAGACAGTCTTCTCAACAAATAGTGTTTAGAAAACTAGGTTATTTATATTTAAAAAAAATGAACCTCAACTTTTACTGCACCCTATATATAAAAATTAATGCACGGTGGATCACAGACCTGAATACAAAACATAGAACTATAAAACTTCTAGAAGAAAACAAAGGAGAATATCTTTATGGCTTAGGGTAGGGAAAGATTTCTTAGGATACAAAAGGCATTAACTATAAATGGGGAAAAATGTGAAATGGGACTTCATCAAAATTAAAATGTCTGCTCATCGGAAGACACTTTTTGTTTGTTTTGTGTTTTATTTATTTTTAAGATTTTATTTTTTAAAGCAATCTCTACACCCATTGTGGGATTCTAACTCACAACCCAGAGATCAAGAGTCATACGCTCCACTGACTGAGTCAGCCAGGTGCCCCTCCTTGGGAGACACTGTTAAGAAAATGAAAAGACAACCATAAGTTGGGAGAAAATATTCACAAATGAATTCCCGATAAAGGATTTGTACCCATAAACTATAAAGGATGACAAGTCCTCAAGAAAAAGATAACCCAGTAAAAAGACTAGTCTTAAGCAGACACTTTATAAAAGAAGACATCTGAATTTGCAAAAAAAAAAAAGCACATGAAAAAGTGCTCAACATCATTAGCCGTCAGAGAAATACAAATCAAAACCACGAAGAGATACCACTGTCTACCCCCCAGCATGGCTAAAGTTAAAACTGACAGGGCAAACGTTGTCAAGGCTATAGAGCCAAATCTCTTACTCATTGCCAGTAAAATGTCAAATGGTACAGCCATTTTGGAAAGTGGCCGTTTATTATAAAATTCAACATACAGCTACACCGACAGTTTATAATACTGTAAAGTTAAACATATACCTATGCTATGACTCCAGTTCTGTTTCTAAGTATTTACTCAGGAGAAATTAAAACGTGTCCACACACACAAAAATTGTATGAAAATGTTTGTAACAGCTTTCTTTTTTTCTGGTATAAGTCCAGAAAATCTTGATTTGCATAGATATATATCTAAGCGTCCAGGGCTTGCTTTACTAGGTGAAGACAGGGTTTTCTCAAAGAATAGTAACATTCTGGGGTGCCTGGGTGGCTCAGTCGGTTAAGCCCCCGACTTCAGCTCAGGTCCTGATCTCATAGTTCATGGGTTTGAGCCCTACATCGAGCTCTGTGCCGACAGCTCAGAGCCTGAAGCCTGCTTGGGATTCTGTTCTCTCTCTCTCTGCCCCTCCCCTGCTCACTCTGTCTCTCTCTCTCTCTCTCAAAAATAAATATTTAAAAACATTAAAAAATAAAAAAGAACTTGTCCTTTAAAAGCCAGTGAGAAGCCCTCTATAAACTGTTTTCCCATTTCCTCGTAAACTTTTTCAAATGCAGTGATGGAGGGACCTGCTTCCGACAGAGTTGATGACTTTGATGAATGTTGACAAGACATCTCGCAGAGATATTGGGCAAGTCTCTACTGCCTGTGCCGGTCTGCGTAAAAAGCATCGAGGGATGACGACGTGCAGAGCTCTCTTTATCACTCGAGTTTGCAAAATAAGCTTTGCGGGAGGTCCATCTGGCCAGAGAATGAAGCGTTTCTTTCCAGGCGCAACCGATTTGGCAAAAAACGTGTTTAGCGCTTCCAAAACGTCGACAGCCTTTGTAGTTTGCACGGGGCGACTCACAAATTAAGAAAGTGGCAGCGCGTCCCTCGTGACCAAAAGCAAGGAGATGCCACCCCCCACCCCCTCCCGTTGAGAGGGGTCTGCGGTTTCGTCCATTTGCCTGCTGGAGGGGAAAGCCAGGCTGTTTCCTCAACGACCTGCTTTCACTGGTAAAAGAAAGGTCATCTATTCTAGAACATATCACACCGTTCGACAAGGAACTGCTTCCACTGTTGTCCTCTGATCCAACCCAAAAAGTAGCTCGTTAATTTCCTCGCGCATGCCCTTGCCTTCCACACGTCTCTCCAACAGTGTGGGAGATTTGTCTTTGGCTGAGCAGTTTCAGAGCCCGCGGCAGTAAAAGCTTATTGTGAGATAGTCCATCCAGTGTCGGGAGTGTTCCAACTTTTCCCGAATTGAGCTCTCCTTAAACAAAACCCCCTGCATCTTTAAATGCATTTTTTTGGAGGGCCAGACGTGCCATGCCCTTTCAGTGTCGCCGGTTTTATTCTCCCATTCATTCGCGAGATTTTTCCAGCACAAAAACACTGGCTCTTGTGTTCTGTCATGTTCATTATTAAACGTGAAGCGGGATAATACGTAGCTTTTATCATACTCCTCTGTCTTCAGTATTGCAGCTACAGCGTGGTTTCGTCCAGTGACTGTGATGGTCTTTTGATGTCTCAACCTGGCTAGGCCACAGCCCCCAGTTCTGGAGTCAGAACTAGCCTAGGTGTTGCCAGGAAGGTGTTTTGTGAGGTGATGAAAGTTTATAGGCAATTGATGTTAAGAGAGATTATCCTACATAATCTAAGGGGGCCTAATTCAAACAGTTGAAAGGCTTTAAAGAGCAGGGTGGAAGATTCCCGAAAGAAGAAATTCTGCCTGTGTAGTTCAACTCTTGTGGGCATGGAGTTCTAGCCAGCCCTTCCTGACGGGTTGCCCTTGTGGATTCTGGGCTTGCCAGCCCCTCTGTCAGCCCCCACAGTCGTGAAAGGCGGTTCCTTGTAATACATTTCAGTACATACAGCTGACCTTCATTATTCTTAGATTTAATATTTGCAAGTTCAACTACTGATTACAATTTAGTATATCCATGGGGCGCCTGGGTGGCTCAGTCGGTTAAAGCATCCGACTTTGGCTCCAGTCATGATCTCATGATTCGTGGGTTCAGGTCCCGGGTTGGGCTCTGTGCTGACAGCTCAGAGCCTGGAGCCTGCTTCAGATTCTGTGTCTCCCTCTCTCTCTACCCCTCCCCACTTGTCCTCTTTCTCTCTCTCTCAAAGATTAATAAAAAATAAAAAAGATATAAAATTTAGTATATCCATACAATGAAATACCACTCAACAATGAAAAGGAGCTGTTGAGGGGCGCCTGGCTGGCTCAGTCCATACAGCATACGACTCTTGATATCTTGGTTGTGAGTTCAAGCCCCACATTCAATGTAGCGCTTACTTAGAAAAAAAAAAAAAAAAACACAAGACTGAAAAGGAGGTATTGATACACACAACAGGGTGGGTGGATTTGTAAATAATTATGCTAGGTAAAAGCAGTTCGATGAAAAAGAGTAGGTGCTATATAGATGACTGCACATCTATAAAATTCCAGAAAATGCAAACTGATCCATGATGGTAGGAAGCAGATCAGTGGTTGCCTGAAGACCAGGGAAGGGAGAGGGGGAGGCAAAGAAGGAAAGAAGGGAGAGAGTGCCTAGGGGCACAAGTGATGGGTGGCCTGCTCTCTTGACTGTGGTCACAGTTTGACATGAGTATGCATGTCAGACTTATTACGTTATCCACTTTCAATACGTGAAATTATTGTATGTCCGTATATTTCAATAACAGCATAAAAGACTCCCCACATTTTGGTTAGAATTGTATTAAAACACTAACATTAATTTGGAAAGACCGACATTCTTACAACCGTCAGTTTTCCATCCTGGAACAGGTGACTTATATCACTAAGAAAAAAATTTACCTTTCTTCACACATCTCTTACATTTATTATTAAGGCTACTCCAAATAATGTTTTTTTTTATCCTAATAATTTTTTAAAGAAGAATTGCATGTTTCTCCTCTTATTTTATTAACAAACATTTTTTTAAGTTTATTTCTTTTGAGAGAGTGTGTGAGATAGCGGGGGAGGGGCAAAGAGAGAGGGAGAGAGAGAAAATCCCAGGCAGGTTCTGCACTGTCAGCACAGAGCTCAACTCAGGGCTCGAACTCAAACCACGAGATCATGATCTGAGCCGAAATCAATAGACACTTAACCAACTGAGCCACCCAGGCGCCCCCTAGTAATTTTTTTTCCTGGTTATTTTGATAGAGTCTTTCCCACCATTATGTAATCTAATTGAATGTTATTAACATATAAGAAAACATGTCTTAGGGCACCTGGTGGCTCAGTGGTTAAGTGTCTGACTCTTGGTTTCCACTCAGGTCATGGTCTTGAAGTTGGTGGGTTCGAGCCCCACGTTGGGCTCTGTGCTGACACCTGAGAGCCTGGAGTCTGCTTCGGATTCTGTGTCTCCCTCTCCCTTTGTCCCTCCCTGCTTGTGCTCTCTCAAAAATAAATAAACATTTAAAAAGAACAAAAAAACCCCACATGTCTATTCTTCTCGCATTTAGTCTCTTTGCTACACTGTCATAAGTGTGACGTATTTCACTTGATTTGGTTTTTCTGTAGTAGTCAACTGTGTCATCTGCAAATCACATAACTTCCTTTTCACTAGTCCAATTTTTTGTGTCCGTTTTCTTGTTTCACGTCTTTTTGCTTTGTGACTTCCAGACCTAGTTAGCTCATGATTGTGGCCTCGAGGGAATACGTTTGATCATGCTGAGAACCACCCAAGTGTTTTACCATTACATAGGATGCCAACTTTTATGTTCAAATTGATGTTTTAAAAAAACTTTTGGGGCGCCTGGGTGGTTCAGTCGGTTAAGTGTGCGAATCTTGATTTTGCTCGGGTCATGATCTCACCGTCATGAGATCCAGCCCTGAGTTGGGCCATAAGCCAGGCATGGAGTCTGCTTGAGATTCTCTCTCTCAATCTCTCTCTCTCTCTCCTGCCTCTCCCCTGCTTGCTTACCTGCATGATCTCTCTCAAGAAATTCAAAAAATAAAAATAAATTTATTAGAGACATTGTCAAGCACATATTAAAGTAGAAAGACCAGAAAAAAGAACCTGCTACCCGACGGCCCCCAGCTTTGTCCAAATTTGTTTCATTTGTCCCTCATCCTTCCCACAACCCTCAGAAATTTTTGAAATATATTTTCAATATTATATAATTTCATCCGTATTTCCAATTTTCCCAATATTTTGTCCACATATTTCCAACATTATATTAATTTGTTTAAGATATTTCAATATGTATCTTTAAAGGTTAATGATTCTTTTAATAAAACAATAATTCCATTATCACATCTTACAAGTTAAGCATTAATTCCTTGCTGTCATCAAATATTCAGTGTTCAGATTTCCTTGATTAGCTCATCATTTTTTATTTTTTTTTCACTTCCCTTATCAAACCTGCATTCAAAGGAGGCACACATGGCTTTGGAGTTTCTTTCTTTCTTTCTTTCTTTCTTTTCGAGTTTATTTATTTGTTTTGAGAGAGAGAGAACGGAGGAGGGGCAGAGAGAGAATCCCAAGCAGACTCTGTGTTGTCAGCTCAGAGCCCATCTTGGGGCTCGATCCCATGAACTGTGAGACCATGATCTGAGCTGAAATCAAGAATCAGACGCTCAACTGACTGAGCCACCCAGGAGCCCCTGGAGTCTCTTTCAGTCTGTGAATTTTCCTTCCCTCTTTTCATTTTTCTTGCTGTTTGTTCATCGATGACATCAAGTAATTTGCCCTGCAGAATGGGCCTCCTCTTGGTTTTGCTGATTACGTCCCTGTGGGTGGTGTTTACCATGTTCTCTGCCCCCTCGTATTTCTAGACAATAGATCAGATTGAGGTTCAGTTTTTTGGAGCAAGTATAGGTGGTGTCACTGGGCAGGTCTGCGGGACCCAGACTCTGAGAGGGAAATTTGCAAAAGGAGGTTTACTGGGCAGGGCTCTCAGGCTCAGCGCCTGGGGGTGGGGGGAGGAGGGGTGGGAGGAGGAGGGGAGAGGGGGGAGGAGGGGGGAGAGAGGGAGATGGGGGACAGGAACAGCTGGGCTGGGATGCAGCTGAAATGGAGGTCTCAGTTCCCATGGGAGCTCTGGAGCTGGGACTATCCCTCAGATTGTTCCGGATGGAGGCAGGGGTAGGGCTTTTGTACCCTCTCATTGGCCTGTCTCTGGGGCGGCAGGTGTACAACCTGTGGCCAGCCTCCAGGAAGGGACCCAGCACTGGGCTCTGTGCTGACAGTTCAGAGCCTGGAGCCTGCTTGGAATTCTGTGTCTCCTTCTCTCTCTGCCCCTCCCCGGCTCACGCTCTGTCTCTGTCCCTCAAAAATAAATAAACATAAAAAAAATATTTTTTTAAATTATCTGTCATCTATCTACTATTGTGGTAAAATATACATTACACAAAATTTGTCATTTTAATCTTTTTAAAGCGTACAGTTCAGTGGCGTAAAATACACTTACAGAGCTGTGCAACCATCACCAGCATCCAACTTCAGAACTTTTTCATCATCCCCAACATAAATTCTTTGCCCTTTAAACACTCCCTCCCTCCTCTCCTCACTTCCCTTGGTAACCTTGACTCCACTCTCTGTCTCTATGAATTTGGCTACTCTAGGTACCTCATGTAAGTGGAATCATACGGTATTTGTCTTTTTGTGTCTGTTCTATTTCACTTAGCATGATGTTTTCATCCGTGTTGCAGCGTGTATGTACCACGTTGTGGCAATTTCATTCAGTTATTCCACTGTATGGATAGACCACGTTTTCTTTATCAATTCATCTACTGATGGACTTTGGGGCCTGCTTCCACCTTTTGGTTATTGTGAATAATACTGCATGAGCACCGATGTACAAGTATCTGTTCGAGTCCCTGCTTTCAGTTCTTTTGGGTATATACCTAGAATTAAAATTGTTGCATCAAGTGGTTTCTGAGGAACCACCAAACTGTTTTCCGTAGTGGCTACATCGTTTTACATTCCCACCAATCAATGCACGAGGGTTCCAAGTGCTCCGTATCCTTGCCGACACTTGTTATTCCCTCCCCCTCCCTTTTTTTCCCCACAAATGGACTCCGTGACCAATGCGGGGCTTGAACTCATGACCCTGAGATCAAGAGTCACATGTTCTACCAACTGAGCCAGCCAGGCCCACCCCCCTTTCTTTTTTTATTAGCCATCCTCATGGATAAGAGCCATCCTAATGAGATACCTAAGTGATACCTCATTGTGGGTTTGATTTGCTTCCCTAATGACTAGTGATGTTAAATATCTTTTCATGTGCTTATTGGCTGTTTATCTTCTTTGAGAAATATCTATTCAGATCCTTTGCCCTGTTGAACTTTTAATATGCTACTAAACTGTATTGTATAATCTTTCATTTAGAACTTTTGTGTTTGGTGAATCCACTTAATTTGCTCCCAAGTTCCAGAGATGTTTTTTGTTGTTTTGGGTTGTTAAAGTTTGGTATAATTTGTTAGGTACCAATAGCTCACTACCCAGGTTCAGTTCTGGAAAGCAGGCCCCCTTCTTGTGCAAAGAGAATGGAAATTCCTGTTCTTTCTGCTCTGGGTTCCTCTTTCCTTCACTCAGAATCTGATGTCCAAGCTGCAATTCCAGATTTGCATAGACCTGAAAGCCCCATGGGGAGATCCATGAACCTGTTTAAATTGGAGGTCAGTCACAAATGAACAATCCTGATGGGCTTTGGTGGGCAGAGAATGGAAGCCAGATTGTAAGAAGGATCAGTGATGCCCAAGAGAGGGACACCTGGCTGGCTCAGTCTGTGGAGCACGTGACTGTTGATCTCGGGATCATGAGTTCAAGCCCCACCTTGGGCACAGAGATTACTTTAAAAAAAAAAAGTGCCCAAGAGGAAAACAATCTCTTGAGAAAAGGGTTTGGTGGAGGGTCCAGGCTCATCTGGGGGCCAAGGGTGTGAAGCATCAGATCCTGAGCAGAGTGTGAGGGTCAACTGTAATCTGTCCCAGCCTGGGGTGCTGCAGACTGAGTTTGTCATTTTTGTTTCCTCTTAACCCCTTCCTTGGGGAATCCATCCTTCCTTGACAGCCCCCTTTTATTGTAATCCTGCTTGGGCCATGTGGATTGGATGGGCCTAACCCTGTCCCGGGCCTCAGTGATATCCTGGTTAGTGGACTCCGTTCTCCTCGCCATAAACACTGGTCCGGCTTGGATATATGATACACGCCGGCCTAATGAGAATCTCTCCTTGAGTTTTTGCCAGAAATATCGGAAAGATACTCATTTCAGAACTGAATGAATGCGAGTTTGCTCCTTGGTGAGGTACAGATAGAGATTACATTGGGCGGAGCTGTTACACAGAAAGGAAAATTTATTTGCAGCGAATAAGGAGATGAGGGGGGAATAAATTCCAAAGCCATGTGACTCCCTGAGCAGGGGTGAGTGGGTTTCTTTTCTTTAGGCTTAGGATGAACATTCAGAAAGGAGATCTTTGTCATCGTACGTAGAGACGGGCATAAGGTCATGCCTGTGTCTTAAGGAAACATTCCTACACATTGTATGTTATGTTAATGAGGTTTGTGCTCCTTCTTGGGTAGAGGTTTTAAATTATAAAGAGGCAGAGATAATTGGACAAGGAGAAGGGTCATGGGATGCTCCAAGAGCCTAGAGCTGGAATAAACTGGATGCGGTCTCCTTATCCTGGGTAAGGAATGCAGGGCCTTGCTTACCTTTGAAACAGCACTGGGAGTTTGACCACCGATTTATTGTCTCTGTTATGGTTAGACTATTTCCTGGCCTGGTAGAGACTATTCATCTTTGCATTCCCTTTAAATCCTTAACTATCGAGGTCTTTGCATTTTTTCCCCCGTTCTGACACCTCCTAGAAAGTTCTGCAAGAAGTGTGCATGGGCAAGTAGGGCAATGGGCATGGGCAAGTAGGGCATAAATCACAGTAGGGCATAAGTAGCTGGAGGTCTGAAATGACTTCTCTGGTATCACAAAAGCTGTATCTCCTTTTTTTTTTTTCTTCTAACTCTGCTTACTTTTTTTTTCTTTTGGGAGTGTGATCTGTAAAGACCACCTAAGTCTGAAGCTGCCTGCTAGAGAATCAAGTCAACTCAGAGAAAAAAAGAGCTAACAGATGAAAAGCAATCATTTAGGCACCTGGATCCAGCCATACCCGAAGCCCTAGAGATTTGTTACATCCACTTAAAAGTTCTTTTTTTCTTGACCAAGTTTGGAGTTGGGTTTCTGTCAGTTACCAGTGACTGCAGCCAGAATAGGGGAAAGCTTTGTGGCAAAACTGAAAGAACCATGTTTCCCCCAGGGACTTGAGCCATTTTACTGTGGGACCCACATCCCTTGTAAGAGAACAAGGCATGAGAAGGGGAGATGTGTCTCAGGGAGGTGCAGATGCAGAGGTGCTGGTGAGACAGCTGTGGGGTGGATACAGAGGTGGGGGGTGGGGAGGGCATCGGCAATGTCCAGGAGGGGAGGATGGTCACTGTCTAGTCTGCTGTCTCTAGCAGAGACCTAACAGAGGCAGCCTTGGCATGCAAAAGGCCCCCAAGGGGGCCTTCTGCTCTGCAGCTGGTCAGCAATGCCCATGGGTTGCTAGAGGGTCAGAGTCATTCAGCGGCAGTGTGGGCACAGGGTGTTGGGTGAGTAGGTTAACCGGGTCTAAGTCACTAAGTGTGATGAGGAAGGCAGCGAGCAAAACCCAGCTTTGGTGAGAATGATCCAGCATGCAAGCCCCTTGGGGGGATTAAAGTGAAGGCTGGGTCTGCCCTGGAAAAGGGGGACTATTGATCAAAAGGATTTAGGGACAAATGGGAGGGCAAGAACCCGGGAGCTCAAGACCAGGAAATGGAAGGGGGTTCTGGATGTGTCAGGAGTCTGGCATCGTGCAGCTGGGCTCGCTCTGCTGGGTTTCGCATCCGGGTTGTACTGACTTCATACAAGGGGTTGGACAGTTTATCCTTTTCCACATCAGCAATGGCTTACATAGGCTGGAGTGAGTTGTTTCTTTGGAATCTGAAAGAACTTACTGACCAAATGATCTACAGGGACTCTGGGAAGGTGATTTTTTTTTTAAGCTTATTTATCTTGAGAGAGAGAGAGAGAGAGAGAGAGCTCGACACAGGGCTTGATCCCACACACGATGAGATCATGACCTGAGCCAAAATCAAGAGTTGGCTGCTCCACCAACTGAGCCACAAAGGCGCCCCTGGGAAGATGATCCCCTGATAATACTTTGAGGTTCTTCCTCACTTAGGGGAACATAAGGATTTTCTTTTCTTTGTGAGTCTGTTTCTTGTATTAATTTGAACCATACTTTCCAATAAGATTTAAAAACCTATTCACATGTTCATGTGGGAATTGTCATTCTTATAATTTTACATTATAAACTGTGTTAATTACATCAACTTGCTAATTGCATTTGTCTTTTCTCTCCTTTTATTCAATTTGGCAGAAACTGTAACTATTGAAGTGCTTAATTTTTTGTTTAAGAATCTACTTTTGGGGGTGCCTGGCTGGCTCAGTCGGTGGAGCATGAGACTTGATCTCAGAACTGTGGGTTCAAGCTCCATGTTGAGTGTAGAGATTACATAAAAATAAAATCTTAAGGAGTACCTGACTGGCTCAGTCAGTTGAGCGTCCGACTTTGGCTGTCATCATCTCATGGCTCATGAGTTCGAGCCCCACGTCGGGCTCTGTGCTGACAGCTCAGAGCCTGGAGCCTGCTTCAGATTCTGTCTCAGTCTCTCTGTCTGCCCCTCCCCTGCTCGTGCACTGTCTCTCTCTTTCTCTCTCAAATGGAAACAAACAAAAAAAATTTTTTTAAGATATTAAAAAAATAAAATCTTAAAAAAAATCGACTTTTGAATTTCTTTATCAATTCGACTGCTTTCACATTTATTAAAGTTAACTTTCCTCTTTATTATTTCTTATTTCTTTTTCCTGGCTTCGTTTTAAAGTTCTTTCCCTGAAATTTTGAGTTGAAATATTAGGTCAGTTATTTATAGTAATTTTTCTTACAAAAAATGAATGCATTTAAAGTTGGTAAATTTTACAATGTTCAAATAGTCACGACTTTAGGGCTCAGGCCTGACATAGAACACCTTTGAAGTCATAATGACGTAAATTGGCATTATCTCATAATTATGTGGTATTCCTAATTCAAAACAATCAACCATTATAGTTTCTATTTTCTCTTTGACTCGACAGTTACTTAAGAAGGAGGCTAGGATTGTTGTTTGCTTTACTTTTGTGACTAATCTCTGGTTTATTGTATCCTGGACATAGTGTTTGGCCTGTCAGATTTCTGCTTTGGAGGATACTTGATGTTTTCTTTCTTCTTAATACACACATGTCGTAAACGTTTCGTGTGCAAAAGGAAGTATAAGCTGTGTGTGGCACAGAGTTTGCCATGGATTTTTTTTTTTTTATAATTTAATGTGTTTTGAATTTTATTTTTAAGAGAGAGACAGCATGAGCAGGGGAGGGTCAGAGAGAGAGGGAGACACAGAATCCGAAACAGCTCCAGGCTCTGATCTGTCAACACAGAGCCCGATGCAGGGCTCAAACTCATGAACCACGAGGTCATGACCTGAGCTGAAGCGGACACCAACTGAGCCACCTAATGCAGGGCTCGAACTCACAAACTGTGGGATCATGACCTGAGCCGAAAGCAAGAATCAGACACTTAACTGACTGAGCCACCCAAGCGCCCCAAGGAACTTTCTATTTAAAAAACTTTTTAAAAAATGTTTGTTTATTAAAACAATTTTTTTTAACATTTATTCATTTTTGAGAGACAGAGACAGAGCTTGAGCAGGGGAGGGGCAGAGAGAGAGGGAGACGCAGATCCTGAAGCAGGCTCCAGGCTCCGAGCTGTCAGCACAGAGCCCAATGCGGGGCTCGAACTCACAAACTGTGAGATCATGACCTGAGCTGAAGTTGGATGCTTAACTGATTAAGCCACCCAGGCACCCCGGGAACTTTCTGTTTTTTAAAGTGCCAAACAGCACAGCTGTAGATCACATAAAACAAATCTAGCAAGAAACGTTTGATGGCATCTGGATGAGCTGGGCTGATGTGAGTCCTGCCTTTCCACTGGCAGCTGGTTTTAGCTAACTGCAGGCAGCTCTGGGGGATGCTCCGCTCCTTCTGGACCTGCCTCAAAGCCTTCCAGACCACGTGCATGCCTTCAGCGTGGTGGGTAATTTTCAGCTTCTGCGCCCCAGCTGCCTGAGCACGGATCTCCATCGCTTAGGGCAGCCTGCTTCAGCAGGTGGGACCACTGACCTATGTGTCTCTCCTGGATGATTAGTGGACTCAGACCAATCATGCTGCAGGTGGCCCTTGGTCTTGAGCTGAGTTTTATGTCACTTGCAACCAAACATATCCTAACCAATGTTGGCTATATCCAATGTTAGCTTTATATAAAAATTAGAGCATTGCATCATGTGTCTGAGAGCTCAGACACTAAACAATTACAGTGATAGCAAACTATTCCCTGATATCTAAGGCCTTCATTCTGACGTCAGAAGGCCTGGCAGGGTGGGCGGGCTAGTGGCTGGTGCTTTCTCCCGGCAGGCTGGAGAGAGAGGGCAAGTTGGCTAGAGGGGCTGATCGAGAGAGAGAGAGAGAGAGAGAGAGGATTCCAAGCAAGCTCCATGCTCAAAGCGGAGCCCTACTCGGGTCTCCATCCCAGAGACCATCTGAGCCAGATAGATGCTCAACCTACTGAGCCACCCAGGCGCCCCTTTTCATCTTATTTTTTTATTAAAATTTTTTTTAATGTTTATTTATTTTTGAGAGAGAGACAGAGAGTGAGCAGGGGAGGAACAGAGAGAGAGGAGACACAGAATCCGAAGCGGTCCCCAGGCTCTGAGCTGTCAGCACAGAGCCGGACGTGTGGCTGGAACTCACGAACTGAGAGATCATGACCTGAGCTGAAGTCAGATGCTTAACCCACTGAGCCACCCAGGAGCCCCTATTTTATTTTTTAAAGTAGGCTCTATGCCCAACGTGGGGCTGAAACTCACAACCCAGAGGTCAAGAGTCGCCTGCTACCACGGAGCCAGCCAGGCGCCCTGGCCTGTGATTTCTGTCAACTGTATGGGGCTGCAATTCATCTCCTTGGTGGGTAAAATAAGTCCTCCTTCCCCTGAAATAGCGACCCTAAGGTGGCCCAGAAGACCTCACAGCCATCTCACTCCCTCCAAAGCCACCATGTCCGTCCGGATGTTGGCACGTTTCTACCTCCTAAACTTTACCTCTCAACTCAGTGCTACGTGCTAGAAAGCCTCACACAGAGAAGCCAAAGGAAAAGGATGAAACCTCGAAACAACTGTTACACAGTTTAGTGTGGGGCTTTCCAGCGTTTGTGGGGCACACATGCCCTCAGGTAACGCCGGGGATTTGGGGTACAAATAACGCAAATTACAGATTTCACAAAACCGGCGCAAATCGTCCCTCCCGTCCCTTGGTCACGATACCTTACGTGGGCAGTTGGGGGCGCTCCCCGCCCTCTCCTGGGATTGCCCGGGAGCCGAGGACTCCGCTGTCCTCCCGCCGCACCGCGCCCTCGGTCCTCGCGGGGCCCCGCGCCCGGTCCTACGCTGCCGAGCCGGCTCCGGGGGTAAGAGCGCCGTCCCCACCGCGGAGCCGCGGGCCGGCAGGTGCGTCCCGCCCGGATACGCCTCTCTGGGGGAGCGGAGCGCCGCGCTCTCCGTCCTCTGCCCGGACCCCCGGGATTCTGCGGCTTCCACTACCATTCACCGCCCTCCTCTCCGCCCGCAGCCCGATGGCAAAGCGCGATTGTCCCCACTAAAGCCCGGGGCGGTTCTGGGATGGCCTCTGGGTCGCCGAATGGCCTGACCGCCCTGGGACGCCCGCGCCCTCCAGCACCGCTTTTCTGCACCGCGATTACAAGCCCCGGGGCGGGGGGAGGTGGGGGGGGGGGGACGGCTGCCCAGCCTAGGGGCGGGGGCAAGAATTCTGGGCATTCCTGGTAGATTCGGCCGCACCGGATTAAAATAAATTCCTAACAGGTCACCTGCTGCACTGCAGGGTCAGTAAATGCTCGTCCGGCCACTAGTTGCCCCTGGGGTGCTTGTCCGAGTGACCTGGGCAGCTGTTTAAAACACCTAGACTCTCGTCCACTCTCGAGGTTCGCAAGGAACCGCTTGGGTTGGGGCCTGGACGCCAGCATTTTTCAAAGCTCCCTGGGGAGCTTTTCAGACAAGCCTGGGGGCTTGAGTCCTGTCGAAAAGGATTGAGCTGTGTGCCTGGGTTCACCTGGGTGGTGTAAAATTTGTTCCAAGATGTAAATTTTGTACTAGAAGTGCATGCAAAAATTGCATTCCGCTCCACAATATGTGTCGTTTTATTTTTTTTATTAACAAAATCGTTTTTCAGTGTTTGTTTTTGAGAGACAGTGAGCGGGAGAGGGGCAGAGGGAGAGAGAGAGGGAGGGAGTCACAGAATCTGAAGCAGGCTCCAGGCTCTGAACTGTCAGCACAGGGCTGGCCACCGCCTCCAACTCATGAACCAAGAGATGGTGACCTGAGCCACCCAGGCGCCCCGAGTTTGTGTTCGTTTTAATATAAAAACTTAAGAGAATTTTCTGAAAAAAGATAAATTTATAATTCGTACAGATATAAAAATGACCCCCCGGGGGTAAAGTTTTATTTTATTCACATGAGAACAATCAGATGCTAACAGCCGGCACACAGGAGACATTGACAAGCACAAATTTATATGGAGTCACAGAATTGAACTGCAAATGGAGGCAAAACTGGTTTTTCCACAGGGGGGATAGAAGTCAATGGAAGCTCTTCCGGACAAGTGTTTCCATAGCCATCAGTACCTGCAATTTTTAAAAGGGTGCAAGATAGCTCAAGGACAATGAACTGGGCTAGAAGGAGATAGCTTGGGGTTGTGCTTTAAAGCATATATATATTTTTAAGTTGATTTATTTATCTTGAGAAAGAGAGAGAGGGAGGGTGAGAGCAGGGGAAGGGCAGATGGAGAGTGAGAGAGAGAATCCCCAGCAGGCTCCGCACTTACAGCGCACGGACTCAGGGCTCGAACCCACGCCCCGTGAGATCATGACCTGAGTCAAAAATCAAGAGTTGAAGGCTTACCCGACTGAACCACCCAGGTGCCCCAAGCATAATGTATTTTTGAAACAAGATTTTCTTCACAGTATTTTAAGTAACTATCTGGATTTTTTTTTTTCTTATAGTGCTAATACTCCTGGCCTCCTCCACACATCAAAATATCAGATTTCAAACTAGTCATTGGCTATAACATTTTTCTACTCTCTGGGCTTTGGGACAAAAATCCACAAATACACCTGGAAGTTACCACTAAGGGAAAAAGGAAGGGTTGAATGAAGGTCTTGGGAGACAGCAGATTGAGGGCTTTAGGGGCACAGACCTAAATTCAAGTTGTGTCCTGTCACACAGTAGCTCTGGGCCCCTTCTCCTGGGAGTGGTTTCTTCACTTGACTGTAGTGTGTAATGGGGCTCCAGAAGCTTCCCTCCCCGCTCCTTCTCAGTCTAAGTGGACAGCATAAGTCTTGTGGGAACAGGTTTTCTTTGTTAAGGCTGGGGTTCTTTCAGGGATCTCCTATAGTTCTGTAAACATGGCTGAGTGGCCGTGGGGACCCCTTTTCAAGCGGCCTTGAAGCTGACAGCATGGGAGGGAAGGAAGCAGGTTGTATTCAAGCCCAGGGCCTTTGGGGAGGAAAGAATTTGAGACCCATCCCCCTGTCAGCCTGCTCCAGGATCAGGTTGAGGACTAAAATCTATTGTCAGGAGAGGCCTGGAAATTTGCTTGCCAGGGACAGAGAGCCTGAGAGCAGATTGTGTAAGGGACTGAGAGCCACAGGACTCAGTACCCCTAACTTGCTACTGCTCTTTGGGGAAGGAGGGCTGCACTAGTGAGGGTGATTAAGAGAAGGATCACTTTGGGGTGCCTGGGTGGCTCAGTCGATTAAGCGTCCGACTTTGGCTCAGGTCATGATCTCGTGGTTTGTGAGTTCGAGCCCCCGCATCGGGCTCTGTGCTGACAGCTCAAGAGCCTGGAGCCTGCCTCAGAATCTGTGTTTCCCTCTCTCTCTGCCCCTCCCCCTGCTTGTACTCTGTCTGTCTCTCTCAAAAGTACATAAAAATTTTTTAAAAAAAGAGAGGAGAATCACTTTGTGTGAAGCATGGGCCTTGCTACAGCTTGTGCCCCGGGGCAGGCTGCACCCCACAGCACGACCGACCGTGTGGAGGGGCAGGCAACAGACTTTCCAAAGTCTTTGGACTTTCCACTGAGGAAGACTTTGGAGTTCTGTACAATTTGGGAGTAAGTGGGCTCCGAGAGGGAGAAAAAATAATTTTTCTTTTTTTTTTAAATTTTTAATGTTTATTTATTTATTTTTGAGAGAGAGAGAGCGAGCACGAGTAGGGGAGGGGCAGAGAGAGAGGGAGACACAGAATCTGAAGCAGGCTCCAGGCTCTGAGCTGTCAGCACAGAGCCCCACATGGGGCTCGAACTCACAAACTGTGGGATCATGACCTGAGCCGAAGCCAGAGGCCTAACCAACTGAGCCACCCAGGCGCCCCCCAAAATAATTTTTCTTAGACTTCCGGTAATAAAAGACAGATAAACAGAAGTTGAGCACCATGGGTGCCTCCTGTATGCATGGGAGATAACCTAGGAAAACTGAGTTGAAACTCTACGAAATGGCTGAAGCCGCCACTCTAAATACCATCTTCAGCCCAAGATTAGAGAAAGATGTCGGGACAGGTGGTGTGTGGGGGTGGAGGGGGAGGGGGCGTGGTGAGTTGTGAGAAGTTGCCCGGAAAAGCACAGCAAACAAGGGGCAGGTTGTCAGGCAGATTTAAGCCCCCGCCCTCTGCACTGGTAATGCTAGCCCTTTCCATCCATCTTCCTCTCCCTGGTACAGAGAGGGAGACCGAAGTGCCGATTTCTTTCACAAGATGAAACGTCCCCTTACAAAAGAGTAACATCCACTCATTCTTCAGAGCTGCTCCTGTGTTGCTGTTTCTGAAGAATATCCAGCTCCAGATAATTCTTACGCCAAAGGGGCGATTTTGGAATGTCCTCCTCTGCTTCAGTTTTCTGCCAGTGGGGGCACAGGAGGAGCTGGCACTCCATCCCTCAACGAGAAACGCTGAAGTGTATCCGTATTTGTACCCTGAGTTAAGGTCATACCCATTATACCTGTGAAATGCCAGGCATGTTGACTAAGCCCCATAAAATGGCAGTTGTCGTCACTGTTACCTGCAAAGCTTCCCCGAGTGGCCTTTGTGCCTGTTTCCCCAAGTGATCAGCATCAGACCAAGGTCACACTCCCAGGCAGACCGAGGAAACCAGGGCCGGCTGAGTGGAAGGGGCAGAGCCAGGCCAAGAGCTGGCTGAGGGCTGGTCAGCTGGGGTGCCCTCTGGGCTGGAGCCATGCTTCTGGGCAGCCGGCGTAGGGTGGGCATGGTCTCAGCAATGTCCCCAGTCACCAACTCCTTCTTTCCTGGAGTCCTGTTCCTGCTGAGGGGACAGAGGAGCCAGGGACAGTGGTGGGGAGGCCTTGGGGCCGTGTCAGCCTGATGTTCTTGGGACCTGGGACTGGCTGCCTCTCCATGCCCCAAACGGGACCGGGGTCATGGACATGTTTCGAGGGTTCCACCGATCTTGTTTGTTCCCGGCTCTGGAAGGTGCCTGCGGAACCTCCATGCCTGCGGAAAACAACCTCACCCCCAGCAGATGCGCCTTTCTCACCAGGACACTGCCACCCCCCCGTCTCTCCCATCTCCAGCCCTGTCCGCCAGGCCACTGGCCGCTGTCCCTGATGCCCTGCATGTTCCCAGCCAGGACTGACCTCCTTCCCCTTCTTGCGCAGGAATGCCACCCCTCCTTCAGGACGCAGAGGCACTGTCACCCCCAGGGCTGAAGGCTGCTCCCCATCCTGTGTCGGGCGGGGTCCTGACATAGTGGCCCCCTTCGGTGGGCAACCTGACCTTCCTCCCTTCCTCCTGCCATGCAGCACAGAAGCCCCACTCCTTTGCCAGTTCTGCCAGCTCAGGCCTGGGCCCCTGAAGTCTGAAATGGGGTCAGCAGCAAGGCCGCCCTGGGGGCCCACGGCTGAGCAAATTCCCATGCTGGGAAGTACAGTCTCCACTTAAAGCCTCAGGTCCACGGGGCCCACAGGAAGGGGGTGCACACCCAGGGCCCCTGCACCTTGTCCCTTTGCTCTCAAGATCAAGTCTGAACATCTTCCTGCAATGCAGGCCTGAGACTAGGCCCTACCTCCCTCGCAGGCTCCTGTCCGTTTTTCTTTTCTTTGTTTTTTAAAGTTTATTTATTTTGAGACAAAGTGTGAGTGGGGGAGGGGCAGAAAGATAAGGAGAGAAAGAATCCCAAGCAGGTTCTGCGCTGTCAGGGCGAAGCCTGACTTGGGGCTCGAACCCACGAACTGTGAGATCATGACCTGAGCCAAAACCAAGAGTCTGGTCACTTAAACTGACTGAGCCAGCCAGGCGCCCCTCCTGTCCCTTCTCACACCCCACCCTAGCACCCCCGGAGAGGAGCTCTTTTCTGCTTCAGGTACAACGGCCTCCTCTAGCTCTAAACTTCATTCTTCAGGTCCTAGCCGAACACAGTGCTGTCCCTGGAACCCCGCCCAGGGCTCGTCGCTTCCACCTTCCATCTCCCAGTCTCCTGGGTGTCCCTCCCTGATGCCCCTGTCCTCTGTGGACTGAGCTCGGGTTAGACAGAGGACCTACTGCCCCCCTCTGCTTTCTGGAGCCCCTGGCTTCACAGGGTATGAGGGACACAGGGGGCTGACAACTTGGGGGTGTGACCTGTGCTCAGCAGGCTGTGTGCTTGGTTTAACCCTCTGTTGTGGCAAACTGGAAATTCTTAACTTTTAAAACCAGGGGCCCTGCATTTTCATTTTGCACTGGGCCCTTCAAATTATGCAGCTGGTCGTCTGAGACATGGGAAAATCTGGGCAGAGGAGGAAGAGCTGCCGTGTCCCTTTTCCCTCTGGGGGCTTGGACCCAGGCAGCCGGGGCCGCGAGGGACAGCCGTTTAGTCCCGTGCCCCCTTCTGCACTCCTAGATGTTGTGTTACGTTAGGACCCAGCCATTCCTTCCACTTCCCTGGAGGAGAGGCCCAGTGTAGACAGCCGGGGGCATCTGACCTACTCCGTGATGCCTGGAGCTGGGCCCAGGCAGGGAGCGGCTGGTTTGCTCACTAGGGCCCCAGCGACTCTTCTGGGGACAGCTGCTCTCCCCAACCTAGAGGTAAGCAACTTAGGCCAAGATTCCCCATACCCTGCAGTCCCCTGTACCACCAACCCCGGACCCCACGGAGCCACTGTTTCAGTGCTTCTCGTCAACCGTATCAATGCTTCCAGGTTGACCCAAGGGACATCAGGGAGCCCGCGAGCTCGTGCACACCCCCACCCGACCCCGCTCACGGGCGCATCAGCCTCCACGGGAATGCACCATTAGCCGGCATGCTTCTCCCCTCCGGCGCCCCGTCCAGGGGGCGTCTCTCTGTGGTCTCTGCTTTAATCCCGGCACCCACATCCCTCTAAAGCCCTTCAAGTGGTCCTGTGTACCCACCAGCAAGAGGGAGGAACAAGCCGTGTCTTCAGAAATCTCTGGCAACCTGGGCCCCGGACACTCTCTGATGGAAATGGTGACAGGAAGTTTCACACCAGAAAACAACCACCTCCTTTTATTGAGAAAACAGAGTTGATCCCGCAGTCGCTTCCCAGGTGACTCCACCCTGAGAAATGAGGTGGCATCCTTCTGCACCCATCCACAAGGACCCCCGGCCCCGGGCGAGGTGGAACACAGGGGTCCCTCCATCCCCTCCCAGGGGCACACGCTGGTCTGCTCAGGCCCTGGAGAAGTAGGCGTGCAGGGAGGGCAGGGTTCTGGGCGGGGGGCAGGGGTGGGGGGCGCTGTGATGGGCACGGAGGTGCTCTGGGGGGAGGCGAGTGGCCGAGGGAGGTGGACTCTTGCTGGAATGAGGGAAGGGGAGGGAAGAATACCACCATCTCCTGAGGCCTGGCACTCTTTCCTTCCAGATTCTTCATAAATAAAACTTCACAGTAATAGAGGAACGTCCATCTCCGGGGCCAAACCAGCTGGTTTCCGGCCGGGGAGCCAGGCCTCAGTGGGACCGCACGAGGGCCCTGGGCCGGTGGGGCAGCACCGTGACCGCGGGGGGCTGGAGCACTGCTCTCTGGCCCTGTGTCAGGGGCGGGGGGTGGGGGGGCTGCGGCCCGCCCGGAGGTTCTGAGGATCGCTGAGGTAGTCGGAGCGGCCAGCCGCGCGTCCAGACAGGGGCGGATGGAGCATCACAGGCCACCTGGGAGCAGACACTGAGCAGCAACTCCAGGCGGGTCTGGGGGGCAGGGGCGGCGCTGAGGGCCTTCTGAGGTTCCGTCTCCTGGAGACCCAGGGGCAGGGACTGTGGGGGAAGGGGGGCCTGTGAGCCTGCACAGGGCTGAGCTTCTCCTGAAAGGGCTGCTTGGGCCCAGCGGGGGGAGACTGAGGCATTTCATGGGAGAACGAGAATCTTCTCTGTGAAGAAGAGAGGGCCGCCACAGACCCATCCGGGGTCAGGCCTAACCCGGGTACCTGAGCACCAGCTTCCTTCAGAGACCGCCAGGGCCTCCACCAGGTCACAGGGAGCCAAGCAGGGCACCCAGGTTAGGAGGGCGACCAGCGGCCGGTGGCCTGGTTCCCAAGATGATCCTCCCGCGGTCCGGGCAGTTCCCAACGGTCCTGGGCCTCAGCTCCACTTTCTGGGGAGTGTCTGCGCAGGGAGGCCTCCTTCCGGCTAACTGCACCCCATCACACCCAGGGGCGCACACGGCCCAAACCCTCCAGCTCCCTGCAGGGGACCACAGACCACGTCCTGGCTTTGCGGCTCCGGCCCCATGATTTCTGGGGCTCAGGAACACCTGCCCTCGCCCGGCCCGGTGGTCGGGCCGGGGTCAGAGCACCTGCAGCTTGCGGGAGCAGGTGAGGTTGCCGTGCACCAGCCCCCACATAGCCAGCAGCTCGGCGGGCAGCAACTTGTGCACCACAAGCATGGAGCGGAAAAAGCAGGGTTCCTTGTTCATGCGGCTGTTGCGGTTCCGAGAGATGCCGAAAGTCTTGAAGCCCTCGTGGGCCGTGGGCTGCACGCCCAGCACCTCCAGACACATGCCCAGGAAGACGTCGTCGATGGGGTACAGCTCCAGGGTGTCGCAGGCGTGATGCAGGCGCCGGGCCAGGCTGCCGGCCATGAGGAAGCCCCCTCCGCCCGCGTACGGCGGGTAGCTGGCCTTGCTGTACAGAACCCCCGGGATGTAGTATTTGTTGTCCTTCTTGCGGATCGGCCTGGCGTGCTGCAGGACGTCGCCCACAAACAGGTCTTCCTGTGGCTGCCGGTCCGCCAGAAATTCGAGCAGGTTGGGGGGATTGACGAAGACATCGTCGTCGCCCTTGAAGATGAAGTGAACTTTGGGGCAGTAGATGTCAAACCACTTGAGGAAGTGGATCTCCTTGAGGGTCAGGTTGAAGAAGCTGTCGAGAAAGTCCCACTGCAGGATGTCGCCGTAGAGGCGGTCTTCGTAGGCCAGCAGCTGCTGGTAGTGGGCCCGCTCCTCCTGCTTGGAGGCCGTTCCCAGCAGGAAGAGGGTGCGCACGGCGCCGCGGCCCCTGCCCACCGTCTCCTGCTCACGGCCCCAGGTCTGGCGGATGGCCTCGCGGCGGTCGTGCTGCGTGATGACCGACTTGACCACCACCAGCAGGTAGACGTCACCGTGGCACTTCTCCGGGTGGTTCAGCAGCATGGGGAAGTATCGGCAGTGGCGATAGGACAGAAACTGCCGGAAGTGTGGCTCCAGGCCCTGGAACCAGGGCTGGTGGGTCAAGTTGACATTGACCGAGCAGTTAGTGATGTTGATGTCCCAAGTCTGGGGCCCTCGTGAGGCCATGGGCGTGGGGGCTACCGCATCCTTCGGGTTCTTCCAGAAACTGTTGGGGTTCACCAGGTGTCCGCTTGGCTTCTGAGCCTTTTGTGGCTCTAGAGTGGGGGGCGGGGGTGCCTGCAGAAACTGGTTGGGAGTCAGACTGCGCTGGAATACCGTTACGGCCACCAGCAGGGCCAGGGACAGGCACACACTCTTGTAGACGGTTTTCTTCCTGGGGTGAGGGGATGGAGGGTGGTTCAGAGGAGAGAGGAAGGGGTGAGTCCCCTGTGACTCTCCAGCAGCCTTGTTCGGAGCTGCAGTCCCAGATGGGCGTGTGGAGCCTGGACACAGACTCAGGTCCTGCGGCCCAAGTGGTCAGAGGAGGGTCCTGCCTTCTCCCCCACCCTGACTTCCCTCTTCCAGGACCAGGGCAACCTCGCTGCACGAAGTTTAAGTACAAGCACTGTGGAGTCAGGCTGCAGGGGTTTAAATCTTGGCTCTGCCACTTATAAGCTTAGTGACTCTGAGTGGGTCCCCTTAACCTCTCCAAACTGTCATTTCTTTTTCCCCGGCATGAGGATAACAACAAGGAATTGGAGTGCTATCTAATGTGCCTGGCACACAGTGGGTATGCAGTCCGGGGATGCTGTGCGTCTACAAGGACGACCTCTGGTGGAGACTTCTGCCTATTCCCCGACCCCGGCAAGGCACCCGGTTTGCTTTCATTTCTCTGTGCAAACCTCATGACCCATTGGGGTGAACCATCCTGGGGGGCAGAGACAGCACCCGCTCTACAGCTTGGGAGCTCAGGAACCTCTGGGGGGACACCAGGGAGAGTCTCTAACGTGGGACCTGAAGAAGCCTGTCCCTTCCCCTTCCACCCTATCCATCTGATCCAACGCACAATAGCTGCCCTCATGGCTGAGCGAGGCCCGAGAATGGGACAGGGGTCTCCTGCCCTCTTACCGGCTCTGCTCAGCTTGGGCCCCACTCTCCCGCTAGGAGAGAGGGCGTTCCCCAGCTCTGCCTCCCCGGGGAAGGGAACACATTCAGACCTCCAGGGACCCTCTTTGTCCACAGAGCTCCTACCACACCCCTTTCGGAAGCAGAAATTAGAGCTTTTTGCTAGAGGTGCTGGCAGGCCCAAGGCAGGGGGCCTGAGCCCTGGGGCCCCAGGACCCTCTCTCCTCAGCTCACACTCTGGAGGTGGCTAGGCCTCCTGGCCTGGTCTCTCTTGTGGAGACACAGGGGCTGGGGGCTTTGGGGACACAGGCAGTCCAGAAGCGTGGCGTCACGGGGCCAGGCCAAGAGGGAGACAGCCCCAACCTCCAGAGGGGGAGCCGCGGGGCAAATGGAAGAAATAGACTGCAATGTGGCATTACAGGGACGCTGGAGAAGTTGGGGTGGCCCTCATGCCTGGCTAGTTGAAGGTTCAGGCACCCAGGGCTGGTAAATGCTGAGCCCCCTGGAGCGATGTTTTCCCATGGAGTCCCAAGGGTTCCCGTTTATGGGGTGGGAGGAAGACTGGGTCACCCCAGGTGCTGGAGTGGGGGGTGTGACCCAAGACTCGACCCTCCCACGGGCGACAGCAGAATGTTCTGGGTCAGGGTCTCTTGCCCCAAGCGTTTCAGCGAAACACCCCTTCTCCTGAATCAGGGAGGTCGGGACTGGAGGAAGTCCGGCGGGGGTCACCCCAGGGGAAGGGGATGCGGGCGAGGCCCCTCTGCCCAGGCCTATCCACCTGCACCGCCCCACTCCATTTGTAGGACTAAAGTCCCTCAGGGGAGTAAAGAGAAGGGGACAGGGGGAGTGGGGCTGGAGGCCCGAGCTCCCCGGGAGGAAGGAAAGCCCCTGGGGCGGGGGGGGGGGGGGGGGGGAAGCGGGGAGAGGACGGCGGTCGCCCAGGACGCAGGAGGCCCTCAGAACGGGGGACGCGACCGGGCTGCCGCAGAGCCCTTGAGTCCCCAAAGCCCGGGGTCCCGAGGTGGGCTCAGGGTGCCGCGGGGCCCGGGCCGGGCAGAGCCGAGGGGCCGCCGGCGAGGGCAGCGCGCACGGGCTCCGCGGAGCCCGCCCGCGTCCGGCTGGTGCGGGCGCCGCTCACCCCCGGGCATCCCGGCCGCCGCCGCCACCGCCGCCGAGCCCGTCCGTCCCGGGAAACTGAGGCCAGCCCCGGGGCACCCGGCGCGGCATCCTCCCATCCCCGAGAGCCGCCCGGCTCCCCCCCACCCCCGTGCATCCCGGACCTCGCGGGAGGGAGCCCAGGGTCCCCGCACCCCTCGGCCCGGCCCCCCGCCCGACGGCCCGGCCGGGTCCCCCACTCACCACAGAGACATGGCGGCCCGGGCCGGGGCGGCGGCGGAGCGGGGCGCGCGGGTCGCAGCTCTGGGCGCCGCGGCTCGGGGACGGCGGGCGGGGACGAGGACGGGGCGGGCGGGAGCGAAGGCCGGGCCGCGCCCCCGCCGCGACTTTCCACTTCCCCGCGGCCGGAGGAGGGACCGGGAGGGGCGGCGGCGGCCCAGGTGCGTTAACCCCTTCGGCGCCCCCGGCCCTCCAGCCCCTCGGCCGCCGGACCAGCCCTCCGCACTGCGGCGAGCGCCCGTGGCCCATTTCCTAGAGGCGGAACCCGAGGCCCGACCGGGAGTGGGGACCTCGGAGCCCACGAGGATCGCTCCCGTCACCTCTGTCCCCGGGTACTCGGTTTCCCCCGCGGAGCTTCCATGGAGTCGTCGGCCCTTCTGGAAGACTGTGAACCAGGACACCACCCACCTGCAACCTTCCTGGCGCCCCGCGGTCCCCACCGGCTCCCTCTGGCCCTATTAGGACTTTTTTTCCGTGGTAGGGGAGGCAGAGGAAGACAAAGCTTCCTTTTCCCCCTCCCCATTCCCTCTGCCTTCTCCCCATTCCCCTTTCCCAGGCAGGCCTCCCTGCACCCTGCTGTTGGGGCCCCTGGGCCAGCCGCCTAGGGCTTGTCTGCAAGGGAGAGGGGCTGCAGGGGGGGGGGCAATGTCTGTGAGATAAGACGCCCCAGGAGGCTAGGCTGGGCCGTGTCAGGGGCCACCGCTCCGGAAACCTTTTTCTGTGCCCCAAAGTGGAGGCCCTCTCCCCCTCTGGGGTCCCTCCTGCCTCAGAGGGCTCCCCTCACTACCAAGGGAAGGCCTACTTGCCTGGCCCCAACCATCTCTCTTTTCATCCATCAACAAATATTTCACTCAAACCCCTTTTTTGTCCCCAGCCTTTATTAATCTGCTTGTGTGTGTGCCAGACCCAGCGATTCCTAGGGAGTGGGCTCAAGTGACAGAAGACACAGAAGGGAATTCTTGGCTCAGCAGGGTCTGGGGAGATGGGTGTTTCCATCCGGGTGACTTCCAGAATCGTCTAGCAGGTAAAAACCTCTGCTGGTTTGGCCGTTGCACACCGGTCTGTTCTAGTCTTTCTCTGTGATGAGGTCCCATGGCTGAGCTGACAGCAGGACCTCAGAAAATGCCCATAGAATTGAAATGGAGGCATTTGACAGTGCAATAAATAGTAGCTAACATTCATCAAGCAGTTACAATATGCCAAGCATGATTCTAGGCTCACACATGAATCACTTAATCCTAGAGGCATGTACTATTTTATTCCCAGTTACAAAGGAGGAAATACAGGTGCCCAGAGGGGGGAAAACCCAGTGGGTCAGGTCTCATAGCAAACAAAGCCAGAAGGCTTGGCTGGCCCGAGAAGCAGGCCCCTGAGCCCTTCTCCAGGGGACAGCAGTGGCAGGGAGTTGTTTTCCTGCCAAGGGGTTCCCTAGGGAGGCCGGGAAGTCCCTGAGTATAGAGGCTGGAAGGTAGGAACTCTGATAAGGCCGTGCCTGCCAAGCTGGGCCCTAAACCTAGGACCCTGAGCCTGGGGTGAGGAGCCTCTTTATTTATTTTTTAAGATTTTATTTTTAAGTAATCGCTACACTCAACATGGGGCTCAAACTCACAACCCTGAGATCCAGAATCACATGCTCTACTGACAGAACCAGCCAGGAGCCCCCAGCTCTTTCTTTAAGGCTCCAGAGGCCCTTGGAGGAGGAGGAAAAACCCAAGATTTGATAGAATTTGCCGGCATGTTGCAAGTTCCAATCAGGGAATGTGAAGGGCCTTCCAGGCAAAATTCCAGTCAAGAACCCTGGGGCCAGTGCTGTTTCTAATGGCCCCTCCCAAGTAGGGAAGGAGCAGAGGAGGGTCTGACCTGCAGCCCGGAGCCCCTCCTTGGCTTGGCTGCCTGCCCCTGCCCCACTGGCCACCTGTCCCACAGGTCACCCGGCGCTGCACTCCACTGCCCAGGCTTCTGGGTTCTGCCCCTTCACCTTGCAAGTGTGGCCTGGAGGGAGGGCCAGGGAAGCCTGGCCAAGGACATCCCATCCAGGGTCAGCACTGACCTCTCACCCAGAAGCTATGGGGTTTCCTCAGGTGCCTGGGAGGGGCAGACACAGCCGCCCCTGGGAAGGGGCTTGGAGCCCAGGTTCTGAGACTGGAGGGGTGGGGGTGGGGTCAGGGCTCTACACTTCCGGGCTGTCAGTAGGGGCAGGTGGCTTATCCCCTTGAGACCTCAATTTCCTGCCAGCACAGGGTTACGCGAGATGACGCATGCAAAGTGCGTAGATTAGTGTCTCCTACACGGTGGCATTATGACAGGTTGGCTGCTGTTGATAGTATTGTTAATATTTGGCCTGACCCAAAGGCCCCAGAACCCACCGGGGCTCAAGGGGGTGGTGATGGCTGGAGACGCTAAAGGCCAACTGAGTGTTTGCCAGTGGAATTTGGTTCATTGAGAGGAACAGTTTGTCATCGTGGATTCATTTGATCTGTGCGTACCTACATGGAACTAGGATGGGGGGAAACGGATGAAAGTTAAATAGTCCCTGACTGCCCGGGGTGGGGTGGGGGGATGGGGATGTGGGAGCCAGGCCAGCCCCTGGTCAGTTCTCACCCTGCAGGCTGCTTGGGCCTGTCCCTATCAGGAAGCGCTCGGAGGCTCACCCAGTCTGGCTCATTCCACCTGCCCCAGCCCCTGTGGGCAGAACCCCAGCGGATTCCTGCTGATTATCTCAAACCACAGTTGAGGTGGTTGAGCAAGGCCCTGAGGAGGGGGAGGTCAGTCTGCAGATGGAATCTTCTCTGGGGCCCACAGCCCTGGCCAAAGGCTATGGAAGCTGCAGAACCCAGGTCCCAGGAGGTGGGGTGGGGCTGGGCATGGGGAGGTGGTCTGTCTGTAGCCTGGAGGGATGGTGGGGGAATGGGAAAGGTAGCTGGGTAGGCAGAGGGAGTCCCATGCAGCGGCGGTGGGTTAGATGTCCCTGTCACCGTCCCCTCTTCCAGGCTGAGGCGCTGCCCTGGAAGAGGGAGCTCAGAGAGCCCCTGATGTGGGAGAAACTCCCCTTCCCTCAGTCCCTCTTCCTTCCCCACATCTCCTGTGTACCTTCCCTCTCCTTTCCTCCCCATCCCTGCTCCTTTTTCCTCTGCCATTTCCCTTTCTCCATCCCTATTCCCACTTTCTGTTGTATCTGCTCCACCAACACTCTAGAATTGGTTGGAATCCAGATCCTGCTGGTTTGACGCAAGAGCATTGTGGCCGTTGACGGGGGAAGGGGTGGGGGGTGGAGGGGAGGCTAAGGACCTGCAGACATTCTGGTGTGGGGAGACATCTGAAAGGCCAGAGGTTGTCCTGGGTCAGCCTTTGACTGGACAAAGTGGGGCTGACTTGGGCCCCAGAGAACATGAATGCCGGGTGTAGGGAGCCCTGGGCTCCTTACATAGACTGCCGTGAACAGAGGCTGCGTTGCCCTGGCTTTAATCACATCAGTGCGGCAGTGGGATGTGTGTGAGTGTGTGATGGAATCCATTTTCGTGGTCAAAGACTCTGAGGAGCTACCCTACACTGGCAGCCATGGCCAGTGCTTCGAGTGTGGCCGTCTACACTTTGCAGAAGGCCTGCTGATTAGCAGTGGTGTATCAGAATTAGAAGTCATCCCTCTGTAGTGAAAAGAGTGTCCCTGAAGATGTGTGCTCGGCAACAAATACAGCACAGACCCCTCTCCCCATGACTGAACGAGTCCAGCAACCCAGCAGAGCAGTGCCCTGGGTCCAGAACTTTCTCTAATTGGTCCTGGGTGCCCCACACAATGATCTCACTGGAGTGTTAGCCAACCTTCGGCCATCATGGCCTTGAATCTACCCAGAGAGAAGCTTTCCTGCACAGGATGGAGAGTGGGGCTCCCCCAGGCTCCCAGGCAGGGATGGGGTGGCACTGACTTCATTGTAACTTACCGTCCTGTGAGGAGGTGTGGGGTGAGGCCTACCACCTTCACCTGCCTCTGTCCCTGGTGGCCACCCACATCTACTGTAGAGGATGACCACCCTGCAGGGCATCCTGGGAAGAACTGCCCAGTCAGGAGGACATAGCACAGAGGAGGAAGAGAAAGACCGAGAAGAAGCTGGCAGAGGGGTGGGGAGGTGGAGGAAGGGAGGAAGAGTTCAGGGGGGCAGGGAGGACAAGGTTTTCAAAGAATGGGGGATCTGGTCTGGAGTCTGGGAAGTCCCCGCACCCAAAGGAAGATCGGGCCAGAGAGAAGCTCAGATCACAAGGCCTTCAGAGAAGATGGGCGGGGGAGTTAAAAGGGGCTCCATCTGAGCAACACAATGAACAACATCCTGTTCCTGGGGACCCCCAGATGTCCTTCGATGGCCAAATGCTGCTCAAGCCAAGACTGAATGAACAACCAAGAAGGTAACATGGCCATGACCAGTGAAGATGTTTTTAAATTATAAGTTCAGGGCCTGCCTGCAGAGAATCTGGTGGAACCTGGGAAATTGTATTTTTTTTTTCAGTTTCCCAGATGATTCTGAGGTACAGGCAGGTTTGGGATCCACTGGCATTGAGCCCTCCAGTTCCAGCTCTCTTGGTCAGGTGTGAGCAGGGGCAGAGGAGGGACACTGTCTCCTGTGACCCTGAATAGAAGGAGGCCAGGATCGGGCGCCTGGGTGGTGCAGTCGGTTAAGCGTCCGACTTCAGCCAGGTCACGATCTCGCGGTCCATGAGTTTGAGCCCCGCATCAGGCTCTGGGCTGATGGCTCAGAGCCTGGAGCCTGTTTCCGATTCTGGGTCTCCCTCTCTCTCTGCCCCTCCCCCGTTCATGCTCTGTCTCTCTCTGTCCCCAAAAATAAAATAAAAACGTTGGAAAAAACAAATTAAAAAAAAAAGAAGGAGGCCAGGATGGGGAGGCAGCTGTTGAGGAAAATGGGGGTAGAGGTGGGGAGAGCTGAGGAATTCACTTTTCCCAGCCCAGCAGGTGGCAGTTAAGGAAGCTCGGGTTGTTTTGTGAGCTGGAGGAGAGTGGGAAAGGGTGGCCTCGGCCTCTGTGTGGGGTCTGAGGGAGCCAGGGAGAGACAGCAAGGAGTGTTCATGCCAGGCAAGGGTGTTACTGTTCACCAGGATACCCAGGCCCATGGCTGAGACATAGATCATTTAGGGCTCCTCTGGGTGTGAGAGACAGAAGCCCAACTCAAACTAGCTCAAGCAAAAGGAATGTATTTACTCCTATGGGGGGAAACCACTCTCTCTTGCTCTCTCTTGTTGTCTCCTCACAACCCACACCCCTGGATAGTCCGCCCATCTCCTGGCTCTTCTGCATCCGCAGGCTCCTTCCATGAGGAGTAGGAGAGAGGTAGGTGTGCAGATGGCCTCAGGCCTCTATCGCTCTATCTTGATGATCCCAGAGGAAAGAGGTGTTTTTTTTGTTTTTTGTTTTTTGTTTTTTTCCCCTCCCAACCTCCATGTATAAAATTCCAGGGAAGGACTCTCGTTGGTTTGGCCTCAGTCACATGCCCAAACCTGGGTCAGCGATCGTGTCTGGGGGCCTGGATACTGTCACCGGCTAGACCTGGCTCATGTGTCCCCTGTGGTCGTTGGGGCAGGGCCTTGGGACCAGCAGCCCCACAGGAACAACCTGGAGGGGCAGGTCCCTCAAAGGAAGCTGCTGTTATCAAGAAAGCAGGGGCAGAGGTGCCGGCCAGTCTTCTCACTCGTGCCGAATCCCCTTGGACTCTCAAATCGCCCTCCAAAACACACCTGTAAGACTGGGGGCCCCAGGAGGAAGAAGAGAGGGGTGGGTGGCTGTGTGGGCAATGCTCCCACGCGGCTTCCTGACAAATCCTTCTCTCCTGGGAGGGAGGAGCTCCCAGGCTGGCCGGTGGAGGGTGGACGCAGCTCCTTGGAGGGCTGGCCGCTCTCTGGCCCTTTTCCCTTGCCTGCGCCCCCACTGGCTGGTCTGGGGGTCAGCCAAGGCCACCCGGGGCTCGGGGGTGGGGGATGGGTGGGAGCCAGTCAGTTGAGGGCGGGTCTGGGCAGCCGCAAGAGAAGCCAGGGTTCACAAAGGCTCGACCCCGAACCGGGATCTGGGCAGGCTTGGGAGAAGAGGGGTGGAGCGGCTGCACAGGAACGGAGGAAGCGCTCCTACACGCGGCCAGACAGACGCACGGACACGTTCACACACAAGCACGCGCATTCGGAGAGACGCACGCATAACGCTCGTATTCGTACCCACAGGAGACGCGTAGTGAGAAAGACACATAGACACCCCCTACACGGGGATGCACATTTCTGGAGAGATGCACACATACACACACACCTGGACATAACCGCAGACACACATACACAGAGACTCATCACACAGGGACACGCCTAGAGAGACACGTACCTTCACACACGTACACTCACACACCCAAGGTTTTTCCCGGGAGGGAGGGGCCTTGCCTCACCACCTCACCTGCTACCGGTGAAACCCCACCTGGCAGGCCCACGGGCACCACCTCAGGATGAGGCCGGTCCCTACTGTATCCACGAGTAATGGTCTCTTTTGATCTGCCCCCAGGTCCTCGAGTCTGTGCCCATCCCTGCCTCCAGGAACCTCTGGGCACTGCCCACAGGCCCTTAATACCACCCACATCTACCCCCAGCCCCTCTTCCAGCCACCCTGGCCTTCTCCCATTTACCAAGATCCCAGCTTTCTTCTGCTCAAATGCATTCCCCACTTCTGAACCGAGCGAATTCCTGTTCATCTTTCAAACCCCAGCTCAAATGTCCCCTCCCTTGGGGTGGATGCTTGCTCCCTTGGCCGGCATCACGTCTGTCTGTCCCTCCTCCATCGATCGCACCAAACCGGACACAGGGGAGTACCGGGGAGCGGAGGGGAGGCACGGATGCCTATCGGTTGAACAGCCAGGGAATGGATTGCCAGCACCGGCCACCCGGAGGACACCCTGGCAGGGAGAAGCCCCGTCTTGCCTTGGGCACATTCAGGGGATGATGGGGTGTGCCTAGCCCGGGGAGGCTTGGGCGGCCCAGACAGTTTTGCATGGCCCAGTCCCACCCCCAGCACACACGTTCAAATTCACACTGACGCGCATTCACACGCGGGTGGGCATTGTGCCCCCTCGTCCTGGGCAGCTGGGCTGCCCCTCCCCCCAGGCCACCAATGACTCACATCCCCACCCGCCACGGTCTGCTTGGGCACACACAGCCTCCTTTCAGCCCCTCAGCCTCAAACACTAGCTTACTCTTCCCTCCCCGGCGCCTCTTCTTCCCCAGAGCCGGCCTGCCCTCCCAGCCTGGCAGCTGAGCCCCACGGGGAGGCCATGCAGAGGCCTCCTTCCTCTCCAGAGCACAGGGCTCCCTGTCTCTCGTCACCCGGCTCCTGTCCAAGCCAGCCTTGAATGGCTGCCTTTTCATGGCTCAGAGCCTGGCCAGGTGCATTCTGGGCAGCCCTGCTCCCGCCAGTGTCTGCCAGGAAGCTGTCGGCCCTGGTGCTGCTACCACTGAGGCGCGAGAGCCAGAGGGGCCGGTGAGACTCAGCTTTGGAGATCCCTCCCAGGCTCTGGTCAAAGGCCTCCTCACGCCTACAGACGCTTCACACACACCTTCCCATCTGTGTCCTCACCAGGCCTAAATAGTCTGGCCAGGCACAGATTATTATTATCATTCCCGTTTTACTTAGGGGACAACTGAGGCCCAGAGAAAGGTCAACCTGCTGGTGAGTGGTGGAGCTGGGACCCAGTCCTGGTACAGAAGGGTTAATAACACAATGCACGTCGCGGGATTGCGCTGAACGTGATGAGGTGGCCAGGCCAGGCACCCTGAGGGTTCCTCAAATTGCCACCGCATTATGATGGTCACGAAAGCAGTTGTAGGTTTTATATTTAGCACCCCTTCCTTTTTTTGATAACAGACCTCCCCCTCTGGTTTGCGGCTGGGCTCTCAACCAGGGCGGGCCAGTCACAGTCCCTTACACCTTCTCTTGCCTCAAGAGTGTTCTCAGTCCAGGGGAGAGGCCTGTGACCTGCACTGGGCCAGTTAGGGCTCTGCCCTCGGGAGTTTCAAAGTAAACTAGGAGAGGGACACCCCTTTTCTCTCTGATCATGGGGGTTTTGAGGGTGTGACTCAACATATTGGGGGAGAAAGTGTGTCACATGCACCCCACGCCCCCTTCCCTCAGCAGTGGGAGAGAACAGAACAACACAGAGCAAAACAGCAGAGTCTGCATGGGGCCAGCATCATGGTTCTAGAGGCCTTGTGGTCAGCAAAACAGAGTCCCTCGCTCGAAGATATCTATGCCCTAGTCCCCAGAACCTGTGCCTATGTTGGGTTATAGGCAAAAAGGATGCAAATGTAACTAAGGTTACAGACCTTGAAATAGGGTGGCTAGTCTGTGTTACCCAGGGGGGCCCAATCTAATCACAAGAGCCCGTGGAAGTAGAGAACCTTCCCTGTCCCAAAGCCGAGGAAGTGCAGCAGAAAGGAAAATCAGGAAGATTCCAGGAGTGAGGGGGATTTGGTGTGCCTTTACTGGTTCTGAAATATAGGGAGCCGCCTGCAGCCCCGAGACCGGAGAGAGGTCTCTGTGAGCCCCAGCTGACAGCCAGCAAGAATACGAGGACCTCGGTCCTGCAACCACAAGGAACTGCGTTCTGCCCACGGTCTGAATGAGCTTGGAAGCAGATTGCCCCAGAGCCTCCGAATAAGAGCCCAGCTGGCCAACACCTTGATTTTGACCTTGTAAGATGCTGAGCAGAGAAACTAGCTGAGCCAATCCACACTTCTGATCTACAGAGTGAGAGAATAAATTCGAGTTGTTTTAAGTCACTAAGTTCGTGGTACTTTGTTACAGCAGCATTAGGAAGATAATATACACCCTAAGTGCATATTATATTACATTACATTATATTATATTATATTATGTTATATTATATTGTATTATTATTAATATATATAATACTGGTGTGACACTGCCTTCCCTAATTTGGTTACAGGTGCCAATAATTTTTTGTTGCCGTTTTTTTGTCACCCCCAACTAAAGACTTTTAACTCATGCCATTATTGTTATCTCCTTCAAAGCTTCCCCCCACAGCCTGCCGTCACAGGCATGCAGGAGACAGGGCACCTAGAACTTGAGACGAACGCACAAGCTTGAGGAGAGCCAAGAGTGTGGGAGGGACAGGTCCTCTCAGATCTCACAGTCTTTACAGGCTTGAGGCAGTTCTTCCAGAAGGCGCAGGTGGCCGGGCTCTGCCCCTTCCTCACCAAGCTGGATCCTTCCCTTCCCCACAGCAAGGCTGAGGTCAATGGGGAGAAAGCCAGTGCGTGCGAGCCAGGGAGGAATGACTTGTGAAAACTTTCTATGATGGCCTGGTCAAAGCTTGTAAAGGCTGGCAGGGTCAAAAGACATAGGGGTTCTGGTCCAAGATGGCAACGAAGGCACTCCTGAACTCACCTTCTCCCACGGACACCCTGACTCTAAAGCTACACACGAGCAATTGCCTCTGAAGGAAGTTCAGAAACTAGCTGGGCAACAACTACACATCAGGAGAACGACAAAATATCTACATTGAAAAGTCTGAGATACACTCTCATTACGTACATCACTCCTGGCACAGTGACATGCAATTGCGAAGGATTCACAACTCCACCTTCTCCCCAAGGAGCCAAGTGTTGATCCAACATCCAGCACCCTGACTTTTAAGACTTCCACCTAAAGGATGGGCCCCCCAGACACCTGGCTCTGAAAGCCTACACAGGGCTTGTGTCCCTGAGACCGACCAGACTAGAGCAAACAAAGAAAGAGTTCTTAACTGGTTACCCATCCCCCCCACCCCAAGGGCTCTACTATCAAAATTCCAGTGGCATTTTTCAAAGAAATAGGAAAAAACAACACCAAAATTTGTATGGAACTATAAAAGACCCTGAAATGTCAAAGTAATCTCGAGAAAGAACAAAGATGGAGGCATCACCCTTCCTGATCTCAAACTATACTACAAAGTGATAGTAATCAAAACAGTGTGGTATTGGCATAAAGACCGACACCTACATCAATGGAACAGAACAGAGAGCCCAGAAATAAACCCACATATGTATGGTGAATTAACTTACAATAAAAGAACCAAGAATATACAATGGGGAAAGGATAACCTTGTCAATAAATGGTGCTGGGGAAACTGAATATCCACATGCAAAAGAATGAAACTTGACCCTCATCTTACACTACATCCAAAGTCAACTCAAAATGGATTAAAGGCTTGAATGAAGTGCAACCTGAAACCATAAAACTTCTAGAAGAAAACATCGGAAGTAAGTTCCTCAATGTTAGTCTTGGCAATTTTTTGGAATTTTTTTGAATTTAACACCACAGGAAAGGCAACAACAAAAAATTAAACAAAGTCGGGCTACATCAAACCAAAAAGCTTCTGCAGAGCAAAGGAAACCATCAAAAATTGAAAAGGCAACCTACAGAATTGGAGAAAGTACTTGCAAATCATGCATCTGATGAGAGGTTAACACCCAAAATATATAAAGAACTCATACCACTCAATAGCAAAAAATCTGATTAGAAAGTAGGCAAAGGAACTGAATAGACATATTCTCAAAGAAGACATCCAAATGGCCAACAGGTATGTGAAAGGGTGGTCAACATTACTAATCATCAGGGAAGGGAAAAGCAAAGCCACAAAAGACAAGAGATAACAAGTATTGGTGAAGATTTGGAGAGAAGGGAACCTTTCCTTGTGCATGTTTGACAGGAATTGGCATACCTGCTATAAAAATAATACGGGGCACCTGGCTGGCTCAATTGGTAGAGGATGTGACTCTTGATCTAGGGGCTGTGAGTTTGAGCCCCACATAGGCCGCAGAGGTTAAGAAAGAAAGAAAGAAAGAAAGAAGAAAGAAAGAAAGAAAGAAAGAAAGAAAAAAGAAAATGGAGGTTTAAAAAAAAAGTGAAACTACCATATGATTTAGCATTCCCACTTCTGGTTATATATTCAGAGGAAATGAAAACAGGATACCAAAGAGATAGATGCACGCCCATGTTCTTTGCAGCATTGTTCACAATAGCCAAGTTATGGAAACAACCTAAGTGTCCATCAATGGATAGGTGGACAAGAAATATGTTCTATATATACATATATACACACACGTATATGTGTATACACACACACACACACAGGAATATTATTCAGACATGAGAAAGAAATTGTGCCATTGTGACAGCATGGATGGAACTTGAGGGCATGACACTAAGTGAAACAAGCCAGAGAAAGACAAATACTACATGGTATCACTTATATGTGGATTCTTTAAAAAATTTTTTTTTAAATGTTTGTTTTTGAGAAAGAGAGAGAGAGAGAGCATGAGTGGGGGAGGGACAGAGAGAGAGGGAGACACAGAATCCGAAGCAGGCTCCAGGCTCTGAGCCGTCAGCACAGAGCCCGATGCGGGGCTCAAACCCATGAACCGTGAGATCATGACCTGAGCCAACGTCAGACGCTTAACTGACTGAGCCACCCAGGCACCCCACTTACATGTGGATTCTTAAAAAAAGAAAAAGTCCAACTCAGAAACAGATAGAAAACAGAGCCAGGGGCTCCATGGAGCAGAGGAAGTAGGGGGGGGTTGGTGAAAGGGTACAAACTTGCAGCTATAAGATGAATAAGTTCTGAGGATCTAATGGCGAGGATAGTAGAAAACACTGTATTGTATAATTGAAATTTACCAAGACAGTAGAACTTAAATGTTCTCACCAAAAAAAAAAAAAAAAAAAGATAAATATGTGAGGTGATGGATATGCTAATTAACTAGATGGAGGGCAGCCTTTCACAATGTCTACTATATGAAATCGCCGTGATGTATACTTTAAATATCTTCCAATTTTATATTGTCAATTATACCTTAATACAGCTGGAAAAAAAAAACAAACCATGGGAAATCATGATTCAGAGGAAGATTTGTAGCAACAGGACAGGAAAGGCTGGTGTTTTACCATATGCAGAGATCACCCAGATAGAAAAAACAGGAAGGCCCAAGGAAAGAAATGACGCAAAGGGAATGAGGAAGCCATTCTCAAAGGAGATATAAAGCTAACTCACAGATGGGAAAGAAATAAAGAGGAGGTAGAAGGAAAGAAGGGAGGAAGGAGGAAAAGAAGAAGGAGGGAAGGAGGGAAGGAAGGACGGAAGGGAGGAAGGAAGGGAGGAAGGGAGGAAGGAAGGAAGGAGAGAAGAAAGGAGAGAAGAAAGGAGAGAAGGAGGGAAGGTGGGAAGGAAGGAAAGAGGGAGGGAAAGAGGGAAGGAAGAAAGGAAGTAAGGAGGGAGGAAGGAAGGAAGGAAGGAAGGAAGGAAGGAGAAGGAAGGAAGGGAGAGAAATGCCATTTTCTCTTGAAAATGCCTGGAGATAATGGCATCTGAGCTCCTAAGTTGCCCACCTCCCCATCCCAGACTGCCCTCCTGCAGCTGTAACCTGGTCCCCCTCAGTTTCTTCTGGAAAATCTCAAGGCACCATCAGCATTTTTTGTTGTTCCCAGTGGGTCTTTAAGCAGCTCTCTGGAGCCATGTTTTCCAGAACCTACATCTAGGGCCAAAGTTCCTCAATGTGCTGTTCACCTTGCCCTGACCTGCCCTGCCCCCCCCCCCCCCCCCCCCCGCTCACAAACATTGATTGAGCAATGAGGGCACACAGGCTGCCAGGTGCTGGAACGGGAATGAACATTTCTTAGATACAACACCAAAAGCATGATTCATAAAAGAAAAAAATTGATAAACCATACTTCATCAACCTAATTTTTGCTCCTTGAAAGACATTTGGAAAAGAATCAGCAGACAAGACAGAGACTCGGAGAAATTATTTGCAAAGCAAGTTTCTGATAAAGAACTTGCGTGGTGAGTACGGAAAGTACTCTCAAATGGAAAATTAGAAAACAAACAACTCAATGAAAAAAAAAATGAAAGATTTGAATGGACTTCTCACCAGAGGAGATCTACAGATGGCAAGGAATCACATGAAAGACGTTCAACACCATTAGTCATTAGGGGAGTGTGAATTAAGATCACAATGAGAGACAGATCTATCAGAATGTGTTAGTTAGCAAGACTGACCATGTCAAGTGTTGATGAGGACACGGAGCACCTAGAACTCTCGTGCGATCGTGGTGGGAATGTACATTGGTGTGTCAACTTTGGACAACAGTTGGACAGTTTCTTAATCAGTTAAACATACCTACCCATAACCCGGCCATTCCACTCCTAAGTATTTACCAAAGAGAAACATGTCCATACCAAGACTTGTACATGAATGCTCACAGCAGCTTTATTTTTAGTAGCTAAATATACCAAAGGTGGTATATCTGGACAATGCAATTCTCCATAATAAAAAGAACTGAATTACCAGCACATGCCATAGCAGGGATAATTTCAAACTCATTATGCCGACTGAAAGAAGCCAGACAGAAAAGAATACATACTGTATGATTATAAGTAAAAAATTCTAGAAAATACAAACAAATCTACCGTGACAGAAAAATAAGTTGCCTAATGATGGGGGAGAGGTTGGGGGGAGAGATTACAAGACAGCACGAGGAAATTGTTGAAGGTGATGGTTTCTCACTCTCTTGCTCATGGTGATGGTTTCATGGATGCTCCCATCTATCAGAGTTTATCACCATGTACGCTTTAGACACATACAGTTGATTGTACGTCAGTGATACCTCAGTAAAGCTGCTATTTATTTCTTTAATTAAAAAATTATTTTATTTTATTTTAGAGAGAGAGTGCCAGCAGGGGAGAGGCAGAAAGCGTGCATGAAAGAGAGTGAGAGAGAGAGAGAGAGGGAGAGAGAGAATGAGAGGGGGGGGAGGGGCAGAGAGAGGGAGAGAGAGAATGAGAGTGGGGGAGGGGCAGAGAGAGAGGGAGAGAATTCCAAGTAGGCTTTGTGCAGCACCAAGCCTGAGGAGGGGTTCGAATTCAACACCAGAGCCGAAATCAAGAGTTGGACACTCAACCAACTGAGCCACCCAGGCACCCCTGTTTATTTATTTATTTTTAAGTAGGCTCCATGCCCAATGTGGGGCTTGAACTCATGACCCGGAGATCAAGAGTCGCATGCTCTACCGACTGAATCAGCCAGGAGCCCTGAGAGATTCCTCAGTAGAGCTGTTAAAAGGAACCAGAGACCAGCTACGCACAGGCTCTCCCTGAGGGAACCTGTAGTTTGCGGGGAAGGCAGGCAGTGGACACCCAGCGGCGGCCACAGCCGGGAGTAACCTCAGAGTGTGGGGAGCTCAGGACGGGGCCCTGAATTGAGACGTACAGCCCTGGTACCCAGGAGACTCCCGCAATTCAGGTTTGACCCCCACCTGGCCCAGACAGGACACTCCGGGGAGCAGCCCGGGCCCTCCCTACCCCCGCGGAGTTCACGGGCAGGGACCCCACAGTGTGCCTGTGAGATGACGGGGCGTCAAAGGATCTTGGGAAGCAGGGACAGAGAGGGGTCAGGAAAGTCCTCCTGGGGCCTAGGCAGGTAAGGGAGGCGGAGGCTGGAGCAGAAAGGTCAGGCAGAAACCTGACCCCGTGTCCCCTGGGGGTGACCTTCTCCCCAGGGGCCGGCAGAGTCTTCCTTCCTTGAAGGCGTGGGCCCTCCCGGATCTCAGCCTGGGGTCTGCGCAGCCTGCGCGGCCCCCACCCCCTTCAGTGCCTGGCTGCCGGTCTCACTTCACCCCGCCCCCCTCAGGGCGGGGTCTCAGAACCCAGGGCTCTGCCCGGAAAGGGGTAACGCAGATAGGTGGGATGCACATCTCGAGGGCTGTGCCCCTGCCTCACCAGAGGCCCCAGGCCGCTCTGGTCACTGTGGAAGGCCATCCCTCAGCCAGGGACAAGGGACTGGTATGATCCTGTCCGCGGCCGGGAGGTGAGAAGTGTGGACGGTTGAACGGCACCAGGTGACAGGCAGTGAGGAAAGAGTGGGCGAGATGGACCCTGGGGGGCCTCTCCACCACTCTGGCGTCGCCAAGAGAGCTGGGTGCAGACACAGGAGTGCCACACACCCGACAGGTGTCTGGGCTCTGGACAACTGCCTCCCTTGGCCGTCTTCGGGGTGCAAGCTTCGAACATTGGAAGGGACGAGGCCGTAAGGGCAGCCTCTGTGGAACAGGCCACCGAGAGTGTGGTGCTGACTTCCCTGGACCCCTCTGAGGTAAGCCTGCTTGGGAAGGTGACACCCCACATCCACACCTGCTTGACCCAGGGCGCCGTCAGCAGGGTAGGGAGGGCTTTTCACCCCATCCTCACGGGTGGACCTCCCTCTGAACAGCCTTGGGTTCCCTGCAGGAGACCGAGCCGGTCTATTCCAGGGCCCAGGGAGGCCACATCTTCAGGGGTCCTCCTGCCCCCTCCTGCCCTCCCCATCAAAACGAGGAAAGGATACCCTGATGGAATCATTTTTCCTTTGACCGGAAGCTTCTCTCTGGATCTGTGGCTCAGGCCACTTTTTGCCCAATCGTGGACTATAGTTCTGAATCTCAGCTTGGTCTCAGGCTGGGTTTAGACACAGGATGACATCTGTCTTCCAAGACTTCATGGAGCCAGAGACACCCGGGGAGAAGGAAGAGTACAGGCCAGGAGGCACCCACCCCTCCCCTCTACTTGGATCCTCCCGTCTCGGTGTGGAGTCCCCGGTGCCCTCCTTTCCCAAACTGTCACCAGACTGGAGCAGAGCCCTGGGTGATGAGAGAGGAAGGCCCAGAAGGAAGCGGGTCAGTGAGTGGATGGGATGAGAGGCGGGAACAGAAAAGGGCATTTTCAGAGCCAGGGGACCCATGATCCTGGAGGCTGGGACCCGGGATCTTTAACATGGGACCTCCATGTCAGGTGTGAGGAGTCACTGGTTCTGACGTCAGAGAACCAACAACGGAGAAAAGAAAACCCAGTCGTGGGTTTGATGCTGCAGAAGTCGACCAAATGGAGCTTGAGTGAGGGCAGAGTGAGCCCCGAGCCACCTGCTCCAGGGCACAGAGGGGAGAGGCCAGAGTTGTTCCAGGCAGGGCATATTTCAGTGCCTGCCTGTCCCCACCCTAGCCAGCAGTCACAGAACCTCACATCCTGCCGGTAAACTTTTTTATCAGCCACACCATCGTGCAGGAAAAAGATGGAGGTATGTTTCATGCCCGGGCCAATGTCTGAGGAGTTGCATTTAACGGTTAACTATGACCTTGAACTTTTTGGTCCGGTTTGGTCTGCAGGTACTCCTGCCTTATGGTGACCTCAGAATCCTGGCGGGAACCCTGACCCTCATGACAGAGGCTGTGGGGTGAGTCTAGTCCCCCAGCAGAGCCCAGGGCTGATCTGACCACCAGTTTGGCACTGTGACGTCGCCGTCTGTCCCGCCTTTACTCCCATTGCTGATTTCCCCTCCACCTGGCCTCAAGGTCACCTCACTTGCCCCTTCCGAGGCTTATAGTTACACATATCACAGAGGGGACTCTCACCATGTTGAAGTAACAATGAAGGTGGAAACTTGTTCTCACAAGAGTGACGGATGGAAGGGTCTGGAGCTTTGCTGCTAAAGAATCAGAAGGGACCCAGCTACATGACGTTTCCCTAGAAGGACCAGAGGCAGAGCCGCTGGCGTTGAGACACTTCCTGCCGGCAGCCAGGGTAAGCAGCATGTGTGCGTGTGTGTGGGGGGGTGACTGCACCACACACGCTTTCAGAGTTGCTCAGCCACTAACCGAAGGTGGGTTTGGAAGGAATACTGGGGACCGTGTGGCAGACCAGCCAAAGTGGAAGCGACGAGGGCCACTGTTTCACTCTCAAATCTTTTGGTTGCTAGTGACACCCTCAACCTTGAGAGTCATTAGGGGGAAAAGAAAAGGCAGGATTTATTGGGCCAGATAAGCGGAAAAGGTCAGGGTGTGTCTGGAGACAACTGCTACCAGGGAGCCCGCCTGGCCAGCGTCACCTCGGCCCCTTCCTGTGGTGCGTACTTCTCTCGTCCTGCAGATGGGGACATGGCCACTGGCATCAGCTTTGCGGCCTCACCAGATAGGGGTTCGGGGCTCTGAGTGGCGCGTCAGTCCATCTCCCACCCTGCAAGAACCTGGAGAGGCGGGTCCGGGCAGCGAATGGGAGTTGCCCTTCGGACCATGTGGGGGGGGGGGGGGGACCCGCCTCCCGCTGGGAGGGAGTCATCCCAGGCCTTCCAGGGCAGCACCCCAGGGATGGCCTGGAATCAGAGGCCCCCACAGACGGGGCCTGCAGGGTGCCGCGGTGCCTTCAAGCCCATCTCCGGGTGTGGGTGTCGGGTGTCCTGCCATGCAGCCCCCAGAGCCCCTGGGTCGCGCCCTCGGACCAGCTGCGGCCCTGCACATTCTTAGTAGTTGATTTTCCCCGAAGCCTTGTGATGAAAATGCCACTCCCGCCATTTCTTCTGGGGGGGTGGGTAGGGAGGGTCAGGGGGTGCTCTCCACAGCCGCCTGAACATCATCCATTTGCCTGGGTGCTGCCTCACTCTGCCGCTCAGAGGAGGGGCTGGCCCAGCCCGGCTCAGCCTCCTTTCCCTCGCTGTTTCCATGTGCTCCTTTGGGGATCCCACAAAATCTCAGAAATCTCCTCCTCTTTTGCCTGGTTTTTGTGTTTTTCCGCCTGCCGGCCGCTCCACACCTTTAGTAGAAGGGGGTTTCTGGCCACTGATGCCTTCCTTGTCCAGGGTTTGCTCCCCACAGTCCCCTGGCCCCACTGCCTTGGGCCCCCTGGCGTCCTGTCTGTGATGCTCTGGGCACAGAAACAGGCGTCCCCCAAAGTGGCCCAGCAGGAGACTCTCAATGGCGGCTCCAGCTGGGTCCCCACACCAGGTCATTAATGGACCCTCAAGCCGCAGGGCCAGGGGGCTCCCCTGAGGCCCTGCAAGCCCTCTGATCACACTGCTCCCCGGGTGGGCTGTTGAGGACTGGCGTTGGGAATGGTGCTAGTGTTCCTCACCTCACACCCCAGCCTGAATCTAGGCTCTATGCCCTGCCTTCTGCCCGTAAGCCCAGTGTCCCCAGGAAACCCTGGGTGCGGCCCCTCCGGACCTATAAAGTCCCTGAGGCCCTCTGCCTGGCTTCTCCCTAGAAGATGCTGCTGCCCGAGTTCAAGCCTGGCCTGGGCAGCACCCAGGGACCTGCCAGTGTGACGAGGGCCCCCTTATCTCTTCTCAGACCTGTCGGCGCCCCGCCCTGACCACAACACCAAGTCCTAGGAGTCCGACTGTGTATCTAGTGAGTTCTCACTCCCGGGGAGTGGTGACTGCTACCCGTCACTGGCAGGCAGAGCAGTGCCCTGTCGTTAAACAGGTGGGGCAGGTGCGTCTCTGGGCAGCGTAGGTATTGAAAGTGTGAGCGGCAGGAGTGTGCCAAGCGGCAAGGTCCAGGCAAGGCACACACCCAGGGTAACCCGGTGTCGTCCCTCAGCGCGTAATCCAGGAGCAAAGGCTCCGGGCTGGCACCCGTAAGGCGAAGGCCTGGGTGCGAGGTGATGTTGGCACTTTGAGCCGACGCCAGAGACCTGAGGTGGTGTAGACGTGGGTGTGGACAGAGGCTTTCGGAGCGGCTGCTGCTCGCCCAGCACGCATGCTGCCATTCGGGCTTGTCTTTGTCGGGGGCACCCGCCCTGCACCTGACACTCTGCCTCCGACTGCCCTTCTTTGCACACCCCTGCCGGCCGTCTTTCACAAGCAGGGGGGCGGGGTGGGGAGGGGAGAAGCCCCGGTCTGTAGGGTTTCCCAGCTTCTGCGGTGTGTTTGTTCCCAACACGGCCAATTCCAGGCTGTGGAAACGATATCCGTGAACAGTCAGGGAGAGACGCATAGCAGCTGTCATGTCCTATTTCCCCCAAACGGATACAACAGATGTAAGTAACCGCCAGGACATAGACGATGGTAAATACAGTAAAACAATTAGGAAGGGATGAGTTTTGAGTATTTGTTACTTTATTTAATTTGAGAGAGAGAAAGCAAGCGTCAGCCAGGGAGAGGGGCAGAGAAAGAAAGAGGGAGAAAGGGGGGGCGAGAGAAAGAGAGAGAGAGAGAGAGAGAGAGAGAGAGAGAGAGAGAGAGAGAATCTCAAGCAGTCTCCATGTTCAATGCGGAGCCCGACTCAGGGCCGGATCCCAAGACTCTGGGATCATGACCTGAGCTGAAATCAAGAGTTGGGCGCTTAACCGACCGAGCCACCCAGGCGCCCCTTATCGTTTATCAAATAGAATTTATTGAATTGTAAGTTTGGATAATTTAAAATTTTCTGTTAGCCGTTACGTTTGACAGCAGCTCATAGAACCCATGAAAATTTAGGGAGCAGCTCCTGTGAGCTGACACAGGCTGCTGCGGGCCCGGGTGCCAGAGGAGGGCCTGGTGGACCCCCTGCCCCCCCCCCCCCGGTGCCCCTCAAGATCACTGCCCCGAGGCCTTCGCTCTGTCTCCCCTCTCTGAGCTCATGCTGCGCCCTGCCCCCTCTTCCCTCTCCAGGACGTCCCCCGCTGACCTCAGTGCCTTCGGCAGCCTTTCTTGCTGCCAGGCCGACCTCCTCCAGCCCATTGCTCTGGGGCTCCTGTTCCCCGGAAGGTGGCCTTGGCAGCCCTGTCCTGCCAGCGACAACTGCCCAGCGTGCCCTGCTTTCCTCCAGGGTCCCTGTCCTCCTCCCCTGAGGGCGTCTCCTGCACCAGCCCCTCTTCTTTCTCTCAACCCCCCTTCTGCCCTCAGTTTCTTATTTCTCTAGTCCCCTCCTCTGAAAGCCCGTCCGCTCCGGGCCCTCAACTGTCCCCTTAGACTGGGGACTCTGTGTAGGTCGCTCGAGGGGGCACTTTCTTTCAGCCCCACAGCCTCCTCCAGAAAGTCTGCCCCTCGCTTCCCTGCGGCGCTGGTGCTCCGCCCTGGACTGTGGCAAAGGTTGGGAATTCTCCGTAGAAGATGGGCAGCGACTCGGGGGGCAGTGGAGCCGGGTCTCAATAGTGTTGCCCCCGCGGTATCCATGCGGCCTGCGGGGCCTGGAGATGACACTAGGCCTTCCTCGAGTGCACACCTGAGGTCATAGCCGGCAGAGGCGGAAGTAAGACAGGACCTCCCCGCGGCCCCTAGTGACTGTCTCCCCTGCCTCTCAGCTCCTTCCCCCATGTTCCCCTTAGACAAGACCGCTGTAGCGCTTACTAGAACCCCTGCTCCTCTTGTTTGGATTGACCAGCCAGGCCTTAATCCAGGAACCCTAGAGACACTCCGCCCGCCCAACCGTAGGAAAGGCACACGTCCCGGGCTTGCTCTCTCTTTCTGCTGGCACCCCACCATGACCTCCCTGCCTGACCTCCCCAGGGTCAGGACCTGTGAGTAACAACCTTCTCTATTTCACTTTCTCTTGCTGTTGCCCCATTTAACAGTTTTTTAAAAACTTTTTAAAAATTTTTATTTTAGAGAAAGGGAGAGAGTGTGAGCGGGGGGGGGGGGGGGATGGGACAGAGGGAGAGAGAGACAGAGAGAGAATCTTCAGCAGGCTCTATGCTCAGTGCAGAGCCCAAGTGGGGCTTGATCCCACGACCCTGGGATCATGACCTGAGCCGAAATCAAGAGTCAGACGCCAGGCTGAGCCACCCAGGCGCCCCAACAAATGTTAACAAAATCACCACATTCCACGTCCGGACACAGAGTAGCGCCCCAGGATGTTTGTTGCACTGAATCTAAATGTTACTCCCCAGAGGAAAAACAACCTTGAAAGATTTGGCCCTGAGGAGGGAGGTAAGTTCCGAACGCCTTCAATGTGGCTGATTGTTCCGGCCATGCCCTGGGTCTGTTCACTTTCCCCGCATTCCCATCTGTCCACGCGACCTTCTGGCCATGGCTGTGCGGCCTGCTTTGGCCAACGGGCGAAGAGTAAGCACGAGGCAGGTAGAAACCTGAGCAGCAGGTGGGCCTCATCTTACGGCAGTTCGAGCCCTGAGACCGCCCGTGAACGAGCCCAGGGCTAGCTTGCTGCAGGAGGACAGGCCTCATGGAGGAGAACTCAGGACCCAGCCAACGGCCAGCTGTCGGACACGAGCGAGGCCCTTGACTGCCCTCTGGCCACAGACACACACACCTGGGTCCAGCCAAGTGCAACAGAACTGCCCAGTTGCGGCCCAGCCCCCGTCAATGAGCCACAGAATTGTAAAGTTGACAAACTGTTGGTTTTAAGTCACTCCGGGGTGGGGGGTGCGTAGTTTGTTATGCGCAAAGCAAAGGGAACCACTCCTTAGCACAAGGTACCACAAACAGCGTCTGGAGAGATGAAGACAGGCAGGCAGGCAGGAAGGCCGGCCGTCCAGCTATGAAGCTGTGCTACTGGCACACTGGGAGGGCCCAGGAGGATCCCCCAGATCTCGGGCCAGGGTAAGGGGGAGGCAGTGAGGCATTTGCTTCACACACAAGATGTAAGGCGGTAGCCCAAAACTTAGTAATCAAGATAAATAATATATATATATATATATATTTTTTTTATTATTTTTTTTCCAACGTTTATTTATTTTTGGGACAGAGAGAGACAGAGCATGAACGGGGGAGGGGCAGAGAGAGAGGGAGACACAGAATCGGAAACAGGCTCCAGGCTCTCAGCCATCAGCTCAGAGCCCGACGCGGGGCTCGAACTCCCGGACCACAAGATCGTGACCCGGCTGAAGTCGGACGCTTAACCGACTGCGCCACCCAGGCGCCCCAAGATAAATAATATTTTTAATGCAGTATTTAAAAAAATCAAATCAGCAAACTCTGGCTCATGGGCTGGCTGCCCTTTTTGCTAAAAAAAGCTTTATTGGAATTGGGGCCGGGATCAGGATTTAGTAAACACAGGGTCAGATCTTGTTTTTATTACAAAGTTTGGCTTTTTTGGTCATGGAATTTTTGCATTAGTCTTATTTGTGTATTTGTTTTTTATTTAGTTCTTTAGATTTGGGCTAAGTCCTTCCCAACCTACTGACTGCTGGTATCTGACTGGATCTCAAACTTCTACCTATTATATTCCCACCCAAGGTCAAAATTTAAGCTGTTGTCAGATAGTTGCACCTTACTGTGAATGAAACAAAATGAGATCAAGCTCTGCTCAGGAGATGGGGCGCCCGGGTGGCTCAGTCAGTTGAGCGTCTGACTTCGGCTCAGGTCGTGATCTCGCGGCCCATGGGTTCGAGCCCCGCGTCGGGCTCTGTGCCGACAGCTCAGAGCCTGCAGCCTGCTTTGGATTCTGGGTCTCCCTCTCTCTCTGCCCCAACCCATTCGTATTCTGTCTCTGTTTCTCTCAAAAATAAATCAACATTAAAAAAAATTTTAATTTCTGCCCAGGAGAAATTAGGAGGCCAGGTAACTGGAGAGGTGGGGTCAGCTTCCAGGGGAAGAAGTGATCTTTCTGCAGGCCTACCATTCTCGAAATTTCCACAGGCTCTCCGCCATGGCTCCCTGGGTAGGTGTCATGGGCCAATCCTAGTGGCACTACGACTAAATGTCCAGATGACCTTTGAAACCATTTGGGTTCATTCATCTACTCGATTCTTTCCCCCATAGGTCGGTCACGTTCATGTCGGACCCCGGCAAACTCAGTGAGGCTAGCAGATAGCTGGGATATTTGGGAAGAGGTTGCTGGTATTTTACCAAGCCTCTTGCTAGCCATCAGCCGTGGCATGTGGACATGTGTTGCAGCGAGAGGCGTCTCCCAGGGCGTGGTGCAGAGGCTGGACAGTATTTACTTTCCCCAAAGAACCACCCCAACCACACCTGATGACTTCAGTGCAGTTTGATCCAGAACGGATACTCCCTGAATCGCTAAAAGATTGTCTTTTTTTCCCCCTTAAAGTCACTAGACGTTTACAAACCAGACTTTAGCTCATCTGCAGGTTTGAGGGAAAAACAGCAGTTGCCTTTTCACCATGGAGAAGGGGGGGAAACTGAGGACTCTTCCATTCCCTCTGGATTTCTGGAGACGGGGCTGCTCCCACACGAAGGCAGGGGAAAGGCCGCGCCAGTCAGCGGCATCCGAGGAATCTGAAGGGAGTGGATTTACTGGGGAGAACAGGAGAGACTTTGCCATTACGTTCCTCCGCAACCACTTTTCAAAGTGTCACCGTGGAGTGATCCCATTTCAGGGACCCGGTCTCTGTCCACATCGATAGTACCTGTGATAAGTGTGGGTGTTTTCTCTTCATACCTCCATGTCAGGAGTCGCCGAGCGCCTGGAGTGCCTTCCCAAGAAGAAGGTAGGGCCTTGTTCTCCACAGCTTTCTTGCCCAGGAACAGAGGGGCTCACACGTTTCCAGAGAATCCAGATGCGGCTTCCGGGCCAGTCACGTGACCACAGAGTTCTACCGTGCCCGGCCTTGTGCCACTGCCAAAAACAAGATTAACCCAGGATCCTGGCCCGTGACAAGTTTACAGATGTCGTGGGGACAACCTGGTGACTGGCCTGCTCTACCACTCTTCTGCTTCCCTCCTCTGCTCGCTCTCTTGAGGAGCTAGGAGGCTGTCGAAAAATGAAATCTTCTCTGTTTACATCCAGCGGGACCACAGGGATGTCTTCTCTAAAGGGCATAGCCATGGCAGATGGAGGGCTTAGGGTAGAGTACATAACTTCACACACACGCACGCACACGCACACACACGCCCTACCACACGCAAGGACCGTCTAAATATTCAGTTTATTTCAGTATTTATACTTGAGGAGAGGTCAGATTCTGCTACTAGTTTGGGGGACCTCGCTGGCTCGGCGGGCAAAGCTCTTTCCTTTATCCTAAGGTGTGAGTTCTGACGTCACCCACTGCAAGGGGCGAGCCTCCCCCGCTCATTTTGCCAGGGGAGCTGTTTGTGTTTACGGTCTTAAAGGAGGCAGGGGAGGGGGAAATGGCGTCAACCCTACGAGGCCTTTAAAACACGCGTGCAGAAGATCGGAAACAGCGACATAGTCCAAGCTACGTACGGGAATATATCATATTCATCCCAGATTTTAAAAAAGGAAGAATATCAAATCTGCTGCTCAGGAATATGGCTTCAGGATGCGTCTCCCTTATTCTAAATCCCTTCAGTCTCCTTCTGGCTGGACCGAGAGGAGCGACGGTTTCCACTGAGGCCAAGGCCCCGTCTCGGGCCGAGTCTCCAGTCCCTGTGCCCCCCCACAGGCTCCTGACGTGAGCAGCTCGCACCGTCTACCCAGGTCTGTTCCTGTGTGTGAGGGGCGGCCGGGGACGGGCAGGGACAGGACCCGGTGTCCCGGGGGCTGTGGGGGGGCTGCTCCTGGGCTGCCCGGAGAGCTAGCCTCGCCTGGCCGCTGGCAGACAACGGTCTCCTCCACATCTGTCACCTGCAGCTGCTGGCCGGCCGAGGAAGGGAAGCTGGCTGGTCCTCGGGCAACGGGACGGTGACACCGGCGAAGAGACCATCCTCACTTCCTGTAAGATTGGCCGCCTGGAGAAGAAAGGCGAGAGCAAGCTGCCAGCACCAAGGCGGTAACTGCACAGAGTCCCCTCTGTCCCATACAAGCCTTCTTTCAACCGGCTCTGTGCAAATCGAATACTGAAACCTTCCCTTCCCCCAGGTCACCTGCTCCGCGGCCGGGGCGTGACTCATGTGGCCACGCTCTTTCCTCTCAGGAAGCAGGCTGCTTGGCGTGGGGCTCCCAGTGAATTTTGCTGGCAATAGTTTTGCTGTTTGTCGAGGCCACAGGACATGAATCTGCTGCTAGCTGAGCAATCTATGTGCAGGCAGGGCCCCGTGGAGCCCGTCTGGTACTGGCCGTTGCTGCCTCGATTATGACCCGTGGGGGCTCCGGCCCGGTGCTGCCCGGTGTGGCCTGGAGCCCGGCAGGGGTCAAACGGGTCTGTCTGCTTCTCTCGGGCCAGTGTTCCTGGTATTTGCCGGGGCTTCCTTTGGGCCCGTGTGAGGAAGCAGCTTGGCCTGCACCGCTGGTGGGGACACGGGGCTGGGGCTTCACCGTGTGTTTCCCAGCAGATGGGCGCTGGCGAAGAGGGAGGGCGGCCCTGCTTTCCAGCCACGGCCCATTAGCCACCCGGCCAGCCCAGCGGGTCCCCGTTGGCCGGGGCGCCCGGGGCTCTGGCAGGAAGCGATTGGGGCAGTAGGGGACAGCACAGCTGCAAAATGCATATATCCTGAGTGTGACAGACCTTCTGCTGATTGACATTCTTTTGTCTGGCTTCTCTTTTGTTTTCCTTTATTTTTATTTAATTTATTTATGTACTTAAAAAATTATTATCATTTTTTTTTTTTACTTTTTTTTAAATTTCGAAGCGACCTCTACAACCAACATGGGCTCAAAGCTACAGCCCTGAGATCGAGAGTCACACACTCCAGCCAGGCGACCTTCCCTTATCTTTAGACTCTTTGGAAAGGTCCAGGCTCTGGTGTGGTCAACCGGCTGAGGCTAGGAGGGGAGGGGAGAGAGGAAGTGGTCTTCACGGTGGGCAACAGGGCAGGAAGGAGACCCCTTGGGCCCACCGCACCCTCAGTCCCTCTGGTGGCCCTCCCGCCAAGGCACCTGCTTCTGTTGGATTTTGAGGCTGCCTGCTTCCCGCTAGGAAGCAGGTCCAGGTTTTCAGGGCCGATCACACAAGTCCCACAGACGGGGGTGGGGGTGGGGGGATGTTAACTCCGAGAGGCACTGCCTGGACAGTCTCAGTTTACCAGCTTGTGTATGAGGCACCAGGGCCAATGGCAATTTCATAAATAGGCTAGTGAAGAACGGATCTGTCCCTAGGGCACAAGAAGCCACTGCCTGGGGTCCTGGTCCTGTGCCTGCTGGGCACAGAGGAGCTCAGTGCCCTTCCCTCCAGTCTGACTTACTCTGTGGCCCGCTCGTGGAGGAGGTCATGGAGCTGGGGCGGCTGGCCTGCTGGGGGCCACACGAGGAGAACTGAGGGGCCAGAGTGGATGCCTTGGCCTTGGGTGGGTTCAGGTCCAGGATCTCAGGGGTCCGGGGGGTCCGGGGCTTGCAGGTGAAGGCCGATGTAAATTCCCTGGAACAAAATGTGTACTCTAGAGTCACAGCCACTGCATGGCTAGGAGTCACAGGAGGAAGGGAGGACTTGCCATTGTGAGCACAAAGATGCCAGGCAGGCACTGTCCTGGGCATGGGGTAGGGGTGGGGTAGAGCCGGGCACCCGGAGGCATACATCCCTGCCCCCATGGAGCTCATATTCTAGGGGAGGAGGGAGATAATAAAAAAAAGGAATAAATGCTGGGGCGCCTGGGTGGCTCAGTCGGTTGGTCATCTGTCTTCAGCTCAGGTCATGATCTCACGATCCGTGAGTTCGAGCCGTGCGTCGGGCTCTGTGCTGACCGATCAGAGCCTGGAGCCTGCTTCCCATTCCGTGTCTCCCTCTCTTTCTGCCCCTCCCCCTCTCACACTTTGTCTCTCTCTCACTCTCAAAAATAAATAAACGTTAAAAAAATTAAAAAAAAAAAGGAATAAACGCTAAGGAGGGGATGAAGCAGAGAAGGGGGACAGGGAGCTTGAGAGTGTTGAAGTGAGAGGGTGGCCAGGGAAGGTGTGGCCAGCAGGGTAATGGCCCCCCATTCTGTCCACATCCTCCTCCCTGGAGCCTTTTCTGACAAAGGGGAATTAAGGCTGCAGTGGAATCGAGGTTGCTAATCTGCTGACTTTAAACTAGGGAGATTATCCTAGATTATCAGGGCGAGCCCCGGGAAACCGCAGCATCCTTAAAAGTGGGAGAGGGAGGCAGAAGAACACAGAGAAATAGGTATGACCACGGAAGAAAGACAGAGATGCAAGGCTGCTGGCTTTGAAGATGGCGGAAGGGGCCGCCAGCCAAGGAGGGCAGGAGGGCTCTAGAAGCCAGAAAAGGCAGAAAAGAGATTCTCCCATAGAACTCGGGGAAACAGTGTATCCTGTGTATGCCTTGATTCCAGCCCCGTGAGAGCCCTGTCGGACTTCTAACCCACTGAACTGTAAGGTGGTACATTTGTGGTGTTCAGGTCACTAACTCTGTGGTCACCTGTGACAGCAGCAATAGGAAGCTAATTTTAGACGTGGTGGCCAGGGAAGGCCGTTCTGGGAAGGTGACATTGAGCCCCCAAATGATCCTGTGGGGCAGGCAGTCCTGCCCCGGTTTTCAGATGTAGAAACTGAGGCCCAGGTTTGTGAACTTTCCAAGGTCACACACGTAACAAGCAGGTTGTGAGGCCAAGATTTGAGCCCAGTGGGATCTTACAGCCAGCTGTTCTCCAGATGCTATCTGCCTCCCAGCCCCAGGGAGCAGCCTCACAGAGACGGTGGACCCGACTTGGAACCAGGGCCTTCCTTTCCTCCAGCACCTGCAGCCACTGAAACTCAGTGGTGTTGGACGAGAAATCCTGGGAGTGAGATCGTGGCTCTGTGACCTCCCAGTCACCCAGCTGGAGTTGGGGACTCCCCCGCCCAGTGCTTTGCTGTCTGGCTGTCACTGAGCTGGATCCACACTGCTCCCTCCTTGGCTTCTGGGGCCCTTGCTGCCTATGTGCCCATTTTCCTGACTATAACTCTGAAGACCGGAGTCCCAGGCTGTTACCCAGGGTTGTCATAGCCACCGAACGGGCTAATGTGAGCATCAGCCCAGCTGCCAGCCTGGCGCATGCTCCGTAAATGGCAGGTCCGTGTTCCTTCCCTAAGTGGGTGCCTTAGTCTACGGGCTTCACAGAGTTGGTGCACAGTTTGCTGTGCATTGCAATGTAAGCAAGTTTGCTGACATCTGGGGAGCCTCAGTTTCCCCACCTGTAACATGGAGGGCAGCTGTGATGATTCTGCAAGGGACGTTGTGTCCTGAGCCCCATCGTGGGCCCCATAACTTGGGGTTCTGGCTCTTGGGGAGTGGGCCTTGGGAGGAAACTGGAATTTTTGGATTCACTTCTATATTTCTATATGCCCCTCTTTTTTTTCTTTCTTTTTTCTTTCATTTTTTTTGTTTTTCTACATTGAGACTATTTTACTCTAATCATTAGAAAAAGAAAACTTAAACATCTGGAAAATTTCCAAATTCAAATTTAAGACAAGTCTGGCATAAAAACTGCCCATACTTTGGGCAATACATCTCTGATACCAGATTGGAAAGGATAGGGAGGTTTAGCCCTACAGTATTTTATTAAAGTTTAAAATGATTTTTTCTTTGTTTAAAAAAATGTATGTATATGTATGTGTGTACATACGTCCGTGAAGTAAGCTCCATGCCCCAGCACGGGGCTGGAACTCCCGACCCTGAGACGAAGAGTCACGTGTTCTACTGACTGAGCCAGCCATGTGCCCCCGTGACTTTTTTTTCCTTAAGAAAAAATTATATTTTTATATCATTTATAATAGTATTTCCCTGAATATTTTCCACGTTGTACCTTTTACACGCATGTGCGTTTTCACATACTTGTAGTCATACTTACATGCTGCTCTATGTTCTTCTAATTTTTTTTTTAACGTTTATTTATTTTTGAGACAGAGAGAGACAGAGCATGAACGGGGGAGGGGCAGAGAGAGAGGGAGACACAGAATCCGAAGCAGGCTCCAGGCTCTGAGCTGTCAGCCCAGAGCCCGACGCGGGGCTTGGACTCACGGACCTCGAGATCGTGACCTGAGCTGAAGTCGGACGCTTAACTGACTGAGCCACCCAGGTGCCCCTATTCTTCTAATTTTTAAAAATGTTTATTTTTATTTATTTTGAGGGAGAGAACATGCATGAGTGGGGGAGGGGCAGAGAGAGGGAGGGAGAGAATCCCAAGCAGGCTCCAGGCTCCCAGCTGTTGGCACGGAGCCCGATGTGAAGCTCGATCTCATAAACTACGAGATCATGATCTGAGCTGAAATTAAGAAATGGAAGTTTACCGACACCCAGGGCCCTGATACTTCCCTGTTCTTATGACCCTCATTCCACCTGCTCTCTAGACTTCTGAGTAGCCTCCACTATTATTTATAATGGAGGGTTTTTATATAAATATTATATGTTTATAATATATATATATATATATATATATATATATATATATATATATATTTCATCCGATGGATCTACTGGAATATATCATGCCTTTCCCTAACATTTTGCTTTTCTTTCATTCATTGATAATGCACACATGTGCAAAAAAGTGTTCCAGGCCCTGGAGATCAAAGGTCAACGAAACCAAATTTCTGCTCTTAGAAAGTTCACAGAGAAGTAGGGCAGTTTGACCAGAGCACAAAGATAAAATAATGAAATGAGTCACACTGATGATGCTTTTCTTGCACATATAAAGACGATTTTTATGTGGTTTAATGAGGTGGCTTACTTTTTGTTTTTTGTTGTTTTTTTTTTAAGTGAGCTCTATGCCCAACGTGGGGCTTGAACCCATGACTCTGAGATCACGAGTCGCGCATTCTACTGACTAAGCTACCCTGGTACCCTGAGGTGTGTGTTTGTTGTTTTTTGAAAATATTATTTGGTTCAAATGATTTTTTTCCTGTTTTGCTATTCTAATTTTGATATCTTTGGTACTGTTATAGCAGTTAATTATTTTTAAATTGTGATAACATATACATAACATAAAAATGACCATCTTGACCATTTAAAACTGTAGCCCTACTACGTTTTAAGAAGGAGTGACTAAGAGAAACTAGTAAAACTGACTCGGTGAACACTGGCAGCTCTTCCTGGCACAGGGTTAGCTGTGGGTTACCTGGGGATGTCCATCATGTGGTCATGGGACAGGGAGGCCAGATTTGAAGGAGCGAGCTGTGGAAGCCCAGGAGGGCTGGCCAGCTTCACTGCATGGGGCCTCAGAGCCAATGGGCGGCAAGGTCAGGTGGCAGGGATGGGGGGACGCTGAGATGAGTTGGCAAGAAGTGAAGGGAGAGAAAGGTCTGAGTAATAGGGCTAGAGGTCTATATATAACCTCCCAACCCCAGAGCAACCAGAAAAGGGTCCTGTCCCTTTGGAGAACAATTTGGCGATGTGTATGAAAAAACTCTTATGTATAGGTTGACTTTATGTGCCAACTTTGCTGGGCCATGGTGCCTAAATATTTGGCCAAACATTATTCTGGATATTTCTGTGCGGGTGTTTTTTTTGGGTGAGATTAACACTTAAATAGGCAGACTTTGAGCAGATTGCTCTCCCTAGTGGGGAGTGGGCCTCATCCAATCAGTTGAAGGCACAAATAGACAAAGTCTGAGCTCCCCTGAGCAGGAAGGAACTGTGCCGGCAGACTGACTTTGCACTCCAACTGCAACTCTTCCCTGGGTGTTCAGCCTGCTGGCCTACCCTGTGGATTTTGGATTTGCCAAGCCTCTGCAATCATGCGAGCCAACTCCTTAAAATAACTGACCCCCCACCCCACACACACATCCTGTTGGTTCTCTTTCTCTGGAAAACCCTGACTAATACACCGTCAAAGCCAGCCCTCCTCTCTGACCTAGGACACAACCTTTGTTTGGCCACGGTAGTGTTGTTGTTTGGGAAAAGAGCACCCGCAGACAAGGGGCTCCTTCTGGCTCCTTCTCCAGCATTGGAGAAGGTGGCCCTCAGCAGAGCCCAAACCACGGTGCGGGCTGCTGCAGGGGGTGGTGGTGTTGACTGAGGATGCTGGCCACCGTCCCCGACCTCGGCATGGGGGATGGCATCAAGGCCCTCTGGGAAGGACACCGAGGGAGGCAGAGGTAGAGGTCAGCTTGGCCTCCAGGCCCCCAGCACCCCTGAACGGTGACCTGAGCACTCTGAGCAGCGAGGAGCCAGAGCCGGGAAATGGTGATGGTTTGGTAGGAGAGGAGGCCAGATTAGGGTAGAGCGGGAAAAGCACGCGGAAAGGAAATTCAGGACGGCAGTCGCCTATGACTTAGGAAAAGTAAGTTGCCGCAGGGATAATGGTGCTGGGTAGTAGAGGGAAAAGGAAAACCTCACTACATATGTAAATTGGCAGGTGTCCTGCAAGACAGGCAATTATTCAAGAGGCCATTAAGGCACAAACGACAGTGCTTGGGGGTCCCCTTAGCGGACTCTGCCCATCAGGATTCAGGATATTTCATCTGTGCGCTAACAGAACCCAGAGAGGGGTGCGGGGTGGGTGACGGGGGGAGGACACAGCAGATGAAGGCAGATCCAGAAGGTCGCCCACCATGTCTGCACACGGACACGCGGGGCTCCTGTCCCCATTCCCCTGACTTCCTGGTTCCTAGTTTCTAGTTTCTTTTAGCTGGATGCATCGTAGTGCTGTCATGAGCTACCCCATATGCCACATTTGGGGACACACGTGAGGGGGATAAAGCATGTATGTAAACAGACGCAGAATTTCTTTCTTCTTTCTTTTCTAAAAGCCATAATACTTGCAGAAGAGTCATTTCCTGTCTGTGGCGGGACGGGAACTTTGACACCGTTGTCTTTGGATCTTGGCCTGGGCGGGGGGTAGCGGGCATCTGTGCAGGAGCGAGCGCTCCGACCTGAGGAGCCTGTTCCCTCCGCCCATCATTGGGCCACAGGGAGGCACCGTCCAGGCAAATGCTTCCCGGTCGGTCCAGCTGGGCTCCTCTCTGCATGGACCATATGCCGGCTTGGTTAACAGTATCTTCCCCAACTACTCAATACTAGGGATTCTATGGAGCAGACAGAAAACAGAACAGGAACCCCTTGGCATGGGGGAGGGGGAGGGAGACAGATCACAAGGTCTGAACCGTTGACTCCCTGGCTTCCAGGAAGCCAGTTTCATGGTCAGACTAGTGGCTGGAAGCCACTAGAATGGAACTGGAGCCTCAATGATCTTTAAACTGCCTCCAATCTGGGGCTAAGCCATGAGAGTATGGTTTAATCTACCGTTTGCCCCAAACCGCAGCTCCAGAGCTTTCCAGGGATACCAGCAGCCAAGCGGGGCCCACCCCGCGGCCTGTCTTCTGGGCAAGGGGCTGTCCTCACTCTAAGGAGTAAGAGAAAGGGGCTGGGGGAAGCAGAGGGACAAATGTCCCCCATCAAGCCATGCAGAGAGCCACTCGCTCTCCCTTTTAGCTGATTCATCCAACAAATATTTTGAGAGCCTGCTCCAGGCGAGGTGCAAACACAGGGGCAGACTCCCTAGAGCCATGGACCAAGTGACCGCAGTGCTCTGTGCCCCTGTGCAAGGGAACACCGCTGCGTGACTGGACTTTGGGGTCAGGAAGGAGGATGGGGTGCTTAGCTGAGACCTGGGGCAGCCGGTGAAGCGGAGGCCAGGGGTGGGGGGAGAATGTTGCTGGCCGGGGTCACATAGCCAGTGGAGAGGGAGGTGGGTGGCCCAACTGTATCCTTCTCCCTCTTTCCTTCCTCCTCTTCCTCAGACAGAATACTCCCTTTCCCCGGGCTTAAACTAAGAGCAGGATTCACGTTAAGGTGGGAGCACCCATGGATTTAACCCCAACGGGGCATTTGTGCCCAAGAGGAGCTGGAGGGCCAACTGGGTCAGCCCACTTAGTGTAACCAGGGGGAAGGTGTCTTAGGAGAGCCTGTGGGGTCCCCTGCCAACTATGAAAACACTTACTCTGGGCGTGCCTGGGTGGCTCAGTCGGTTAAGCGTCAGACTCTTGATTTCAGCTCAGGTCCTGATCTCAGGGTGCATGGGTTCGAGCCCCATGTTGGGCTCTGCGCTGACAGCATGGAACCTGCTTGGGATTCTCTCTCTCCCCCTCCCCCCACTTGTGCGTGCGCTCTCTCTCTCAAAATAAATAAATAAACATTAAAAAGAAAAAAAGAAAACACTTATTCTGGAGAGAGAGAAGAAATGGCTCTAGCCCCCGGAGAGCAGGTTTGGTCTGGCCGAGATGTGGGATCTGGTCCGGGACTGAGAGCAGGGGGCTGGCATGGCAGGGGGCCCCGCCAGCCTCTGGCTTACCCCTGTGAGCTTTCTCATTCTGGGGCCCCCACCTCGCGGAGGTGCCAAGAGTCAGAGAATCCCTGAGCTGTGGACCAGCCTGTGGGAGCACACCTTCAGCCACTCTGAGAGAGGGGAGGAGCCCCAGATTGGGGAGGTGGGTCCCTGGGTCCCCGGCTGGTCATGGGCTGAGCTGGAGGAGACCAGATGCTTGGCCCCCAAGGCCCCCCGCCGCCCCCAGCCTCTGCCATCTTTTACAGCCTTTGACAGGACTGGCCCCCACCCCAGTGCAGGCCCCAAACTCCTCTGGCTCCACCCCATGCAGCCCTGTTGCCTCTGGAAACCCTGACTTCCCTTCTACCCCGTGCCTGGCCGCAAGCTCTGCCGCAGTGGTGGGAAAGGAAGGTGCCGGGGTGCCGCCTACCCAGAAAGGGGGATGGGCCGCAGCACCCTCTCGATGCCCGCCTGCTCAGACCGTGTGCATGGTTCTGCTAGGCCGTCTGCCTGCTCTGGGGCAGAGGCCGCTCCAGGTGTCCCTGCAGCTTCGAGAGCTCAGCGGGGACTCCTGTGTGTGTGACTTCCATCTGCGGGAGCCTGCAGGAAGGGCAGCGGGGGCCTGGGTATGGGGAGGGCAGCCAGCAGGCTGATTCCTCTGACCCTCTACACTGCCAGGGGGAAGCGTCTGCAGGGCGTGGGGGAGGCTTCGCGCCTCAGGGGTCTGGAGTCTGTGGCTCCGCAAGGCTCTGCCGCTCAAGGAACTCCAGACCGGGCCAAGGTCAGCCGTGACCACAGCTGGGGTGCAGGCCTGCCCGCTGCTGACGCAGTCGTGGAAATACTTCCCAATTCTATAGAAAGGTGGGGGCACAGAAGGCCTGACTGGTCACCATGGCAAAGTTCCTCTAAATCAGAGACTCCAAGGGTGTAGTCATGTTAAACACGGTTCTAGGCCAGTGTTTTAGTGCAGAAGGCTGGCTTCTCCATCCTGAAATTACACAGGCTGCAGGGCACCGCGTGGCCGGGCGGACGCGGTGGGGGCAGCCGGGGTGCCGGGCGGATAGGCTGACACCAGGGCTAGGCCCCTTTCCCTGAGCAAGCTCCCTGAGATCTGAAAGAAGGGGCCTAGAGCCCCAGACTTTCTCCATTCTAAAGAACCCCAAGTGACGCATCAAAGGCCAGTCTGTACTCCTTTGGTGCAGAGGAAGAGAAAACACCTTTGTATTCCGTGTGGGATCCTGTGTCTATTTTAGGAAGGTCCGGAGGGCACCTGGGAGGCTCCGTCGGTTAAGCGTCCGACTTTGGCTCAGGTCATGATCTCACGGTTCGTGGGTTCGAGCCCCGCGTCAGGCTCTGTGCTGACAGCTCGGAGCCTGAAGCCTGCTTTGGATTCTGTGTCTCCCTCTCTCTCTGCCCCTCCCCTGCTCGTGCTCTCTCTCTGTCTCTCAAAAATAAACATTAAAAAAAAAACTTTGTAGGAAGGCGACATCTGAGCCAAACCATTTCACTAACCTCGTTCTCCACCTTTCTCCCATCCACCCTATCTTCTCCAAAAGCAAACCGCTAAGATAGGACACTGTTCACAAGTTACCCCAAATCACACATCCTCACAAACACGTTCAGCTTGCAGTTCTTAAAACTAGTCCCTTGGGTAGGTTTATGAGTTTCCTTTCCTCCCCGTCTGACAACCGATAATTCTCAGGTGGCAGGTGCCTCCCCGTGGGCTCTGAGGTTAACAGGTGTGGTGGCCACAGCCCCTGGGTATCTCCGTAGGGTGCTTCGGGCCCCAGTGAAATGCTCCTGTGCTGTCGGAGTCAGAGCCTGGACCACAGAGGAGCCCTCCCAGGACACCTCCCCGTCCCTACCTGGTGGTGTCTCCACCGTCTAGGGCCTGGCTGGGGTCCCCCGCCGAGGGCAGACGAACCTCTCCCTGATGTCCCGCTGGCAACCATTCTCCCGGTTTGATGTCCACCGTGGAGGCTGGGGAGGAGAGAGAGTTCAGTGGACTCTTTGAGGATGCTCCTTACTGGGCTGGGCCCCAAAGCCAAGAACAGCACATGCCCACGCGAGCCCCTGACAGCTCCCTGGAGCCCACCGGGGAGGACTTGTTCGCTTGTGTGCAGCCCGAGAAGTCTCCAGGCGGCCGCTCGGTGCGCTTACAACCTGGGGGCGCAGCGCGAGCGCTCTGGCTGGATACACACACAGCACAGGGAACCACAGACCTTTGGCCCCTTTGCTTCTCCTGGCCCCCCCTCTGTCTCTCAGGGAAAAGCCGACAAACGTGGAACTGTCTCCCTCGGTCGCTGCTTGGTGCCAATGCAGAGGAGCATGGAGGCACGGTAAAAAACTATTTGTTGTTTGTCTGAAATTCCAATTCAGCTGGGCGTCCTGTACTTTTATTTGCTGGATTCGGCAACCCCAGAGGTGGGGCCCTCTTCCCCCTGAGCTACCCCAGGACCCTTCAGGCCCGAATCCCCCAGTCCACCCACAGGGGCAGGCACTGCCCTAATTCCCAGCCAGCAGTGTTCGTGCTGACATCACGGACCAGGAGCAGGCTACCTGGGTCACCCCCCTGGAGACCTTCACAGGGAAATGACCGAGAAGTCCCAGACGACACTGCCAGGGAGCTCTCCTGAGGGCCCGGGGAGGGACCTATTCTGTGTTTCAAATGATATGAACCCCTTCTTCTCCGGCCCCACTTTTCTTCTTGTTCTACAGCCAAAGGGCTTCACGCCACCGTCAAAGCAATTCTGTGACAGAGCCCAGATTTGCTATGTCCTTAGTCCAAGCTCCTTCCGGCCCTTTCATTTAAAATTTTATCCATTTTGAGAGAGACACAGAGAGAGCGAGCGAAAGTGAGCACACACGAGTGGGGGAGGGGCAGAGAGAAGGAAAAACAGAATCCCAAGCAGCCTCTGCACCATCAGCACGGAGCCCCAGGTGGAGACCGAACTCACGAACTGTGAGATCATGACCTGAGCCGAGATCAAGAGCTGGATGCCTAACCGACTGAGCCACCCAGGAGCCCCAAGCCCTTTCGTTTAAAAATGTCCCTGGTACCTTTGCAACGTGGCCTCTACTTTATCTTCAGTATGAACAATCTTTGCAGGTTTCCTCAAACGCATAGCAAGGGACACAGCTTTGACTTCCAGGTAACTATCTTTTGACCCAAACAGGGAATCTGTTTCTGGTGTGGAGCCCAATGCGTGGCATTATTTACAGCCCACCAGGACAGTCTCCACTTAAAGCTGGGACTGGACCCGGAAATTCAGCCTTCTCTGATCTGTTCTCCAGTGGACAACTGGCCTGTCTGTGCTCTCTGCTCTACAAGCTTCTAATATAGCCCGGGACACAGAATTTAGGTGTATGAAGAAATAATTGAGTGGAACCACATACAGCTGTGTGCTGGGCTACACAGAAAATCCCATCCCAGTTAATGGTGCCACCAAGATGGCGTCCAAGGGTGGGTAGTCCTCCAGGATCAGGAGCTTTCCCAGGTGGGAGTGGGTGGAGGGACAGGTTGCAGGTTGGGTGGGAAAGCCCCCTGGCAGGAGGGAGGAAGAACTAAGCTGAGCTGTCCTGAGACCCTCTGAGGTCTTTTTGGTCCTGTCACCAAATAGTAGTCATCCCCTACACCCCTTCCCACTCCCTCCACTGAATGTCACCACGTAGGCGTTCAGAGCTCCCACCACAGAAGGACAGATCCACTGCAAGCTGGCGACTGGGGGACACCAGCAGCTGTGTGCGTGCACCAGAGGCTTCCTGGGATGAAGTACTGTTTTCCCACCTGTGGATCCATTTCAGACCAGGCTGGGCATTTTCACTTGAGGCCACTGACAAGGTATGTGACTTTGATATCTGAGATAGCCTTGGTTGAGGGGGGATGAGAATAAATTCCCCCCAGGCCAATGTCATAACAAAATTCTAAGTCACATTCTTGGCTTTTTCCTTTGGGAACTATTTCCTGTTGGCTCTGTGGAGCCAGTCCCTTTGCCTAAAAAGAATGTACTTTCTGGCCCTGCGGTCAGCTGATCAAGCGGTTGGAGGATTCCACAGGTTCCCCATCATGAGTTTTCACCTTTAGCATCGACTGAATGCAGAGGTGTGAAGGGGCTTCCTGGGCTAACGCGCTCGAGGCCACCGTGGCGGGTTCCCGCTGGGTCTGAGGTGTGGCATGAATTCCCAGTATGAGTGAAGGCCAGGAGGCCAGGCTTAGCAGCAGGTCATGTGTGAGGGGCCTCTGAGGAGTAGCTGGGCGAGGCCAGATCAGGCTGGGGGCGTTGGGGGGGGGGTGGACAAAGTGAGCCAGAGCACGGAAGCAGGAGAAAGGGCCGGAGAAGCAGGACTATATGGACGGAGGGGTCCAGAGGAAGTCAAATCAGGCTCCTGACAGGAAAGGAGTTACACAGAAGACAAGGAGGGCCAGGGTGGCCACCCAGCCCACCAGTGTTGTCTCCCTCTCTAGCCCTCTGATCTGCTGACCCAGATGCAGCCTCAGAACCAGTCTCAACACTGCTTATGCGCGTTCTTGCTTTTGGCTTTTGTTTTTGTTTTTACTTAAGCAGGCTTCATGCTCAGTGTGGAGCCCAACTTGGGGCTTGAACTCACAACCCTGAGATCAAGACCTGCACTGAGATCAGAGTCAGATGCTTATGTGACCGAGCCACCCAGGGGCCCCTGGTTATGTGCATTCTAAGCACAGAAACCCAAGGCTGCTTGCCAGTCGTCCTCACACAGAGGCTGGGTGAGAAGAGGGAGGGACGGTGGCGACAAGACCAACCAAGGGAGCGGACCAGGGGTCCCGGGACATCGGTCCTGGTGTGGCTGCTGCTGGGCAAGCCCGGAAGACGGCAGAAGGAAGAACAGAATCTACACCACAAATGCTCCCTAAAGGCTCCCTAAATGACCCAGGGAGAGCCACTAACCCCGCGGAGGCTTGGCTTCCCACGGGAGACCCTCGGTCAAGGAAAAGGATTGTAAGAGAGATTTAGGGGTGCTGCCCTGAGGCTGACAGCAGGCCGCGCAGGGCAGGGGAGAATGGTTCCTGTGGCCGGTTTCTGGCCCATGGAGTGAGGGTGGTTAGTTCTGGAGCCCACTGAGGCGGGAGGGGAGTTGATGAGTAGGGTGGGGGTCCTGGGTCCCAGCCAGGCCTAAGCAGAGAGGAGCAGGTAGGAGAAGGGGGCACGTGGAACATGGGGGACAGGGTCTCAGCAATCAGAGCTAACTCTGGCCAAGCGGCTGTCCTGGCTCCAGGTGGCCCCATGTGGAGGGGCTGCCGCTTCCCCAGGGGGAGGCACTGGGGACCGTGCTGATCACCCAGGCTGGGTCCCCTGGTGGCTGCCCACTGTTTTCATGGGAGGAACCGGGATTTGCCAGGGCCTCGACTTTGTCGGGGCTAAAAGCAATTGTGTTTGAAAATCACAATGACATCAACGTCTCCAGCAGTATCATCAGCGGCCACGCAGCTACTCCATCCACGGCGGCCTCGAACGCCTCCATCCTACACGGAACACATGCTAAATCCTTCCAAAATCCAGGACCATACTGATAATCAGTGCAAGACAGAGGGCCACCCTGGTGGTCACTTTGGTAAAACAAGGACGTACCAGATAAATAAACGGCCCTAAATGCAACTTTTCAGAAGTCCAGGCTGAACTTCAAATCGTTTTTAACTCAAAGGGCATTAGGTGAAATTGGCAAAAGTGGTTAGACCACCTAAGACCTCCACCCTGGCACAGAAATCTCTGGACAAATGGTGGAGCTAATCAGCTTTCAGCGAGGGCATATTAACGTTTACAGCTCTAACAAAACATGTAAAATAACACATGATCTAAGGTGGCAAAACCTCTAAAACTGTCCCTAACCAGGAGACCCTCCCCCAGACTCTCCAACAACCTGGCTCTCCTCTGGCTCTGTGACCAGCCTACCGCTCTGAACCGGGGCTTAGCAGCGTTCGAATCCAATTGTGAGCAGATTATAAAAGTTCTCAGATGTTTCTCATACTGGAATCTGACCTGCTCCTCTGTTGTTTTTCCCGTTTGAATGGAGATTACAGTCTTATCTGGCCTGCTCATATCCTTTTAATTTCCTCTTGAAAATTAAAAAAACAAAACAAAACAAAACCTTTCGTACATATCCGATTATTCAAAGCATATATATTTTTTCTGGCATCTAAAAAAAAAATACTTTTTATCCACGCGGGTGCCCCTGCTCACACATTTCTGTCTCAGGCCAGCCTTCGAACACGCGGCCGCGCGCCTCGTCCAAAGTCTGAGGTGCCAAAGCCTCGGTCATAAATCGACATCGCCTTCTGAGACGTGACTACTCGGAAAGCTCACATCAAACGCAGCTTTCCTCAGCACAAGTGCGCTACTCGCTTGCAGACGTGGGCAGTGCTCACTATGCTGCGATAGAAGGGGGTCTGGAGGAACAGGCCACGGGCAGGTGTGGCCGCGTGGCTGCGGGTCATCGGGCCTCGGGAACGCGGGGCAGTGGCCGAGACCAGGGTGTGAGCACGAGGCCTCTCCGGGTGTGTGGCTGCTGCTGCCCGGTCCCCACGCCACCGGCGTTCCATTCTTACGTGAAGGCCCCGAAGCACCAGCCTCACCCCCCTGGTGCACTGGACGGGGGGCGCTTGTCAGGGACGGGAGGCCGCCGTTTCCCGCACGTTGGGCCATCTGGGGAGGAACGGGATGGTCTTCCGGCCTGGAGGGAAGAATGAAACACAGCAGTAAATACAGGTAGCCAGGAGGAATTTGCTGCCTACCGTGAGACGCCAGAAACAAAGACAGGGAGCGGGAGCCCCCGAAGTTCTTTTGTTAAATGGATATCTAATACATATGGTAGCTATCAGATATGATATGCTTAACACATAGTGAAGCAGATATGAGGTTTTTTTTAAGGTATTGGCAGAAACTAGGATGTACCCTCTTAGCTCCTGTAAACGCACGGTGATAAATAGTATCTGTCCGACACACAGTTGCATCTTTTGGCTTTGGGGGACGTGGGAGCACGGCATTTCAACCAAACCGTTGAAGGCACCCGGCTTCTGGTTTTTCCTCAGAGGATGAAGCAGATCAGCAAACGGACGAATGCCATCAGAAGAGACATGATGTGTCACGTCAGCCATGACAAGAGCTGGACAGGCCCGGGACCGGGGAGAGCTCGCTCTATGTCAACACCTAAGTGTGCCTACATCGCCTGACGGCACCCGGAGCGGTGGAGCCGGCCCAGGCAGACGCATTTACCCGGCAGACACCTGTCGGGTGCCTCATCGTTCGGGACCCCCAGCCAGGCGTGGGTGCCAGGGATCCCCCCGCCAGAGAGGTGGTGGGAAGTAGGCCGGCTCTCCGTTCAGACTTGACAACAGATCCCAGGGGAGGCTCTCCAGGTGGGCACGGTCCTCAACAAGGAGCCGCTAGCCACCTGCCCAGCAAGGGCTTGGTGGGAGGCACACCATGGCAAGTACAGGGTGCTTTTCCTAGGGGTGGGCCCTGTGAGATGGCTGTTCTCGAATGTCGTCAGTTCCAGTAGCAAAGACAAGTAGACGTTAAGCCGCCCGGAGGGGCAGGAAAGGCTGTGTGTGTGTGTGTGTGTGTGTGTGTGTGTGGCATTCAGCCAGTCCTGAACTCTGAGTCAGGACTGCCTGGGGCCAAAGGGGGGAAATTTTTCCACCAGGGAAGTAACACCAGGAGGCAGATGGAGAGGCAAAAAAAAAAAAAAAAAAAAAAAAAAAGTATATACTTATGCTGCATTGTTACAGAAATATTTAAGGCACCACCAAAGGGGGAAAAATGCAGGCTGGAGGGGACAGGGTGTCCTGGGGAAGAGCTTCAAGGCCCAGGGTCAAGGTGGGGGGTCAACCGAGAAGGACCCTATCAGCCAGGGTTTGATTAGATTTGATCTCTAAGGGACACAGGAGTCACAGAAATGACATCCTATGATGACGTGCTAGAAACCTCATTCTGGGGTGACGGACGGTGAACCGTGGCAGGGAGAACCACTGGGGGGGGGGGGGGGGGAAGAGATGGCTCAGGAGGGCAGAGGGGAAGGGCCAGGGCTGGGAGAGGGAAGGCTGGCTCAGGTGTTTGGGGGTGTTAATGCCATTCCCTGAAGCAGGGGGCTGAGGGGACGGTGGTGTTCCCCTAGGAAGCGCAGACTCAGGGTGCTGCGGGCACATACCTAGCAGCTGGGGCAAGTCTACAATGGAATGGGATTTTGTGTCTGCAGTATGTAATGGAGACCCCAGCACAAGCAGGATGGGTGGGGACCGGAAACGGGGCATTTTAGGAGGAAGAGGGGTGATTTGGGGACCAAGCCGACAAGGCAGTGGGATGTGGGGGTGGGTGAGTGACCAGGAATGTGGTCAGCAGCGGCAACCTCGAGAGATGCTGAGTGTCCCCTGAGGCTGGAAACTGCAAGGTCACCGGTGGCTGTGGCAGCAGTAACCTGAAGTCACTGCCAGATCCTGCGGACTATGAAAGGAGGGGAGGGGGCGGGGAGGCAGCCAGAGAGGACCTGGGGGAGGGCACTTGGGGACCAGAAAGGCCTGGGGGAAGGAAAGCAGCAGGAAGGGAGGTTGAAGGTGGAGCAAAGGAGGTGTTAAAGGATGACGCTGAGTTTGGACAGTGACAGGAGGAGAGGGATCCATAATCCATGGAGGGGTGAGGCTGGGGGCGGGGGTGCTGAGGGAGGGCTGGGGGGCACACATCTGATGCTGGGGTGACAGAGGGTCTTGAATTGTGCAGGGTGACTGTCTTTTTGTTTTCAGTCTTTCTTTTCTTGATTAAAAAGCCAGTTAATCATGGTTTGCCCTCCCAGTACCTAGACACAACCACTATTAACATTTGATATCTTAAATTCAAAGATAGGGGCACCTGGGTGGCTCAGTCGGGGCCAACTCTTGATTTTGGCTCAGCTCATGATCTCACGGTTCGTGAGATTGAGCTCTGTGTCGCTTGGGATTTTTTCTCTCTCTCCGCCTCAGCCCCACTTGTGCGTGTGTGTGTGTGTGCGCGTGTGTGTGCGCGCACACACGCACACACACACTCTCTCTCAAAATGAATAAAAACAAATTGCAAATATATACTTTAAAAAATACAACCTGTGATCACTGTAAGTGGCTGGCAGGCTGGATCCACCCAGTTTTATGATTTGCTTTTTCACTTAGCAATATATTGTGAGGCTCTCCCCAGGTATTAAATACTCTGCTAAAACATTATTCTCAATACCATTTTGTGTGGATATATAATTTATGTAAACAGCCTCCCGCTTTGGGCATTTAGATTTTTCCTCATGAATAACACTGCAATAAATACCTGGTACACAGAGCTGTGAATAGCTGATTACTTCTCAGCATAAAATCCTAGCAGTGCGATTACTGACTCCAGAACGTGCAATACATATTGTATATGTACGTATATATTTGGGGAGCGTATATGTACATGTACATACATATTTGGGGAGCGTATCCCCAAAGCGAGCAATACATATTGTCAAGGGTCCCCAAGATCACTGAGATTCTCGATATACGCTCTTGGCCATACTAGGTTATCAGAGCCGACTGGCTGAACGGAGTCACGTAACCTTTGACTAAAGATCCTGAGCGTTGACCAGAGGGGAGCACCCTGCATCTGCCACCACCGACGGACCCAGTACATCGGGATTATGTACATTGGGACCCCGGGATCACGACCTTGAGCTGAAATCAAGAGTCGGATGCTCAACTGACGGAGCCACCCAGGTGCCCCAAAGATAATCTTAAAAATTTTAAAGATGGTCATTTGGTGTCCTCTCTCCCACGTTAAAAGCACGATGAAATTTTCTTAGTTCCCACCACCACTTCCGTTCAAAAATATAAGCCAGATTTACTAGTAGCTGACACTTGGCTGTATTCCAGATCCAAAAAGCAAACACCAGAGCTCTTAGATATCAGTGACATTCTTGGGACCATCAGGGAATACTGATACACTACACAATATCATGCGAATGTGGGCTTTCTTAGGTATGATAGATAATGTGGTTAAGCACAGGGATGCTCTTATTCTTAGGGGACGTGTTGCAAGTCTGCAGCCTTCTTTCAAACAGTTCAGCCAAGCGAGTATGCGTGTGTAAGTTATATGCTATGCACACGGAAGGAGCCCGAGAGAAGATGTCAAGGTGGTGATATGTTAATAGTTGGAAGCTGAGTTAAAAAACACTGATAGTAAGTTTAAGAAAAAAAAAACCATGGTGCTAGTAACTTAAAATAACCCTGAAATGTGAAGCGCATGGCGGCTAGTTTTGAGACCAAATCACACGGATCACCGATCCACAGGGTGGGCCTGGAAATTCTAGGCTGAGTCCCGCACGAGCGGGGTCTGGCTGCGGGGCTCCGGCATGCCAGCATCTACCCACCGAGCTCCGAGAGGGCAGGCCTTTCCGCATTGTGCCTGTGGCTGCATCCCCAGGGCCTGGTGGTTGGTTACAAATTACTACAGAGTAAAGCTGGAAACAGCCAAACTGCCCAGCTGCGGGGAATAACTAAGTAAAATGTGTCATGTTCCCTTGAACTATTTTATGGCCGGTGTTTGTTGAAGGAATCAAGAAATGCCAGTTTTCTGCCTGCTCTCTGTAACCCCCTGGTTTGCGCCCGTTTCTCTAGACAGCTGGACTGCTTGGGCTGGGGTTCCCCCAGAGCCCACGGGGTTCCCAGGGAGATCAGAGGCTCTTGGGTGACCACACTGTAGTTTCGTTGACATAAGCGGGGTAGGAGCAAGGCTCTGAAGAATGAAGAAAGCTGGGCCGCTAAGCACACATAGGGTTGCTTTAAGAAGTGAGTGTGTTTATTTAAGCCAAGTTGATCTGGTGTCTGAGCCTGTGATGCTCCACCCGAACAAAAGAGCAAAAGGCCTGGGGTGGCGGCTGAGAAAAGAAGGACTAGAGTCGCGTCTGGGTGGACCCGCTGCTCCTTCTGGTCCTTTCCTTTGAAATTACGTTTGGCCAACACCTGGCCTCTTCAGGGCAAAGTGCCTGCGGATCCTGCAACCCCACCACTCATTTTCTGGAAGAAGAAGCCTCAAGTGAAGGAGGTAACATCTTTCCCCTCGAAAGTACCCAAGAGATAGATAATGAAGAGATAAATGCTTTCCAACGTGAGCGTTTTATTTCGGAGTTTTCAATACACACATCTTACACTGCAGGTAAAACAAAGCTTAAGAAATCCCCGCCTCCTTTAGCCCGGACTTACACTGGGTACCCCGTCCTGTGGCCGCCAGGGGTGACGGGCCGGCACAGGGGCTCGTCGGCACCGCGTTGCACACCGGCCAGGCCCTTCCGCCTCATCTTCCCCGCGTTGGTCATGATCTGGTGGAAGGAAAGGGGAGATGGGCTGGAGAAATCACCTACTTGAAAGCTGACCTAGAGGTAGCAGATACTACACGCAATAAAGTAACCTATAGGAGTAAGAGGCTTCGCAAATAAGCGAGGAAGGATCACACAGTATTCAGATACACAGAAATTTGGGGAAAAATTCCTTTAGGTTTGCGTGTTATGCCATTTAGCAGTATAAATTAAAAAAACAAACAAAAAAAAAACCCAGACCATGGAAAAGGAAAGAAAGCAGTTGAATACAGTAACAATTACATCTCTGGGAAGACTGAGTTTTGAAAGTGAGAAGAAAAAAAAGATGGGCAGATTTGGTTTCATAAAAAGGTGAACTTTCCAGTGGTGCCTGGGTGGCTCAGTCCATTAAATATCCAATTCTTGATCCTGGCTCAGGTCATAATCTCATGGTTCGTGTCGGGCTTTGCACTCATAGTGTGGAGCCGGCTCGGGATTCTGTCTCCCCCTCTCTCTCTGCCCCTCCCCTGCTCACACTGTCTCTCTCAAGAAATGAAAAAGCTTTAAAACAATTATATTTTTTTTAATGTTTTATTTTTGAGAGAGAGAGCAATAGAGAGATAGAGCACACAAGTGGGGGAGGGGTAGTGAGAGAGGGGGACACAGAATCCAAAGCAGGTTCCAGGCTCTGAGCTGTCAGCACAGAGCCTGACGTGGCGTTCGAACCCACAAACCGTGAGATCCTGACCTGAGCCGAAGTTGGACGCTTAACTGACTGAGCCACCCAGGTGCCCTTAAAAATTTTTTTTTTAATTAAAAAAAAGTAACCTTTCCGCCTATATATTAGAGATAAGCCAAATGAACGGGTAAACAACACACTGGGAAGAAATATTTGCACATATTTAACAGATGAAAGGTTAAGACTTTCATTAGGTAAGTAGCTCGTACAAATCAGTAGGTGAAACAGTCCATTAGTGATCAAAGAATTCAAATAGTCAAGTCACAAAATAGAATAGATCGCCAGTAAAGGAAGGAAAAAAATGATCAACTTTACAAGTAATTAGAAATACAATTTCACACAAAAAAGTATCATTTTTCAACTCTTAAATGAGTGACAATTAAAGAAAGGATCCCACCCGCTGCTGGCAGGAATCAAAAGCCTCAGTGGCAGGGAAAGCTGAGTAATGTTCAATTACTTTGGGAAGTAATCTGGTGTTTTAAGTAGTCGTAACGATGTTCACATCTTTGGGTGTAAACCCTAGTGGAAGAACCCCAAATACGGGAAACATCAAATAAACAAGGTTGTTTGCTACAAAACTGTCATAGAGTAAAACTGGAATAATCTAGGTGTCCAGTAATAGGGGAAGAATTAAGTGAAATACAACATATTCATCCGAAATAGTAAGTGGCCTTTTACAATGATAAAGACTAGGTTATGAAAAATATGCTTATTTAAAACATTTACTAAAAGATTATAAAGCTGTACATAAATGATGCCTTCAATTATGCTAAAATTACACAAAAGGCTGGAAGGAAATATACACTGAAATGAATACAGTGATAGATAGGATAGTAGAACCAAGAGGAATGTTTCTCCTCTTTACTTTCCAAGTGTTCTCTAATATGATTATATTAACACTTCAGAAAATTTGTTTAAAAGAGAAATTACTGTAGAGCTAGTGAAATCTGAATAAAGTCTGTGGATTGTGCCAGTGTGGATTGCCCGCATGATATGATGCTACAGTCCTATAAGATGGGATCCCTGGGAAAACTGGGGGGAAGGGCACATGGGACCTCTCTACACTTTTTCAAATTCCTGTGAACCTAGAATTATTTGAAAATAAAAAGTAAAAACAACAACAACAACAAAGCAGACACTTTTTTAAAAATTGGAATTACATCTTTGATTTCTTGATTTTTGCTGAGAAGTTATTAGGGTCTATCTGGTGTTTGAGGTAGGGAGAAAAAAAGGGCCTCACTGTGCTGTGGGGCCAGCACCAGCGAGGGAGGGTGGGCAGGGTGGGCCGCACCTGGGCTGGTGAAGATAGGGCCGGACAGGTGGGAGTGTAAAGGGGAGCAGGACAAGAGGAAAGAGAAAGTGTGAGCTTCTGGGGAGGAAATGGAACATAATTAGTTTTTTTTTAAATGTTTATTTTTGAGAGACAGAGAGAGAGAGAGAGCAAGTATAAGTGGGGGAGGGGCAGAGAGAGGGAGACACAGAATTGGAAGCAGGCTCCAGGCTCGGAGCTGTCAGGACAGAGCCTGATGTGGGGCTTGAACTCACAAACCGCGAGATCATGACCTGAGCCACCAGGCACCCCGGAAACGGAACATAATTAAGCTTTCCAAGTAAGAACTAGCAGGCAGTACCCTTTGTATCTCCTGTGTGATCTGCAAAAAGAGGCTATTTTAACCGCAATCACTTCACTCTGCCGGCTGCTTTTACTCGGACTTCCCTTCGGCTCACGGTCGTGCTGCCCCATCTAGTAGGCGGGGTAACTTTACAGGCTGCACGACCCATCAGGGAAGCAGGCCCCTCAGGTCCGATTCTCAAAGGCACCCCAGGAACACTCGTGTTTCTCTTTCCCTCTCCATACTTCCCGACAGAACGCCTGGGTCTTTCCAAAGAAGGCTCAGAAGGTGAAGTCCTTAGCTACTGGAAAAGGGGAGATGGTGAATAGGTGCCTTCCAGCCCCACCCTCCCCCGGCCCCTCCACTCCACGGTCCTTCTGGGCTCACCCTCCCAACTCCTTCCTAGAGGAGAGGGAACGTATCACGTACATTGGAGAGTGTTTCAGCCTTTGGAAAACCGTCGGCCACACCATCTCCCCCCACCCTTTTTTTTAAGATTTTATTTTCAACTAATCTCTACACCCAACAGGGGGCCTCAAACTCACAACCCTGAGATCAAGAGTCGCTCGCTCTACGGACTGCGCCAGCCAGGCTCCCCAGCCATACCATCTCTTCAAAGGCACACAGGCCTAAGAAATAACTTGAGGTGGATGGTATCTGTCTTGGTTTCCAGGGGATGAAGAAACGGAGTCTGGCCTGTGGGCCAGAACTGTCTGGGCTGTTACTCAAATGCCTGAGGAAAGGCCCTTGGGGAAGAGGGTTAAGTGTGCAGGACCCAGCGTGTCAGAGCAGCTGCCTTGCAGAAGGGTCCGTTTCCTTCTCACCCGACAACGTGCTGTGCTTGTAGCGTGAGCCACACGGTAGCCCACAGGTCCCCAGGCCCCTCTCTGGGCCCCTCACTTTCAGTGCGGCCCTTTTAGGCCGGGAAGATCTGAAACGATACCTAGTCCAACAACCTGTGGACGATACCGAGTTCTGCAGAAATGCTCCGGCGGCTGTTGGGAGAGAGAATGGAACAGGTCCCTGGCAGCCACCTTATTCGTCCAGAGGACTCAGCCTTCATCTGTGTGACAGATGGAGATTTCACTTGAAAGAAGGTTCTGCTCCTAAAAAAATGCAGCTTATTGAGCCACAATAAAAAAGTGCCGCATATGATTCAGCCGAATGTAATTTATTTAATAGCAAAAGATGGTCAACACATGTCAATCGAGGTAAAAAATGTTATTTCCCATTGACTAATTTTCGAGAATCGGCGAATCACGTAAGTTGTGACATGTTAATAAAGCAGTACGAATTTTTGTAAGGAAACACAAGTTCTCTCTCTCTCTCTCTATCCACCCATCAATCCACCCACCGCGCAGAAGATGACATGGAGGCTGAAGCAGACACTCTTTGCGGTCCACCCAGTATTCATTCTCTCCTGACCAACAGTACTCTGATTCTACTGGCACGCAAATGCTTCTACTTAAAAATACTCCCCCCTGGGGCGCCTGGGTGGCTCGGTCGGTCGAGTGCTCGACTCCGGCTCAGGTCACGATCTCCCGGTTTGGGAGTCGGAGCCCCATGTCAAGCTCTGTGCTGACAGCTCAGAGCCTGGAGCCTGCTCCCGATTCTGTGTCTCCCTCTCTCTCTGACTCTCCCCTCGTTCACACTCTTTCTCTCAAAAATAAATGAACATCAAAAAAAAATTTTTTTTAAATAAAAACATACCCCCTTTTGCAGACTCCCTTGCAGCTAGGGGTCACGTGACCCAGTTCTGACCAGTAAGAATCCAGTGGAGGTCGCCAGCTGGAACCCTGGGAAGGAGCACCACAGAAGGGGTAGATTTGGCTGGTCTGCCTGTTGGGCCTTCTTCCTGACTTTATCATGGGTTTGTGCCGGGAGCTCCCTCTGCCATCTCGTGACCAAGAGGCCACAAGCGTGTGAATGAGGGGCTCCCTCACTGAGGCAGAACTACCATGGAGTGGATGAAGCTGAAGCTTCAAGACCCAGAAGAAGCCCTAGCAATGTGTTCACATGGTCCAATGTTTTTGTAACATTTGCAAAAGTAGGATATTTTAACTGCAAGCACTTAATACTGCTGTTTCTTTCTACTCTGACTTCCCTTCTGCTGTTTCTTCCTCCTCTGACTTCCCTTGTCATACTTCCCTTCACGTTGGTGGTGTGGTGTTGGGATTTGGCTAAGGGGGGACAATTTGGGACTTAGCTAAGGGGGCGCTGAGTCTCGATGACATTTAATTCAGGTTTCGAATAGATTCATATGATTCCCAATCATGGTGCACAGTCAAACCTTCGCTAGCTGTCCTGGGGTAGGAATGGCTTCTAGAAATTCCCTGCGTTGTCAGGGTATTTATGAATAATCAGTGTGCAAGAAAACTTGAAATATCCCCAAATCTTACAGCTTATTTGTGGAAGACATTTGAGGAGGGAGTTCTCAAATTTAGCGACAATCCTAAAAATATATACAACAGCATTACCAAAAACTAAATGTGAGGCCAAAAGATTTTTCCAGTCTATCAATAATGAGAAACAAAATTTGATCAAATATGTTACAGGAAGGACAAATTTCCTTTTCTCTCCGTGGAAAACATTACAGACTCATTATTATATAGGTAGAGGCAATTAAAAGGCATAAAACAAAAACCAACAAACAAAAACCCCCATAAGGTATGCAAGGCAGCTAATTAATAAAAACATCACTTTTCTGTCAATTCTTAAAATTTGAATTTTACTGTGATTTATTTTCTCATTCCCATTCGGATTAAGTATCCACTTCATAACTAACTCTGTATTCCTTTATTGAAAGAAGGCTTCCCAAGCCCTGTAAACCAGAGGTCCCACAAAACCTGGGTCTTCCCTTCATACTGACAGGCAGAGTGTAGAAAGACATGCAAAGAGCCTGGAGTCCACATCCTTCAGTATTATCAGCGGGATGGATAGGTTCTCCACGTTTGGCAGCTGGGCCAGTCCTAACTAATAAAGGAAAGAGAAGGTGCAGAGAGAAATGGAAGAATAACAGAAGGAACAGTGGTATTACCTCTGGATGGGTGGAGTTTTATTATGGTTGTTTAGACTGTTTATTTGGACTTTCCCATAATAAGCATGTATTTCTTTCTTTTTTATTGTTTTATTTTATTCATTTTTTATTTTGGAAAAGGCTTTAGAGGGACTTTTTTTTTTAATATGAAATTTATTGTCAAATTGGTTTCCATATAACACCCAGTGCTCATCCCAACAGGTGCCCTTCTCAATGCCCATCACCCATCCTCCCCTCCCTCCCACCCCCCCATCTTTTTTTTTTAATGTTTTTAATTTATTCTTTTCAACGTGTTATTTATTTTTGAGAGAGTACAAGCAGGGAAGGGGAAGAGAGAGGGACAAAGGATCCGAAGCAGGCTGTGTGCCGACAGCAGCGAGCCCGATGTGGGGCTTGAACTCACGAACCGCGAGATTGTGACCTGAGCTGAAGTCGGAGCCTCAACTGAGCCATCCAGGCACCCCTATTTCTTTTATAATTAGATGGAAGCATACACAGGACACCTGGCTGGCTCAGTAGCAGGAGCATGCGACTCTTAATCTTGGGGTTGTGAGTTCAGGACCCACATTTGGTATAGGGATTAGTTAAAAACAAACAAACAAACTTAAAAAAAAATACAAGAAACAAACTGAAAAAGAAATGGATTTGGAATATTTGCGGCTTGGGATTTTCTCGCCTGCTTGTTTGGTTGTGTTTTCACACACAAGAATATGGACTTTTGGTTCCAACTCATCTCCCAATGTGTAGAGAGCACTGAGACTTCAACTATCAGTCAGGCAGGGCAGGAATAACTGGAAAGTGATCAGAATAAGCTCCAAAGTGGAGACACATTTGAAAAAAGAAATCTAAAAGCAAAAACTGCAAACCGAGGCCCTTCCGTGTGCTTCCACGGCGGGCAGTGGGATGGCAGGGGCCCGGGGCCCTGCCCTGTCTCCGACGGGCTCGGCCCTGCACCCTGGCCAGCTGCGCCCGCCGCCCAAGTGGCAAAGTTTCCGTGGCCCAGACTCGGGCTTCAGGACCACTGGGGCGGGGTGGGGGGTGGCAGTAATAAAGATGCGGATTCCCAGGCCCGCCTCCATACACACATTCTTCAGAGGCAGGGCTAACCCGTCCTTCAGGCAATCTCTGGAAAACTAAACGAATTTGGGTCTCCATTTGACAGAGGGAGGAAACGGTGGGAAGGGAGTGATCAGCTTTTACAGCAGGCATCCCCCGCAAAATGAGTTTATGCAGGAAACTTAGACCAGACAGAAAACTGTGAATATGCCACAGCTGGAGTTCTCTGAATTTTCAGACGCAGCAGGCAATTAACTGGAAAATCGACAGCTCTTCCAGAAGGTGGCACAGCTTAGCGGGAAAGGGCAAGGGCAAGCAGCTTCAAATAAACCTGAGAGTGTCCCTTACCCTTTCTCAGCCTCAGCTCTCCTTTCTAGAAAATGCGACACTAGCAGGATTTCCCCCGTAGTTTGTGGACCAAATTAAATGGAGTCAGATGTACGAAGTGGTCTGCACAGGGCTTGGCTCATGACGTGTGCTGAACTGATTTAAGATGTGCCCATTACTGTTGTTAAAGGTAATTCATAATAGGTTTAAACTGTGAAATAAAAACAAAAAGCTGAGATTCTGTGATACGTATCCACACCCCTTTTAACCGAGGTGACAAAGCTATTTAGATCAGGGCATTCTTTTCAGGAAGGATTAAATGATTGTTCAGCATAGTATGGATGATACAAAAAAAAAAAAAAAATTCAGAAATAAGCAAGGAGAAGTTGGCAAATCATCAGTCTTGACCTGCTGACAGTCACGGCCTAAAGAAGAAACAAGGCGTGCTGCTTTCTACCAGAATTACGAGTAAGCAGCACATTTCTCGTGACCATGGCCACGCTCAGGCAAGCTTAGGAAGTGACTTGTTCTCTCGTCCCAGCTTTCTGAGTTCTCAGTGGTTGGCGGCACTGTTTGTGGCCTGGGCTCTGCTGTGCACAGGAGCTGTTTGCTTGCACTCGGGAGGGTCAGGATGGCAGTGGGACCCTTCTGGGAAGGGCGTGGCTCCAAATGCCTAGGAGGGGGTGAGCCACTGGGTCCAGGAATCCTGGGAATGGTTTCCTTCCATCCCCCAATACCGATGGGCTGCCCCTGCCATACCTCCACCCTCACCCCCAAGCCAGTAGTTTCTAAATCATTGGTGTGTCCCATACCCAGTTCCTGGGATTATGGTAAGGAGGCCTGAGGAGGGTCCTAGGCTCTATCGTTAAGCCACATTGAGGGTCTGGGGCTTTGAGAGAGCCTGGGCTAGTTCTGTCCTGCACGACAGTATCTGCTGCCCCACTTGCCGCTCCTTGCTGTTACCTGCATCCCTACCAAGAGCACAGTTTCGTCTGCTCTGTGTCTTTCATAAACTTCTCAAAGGTGACAGCTAGGTCTTAAACTTTTTGGCATTCTGCTATGTGTTAGGCAAATGGCATGAATTCGGTGAAAACTTTTTGAATATAATATTCTGATACAATGTTTCAAAAAGTCAGTATCTTTCAAGTCATCTTGAAAAATCTACAGTCTACCTCGTACATCAGAAGAAGAGGCGTGAATGCTTTTGGGCACACAGTCCCTGGTGAAATGTCTTCTGTTTTTAGCGGGTTCCCTCGTTGGGCACGAGCAGTTGCGGAGATACGAACTCAAAGCCTTGTGGGTACCGGAGCCAAAGGCACGGCTCTTTGAAATCAATGAGCCCCACACAGAGGCTGGCGGGCTGTTGATTTCAAATCAAGATCGGGGGACTGAGGGCAGCTTAGCAAGATTGATGGGCAGAGACGGCAAAACTGGGAGTGTCCAGTAACCAGCGGCTGCCCCACATTGTTTTCTAACTTTAAAATTGCTTCCATGACGAGATCCTACGGTGACCTGGTGTGGAGGGTTGAAAGGTGGCCCCAAGTAGATACGCTCATGTTCTAACCCCACGAACCTGTGGATGTGGTGAATGTGACATTTGGCAAAAAGCAGTCTCTGCAGATGTAATTAAGTTAGTGATCTCGAGATGAAGCCGTCATCCTAGATTATCCTAGATTCACGACAAGTGTCCCTATGAGACACAAAAGAGAGAAGGGGAGAAGGCCCTGTGGAGATAGAGGCGGAGTCTGGAGGGGTGCAGCCACCAGCCAGGGAACCCCTGGAGCCACCGGAAGCTGGAGGAGCATGGGAGCCTCTCCCCCAGGGCCTTCAGAGGGGGTGTGGCTGTGTGGGCCTCTTGATTTTGGACTTCTGGCCTCCAGAACTGTGAGAGGATAAACTTCCGGTGTTTTATACTACTTTGTCCCTCCGGCACCAGGAAGCTAAGACACTGGGTCTTCACGTTTATATAATGAATTCTTTCTGTACTTTGTACTCGTGTTACTCATATCTTCACCAAAAAGTGACAAACGTGCAGGGAACTTTCCTGCTGGATTCAAAGATGTCCTCCTGGTAAAAGGATAGTGAAGATACGTGAGGGAGATTTAGAACTGCACACTAGGGTAAAATGACGCCATTTCCAGATGCCATTGCCCTGGGTTACCGGGTTACTGGTTGGTCTGAGAGCTCTGCCCTTTGTGCCCCAACAAGCGGCAGGGTTAAGCTGGGAGTCCCAGACGTTCTGTGCCTTGGTTTTTGTTGCTGTTTAAAAACCTTCACCATCCTCAACCTAAGATCGCATAAGCATTTACTTCACCTGGGAGAGGGGCTGTAAATCGCTCTGCATTCACACTTGGTTTCGGTTCGCCAAGTTCTGTGACTGTCCTTGCTGACCATCACATGCCTGCGTGGTTGTGTCTGTGGGAAAGTCCCAACACTGCAGGGCTGGGTTCCCGGCCGTGGCTTCCACCTCTGAAGATGCCCCACCCACTTGCCTGTTCCATTCTCAATTTCTGCCTATGTAGCAAAAGAGTCTTGCATTCGTTCATTCAATATTTTATTTATTTTTGAGAGAGAGAGAGAGAGAGAGAGACAGGGCGAGTGCGTGAGCAGGGGAGGGGCAGAAAGAGGAGACACAGAATCCAAAGTAGGTTCCAAGCTCCGAGCTGTCAGCACAGAGCCCGATGTGGGGCTCAAATCCAGGAACCATGAGATCATGACCTGAGCCAAAGTCAGACCCTTAACCGACTGAGCCACCCGGGTGCTCCAGGAGAGCCTTGCTTTCAAAAACGCACATCTTATCAAATGGAGCCCAGTCCCTCCCTGCCAAAGTCAGTGCTCTTCCAAAGGGAAACAAAGCCTAGTTAGGGCTTCAGACTTCCATCAACAACTTGGAACCCACCTGCCTCATTTCCAACGTTTCTGGAGCACCTCCCCACTTGACTGAAAGTAAACAGAGCCTCCACAGTCAGTTAGATTCCTTTGATCCTTGAGACATTCAAAGGGCTGTGATGGGCTATAGGCCTTGACCATGACCAGAGCCAAGGTGGTGGGTGGTGGTGGTACGGGGGGGTAAGGGTGGAACCCCGGCCGAGCCTCCTCGGGTCATCTCCATTCACTCCTGCCCCCTATAGTCCATTTTCCATCATGCAACCAGAATGAAAATACAAGTTCATACATTAAAACAAGTCAAACTGAGTCACTCCCCTGCTCCAGTACTCTCCCAGCTCAGGCTGGGAGAAAATCCAAAACCCTTGCCTACAAAGCTCCCACAGATGGGCTTCTGGCTGTCCTCTAACGTCAAGTTCCACCAGCAGATTCTGTACCCCAGCCTGGGGCCCCGGAAATTCCTTGACAGGTGAGGAAAACTGGGGCAGGTGTCCAGGGAGAACAGTACCCAGGGTGAGATGAGGAGGGCCAGGATGGGGGCAGTGATGGGAAGGCACTTTCTGCTTCTGTCTACTCCTACAAGGCTCATGCCACCTGCACCCACATTCTTTTCCTTCTCAAGTCACTGTCCCTGACTTGTTTGTTGAGCAAGTTGTTCAAGGATTGTTGAAAGACTGGCTCCTGGCCTCCTGCTCCAGCAATTACTTGACTAATGCGAGATGTCACAGTCCACAGGACTGACCCAGTCAAACAGCAGCTTCAAAATTCCAGGAGCTCCTTTTAATGCCAATGGCCTTCACTCCTGTGTGCTCTGCTGTCTGTCCCAGGAGAGCGGACAGGCCCCCATCTCTTGTTCCTCCCTTCAGAAACCTCACACTCCAACATTCCACCTGTTCATTGATGTGCTTTCTGATCAAGGTTTCGTGAGACACCTGCGGGCGGGCCCCCGACACTGCCATCCTCTCCTGGCCAATCGGCAGCTCCCTCCTCACGCCCTCCCCTGTTTAACTGGCGGGTGGTAACCAGGGGCTCCTAGAGCTGGATGGGCATCAGAGTCAGCGGGGAGCTCTCTGAGCTCAGATGACGGCCCCATCTCAGATGTGTGACTCCACAGGCCTCTTGGATGCCTGGACTGGCCACCCAATCCATCCTGAAATACTCCTCCGTTCCGATTCCCATGGCGCTACATTATCCTGGTTCTCCTCAAGCCTCTCTGGTCACTTTCTGTCCTTCTCAGAGGCCCCGCTTCTTGCTCCCACTCCTGACATGCTGGTCTGCCCCTCTGTCCTCAGCCCCTCACTCTCTCTCTCTCTCTTTCCACCCTTTGCTTTGTTAGGCATCTCTTCACCTGCTCTGATGGTTTCAGCCATCACCGGTGTGCCGATGACTTGCAAACCCGCCAGTCTTCCCTTCTACTAGATAAGGCACACGAAAATTAAGAAGCTGGACAGGTGGGTGATTACTACTGAGGCGGGCACACCTTTGGATGTTAGGAAGGCTCCTGACATGTGCCCTTGTGTTATATCCTGATCTCTTTTCTGTTCACCGACAGCTCTATCTGTGACAGGTAGCTAGGGCCACAGTGCTCTTCAGGACCGCTGGAAGCAGACTGGCCAACACTCTCATAAACATAGTATCGTAGTATCGACCAAACCACACAGTCATGTGTCATTGCAAAGGCTAAATGCATCAATGGCCCATCTCTCCTTTCTACTTCTCCCCCACCCCCTCATGTGGTACTTACTCCCAAGTACTCCGTGGTCAGAAGCTTCTCGCCCGAGAGCTCTCCAAGCTGGGGCTGGATCAGCTCGTCTTTGTCCAGATCAGCTTCCATAGTGTCATAGTCCTCCTGTTTCAAAGGACACACGGGGGTCAGTGCTCTGGATCCCCCTGCTGCACATTCCCAGACAGCTGGGTCCCCAAGTGGGCACCTGCCAACGGAACGAGAAGGCGTCTGCCCAACCACAGCAACTGGTGGGTTTGCATTTCAAACGGCTTCAGGGGCAGTCTGTCCTCTGCTCATAACCTGAACCATGAAGCCAAAAGGGAAAATACCAGCCCACCTCTTTCGGAAGCTGGGCACCTATGGACACCTCCACGGCCACAGGTGTGAAGAGGTTCAATGAGACACTTAACAGTCTCCCTCAGTCACAGCTCTCAGAATTTCTCTGGGAGGTCAAGGGACCATATGAATAGCCAGGCCAGTCCACCAAGAACTATGAAGCACCTTCACAGGCACAGGCCTTCAGCAACGGTACGTTATAGGCTTGTTGTTCTCAAGCAGTTTACAGTCAATAAGTAAGAAGACTCATCAAAAAGAGAAGAGCTGTTTTGCTTTTGGGAAGATGGAGTGGATATACTTTTCCCTATTCCTCCCACCAAACACAGCCTCAAAACACTGGACGTTAAACATAAAATAAACACAAGAGGCCCTGAAAGACAGAGAGAAGGAGGCAGACTGGCTGGGTCCCCAAAGACACAAGGAGCGAAAGTGCTGAGTTCCCCGGGGTTCCTTGGTTCCTTACAGATTCCACACTCGGGAGCTGAAGAAGCCAGCAGCCCAGCAACGTTTGAGTGGCGAAGACAAAAAAGTCTCCCCAGAGCCTGCTCCTCTAGCTGAAGTACCGGGAAAGGGAGGGCCTAGCAATGACAGAAGTTTTAGAAAATAACCAAACACCACAGAAAATATTGTGGCCCCGTCCCAACCACACCTGCCAGGGCCTTCGGGAGTCCAGGCTTCTGCCCTCACTGGGCTGTCATCAGGCACCCCCACATCCTCAGCTGGGGTGACACGAGTAGGGAGGGGGAATTTCATCCCTTCTGGGCAGTAATGAGGTTCCCCCATCCCCAGGAGAGAGTGGAGACCACGTGGAGAGCCCAGCCTTCCAGCCGACAGTGACGAGCTACCCCCTCTCCATGCTGATGCCGTCGGAGGAGGCCTGGTGGAGATTCATGCTTTTACCACTGCCCACATGTTTCTGTGGTGCCAGGGGAGGCTCTGTGGGCAGCACTAATGAGGCACTCCTTCCTGTTCTAGTTAGAGAGATACTAGTCGAGGCTGTGTAGGGATCCGGAACTCCCACCCCTGTCTTGCAGTAACAAGGAGTCTCCTCCCATCCCCTACCACCCCTGGGTGTCAACAGAGGCTGAGTGTAAATCCTGGTCTTCTATTCACACCTGGCGGCAATGAGGAGGAGACTCACCGTGCCCCCCACCACCCCCCCACCCCCCGCCAGAGCAGTATCAGAAGCAGCCAGCTAAAACAGAAGGTTTCAATTAGATCAAAAGTCTTATAATCCTCAAAATATCTGGGCTTAAATAAAAAATCACTCATCATACCGGGAACCAGGAAGCTCTCTCAAACTGAACAAAAAGAGACGATCAATAGATGCCAAAATCAAGGTAACGGAGATGCTACTAGAATGATCTGACATAGATTTTAAAGCAGTTATCACAAAAATGCTTCAGTGAGCAATTACATTCTTGAGACAAATGAAAAATTAGGAAGTCTCAAGAACATAGAAAAAGAATAAAATAAACCCAAAGCAAGCACGAGCAAGAAAATAATATAAAGAACAGATATCAATGAAAAGGAAGAGAGAATAACAAGGGAGAAAATGAGTCAAAGAAAAAAGCTGTTCTTGGAAAAGATTAATAAAATTATCCTGACCAATGTCAGGAATGAAACAGAAGATATTACTACAGATCCGGGAGATATCAAAAGGAAGAGGGATCACTATGAGTAATTCTGCACACATGGGGTTGACAACACAGATAAAAACACAAACTATCACAAGCCTCTCAATATGAAATTTTGATATAATTTTAAAATAACTTGAAAAGTCCTATTACTACTAAGGAAATTCCTTCATAGTTTAAAAATTCCCCTGAAAGAAATCTCTAGGCCTACATGGTCTCACTGGAGAATTCTATCAAACTTTTAAAAAAATACCACCAATTCTATATGTTTTCAAGAAAACAAAACAGGAAGGAATACTTCTTATTTCATTTCATGAAGGTTTTGTGTTACCAAAGCCAGAGAAAGCCAGTACCATAAAAAGAAAAATATAAACCAAAGTCCTTCATCAATAAAAATGCAAAAATCCTTAACAACCAAGCTAAGAGAAAGGTAAAAAAAATCCTCAGCAAAATCTTAACAAACAGAATGGAGCAACAGATCAATTATGTTAAAAGAATTATATGCCATGACCAAGTGCAATTTGTTCCAGCAGTGCGAGTCCGGTTCAATATTTAAAATTTAACAAACAGCAAAATCTTAACAAACAGAATGGAGCAACAGATCAATTATGTTAAAAGAATTATACGCCATGACCAAGTGCAATTTGTTCCAGCAGTGCGAGTCCGGTTCAATATTTAAAATTTAAACATTGTAATCCATAATATTGAGGGGTTTGTGAAGAAAAAAAATCATATGATCATAGTAATGGATGGAAAAAAGGCATGAAAAAACTCAACATGACAAAAATTCTCAGAAAAATAGGAAAAGAGGAGTACTCGATAAATAATGTATAGCTGACATTACACTTAATGATCAAAGACTGGAGGCTTTCCCCCTTAAGACTGGGGACAAGGCAAGGATTCCTGCTTCTATTCATTCTTATTCATTCTTAGTGCTAGAAGTTCTAGCCAGAGCAATAAGGCAAGAAAAAAAAAAAAAAGGAAATAAAAAACATATAGATCAGAGAGGAAGAAACAGAACTGCCTCTATTTGCCCCTCCCCTGCTCACTCACTCTCTCTCAAAATAAATAAATGAACATTAAAAAAAAAAAAACAAAACTGTCTCTACTTGGAGATGCCATGATTGTCTATGTAGAAAATCCCAAGGAATCAACCCCTCAAAAATCCTAGAACTAATAAGTGAGTTCAGGAAGGTCACAGGATACAAGATAAATATATGAAAATCAATTTCTATATACTAGTGATGAACTTAAAACACTGAAGTTAAAGATACAGTATCATTTATAATTCACACAAAATAAAAATTCTTAGGTGTAAATCCAGCAAAACATGTATAGGACTTGTAGGCTGAGAATTATAAAGTGCTAATGAAAGAAACTGAAGATCTAAATAAATGGAAAGACCTACCTTGTTCACGAACTGAAAGACTCAACATAGTTGTTAGTTCTGCCCAAATTGGTACATAAATTTAATGTAATTTCTATCAAAATCCCAGAAGGATTTTTCTGCAGATATATACAAAATTATTCTAAAATTTATATGGAAAGGGCAAAGGGACTAGAACAGCTAAGAAAATTTTGAAAAATAAGAATAAGGTGGGAAGAATCAGTATACCCAGTGTCAAGACTTCTATAGGTACAGGTTTCAAGACTATGCGGTAGAGGGACAGACATAGAGATCAACAGAGCAGAATAGAGAACCTTAAAACAGATGTACACAAACATGTACAACTGATGTTTTGAAAATATTTATTTATTTTTGAGAGAGAGAGCACGAACAGGAGAGGGGCAGGGAGAGAGGGAGACAGAGAATCTCAAGCAGGCTCTGCAGAGCCGGACGCAGGGCTCAAACTCACGAACCATGAGATCACAGCCTGAGCCAAAATCAAGAGTCAGGCGCTTAACTGACTGAGCCACCCGGGCACCCCTGCCCAACTGATTTTTGACAAAGGTGTAAAAGCAGTTCAATGGAGGAAGGACTGCCTTTCCAATAAATAGCGCTGGAACAACTAGACATGCATAGGAAAAAAATGGACCTCAATCGAACTCTCGTGACTTATCTAAAAATTATTTTAAAATGGATCATGGACTTAAATGTAATACTATCCAATTGTTAGAAAAACATAGAAGGAAGTCTTAAAGATCCATGAGGCAAAGAGTTCTGGTACCTGACACCAAAAGCACATTCCATAAAAGGAAACATTTGATCAACTGGGTTTAATTCAAAGTTAAAAAATCTTTTGCTGCAAGACCCTGCGAAGAGAATAAAAAGCTACAGACTGGGAGAAGAGATTTGGAAACCACATATCTGATAAAGGACTAGTATCTGATTATAGAACATACCAGAAACTCCCAACACTCAACAGGAAAAACCCAAACAATCCAATTAGAAAATGGGCAAAAGACATGAAGAGACCAAAGAGGATCTATGGGTGGCAGATAAGCACCTACAAATATTCAACATCATTAGGCATCAGGAAAACGTAAATTAAAACCTCAATGAGATGGCACTCTTCATCTGTCAGAATGGCTAACATGAGAAATGCTGGTGAGGGGGCGCCTGGGCGGCTCAGTCGGTTAAGCTTCTGACTCTTAATTTCGGCTCAGGTCATGATCTCATGGTTTATGGGTTGGATCTCCGCTTCTGGCTCTGCACTAAGAGCGTGGAGCCTGCTTGGGATTCTCTCTCCCTCTCTCCGCCCCTCCCCTGCTCTCTTTCTCTCTCGAAATAAATAAACGTATTAAAAAAAAAATGCTGGAGAGGATGCAGAGAAACTGGATCCCTCATACACTGCTGGTGGGAACACAAACTTGTCCAGCCACTCTGGGAAGATCTCTTTAAAAGCTAAACACACAACTACATACGACCAAGCAATTACGCTCTCGGGCATTTATCCCAGAGAAAGGGAAACTCATGGTCATACAATACTCTACATGAATGCGCGTAACAGCTTTCTTGTAATAACTCAGAACAGAATGACAGATGTCCCCATAGGAGGACGATGAGACAAACCACAGCACACCCACACCAGGAATTACTGACACACACAAACCTGGATGACTCTCCAGTGAGCTACGTCGTGTGAAACAAACCAGTCCTCGTGGTTATAAACTATATGACTCCGTCTATGTGACATTCTTGAAATGACAAAACTGTGGGACTGGAGAACAGATTACTGGTTGCCAGGGGTCATGGAGGACAGGGGGTGGGAGGGAAGTAGGGGTGGCTGTAAAAGGGACCTTGGTGGTCATGGAGATCCTCTGGGTCTTGAGTGTCTCAGTGGTAAAATCCTGGCTGTGGTGATATACTATGGTTTTGCCAGATGTTACCACTGGATGGAACTGGGTAGTGGGGGGACCAGCAATGAGATCAACCCAAAACAGACCAGACCTTCACCTGGCAGGGACTAAGGAAGGAATGTGTCTATGAAGGGGGCTGGGTGGCGATGGAAGTGAGAAAAGGGAGGATGGGACCCTGAGGAAGCTGGCAGTCAAGTGCTGGTCCAGCCTTGGGGCGTAGGGATGCCCCAGGCCTGGTGACAACGGTCCCTGAGATCATCTCTAATCAATCCTTCCCCCGATTCCTTGCCCACTCAACAACCTGTAATTTGGCTCCTCTGAACTTGCCAATAAGAAGAAAGAGCTCCATTCTGCAAACATGTGTGGCCGGTCCTTATTTTCAAACCAATATCTGGTCATTCTGGGTGCCCTGGTCTCTTGTGAATTTGATTTATCTGAGTCAGGTTTCAAGGGATCTGAGGGCTCACCTTCCTGTGAGGGCAGCCTCCAGGCAGGGCTGTTGCTGGGGGGATAGGCCATCTCTCTCAGTTCTCTTTAGCACACAGATGGACAGGGCCGTCTGCCATCACTAGATAACGTCACCTAGGGCAGGCTGTCTTAAGAAAAGGGGGTTTGACTTATTCTAGGTGGTCCCTAAAGACACAGAGCCTTCTCTAACAATCAGCATTGTCTTACTTGTGGCCTGGGCAGCTGAGCAGACACTCCCCCGCCAGCTTACATACGACAGCATCTCTGTGATGCCCTCGTACCGCAGCACCATTGAAGAACCCACCTTGCATTTATTTCCATGGCACTTCACATCTGAAGCTCTCACAGTGACTCTGTCTGGATTACTTTTACTACACCTATTGTGTCTAGTGTGGACCCTGAGCCTGAGAGAAGTGACCAGTCCGCAGTGACAGGCTGGCCTGGAGGCCAGGAGTCTCAACTTTAAGCTGGGGGCAGCCCCTTTCTGCCCAGATCTTTGGGACTCCGCCCCCTGGGGCCCTGCAGAGAAGCCTGTTTCTGAGGAAGCTGAGGCTGGATTGCCCGGGTCTTCTGAGGCCCGAGGGTCCCCACGCCTGGCTGAAAGGGAGCTCAACGGGGCAGAGAGCGAAGGGCAGGGCGCAGCGGCATTCCGGAGCCCTCGGTCCCATCCTTCTCCTTCCTGTCCCGTCTAATCCCAAACAGAAAGTGCACTCCTGTCCTCCCTAGAACCACCACCTTCAAGAGCAACCTCACCCCCAGTCCCGACTCCTCTCCATGGGGCAACTGCCTGCTCCTCCTGCTGCCTCGCCTGAGTTGGCACCTCGGCCCAGCGCTAGTACACCCACTATCCTGAAATTTCACTCGGCGTCCTTAAAGGAAATGCTATCTGTGAGGCCCTGCCTGAGGTCAGCTCTGGGACAGCGAGGTGAGAGTTACAGTGCCGCCGTGGCTTAGAGTTTGGTTTACTAAAATGCCAACATCTTAGCGATCGAACAGTGTGTACATTACAGGATTATTTCAGGAAAATGGCCCTGTGGTCAGGGTCGAGTGGCAGGGAGCTCCGGGCAGTGGAGTAGTATTTCATCCCGTTTCCAGGGACCGAAGCCTTGCAGGCACTGGCTGGAAGAGGTCATATGAATCACAGTTTCACGGAGGTACGGGTGATACACTGCTCCCCTGCCAGGGCGGAATATGAAACGTTAGGAAACAACACAAACGTCCACATTCCATTTCGATGAAAAATCAGTGGTCGATGGCTAACCTCAGCCCGTGCAAGCAAGGGTGTTTCTTTCCCCTGGACAAGTACCTATGTAAGACACTCCCTTGCAAATCAACCTGCGTGCGCCATGCGCGCACGCGCGCGCACGCGCACACACACACACACACACACACACACGAGCACACACACTCTCAGCACAAGTTAAACTTGCTAGTAAGAGAGTCACCAAAGGGTGCCTGGGTGGCTCAGTCGGTGGAGCGTCCGACTTCGGCCCAGGTCATGATCTCACAGTTCATGAGTTCGAGCCCTGCATCAGGCTCTGTGCTGACAGCATGGAGCCTGGAGTCTGGAGCCTGTTTCAGATTCTGTGTCTCCCCCTCTCTCTGACCCTCCTCAGCTCATGCTTGCACACTGTCTCTGTCAGAAATAAATTTAAAAAACTTAAAAAAAATACATTGAAATATGTATTCAATTTTCTTTTTTTAGTTAAAACAAGTTGAAGCTGGGTTATTATTATTTTTTTTCATCACAACTACTTTATAGTTAAATTCATTGACAACTGATAGGCCCTCCCCAATCTCTAGAAACACAGGGCAATTTCTGCATTTGGTCTCTAATATATAAAACTGTTCAATAGAAGTTAACTCGAACCACAGTGTGATATGTGAGTGCGGGGCCAGAGAGAGAACCTGGGCTCCAGAGTCGGCCTGGAGAATTTGCTTCCTCGGTGCATGTGGTAGGGAAGCACCAAGAATATTAGGTTAGTGTAAAATGCACAAAGGCAGGAAAACGGACATGGCAATCATGACTAAATTGATAGTTCTTGGTTAAGAAAGCGTACTGAGGCTGTAATTCGTAAAGACACGATTCTTGTCGGCGTGTCTGTTTCTCCATTCGTCAGATGAGATCATCTGGCTGCCTCCCTGAAAATCACGACTTACAGACTGAGGACATTTCTTAAGTTCTCCGGTTTTGAAAAGCCATGTACTGTACAGATAGAGACAAGTAACAGCCCTGGTTTTCCTAAGAAACACTACCATCAGTGAAAAGGAAGCAGAGGCACGTTAGGACTTCTGAAATGTAAAGAGCGCACGTAAAATGAGCTGTACCAGTTGGGTTGGAAAATGCAAGTTAACAAAGAGAAGCAAGAGCTTAATTCAGTGCTATTCAATCCGTTTGTGGCAGCACTTGGGAAACTATGTGCAGAGGGAGATTTGGGGAGGCAGAGGGAAGCACTGGATGCGGTGGGAAATGTAAGCAGAGAGCCTGCCAGAAACGATGCTTGCTGATAGCGGGGCCCTTGCTCTACTTTCTCAGTGGGTGCCAAGCAGATTGGAACCACTGAGGATGTCTAAGCACTTTCTGCAACGGACAAACCCGGGAGACGTTCCGTGATAATTAGAGTGTATGTGGTCTACCGGGGAGGGAAGCAACTCCTTTCCATTAGCTTCCCCCAGTTTAGATGGGAAGAATTTTATTCTCCGCGATCCGGCGCGAGGGGCTGAGCGTGGCGGCGCCCCGGGGCCGGAAGGCACCCCGTGAAAACGGCACCAGCCGCGCTGCTAACTTTTCCCAGCTGCTTGTGAATTCCAAATTAAACATATTTTGAAATCTACTTTGCGAAGCAAGGAGCTGATGGATAAGGAAATGCTTCAAGAATAGATGCCTCATGAGGATGGGTTTTAAATACCATTGTTGGGAGGAATTTTACTAAAATTACTGGTCTTTATGTACTTGAGCGGAATGCATCAGATTACTAAAGGTGCAGATCAGGGATAACTGATTACTTCCAGAAATGAAGAATGCCTCATAAAAAAGGCACTTGAGCTGAGATGAATTTAGATGTTCTAATACGAAGCTTCCCCGTAGCAGCTTGGTGATCTTATGACACTACCAGATTCTTAACTGGAGGCTTTTGATACATAATACTCCAGACAAACCAGATTCTGAGCAACTGGCCTGAAAACAAAACTAAGGTGGACCACTAAATGCATTTGAAAACTCAGATTCTTCCAGATATAATGCGGAGAGCAGAATGTATTCAAGTGGTTTTATGTATGACAAGTGAAAGTATCAAGTGTGTTTTCCACTTGAAATAATTACAAGACTTCTACCAGCAGTTTAAATTTGAGACACCTTCTCAAAACACTGAATTGCAAATCTCATTCTTTGTGAAAATAAGGGAAAATCACTCCACGTGGGAGAGAAAGGGTGGATCGAGGTGAGCTGGCGGGCAGTATAATGAACATATTTTCCCCAACGCCATGGATCCTTCCCATTTCTGCAGCTCTGAGTGTGTGCCCGGGACTGTGGATGCAGGTGGGCCCTGGATCCTGGAGGACTCATCGTGATGCTGAGAAGTTGTTCTAGAAGCAACTTCCTCATTCACAGAATGAACGCATCCCGGGGTGCAGACAGCTGGTCTAACCACCAGCTCAGTTCACAAGTGACCACATGATAGAAACCAGAGAAAACCCAACACCCTTTACTTCCCTGATTCATGTATATACATATACATATACACATATATATATATATATTTTTTTTTTGAAGTTTATTTATTTTGAGAGAGGGAGGGGGGGAACAGACAGAAAGAATCCCAAGCAGGCTCTGCATTGTTAGCACAGAGCCCAATGTGGAGCTTGATCTCCCAAGCGAGATCATGACCTGAGCCGAAACCAAGAATCGGATGCTCAACCCACTGAGCCACCAGGTGCCCCTCCCTGATTCTTTTAATCCATTGCTTTAGCTGCTCAAGTTGCTTGCTTAAACTTTCTCTGAAGTCTAAGTGAAAATAGCAAGATACACGGAGAAGGGGGCATAGCTGCTCTGTGAAAAGGGAGCTTATTACAATACGTAGCACGCAGCATCGGAACAGACTGGGAGGCTTCGCAGGCCTGGAAGTCAAAGACAGGAGCCGACAGCACAGCAGGGTCCAGAGACCATGCCTTATACAGACAAGTGGACTCGGGCAACCCGAATCGTAGTTCCTTCTGAACAGGGGTTCCATGAGTATGCTCAGGAGGTGGGGGGCTCAGGGGAGCAACAGACCCTGGGACCAAGCCTGGGTGTGCCCCCGAATGGGAGTGAGCAGGGGTAGGGCTCAGCAACAAGACACCCCCACCCCAGAAGTGAAAACCACGCCCCTGACATAATGAAGATATTTTCTCATGTGTCAGCAAGAATGTCAAAAGGAAAAACTATTATTCAAGAAACTACACATGTTCTGGACATTTAGATGAACCTCAAAGTCCTCGTAGAATCTAGACGAAGGAGATTTGAAAAGAAGACTCCGTCAGTGTTTCTCAAGTGCCCAGGGTGGGGTGGGGACAGAGGGCAAGGTAGGAATCTGAACTCATTCCGTTTTTCAGGAAAAACCTCCCAGGCCCGCTGTTACTGGAAGTCTGCACTGGCAACAGGCTCCTTCCCCTGTCTACCCACCGAGGGGGCCCAACTTCTCTCCTCCTTGCTCTCCACCCCCAGCTCCACCCGGGGCCACCCATTCAGTGGCCTCAGTTCTAGCTCTGGCCGGGCTACATGTGAGGAGCCCCTGCCCTGGAAGATTCTGGACCGCTCCAATCCAGCCTGCCTCTGGATTACGATGTTAATGTTAAAACCAGCTAACACGCATCGAGTCTGTACTAGCGTCTTGCTGGGATTATGTCATTGGATCCTTGCAACCACCTGATGAAGTGGGTATTTATATTCCTACTTTATAGATAAGGACAATGAGCTGTGAGATAAGCTGAGAGAGAGATCATAACCCGACTGAGCCGCCCAGGTGCCCCAAGCCTAGAGAGGTTAACCAACTTGCCCAAGGCCACACAGCTGGTAAGTGGTGGGGTAGGACTCAAACCCAGGCAGTCTGATTCTTGAACCACTTCCTTCTTATTCAGATTTAGCCAGTCACTGTCCCATAGTCAGTAAGCATCTGTCATTTCCTAGGGCGTCTGGGGGAGTACGGAGAGGCTTCTGTGCCTGGCCCTGCCAGTTCCCTGTCACCTTGGACTTGCAATGAGGATACGGGTAGCACAATGACACGAGACAAGAATCTGACCCAAGACCCCAGTGAGCTGCAACAATAAAGTGACCTGCCAAAGAGCTATCTATCAGGGAGCAAGATGGTGTCCTAGCCTTGACGTTAACAACCCCCACCTGCCGCCCCCCGGCTTTTCTGGATTAGATTTACTCTGCATAGCTCCAGAAGGAGGAACACGAGGATTCTGTCTGGACAGAAAAGAAGAAAAGGACACTATCAGTTTTGTGTGTGTCCATTATGTGCCACAGATTAACTCATTAATCTCACAACAGTTCCATAATGACGATTTATCCTTATTTTTATAGGTGAAGAAATAAACCTAGTAGTGAAAGAAAAGATAAAGGTAGACTGGGGTCTCATTGAGTAGGGCTTTGAATGCCACTGTTAGCATTTTATTAGGTAATGGGGAACATAGAAATGGTTTTTTTTTTTTAAGATTTTATTAAATTTTTTAAGTTTATTTATTGAGAGAGAGAGGGAGAGAGATAGAGAGAGAGAGACAGCACAGTGTGCATGTGTGGGAGAGGCACAGAGAGAGGGGGAGACAGAGAATCTCAAGCAGGTTCCACGCTGACAGCAGGGCTTGAACCCACGAACCATGAGATCATGACCTGAGCCAATATTAAGAGTCAGACACTTAACCAACTGGGCCACCCAGGTGCCCCAAGATTTTATTTTTTTAAGATCATCTTTATACTCAACATGGGGCTCAAACTTACAACCCAGAGGTCAAGAGTCACATGCTCCACTGACCAAGCCAGCCAGGCGCCCCCAGAAGTATTTTTTAAAAGGGAGCATGTAAACGTGTAAATGGGTTCAGCCATTCTGGAGAGCAGTGTGGTGGGGTCTGGTGAAGGTGAGACTCTTACACCCTGTGACGCAGCAAGCCGAGGCCCAGGTGCGTGCTTCAGAGAAGCATTGGCATGTGTGAAGAAGCTCCTCGCTGCACTGTGGAAAACACAGGAACAACGTGCTGTCTCTCAGAAAAGAATGGATAAAAGCATCCAATGGAATGCCACCCAGCAGTTAAATCGATGAACCAGGGCAGCACGTATTGGGACGGATAAATCTCTTAACACATAACATTACGTGGAAAAAGCAAGTTGGTAAATGATTCATAGAGTACCAAGCCATTTACGTGAAATTAAAACCCGTGAAACAACGGCGTATTTGTTTACGGAAACAGAACAATATTATAAAAGCACAGAATCCTCCGTGGAATTGTATACGCCAACTTCAGGCCAGTGGTTGATTCTTGGGAGAAAGGGAGGGCAGGGTGGGGGTGGGGCCGGATGAAGGGATAGAGCCACAGCTGTCTGTTATATTATTTTCTGTACTTTCTGGAAAGATTAAAATGTTCCCCGATTTGAAATCAAGTGCTCGTGTCCCTGCATGCCCCAAGCCCTGCTGTAGGAAGATGGTCTGGCGGCCACATGCAGGCTGGGAAGGAAAGAGACGGGGCTGAGCAATCAGCAAGGCACAGGGATGAGGTTTAAGCAAGGATGTGGACAAGAGGAAATGAACAGGAAGATGAAAGTGACTTTCAGAACGATGAGCTACAGTTTCTGGAAGATGATGACAGAGTATGAGTGAAAAGGAGCAACCACAGGTCACCTCGCAGTTCGAAGAGTCTGGGTGCCTGGACAAGCAGGCGGTTTGCTACCCTCACGGTTTGTCAGCGCTCACATACGACGTAGACCGTCTTACCGACTATGTGTCACATGGGTTAGACCCTGGCTTGAGCGCGGCTCTTGTTTAGGACAGCCAGCAACTGGCCCACTTAGAGAAACCGACTCTCGTACGTGGCGGAGTCAGGACCCAACAAGGGTCCCTGGTTCCAAGACGGGTGATGATTTTTTAAGCCAGAATGCCTCCTCGGCCCAGAACTCAGTGCCTCAAAGCTGAGTCCAAGTGCACGAAAGTCAAGCCCCATCAATGACTTACTGAATTCACTCGGCAGTTTTATTTCTCACTTCGAAGCAGTAAATGGGCACTCTTTGCACTTAATGCAAGAGGAGTGATAATGGGACTTCTCACAAAATATCTTCCAACAGCTTCCTTCCTCTCAGAATAAATTAAGCTTATGTCCTTCTCAAAGCCCGTGGTGATCGGACCACTGCTATCTTCTCTGCCCCAAAGCCTATTCCCTCTCCGTTTCTCCTGGTTCCTAGAACACCCAAGTATGCTTCTATCTCAGGACCTTGACCTCTGCTGTCCCTACGGTCATGGGGCTTGCTCCCTGGTGCCCTTCCACTTGACTGTTCTTCAAGGCACTGTCATGCGACATATTATAGTTCTGGCTGCTCATCTGTTGAAGGTCTGCTTTCTCCCGACGGAGTATCTATTTTGCTCACTGCTGTATCCCCAGGGCCCACAATAGTGCCTGACGGCATCTGGTAATAGGAGCGAGTAGGCCAGGCAACTCCCCTCTACAGAAACCAAGTGCAAAATGTGACAAATTTATTAAAAGCCCTCATTTCAGAACTCTGGAAGATGACCAGTGGCAGACAGCAACCCGAGAAGTGTTTGCTCCTTGGGGAGGCACTCCTGCAGCCCGGCGAGAAAGGCGCATCTATGGTCCACTGGCCTGGGGAGTTCCCATCTATTTCAGGCAGTGAAAACCCACAGCTTTACCAGCTGAAGGTGTGGACTCGGTAACAAGTAACAGAGCAGCCAAGAAGCTAAGGGGGGATATCTCGAAGCAAGGAAGCTGCAGAAAGACTGAGATAATAAAATCTCCATGCATCTCCGACTCACTGCTAAACTACAAATACAGGCAGAAAGCCCCAGGGGCAGCGGGGCAGTGAAAATTAAAAGCTTGGGTGAAGTTACAAATTTTCTGCGCTTTTAAATGTGTTCCTCAACCTATACATAGTTCAAGTGGCAGCAGGTGGAAATCCTCCTGACTTCAGGCACATAAACATCATCTCTGACTGGCTGACAGACTACGCAGGGAGCCCTCCAGAGTGGGGACATAATACACGGAGAGGCCACTGGTTGCAGACCACCGGGCAGAGAGACTGCACAGCCAGAGACCAGGCAGGTTAACTGTTTACTAAAACAAGCAAGACAACAATACTCAGGAGAACAAAACATAATCTGCAATCACCAGCACATATTATCTAGAATGTCTCGTTTTCAGCCAAGGGCATTACTAGACATGGTGAAGAGAGAGGAAAGTGTGGCCAGTTCTCAGGACAAATAAAGTAGCCAACAGAACTAACTTTGAGTAGGCTCAGATGTTGGACTTTGCGGACAAGGACTCTAAAGCAGCTATCATGAAAACGTTTAAAGAATTAAAGAAAAACATGCCCAAGAGTAAAAAGGCAAATATACTGAAAATGAGTGAAAAAACCCAGAAAATCTTGACTGGGGAATGGACCAAATAGAATCCTAGAATTGAAAATACGGTAACTGAAATGAAAAACGCAGTGGATGGGCTCAGCATCAGATAGGAGACGGCAGAAAAATCCCTTAACTGGAAGATGGATCAATAGAACTATCTGGCTCAAAGAACAGAGAGAAAAGACACTGAAGAAAAATGAAGAAAGCCTCAGGGATCTGTCAGATAATATCACATATTCCACTGTATGTGTAATCGGATTTCCAGAAGGAGAGGAGAGAAAGGGGCAGAAAAAATACTTGAATAAATAATGGCCGAACACTCCCCAAATTTGGCGGAAGGCGATGATTTATGGACCCAAGAAGCTCAGTGGACCCGAACAAGGATATGTGCAAGGAAAAGCACACCTAGACACATCACAATCAAATTGCCGGGAGCCAAAATTGAAAACAAAATCTCAAGGAACAGGGGAAAAAAGAACTCATCAGGTGGAGGGAAACGATGAAAAGTGACAAGATGAAAAAACAGCCGGCTTTTCCTCAGCGACACTGGAAGGCGGAAGACAAAGCACTGGCATATTCCAAGTGACAGAGAAAAGCCTGTTGGCCAAGAGATCTATATCCAGGGAAATGGGCCTTCAAAGATGAAGGTGACATAAAGACAATTCCAGATATTAAAAAACAGAGAATTTGTCGTCCACAGGCCTGAATTACCGGAAACGCTTAAAGGCAGTGCTTCCCGCGAAAGGGAACTAACATGAGATGGTAACTTCACACAGGAGAAAATGAAGAGCTCTGGAAATGGTAAACATGTGGGTGGAGACACAGATACATTCTTTCCCCGTATTTCTTTCAAAGACGTATGACTATTTAAAGCGAAGAGTTACAACACAGGGTCAATAATAAATATAGATGTAGTATATATGGCAACAGAGCACAAAAGAGGAACAGAAATGGAGCCATACTAGTGCGAATTCTCCTCTTTTACCAGAAACAGATCAGTATTGACCAGAAGTCAACTGTGGTAAGTAACATATGCACACTGCAATTCCTAGAACCAACTTAAAAGGAAAAAGGCAAATACAGCCGAAAAGCCAAGAGAGTCATTAAAATGGTATACTAAGAAATACCTGTTTAAAAAAAATTTTTTTAATGTTTCTTTATTTTTGAGAGTGAGAGAGACAGAGCATGACCAGGGGAGGGGCAGAGAGAGGGGAGACCCGGAATCCGAAGCAGGCTCCAGGCTCCGAGCTGTCAGCACAGAGTCTGACGCGGGGCTGGAACCCACGAACCATGAGATCATGACCTGAGCCGAAGTCAGACGCTCAACCGAGCCACCCAGGTGCCCCCCAAATATTTGTTTAGTACAAAAGGCAATGCAGGGGCGCCTGGGTGGCTCAGTTGGTTAAGCGTCCGACTTCAGCTCAGGTCATGATCTCATAGTCTGTGAGTTCAAGCCCCGCATCAGGCTCTGTGCTGATGGCTCAGAGCCTGGAGCCTGCTTCAGATTCTGTGTCTCCCTCTCTCTCTCTGCCCCTTCCCCGCTCATGCTCTGTCTCTCTCTGTCTCAAAAATAAATAAACACATTAGAAAAAATTAAAAAAAAAAGGCAATGCATGTAAAGAAAGTGAGAACAGAGGAATAAAAGGATGACATAAATAGAAAACTGCAGATAGCAGGATTAAACCCAATTAGATAATTACATGAAATATGAATGAACACCAAACAAATTTATTTAAAAGTTTTTTTTGAAAATGAACAAAGTTGGAGGACTCATATTTCAAAACCTACTATAAAGCCCCAGCAACTAAAATCATGTGGTACCAGCAACAGAGACAGACATATACATCAAGCCAACAGAAACGGGAGTCCAGAAATAAATTGCTTACATTTATGCCAATCAATTCTTTTTTACAGAGGTACAATTTTGACAAAGTACTTCAATGGGTCAAAGCATAGCCTTTTCAACAAATGGTACTGGGCCAACTGAGTACTCATGGGCAAAAAGAGAAATTTAGATCTTTACCTCACACCAAACATAACAATGAACCAAGAACGGTCCTGGGTCTAAATGTACGAGCTAGGGGTGCCTGGGTGGCTCAGTCGGTTAGGCGGCCGACTTCGGCTCAGGTCATGATCTCACGGTCCGTGAGTTCGAGCCCCGCGTCGGGCTCTGTGCTGACAGCTCAGAGCCTGGAGCCTGTTTCGGATTCTGTGTCTCCCTCTCTCTGACCCTCCCCCATTCATGCTCTGTCTCTCTCTGTCTCAAAAATAAATAAACGTTAAAAAAAAAAATTTAAAAAAAATAAATGTACGAGCTGAGCTAAAGTTACAAAACTCTTAGAGGGAAACACAGGAGAAAATCTTTACAGTGTTGGTTTAGGCCAATGGTTTTCACCTAGGTGTGAGCTTGTTCCCTCCCAGGGGACATTTAGCAATGTCTGGAAACATTCTTGGTTGTCGTAACTCTGGAGTGGGGTAGATAATACTGGCATCCAAGGGGTAGAGGCCAGGGATGCTGTGAAATGTCCCACATAACACAGGATGGTCTCCACAACAAAGCTACCTCTCCCTATGTCAATAGTACCAAGGTTGATAAACTCTGGGTGGGGCAGAGGCCCTAGATGCAACTATAAAAGCACAGACCATAAAAAAAAAAAAAAAAAAAAAAAAAAAAAAGATAAATTCAACTTTATTAAGATAAAAAGAAAAGACAGGACACCGGTCTTAACAGAACACTGTATGTTAACAATACTGGAATTAAAATAAAAAACTTAATAAAATGAAAAGACAAGCCACGTGTTGGGAGAAAATATTTGTAAATCATGTATCAGAAAAAGGACTTGTATCTAGAATATATAAAGAATCTCACAGCTCAATAATAAGACAAACGACCCAGTTTTTAAAAATGGGCAAAATATTTGAATAGATACTTCACTTATGATAACATACAAATGTCTACTATTACGGGTTGAATTGCGTATCCCCAAAAGATATGTGGAAGTCCTAACCCCCACTACCTCAGTGTGATGAGAAAAACGTTTGTTTTAGTGAGCTGTTGCCTGAACATCTTATAGTATAATAACCTTACTCACACCCAGAGTCTGGACATTTAGTTAAGGACTCGAGTTTAGGATTCTTGCCATAAATTCCTGCTTCGCTTTTACCAGGTACTTTAAAAATTTTTTTTAAATGTTTATTTATATTTGAGAGAGAGAGAGAGAGAGAGAGAGAGAGAGAAAGTGCGTGAGTGGAGAAGGGGCAGAGAGAGAGGGAGACAGAATCTGAAGCAGATTGAGCTGTCAGCACAGAGCCTGACACGGGGCTCGGGTCCATGAGCTGTGAGATCGTGACCTGAGCCTAAGTCAGACACTTAACCTACTGAACCACCCAGGCACCCCTCCCAGGAACCTTTTAAAATGACCACTCAACCACTGAGAGTGAAGTCGGAGGAAAGTTAGTGACCTCTGCTCCAACCACCTTGCAAGTAGCAGGTGCTGACCAGCCTGCTCTCTATCCCGTCTGCTTACAACCTGGGAAGGGGAGCTGTTCCCCTGGCTCACTGTCCAACCCCCTCAATTTCTGGGATCTGTAAGGAATAAATCTTGTCACTCTACTTCCTTGGTGTGGGTGTATTAAAACTGTGCCTTGGGGCGCCTGGGTGGCGCAGTCGGTTAAGCGTCGAACTTCAGCCAGGTCACGATCTCGCGGTCCGTGAGTTTGAGCCCCGCGTGGGGCTCTGGGCTGATGGCTCAGAGCCTGGAGCCTGTTTCCGATTCTGTGTCTCCCTCTCTCTCTGCCCCTCCCCCGTTCATGCTCTGTCTCTCTCTGTCCCAAAAATAAATAAACGTTGAAAAAAAAATTAAAACAAACAAACAAACAAACAAACAAAAAACTGTGCCTTCAAGCAAAACAACCCTGTGGTCTCACCTCCCCAAAGTGGGAGCTCGGATGCTGAGGGAGCTACCTGTGTGTGGCTCGTGTCCCCTCATTCAGAAGGCCAGTCTGTAGATCCTTCATTCAGTACACCAGTTCCGGCTTCTCAAGACACTCGGAAGGTGATCTTAATTCGAAATAGGGTGGCTGCAGATGTAATTAGTCAAGATGACGTCATACTGGAGTAGGGTGGGCCCTTAATCCTATATGATGATGCAGAGACACAGTAGATACTAAGAGACACAGTAGATACGAAGGCCACACGACAAGGGGAGCAGTGATTGGAGGTGCGCAGCTTCAAGCCGAGGACCGCCCAGGACTTCCAGAAGCACCAGGAGCCGAGACAAAGGCACGGAACAGAATCTCCCCTAGAGCCCTGAGGGAGCACAGCCCTGCTGACACCTTAGCTCGGGACTCCCAGGCTCCAGAACTATGAGACAATACATATCACCTAGTTAGTGGTACTTTGTTACAGTAGCCCTAGCCAACTAATGTAGCTGGCAAGGACACGCAAAGATGCTCAACGTCATTCGTTGTTAGGAAAACACACATTAAAAACACACTGTAATATCAGTTCACAGCCAGTAGGATGGCCATGACTAAAACAACAGACAATGCTATCGGGCAGGATGCGGAGAGACTGGAACCCTGAACACCGCTGGGGGGCGGGGGGTGGGGGGAACGTAACAGTGGGTACAGCCACTTTGGAAAGCCAGTCTGTCCATTGCCTCAAAGGGTGAACATAAATTTGCCATATGACGCAGGGATTCCACTCCTGAGTGGTTACCCATGAGAAGTGAAAACATCAGCCCACACGAAGACTGGTACACGAATGTCCGTTGCGACGTTACTTACCAGAGCTAAAAAAGTGGAGACAATGCAAATGTCTATCAACCAGTGAATGGACAAACGACAAAGGTGGTGTCTCCATCTGATGGAATTCTAGTCAGCCACAGAAAGGAGTGAGGTGCCGCTGTGCTCTATACCAGGGTTAAACCTCAAAAGCATTTTCCATGAAGGCCACCAGATGCAAAAGACGACCTGCTATTGAAATGTCCAGAAAAGGCAAATCTAGGGGTGTCTGGGGGCTCAGTTGGTTGAGTGTCCAACTCTTGACTTTGGGTCATAATACCAGGGTCATGGGATTGAGCCCCATGTCAGGCTCTATGCTGGGCATGAAGCCTGCTTAAGATTCTCTTCTTCTCTCCTTCTGCCCCTCCCCAGTTCGCTCTCTCTCTCTCTCTCTCAAAAAAAAAAAAAAAAAGAAAGGAAAAGAAAAGGCAAATCTATACAGACAGAAAGCAGATCAGTAATTACTTGGGGCTTGGGGGGAAGGGGAAGGTGGACAGGAATTCCTTTGGGGGTGATGGAAACGTTCTAGAATTGAATTGTGGTGACAGTAGTGCAACTCTGTAAATTTACTAAAAATCATTCAGTTGTACACTTAGAAGAGATGGATTTTTTAAAGTTTATTTTGAGAGAGAGAGACAGAGATGGGGGGGGGGGCACGTGCGTGAATGAGCAGGGGAGGGGCAGAGAGAGAAGGAGAGAGAGAATCCTAAGCAGGCACTGTGCTGTCAGTGCAGAGCCTGATGTGGGGCTCAAACTCAGAAAATGTGAGATCATGACCTGATCTCTTGACAAAATCAAGAGTCAACTGACTGTGCCACCCAGGCGCCCCAAGATGAATTTTATGGTACGTAAATTATACCTCAATAAAACTGTTTTAAGTGTTCATGGATGCGCTAAATAAACAATCCAATCCAAAGCAGATTGTCAGACTGGATAAAGAAGCAGAATACAGCTATATCCTGTCTACAGGGAAGCACTTTATTATTAAAGAAAAAAATTTTTAGTAAACGTTTTTTAAAGTTTAAGGGCACCTGGGTGGCTCAGCTGGTTAAGCATCTGACTTTGGCTCAGGTCCCTCCCGATCTCACAGTTTGTGAGTTTGAGCCCCACGTCAGGCTCTTTGCTGGCAAGCTTAGAGCCTGGAGCCTGCTTCAGATTCTGTGCCTCCCTCTCTCTCTGCCCCTCCCTCCCTCATGCTCTTAAATAAACATTAAAACAGGTTTTTTTTTTTAATTTATTCATCCATTCTGAGAGGGGGGGAGGGGCAGAGAGGAGAGAGAGAGAGAATCCAAGCAGGCTCTATACTGTCAGTGTGGAGCCCAAGGTGGAACTCAAACCCACGAACCATGAGCTCATGACCCGAGCCAAAACCAAGAGTTGGATGCTTAACTGACTGAGCCACCCAGGCGCCCCTAAACATTTTTTTTAAACATATATTTAAGTAATCCCTACACCCAATGTGGGGCTTGAACTCACGACCCTGAGATCAAGAGCCACATGCTCTAGGCGCCCCTAAAGATTTTTAATTGATGTATTAATATTAAATTCGTTTTAGGTGTGCAGCACAGTAACTCAACAATTATGCACATTATGAAATGCCCGCCATGGTAACTGCATTACAGTATTATGGACAATATCCCTATGCTGTACTTTTCATTCCTATGACTTATGAGAAGTGCTTTAAATTCAAAGACACAGCTGGAGGCCGAAGAATGGAAAAAGCTAGACACCATGCAAGCAGTGAGCAGGAGAGAACTGGTGTGGCTATATTAATATCAGACAGACAAGACAGTCTAGGGACATTCAGAGAGACAAAGAAGATATTTCACAACGATAAAGGGGTGAACCCTGTGGGATGACATAATAATCACAAACATATATGCCTAAAACGTAAGAACTCTAAAACAGATGACACAAAAATGATGGAATTGAAAGGACACATAGGCAAATCTAGAATTATCATCCGAGATTTCTATATTCCTCTCTCTCTGTTAGGACGGAGAGAAAAATCAGTAAGGATCTAGAATAGGCCCAGGCACACAAAAGGCACTCGACAAACATGTGTTAAGCGGATGAATTCTCGCTAAGTCTGTTTCTGTGTGGTTCCCAGAGCGTGATCAACTTGGAGGACGCAGGAGAAAACAGAGGGCTACCGCTGACGATATGGGCCAAGCACGCTGCTCACACACACAGGTACCCATTTAGTCCTTGCAACACTGCTCTCTGGTTGTTAGGAAAAACTTCAGTTTCTGAAATTAAAAACTCAGAGTAGGAGATTCAGATTGCAACGGGCAGTTGGATTTTCCCATGTTGGGTAAGGTTTAGATGGTAATACAAGTGAATTTAGGTGGCTAAAACTCTTAACTTCAATTGGACACAACTCCTTGGTTTATTGTGTCTTTTTTCCTTTCGTTATAGAAGGTTATTTTGCTTAGTACACAGAGGCTACTGGTATCTTCTGAGGTGACTCTCACCGAGGTGGACTGTTGAGCACACAGCACCCCCCAACTCCAGCAAGCTCCCCTTTGCAACAGTGCCTTGCGAGCCCTCCGTGGCGGAGGTGGGTGTGCATCCCCAACCCCCCCAGGTGGGGCTGGCTGTGACTCTAACCAGAAGGGTGTGGCCAAAGTGAGGCCCAGACAGTTCCAAGGCCTCATGAGGCCTGGCGGCTTTGCCTTCAGCCTCTTGGAAGTTGGCGACACTGTGCTGTGAACATGCCCAGCGAGCTCATGGGAGGGGAGGCCACGAGGAGGACACGCCCTTCTGCCAGCACCGACTGCCAGACTGTGAGACCACCGAGGACCTTCCCGCCCAGCTGACCTCCGGCCAGAAAAAGCCATGGGGAGTGAGCCCAGTGAAAGCAGCCCAGGACCTGCCCAGCCGACACAGGATCGGGAGCGAAAGGCTGTTGCTTTCTTAAGCCACTAAGATTTGGGGTGCTTTGTATCAGTCAGCAAAGCCTAACTTCTGCACCCACAAACACAACATTGAGTAAATGGGCCAGACTCAGAGTATATCATACTGTGTGATTCCACTGAGATATATTTCAAAACCAGAGTCAGAAGCAGAGGGAAGGGAGGGCTGCTAAGATGTGGGTTCTAATGAGCTGGGTGGTTCTAAAAGGCATATGCACTTTGTGAAAATTCTCCAAGGCCTGAAGCAGAAGCCTCTGCCTGCCCTGGAGGACCTCCCTGCAGAGAGAAAACCACCAGCATTCGTGCACAACTGTCTGCTGTGAGCACTTACTCCCCCAGTGGATCCCTGTCCACCAACATGTTGTGGGCCATGTGTCGTGCTAGGTGGTAGGGGTGCCCTGGAGAACAAAGCTAAGCTAACACTGTCCCTGCCCTGGTGGCACTTACAGTTAATTCATTACTGGGAGATAAAAGGCAGTGCAAATAAACAGCAGCTAAAAAGAGACGAATCAAAAGAAAAAAAAAAAAAGGGCACCTGGGTGGCTCAGTTGGTTAAGTGTCTGACTCTCTGGTCTCAGCTCAGGTCATGATCTCATGGTTTGTGAGTTCCAGCCCTGCGCTGGGATCTGTGCTGACAGTGCAGAGGCTGCTTGGGATTCTCTCCCTCTTTGCTCCTCCCTGGCTTGTGTGCTTGTCTCTCTCGCGCTCTCTGTCTCAAAATAAATAAACTTAAAAAAAAAAAAAAAGATGAATCAATCATGAAAGATAGCATCAAAATAAATGCCACAAAGTAGAACACTGGGGTGCCCGGCTGGCCAGTCAGTGGAGCCTGTGACTCTTGATCTCAGGTGAGTTCGAGCCCCACACTGGGTGTAGAGATTACCTAAAAATAAAGTCTTAAAAAAAAAAAAAATTGCTGCTAAGTGAATTGCGTAACTCATGCTCTGTAGTGTGGCTCCCACAGAACAATGATGACTTTCACTATTTTTCGCTTTTTTCTATTTCCAGTAAGCTTGCTCAGCTTTTCCCGCTAGAGCAGATGTATTCACTACTTTTTTTGATTCCAAGTTTTTATTTAAGTTCTAGTCAGTCGACAGTTCAGTACTTTATATACCATAGGTGGTAGATAGAATTTAGATACAAATGGGCTCAAACTGGAGTCAAATAGACCCTGGGCCCTTACAGCCAAGCCACAGTGATGCACGTGAGGGGGGCTCAGTCACCACCTGAATTGAATTCTGAAGCTGGAAGCAATGGTGGGTCATGTACCAATTTTTCTCCATATTCCCAGACCTAAGACACTAAGCGTTTTTTCTTTTTTTTTTTTTTTTTTTTGTCTTTTTTAAAGTAGGCTCTACACCCAACGTGGGGCTTGAACTCACAACCCTGAGTTCAAGAGTCACATGTTCTACCAACTGAATCAGCCAGGCATCCCTAAGGCACTATTTCTAGGGGCCTTCGATTTCCACTCAGGTCATGATCTCATGAACTGTGAGACTGAGCCCTGCATTAGGCTCTGTGCTGACAGTGCGGAGCCTGCTTGCTATTCTCTCTCTCTCTCTCTCTCTCTCTCTCTCTCTCTCTGCCCCTCCCTACCTTGATGTCTCTATCTCTCTCAAGATAAATAAAAATAAAAACCTCTGTGATAATGTGAAAAAGACATGCACTGTTTCATTATTTGAAAAAAAACAAAACTAGATAAGAGAAAGAGAAGCTTATTGTAGAGCACTGGTTGACCTTTTCTGCATCTGTTTCCATGGAAACAGATGTCGGACAAATAGGGTTTGCAAAAGCCTCAGAATCATGAGGTGTCTCAGAGCCCTCACCTTGTTTTGAGGCTTCTGATGTCTATTTCCATAGAAACCAGAGTGGAAATGAGGGCAGCAGCCGTGAGTCAGCCTGACGGGTGGTTCATCCCAGCCAAGGTCTGGGAGCACAGGGGCCGTTATAGAAATAAACGGATTTAGAACCAGAAAAAAGCGAAAGCCTTAATTGGGAAACACTGGTTTCTTTATTGACTTGGTTAAATAATGGAAAGGTCCTGCAAGTAATACAGACACAGACAGACATTTCTTTGCTAATTAGGTAACAGGGAATCACAAGCCTATCTGCACCATGCCAACCATGCTGACCACAGCGGGCGACCCATCAGAGATGATTCATGGAGAGCAGCCTGCCGTTGGCTCTTTGGACATGTACAGCTTCAGGTGGGTCAGCCGTCTTACAGGTTATATACGAGGGTGGCAGAAGAAAAGGAGGTCATGGCCCAAGCACTCCACAGTATGTCTTTGTCTGTGGAATGCAAGGTCATGAGGGAAGCCTGGGTAGAAACTGACTGGTTCTACGCCCCTCTGCTTTCTGTTCTAGCCAGATCATGGTAGGCACTTCCCCATTTATCTATTAAAAAAATGTTTATTTATTTTCAGAGAGAGAGAGAGAGAGAGAGAGAGAGCACGCGCACAAGCAGGGGAGGGGCAGGGGAGAGAGAGAGAGAGAGAGAGAGGGGATAGAGAGAATTCCAACCAGGCTCCACGCTCGGCATAGGGCCTGACGCGGGGCTCGATCTCATGACCACAAGATCACAACCTGAGCAGATACCGAGTTGGACATTTAATGGACTGAGGCACCCAGGCGCCCCTGGACCTCCCCGTCTAAAATCCAGCTTTACCCTGCACGTGATATGCACCTCCCGCCTGTGTGCCCCACTTTTGTTCAAGGCACCATCATCCTCCCAAGGTCACCCCAGCCTTCGGCTCCTAATAGCACACCGCGGTAGCCGGCACTCCTGAGGGTTCTGTCCACGGGGACTCCCTGCGCAACGTCTCCCTGCCGTCGGCCAGCTTAGCGTCACTCCCCACCCAAGCTCAAAGTGCACAGCCGCGGGGAGGTGGGGCGTGGGGCGTGGGGCGGTCCGTGGGCTTGGGTTCAAACCTCGCTTCAGCTAGTTACTGCCCGTGTAACTGCGAGCACGTGCCTGAATCTCTCTAAACTTCGGTTTTCTCGTCCAGTACATAGTGCTGGTAACAGAACCTTCTTGACAGCAGGCGTACGAAGAATAAACGGAAAACAGCTTGTAGAGCTCTTGGCCCAGTCCCACACGTAGTAACTGCTCAGAAAATACTGCCCGTCAGGTAATTCTAAGCGTTATGGATCTCCAGTTAACGTGAACGCTCGTGCCAGAGTAATCTTCCTAGGACCCAGCTCTGTTCACACCCCTCCCGGGCACACAACAGTTCAGTGGCTCTCCGTTCTCTGCAGTCTGGCTCCGACACTGCTGCAGCTGTGTCCCGCCTCCCGCTTTGCACAGCCCATGCCCAGGCCACAGTGAAGCATCCTTGGCTGGGTCGGACCTGTGCTCTGGGCTCATGCCGCTCCTCGGCCTGAGGCCCACCTCTCTGCGACACAGCTCTGGACCCGAACGGCTCTAGCAGCTCTCTCATTTGCTAAGTTCCTTCCTCTGGTTTTTAAACAAAAGCTCCTTTCAAAAGGCTCTGGCCTTTATCCGTTCGTCAATACCAAGGGGGTCCGTGTGAATCTTACAACCGGGCAGGATGATGGCAGTAACTATCCCGGCCCTGGAGTGCGGGTGGCAGCAATGGTGGGCTGAAGGAAGTGGTTAACTTGGAGGCAAGGTTTGAGACCACGTAAGGTCCCTGGAGCTCCTTCACACTTGGGAGAGTCCATTTCTTCTCGAGGGAGATGAGGCTAGAAGCCAGTTCCCAGAGACGGTGGAAAACTCAGTCGGGAGCGCACCTTTCAAGGGCAAGCCGACCGATCCAGGGCCCGCACCCCAACTACGTCCTGTTATCAGGCTCTCACACTCTTGGCCATTATCCACCTGCCCTAATGACCCCAGGGCCACGTGCGAGACAACCAGGGGCAGCCCCTCAGGCCAGAGCCCACTGAAACTATTCAAACTAGCGGATCCTGAACCTGCTTACCCTGCCTCCCTCACTCCTTCCTGCACAAACCACAATCAAGCTCTTGGCTACATGTCCCTTCTCTCCCTCTGCCTCGTGACTGACCCTGGGGCTTCCCGGCATCGCCCCCGCCCACCCCCCCCCCCCCCCCCGGATGCAGCATGCCCCTGACTTTTGGGAACTGTAACAAACTATCTTTTCAAAGGCACTTGTCTTCTGATCTCTTAGCCTTACTGAGCCTCAAATTTTCTACAAATACACTGTATTTTAAAACACCTGAGGCCACGTTCTTATCGAGGGCTCCTCTGTGGCACCCACGCTGCCACCAGAGCCAGCGACGGAATGCCAAGTGCGGAAACACCAGCATACGTGGTTCTCCATAGCCGGGCACGGTGGGCCTGGAGCTGACGCCGGAGGGGATATTGATGATCATGACAATCATCATCGTCACGCCAATAGTAACGAGAGCTAACATTCAGCAAGGGCTGACAATGTCCCGGAAACCGCAAAAAGTGATTTGATGCTAGTTATCCCTTAGCGATGCCAGAACCCACGGGGATGTTATGAAAGCTACCGATGCGGCTCTACTACCTGCCGCCTTTCCACGCAGGGCCTTGTTTTGGTGAAATACATCTAAGAGAGTATCATGCTGAGTTGTATGTTGAAAATGACATGAATTTGTATTTTAAAGGAATAAGACCCGGTTTTCTGCCTTCTGCACTGATGCTGCAGGGAATAAGATTTAAAAAAAAAAAAATCTAGCCCTTCTGTGTCACAGTCAACCACAGGAAATGGTCACTGGGTCTGAGTTCACTGCAGCCACCTGGGGAGGTCAGCCGCAGACCCACCCACCGGCCATCTTCCTACTTGTACCTGACCAGATTCATTTCCTCAGGAGAGACCGCGCAGGTATCACTGGGCCAGGTGGATGGGGTGGGGGCAGAAGAACTGAGAGGGCAAAATAAAACAAGACTAATTCCAGTCCTTAGGAAAAGATGAAGAAACCCTATTATCCACTTTACAAAGTCAGTGTAAACTGTAAATTTTTTTTTTAATGTTTATTTATTTTCGAGACAGACAGACAGAGTGTCAGCAGGGGAGGGGCAGAGAGAGGGAGACACAGAATTGGAAGGCTCCAGGCTCCAAGCTGTCAGCACAGAGCCTGACACGGGACTCGAACCCACGAACCGTGAGATCATGACCTGAGCCAAAGTCGGACTCTTAACTGACTGAGCCACCCAGACGCCCCTTTTCATTAAATTGTAATACTCAAACTCATAAAGATTGTACAAAACAAAACGGTAAACCAGTGGTTCTCAAAGTGTGGTCTGGGGAAACTTTGGAGCCCTTAAGATCTCAGGGGGTCCATGAAGTCTAAACTATGTTCACAGCTAAAATACACTTCTATATTATAATTTATAAAATATAAAATAATATATAATTATTTTAATAGTAATAATACTTGCCTTTTTTACTTTCATTCTCTTATGATACACTGAAGTTTTCTAGAGCTACATGACATGTGATGATATCACTCTGATAGCTAACAGAATGTATGTTTGAGTATTCTTGTACTTTCTACAAGCTTCTAAGGTTCGGGCTATAAACATGTGCTCAGTTCTTCCCTTGTGTCTTCACTAGCTATCTTGGTCACATCTACTATAAATGATATAACTTCATTATCATTCAATATGTCATTATTTCAAAATCAAATCTTTCCTTGCTCTTATGTGGAAACAGACTATAAGTAGACTTATTGTTTTCTTTTGGAATAGTATTTTTATAATTTTTTCAAGAAATTTTCTAATTTGTAAGATTTTCACTAAAACTGTTATTTTAAAATTTAAGAATCATTTATTCTAAAATAAAAGAAAACGTATTTATACAGTATTTTTTCTTATATTTTCTTATATTTAAGGATGGATCATTGGCTTAAAAAGGGAGACCGGAGGCCCCACTTTCTCAACCCACAGCTGCACCATTTATATGAAAAGATGCCGAGAAAAATACTTATCAGGAAGTTCTCTGACTCATGGAAGGGAAGGATGTCTTCCAAAGAAGCTGGACAGACTTCAAATAAAAAACGGAATTACACGGAAGCTATCTTTCCCTCAATTTTGTAGATGTCAACAGATGCCTTATTGTGTCTTATGTAACAAAACATATTTGGATAATATTATAATGACAGATAAGTATAATTGAAGTATCATTTTGAGACAAATCATTGAGAGTTTAAAGAAAATGGATTTGAATATTTTAAACATAGATGTGATGACTTCTTTAAAAGTCAATAATTGAAAATTTGTTTTCATTTTCATTTTTTTTCAAACTAGAAATTAAAAAGCCACCGAAGCTGTGTGATGGGTATATGGGCACTCTGTATTGTTTTTTTCTGTGCATCTAAAACCACCCCCCACCCCCAATTATTTTCAAAAAGAAACAACAAAACCACTGAAGAACAATGAAGGGTAATTATTGTCTTTGTTGAAGAAACATACCCAATAGCCTTGTAGAGCTTACACTGCTGAATGGGCAGTTAACAAAAGAAATTACAGTATGCTACTTTCCAATGAAACAGTAGCTCGTCGAATCAAAGATTAAGCTGCAAACATGAACGCTGTGTTAATTTATATCTCAGCTGCAGAAGTATGCCTGGACTTGCTATTTCGCTTATACTCATCCAGTATCAACAGTAACTAGCCACCAAAGACTTTTGCATAGAGATCTTTTTTGTTGCTTGACAACAAACACAAGTGTTGCCAGAAGAAATATTTAATGTATTGACTTGCATGGTTTATCCCTGGACAACTGTGCTGACATTTGTGCTGATGGAACAGACGCAACAGAGGGTAAAACCACCGGTGCCTTCATCAGGCGGGGCCACCAAACTCGAGTAGCCGTCGCCACTGCCACCACAGGTTAATAGACAGATGGACAGATAGATGGATGAGCACATGGACAGACAGAAAAATTATAGATCAGTGACAGAAAGCTGTTAGAGTTTCACTGAAGAATGTCCTTGATGAAGCAGCAGGAGTTTGACGAAGTCTCGACTCCAGTGGACCGTCTTTCTAACATTCTGTGTAACAAAATGGGATGTACGTGATGGTTATCTCGAAAAACATTTGTGAGATTATCTGAGCTGCGAGCCTAACTAGGCAGTTTTTTTTTTTTTAAGGAACACCGTTTTTACTTGAAAGAATGATAGACAAACTATGTTGTTTCAGACTTAGGTGTCAGACAGACATTTTCTCAGAGGTTAATGAGGTGAGCCCCTCACATCAAGGAAAACAACGGGTAGGATCTATTATCAATGATGAAATTTGAACTCTCCAGAGAAAACTAACATTTGAAAACACTTGCTCCTGCCACTGCAAACTTAATAGCTTCCCAGTACCTAAGGACCTTTCTTTTCTTTAATTTTTTGTTTTTTACATTTATTTATTTTTCAGAGAGAGATGGAGCACAAGCAGGGGAGGGGCAGAGAGAAAGGGAGACACAGAATCTGAAGCAGGATCCACGTTCTGAGCTATCAGCACAGAGCCCGACGCAGGGCTCAAACTCACAAACCGTGAGATCATGACCTGAGCCGAAGTCAGACACTTAACCGACTGAGCCACCCAGGCGCCCTTCTAAAGACTTTTCTGATGAGATCAGAGGCAATATTAACTAATGCAGTTTCTGGATGTTTTGTAATGAAGTACGGCCACATTTGGAAAAACTGCAAAAATGAGAAAGCGTTATTTCCCAAATGATCAATGCATGAAAATACAAAATCATGCATGGGTATAAACTGGGCAGGATGCCAGCAGGAATTGTGATGTAAGAACTTCCAAAAATCCACTCCTCCACAAAAGCAAGGAAAACACTGGCAAAAACTGTCATCTGAGGGTGCTTATTCAAGGAAAAAAAAAAGGGCTAATTGTCAGTAAGAATAGCAAATGTTGTGGTATTCCTCTCTCTCCCCATCTCCTTGAAAACCCCCAGCCCTGCAATCAAAGTGAAAACCAGCAACCAAGCGGTCACTGGGAGGAGCAGGTGGGCTTTGAGCTTCCCAAAAGCCCCGTTCCAAGAGAACCATCATTATTTGACCTGTCAGGCAAGTCCTTGGGAACACCTCCCAGGGCTTATCTTTATTTGATCTGAGAGCCTGTTTAGTGTCAACAGCCTTGTCTCAAGGGCTCGTTGAAAACACACTCACAAATGGCCAATGGGCCAAAGAAGAAATCACAAGGAAAAGTAGAAAATATTTCGAGGTAAGTGGAAATGGAAACAGAACTTTCCAAAACTTATGGGATATAGCAAAATCAGTACTCTGAGGGAAATTTATAGTGGGAATATATATATATATATATATATATATATATATATATATATACACACACACACACATATATACACACATATATATATGTACACACATATGTACACATATATATACATATATACACACACATATATACACATATATACATATATACATATGTATATACATACATATACACACACACACACACATAAATGTATATACATATACACTTTACATTGGTTGAGGGTGTGACAGACATCCCATGCTAGGTGAGCTGGGTATGTACCTCTGTCAGATGTCTCTCTCTCTCTCTCGGTTTTAATTTAAATTCTAGTTAGTGAACATACAGTGTAATATTAGCTTCAGGTGTACAATATAGTGATTCAACACTTCCATACATCACCTGGTGCTCATCACAAGTGCCCTCCTAAATTCCCATCAGCTATTTCACCCATCCCCCACCCTTCCCTTCTAGTACCGTTAGTTTGTTCTCTATACCTGAGTCTGGTTTTTTTTTTTTTTTAGTTTTTTAAGACTTTACTTTATTTTTTAAAAAGATTTTATTTGTAAGTAATCTATACACCCAACATGGGGCTTAAACTCACAACCCTAAGATCAAGAGTCACATGCTCTTCCAACTGAGCCAGCCAGGCGACCCAAGTCTGTTTCTTGGTTTGCCTCTCTCTCTTCTTTCCCCCTTTGCTTGTTTGTTTCTTGAATTCTCTGACTTATTTCGCTTAGCATAATACTCTCTAGCTTCATCCATGTCATTGCAAATGGCAAGATATCACCTTTTTTTAATAAGTTTTTTTAAGTTTATTTATTTTTGAGAGACAGAGAAAGTGAGAGGGGGAGGGGCAAAGAGAGAATCTCAAGCAGGCTCCGCACTATCAGCATGGAACCCAACATGGGGCTCGAACCCACAAACCGTGAGATCAGGACCTGAGCCAAAACCAAGAGTCAGATGCTTAACCGACGGGGCCACCCAGACACCCCAAGATTTCACTCTTTTTATGGCTGAATAATATTCCTGTGTGTGTGTGTGTGTGTGTGTGTGTGTGTGTGTGTGTTCCACATCTTCTTTATCCATTAATCCATTGATGGACATTTGGGCTGCTTCCATCGTTTGGCTATAGTAAATAATGCTGCAATAAACATAAACAGGGGTACATGTATTCCTCTGAATGAGTGTTTTTGTATTCTTTGGGTAAATACCCAGTACTGTGATTGCTGGATTGTAGGGTAGTTCTATTTTTAATTTTTTGAGGGAACTCCATACTATTTTCCACCAACAGGGCAAATCCACCATATCCTTGCAAACTATAGTGATATATATTTAATGTATGCATTTAATGCCTACATTAGAAAAAAAGGCTTTCAAATCAGTAACCTAAGTTTACACCTTAAAGAAACAGAAAAAGAAAAGCAGAAGGAAGGGAATAATAAAGATTAGAGTAGAGATAAGTGAAATAGAGAACAGAAAAACAATAGAGAAAATCAATAAAATGAAAAGTTGGTTTTTGGAAAGATCTACAGAATTGATGAATCTTTAGCTAGATTGACTGTCTTAGTCAGCTCGGGCTGCTATAGTAAAATACCACAGACCGGGGGGGGCTTAACCAACAGAAATGTATTTCTCACAGTTCTGGAGGCTGGGAAGTCCAACGCCAAGATGTGTGGGCTGTTTCACTTCCTGATGAGAGCTCTCTGGATGCAGAGAGCCACCTTCTCTGTGCCCTCCCCCATGGTGGTGAGAGTATCTTGTAGTGTCTCTTTTCTTAAGGGTACTAATCCCACCAGATTAGGGCCCCACCCCTATGACTTCCTTTAATCTTAATTACTTCCTTAGAGGCCCTGTCTCCAAATACACCCACACGGGGGGTCAGGGCTTCAACATATGAATGTGAGAGGGCACAATTCAGTCCATAGCACTGTCCAAGAAAAAGAGATAAGACTCAAGTTACTAAAATCAGGAATGAAAGGTGGGACACTACTGACCTTATAGAAGGAAAGATCATAAGGCGATACTACAAAAAACTGCACACAAATCAACAAATTAGATGTCTTGGATAGAATGGACAAATTCTCAGAAAGACACAAATTATAGAAACTGGCTCAAGAAGAAATCAAAACTCTGAACAGATAGACCTATAACAAGTAAATAGATCAAACCAGAAAATAAAAAATAAAAAATAAAAACTTCCTGCAAAGAAAAACGCAGGTCCAGAAGGCTGCACTGGCGAAGGCCAACAAACATTTACAGAAGAATTAACAACATCAACTCTTCACAAACTCTCCCAAAAACAGAAGGGGGAACATATTCCAGCTCACCCTGGTACAAAACTAGAAAAAGAGGTGTATATAATTGTTGATCACTATGTTATACACCTGAAACTAATATAATCTTGTATGTCAACCAGACTTGAAGTGAAAATTTTTGAAAAACTAGAAAAAGACATCATAAGAGAAGTCAAACTACACTGTGATATCTATTATAAATATACATACAAAAATCCTCAACAAAATACCAGCAAACCAAATCCAGTAACATATAAAAGGGATTACAAATCCCTTTTATATGTTATTGGGTGGTTATTGGGTGGTTTAACATACATCAATCAATGTAATACACTATGAACAGAATGAAGGGAAAAAATTTCACATGATCATCTTCATTAATGTGGAAAAAGCATTCAGCAAAATCCAATACTTAACAACCTCTGAAAAGAAGGGAAGTTCAACCTGATAATGAGCCTTTATAAGGAACCCACAGCCAACATCACAACGGACAGTAAAAGACAGAAATCTTTCCCCCTAAGATCAGGAAAATGACAAACATGTCCAGCTAGCCACTTCTATTCAATGTTGTACTGGAAGTTGTAGCCAGGGCAATTTAGGCAAGAAAAGAATATAAAAGACATCTAAACTAGAGAGGAAAAATTATCTATATTTACAGAGGATATGGCATTGTGTACAGAAAATCCTAAGGAACCCATCACAAAACAAAACAAAGAAACAAAAACTCTTACAGCTAATAAACAAGTTCAGTAAGGTTTCAGGATACAAGATCAATACACTAAAAACAGTTGTATTTCTATACACTAGCAATGAACAATCAGAAAGTAAGATTAACAGAATGCAAAAGAGACTAGCAGATTTTAACAGAATAAAAAAGATTTGTTGGTATGGTGTTTGAATTTATGTTGCAACTAACCTTTTTTTGTTTTGCTTTTAATGTTTTGTTTTGTTTTGTTTATTTAAGGAGAGAACATGAGTGGGGGGTTGGGGGGGAGAGAGAGAGAGAGAGAGAGAGAGAGAGAGAGAGAGAGAGAATCTTAAGCAGGCTCCACACTCAGCGTGGAACCCAATGCAGGCCTCAATGCCACAACCTTGGGATCATGACCTGAGCCAAAATCAAGAGTTGGACGCTTGGGGCACCTGGGTGGTTCAGTTGGTTAAGCATCTGAGTCTTGATTTTGGCTCAGGTCAGCCCTGCTTCTGGCTCTGTGCTCATGGCACAGAACCTGCTTGGGATTCTCTCTCTCTCTCTCTCTCTCTCTCTCTCCCTCCCTCCCTCCCTCCCCCATTCTCTCTCTTTCTCAAAAGAAATAAACTTAAAAAGAATAAAAATAAAAGGTAATAAACACATTCTATCAGTTTTAAATTCTTCCTAATTTAGCAAATATTGATAGGCCAAATACACATAAACAAAAGCTCTTTGGAATCTTCAATAATTTTTAGGAGTGAAAAAATATCCTGAAACCAAAAATCTGAGAAGTTACTTCAAACCTTATATAAATATGATATGTATTTTTCTATGTATATGTAAGAATTGGGGCACCTGGCTGGCTCAGTCGGAGGAACATGCCATTCTTGATCTCAGGGTCAAGAGCTCGAGCCTCACGTTCGAGGTCGAGTTAGTTTACTTAAAAAACAAAACAAGGGCACCTGAGTGGCTCAGTCAGTTAAGCGCCTACCCAACTCTTGATTTCAGCTCAGGTCATGATCTTGTGGTTTGTGAGATTGAGCCTCATGCTCTGTGTGGAGATTTCTTGGGATATTCTCTCTCCCCTTCTCTCTGCCCCTCCCCCATGTGTGCACATGCTCTCTTGCTCACTCTTAAAAAATATATATTTAATAATTAAAATTTAAATGAAAAAAATAAAGTCTGAAGAGAAAACCTAGGAGACTAATGTAAAATTTATGGTTCAGGGGACCTTAATTGGGACAGAAACACAGAAGCTGTAAAAGAAAAGTCAATATATGTATCTTCTTAAAAATTTTAAAAGAGTTGTGGCAAATTTATAAAAATAAGTCAATGAATAAAAGATGTATCTTTGAATGTTGTGCATTGAAGGTGAAAAAGGGGCACTATCTGTAACATACTGAGAATTCAAATGAAGTGACACGGAAAGACAAACAATGTTAAAAATGAGGAAAGGACACGAATAGGAAATTACAGCACGGCAAACCCAAATATCCAATAAAATAAACATAAAAGACGCTCACACTATACAATGGGGATGCAAATTAAGATAACAACAAGATAGCACTTTATCAATATGAGATTGGCAAAAATAATGATTGCGCCTAACGCTGGTGGAGATGGAGGGAAGTCTACTCTCCTGCTCTGCCAGTGAAATCCGAATTGCCACCGCCTTTTTGAAAAACAATCTGGAGAAGTCTATTACAATTAAAAACACACATACACTTCAACCCAGCAACAAAAGCCCACGTAAATAAAAGTACCAGTAAATAAGCATATATTTACAAAGCATATATTTACTGCGGCATTGTTTGACAAAGCAAAGATCCGGAAAACTGTACATCTATGGCATTAAACAGAATCAATTTGCCCTGCTGGCTGACCTAGAGGGACTGCCAGGAAATATTAACAAGAGCAAAGACAACACAGTGTATGTGTGTGCTTGTATCTATAATCTATGCCATCTCATTTTGTAAAACCAGTATTGATGAAAACATACATGGATATGTGTATGTCTAATACTGTATGTGTGTATCTTACAAGAACAATATGAAAGCACAAACACATACTGATGTGGGTCACAGGGGCAGCAAGGGATAAGCTTATGCTGTCTCCCGTGGAAGATGCCTCTCCTGCTTTCCTGACCACATTTTTCTCGTCCTCAATCCATTCCTCTTATCTGTCAACCTAGGCTAGGGAAGTCCTGTCGGGACGGCCATGTTCCAGTACTTTTGCAGCCTTTGGAATTTCTACAGCATTTCTTGTTTCTATCACATTCATGAACCTATTATTATATATTTATTTTCTATTACTTTTTGTCTACACGTGTTCACACGTCTCACAAGAGACAAAATCGTGTAGTGGTTAACGGCGTGGACTTGCGAGTCAGACCCCCTGGGTTTGATTCCAAGCTCCGTCACTGTGGTTGTGTGAACTCGGTAAGTGCCGTATTTTCTGTTTTCTCATCTGTGAAACGGGCACAACGATGGCACCCGTCGCAGGGTTGTTGTGAGGAGATGAGCGAATGCATGCACGGTGCCTAAACAGCGCCCGGCACCTGGTGATGCCACAACCGTGAGTGGCGATGATCAGCATCATTATTCTCTCACTTATCCAAATCTTACTTGGAGGTATTTTAAGCCCAGATACTCTTTCAGATTTGTTTTGTATCCCTTCCTCATTATTTCCTAGAATGATGTTATGTCAAGGCGCTCAAATATTTGTTGAATAAATAAATGACTCTTAGCCTCGAGAAATCTCTAGAGAAGGAGATTGCTAAGCATAGGACTGTCACTTCCATGGCAACCAGCAAGTCAATGTCCATGCTGATCTCACCTGGCACTTAAGCCTGTTTTGTTAAGAGGGGAGAATATTTGTCTTAAAATCAGTCTTCTCAAATAGCACAAGAAGGCTTTTCTTCTCCACTTATGAGCTAGACACCTCACCTTAAACTGTAATCAGGAAATGAGCCATTTGTGGTGGGAACACTGGAATCAGGGTTCCTGAGCCCTGTGATTTACCATCAGCTTTCTGGGAACATAAGACAAATGTTTAACATAAAACTAAATTGTACTAGGGGCACCTGGGTGGCTCGGTTGGTTAAGCGACAGACTTTGGGTCAGATCATGATCTCATAGCTAGTGAGTTCCAGCCCCACATCAGGCCCTGTGCTGACAGCTCAGAGCCTGGAACCTGCTTTGGATTCTGTGTCTCCCTCTCTCTCTCTGCCCCTTCTCCGCTCATGCTCTGTCTCTCAAAAATGAATAAATGTTAGAAACAAGACTAAATTGTATTAGATGATACATTTCTTTGAACCACCTGGTGAGATGCGTTCGCGCCCTTACAAACTGTAGCCGTTACCTGCCCGTTCCTGTGTGTGCGCTGGCCAAGCCCATCTAATGAAGGTTTTATTTCTCTGGAGGTTTAAATGGGTCTGGGGGCTTGTGGGCCAAGAGAGCATCAGAAGCAATTTAGAAAATGATGAAAACACCTGTCTTTCCGAGGCCATCCTTCCTCTCTCCTCCTGCCCTGAATGCTCCACCTCTCCCTCTCAGCTGGATCCTTCCCAGCAGCATTTTAATAAGCTTCGGTGTCTCCCAAATTAGAACCGAACACAACTGCCCTGCTTGCGGGCTCTCGCACTTGCTCTCTCGCTCACAGCCAGATTCGTGGGAAGAGCTGCATATCTTACCGGCTCCACTCTCTTACTTCCCACCTGCTCCCCAACTCGGTTTGACTTTTTGCCCCATTAGTCTTCAAGGTGCTCAGCACCCGCCCTCCGCCCTCCGCCCACTGAATCTGGTGCACGCTCTCTCTCACTTCTCACTACACAGGTGACTCTGCGGCCCTCCCCGCTGACCAAGACCTCGCTGCCTCCCCCCATTTCCTCCTCCTGGTCTCCAGGTAGTTTCCAGGGTCAACAAAGAGGGCGTAACTTGCCACGCCTTTCTGCTGCGCGTACACAGAAGTACATACATCATTCATCAGGCTGTGTATTTATGTTTGTTTTCTTTCTGAAATTGAATCATAGTGTTCACATCGCTTTGTGATTTCCTTCTCCTATTTGACGTTATACACTAGACAGCCTGTAAGTCAGAAAAAAACATCCCTAACGCTACCTTTACATCTTTTTATTTTGGCATATAAATGTGTGTATATCAGACAGAACTTTTAGCACACCAGGACAAGTCATTACATTCTTAAAAATTAGATCAGATTGTGCACCTGGGGGTTTTCTTGAGCTTCCTGGGCAGCAGGACCAGTGGCCACAGTTGCAAGTGCACAGATTTTAACTGGATGTAAGGTAAACGGAGCCTAATTCCCCTTGGCTTCCAGCCCCACCCCGATAGAGCCATGTTATCTTTAGAAGCATTGAGTAGCTCTGTGAAAACACTGGCTCCATTATCTGTGTTTTGGGTTTCAATAGGAAATTAAAAATTTTTTTTACAATGCTAAGCAAGATGACATTTGACTCAAAGGTCCTGAAAACACTTGTGCTGTCTCCTTCAAAGCTGTCACCTTGGGAGGTAGTAGCTATGTTCCAATGACAGTGCCACATGCTCAAATGCTCTGTGGAAATTTTCCTTGAGTCTAAGCACCTTTCACTTTCCTTTTTCTTTCGAATTTAAAAAGTAACACCCACTCTTGGTTTACCAGCTGAGTAAAACACAGATAGCTGGGGCCCTCCCTGGGTCGCCCTTGCTAACACTCTGTGGTGTGCTGTAGGGGTGAAGAGAGAGGGAAAGTCCAGGATCTGTGACTGGAGTGCATCGCAGAGCCATGTTCCGGCCCCAAAGGCCAGATCCTTTCCTTACAATTTCCCAACTAAACACCTTCTAGGAGTCTTCTGAAAATTCTAGTTATCACAACAAATATTTTCAAACCCTACCCTCTTAAAATAAAAATCAGGGTAGCCAAAAGTCCAGAAAATTAAAAGATCTCTATAGGGGCGCCTGGCTGGCTCAGTTGGTGGAGCATGTGACTCTTGATCTCGGGTTGTGGATGAGCTCCACATTGGGTATAGAGATTACTTAAAAATAAAATCTTAAAAAAATAAAATAAAAGATCTGTATATTCCTTAATTTTTAGTAGACTATAATTGCTTCCATAGGGATATTTTCCAAAGTTGAATTCCCATCATTAACAGAACAGTTGAGCCAAATGAATTTTCCCTTGCAATTCAAAGACAAAGGGGTTGACAGTAACAAAACAAAAAATTCAAAGCAAACAAAAAAATTCCAAAGAGATAACTCAGGAAGAGGACACATAGTTGCTGAGGAGAACTTCTGGATATAATGACAAAAACTCAATGGAATTAATTAATTAAGATATTAATTCAAAATATAATTTAAAACAATACTGATGGGACAGGGAACAAAGATGGTCTCTTATCACAGTCCTGAGAAGACTGGGTCAGGGAGCTGGGTTCTCTCCTGTGGCTGGCCAACAATAGCCTACAGGACAAGATGCCTGCTTTTGAAAGGCCAGCAAGCTGAGAATGATTTTACATCTTTAAATATTTGAAAAAAAAAAAAAGTTTAGTGACCCACAAAAATCAAATGAAATCCAAATTTTAGTGTCCATAAATACAATTTTATGGGAACAGAGCCGCATTCATCCTTTTATGTATTGCTGATAGCTACTTTGCCTCACAACGGCAGATTTGAGTAGTTGAAACAGAGACCACATTGCCTCCAAAGCCTAAAATATTTACTACTTTTCTCTTTACAGAAAAAGCCTGCCAATCCCTGTTCTAAACCAGATTTTACTGCCATCGACTTTGTGTGACCTTAGGCTGGTCTCCTCCCCTCTCTGGATCCACCTTTGCAAAGGAAGGGGCCAGGATCCCCAGCCGAGGTCCAGAACTGCGCTTGTCGGACAAGGCCGAGCGGTCTGCACCCTCTAGCGCCACCTACAGCTCAGGAAGAAAACGGCAGGCGGGAGGCGGCCTGTGGGAAGGACAATCACTGGGCGACCTCAGCACAGCCTTCTTCGCCGGAAGGCTCTTAAATGAAGGCTCTTAAATGAACTCGCTGGAAGATCTCCCCCAGCTGGTGCCATCAGTGGACAAAACCCTGACTTTACAGACCTTTTAACCCGAGAGACCACAACTCCAAGGGGAAACCTCTCCTCCAGCATTCACTTCAGGAGTACTTGCTCCCCACAAAATAGAAGGAATGCAAACCAGGAATTAGTACCGAGAAGTGGAGAGAGTAACGTGTATGGGTTTTCTAGGCCTGGAGGAAGAACGAGGAAAAAGCTCGTCGTCTGAAAAACCCATCTCCCGCCCACGAGTCGCCATTCTCTATCTGCGCTTCATGAGACTCACCGACGTTAGTTCTGAACCTTCTGGTTTTAAAAAACCAGGTAAGCAGATTTTGCAGAGCCGAGGAAACCCATATTGAAACAGCGCAAATAAAAGAGCAAGGTGGTTGGTTCCGCCCGCTCTGAACCCAGCCTCTCAGCCTAGAGAGTCTCACGGGAGCCTCCAGGCCTGACGCCCCCAAACATGAGGAAGACCAGGGCAGGCTCGGGCCCCTTCAAAGCAAAAGACTCATGTCGCAGAAGTGCTGCCTTTCAACCTCCCATAAGCCCCGAGTGCTGTGGAGTGTGACACCTGTGTGCTGTGGCTGCAGAAAACCCATCCCAGGGGCGGCACGTGTCCTTCAGACATGGCCACCCCCAATCCTCCTGCCTCGAACCCTCCGGTCGGTTATGTCTAACCTCCGTTCCCCAGTCTGGGCCTCTCTTGTGATGTGCCCCGAGCAGAACACAGCAGAAGGGATGTTCTAGACTGCTGAGCCTGGAAGAGGACTGGAAGCTTTCACTTCCTCCCTCTTGGAGCCCAGCCACCAACCGGTGAGGAACCGTAAGCCTGACCGCTGGGCGATCGGAGGCCACGCGGAGGGGCCGGGGAGGGTGGGAGGCCAGCTTGGACGCGGAAAGCAGCCACACGACACCTCAACTGAGATGAGCAAGACCCCCCGCAGCTGAGCTTAGCCAAGCTCCAGCACTGTGAGGAATAATGCTGCAGGGATCAAACCTCCATTTCTGGACTAACTCTTCGAGGCAAGAAAGAGACTCAAAAATTTGGCATGAGTTTTCTAGGTGGTGTCAAGGGCCACCAACTTACTTCATCATCTTCCTCTTCATCATCATCAGATTCAAGAACACCATCCTGTAGCTCCTCTATAAAGAAAAAAATAAATGAATAACTGCAAACACAGTTGGGAGTCTTGGCCAACAAAATCATTCAGCGGCTGTAGAGGCGTGTAAATGCACTAATGAGAATCGGGTCATCTCGGAACAATTTGGTTTCTGGGGCCATTGTGGCCACAGGTTGCGATCATCCTCAGCAAATTAAATCTCTCCCCCAGTTTGACCAGAACACATTGGTGGTGGCGCGAGCAAAGTTAAAAGCCAGCATACAATTTGAGAGGAATTTAGAAAAAAAGAAATTAAACTAGTGTTGCTAGGCATCGAGCTAGATGCTGTACACGTGTTATTTCCTCCGTACAAAGATTTGGTTGACTCTTCTCCCCACTTTATAGCAAACAGCAAAAGGAGGCATACAGAGGATAAGAGATTTGTCTATGGTCACACTCCCGTAAGTGACAGAGCTGAGATTCAACTCAAGCCTGTTTTTTAAATCCCATGATTTTCCCACAGAGGCTGGGGTAGCAGCCGTGGCAGGTAGGGTTCCTGAAGGCTCCCATGGTTCACTGCTAGATCTTAAGAGTTTATATATAAAGGAGGGATAATAGCAAAATGGAATCTGAGAAAGGACGAGCCTCTGTGTTTTCATCTGTGAAATGGGGATCAGACCACTTACTTCCTAGGGTTGTTGGGTGGGTGGGTAGGTGGGGGGAACTTCACAGTATACCAAACTAAGCCACCTGGCCCAGGGCCAGGTACACAGTGGCTATTAGAGAAGTTTGGTTACTTTCTCCTCCACGAAGCCTTCCCTGACCCCTCACTGGGCAGTCACCCCTCAGTCTGCTGAACACTCAGCATTTTCTCTAGACAGCATTGTCCTGGAGAGTAGTACTAGACAGTACCATACTGGACAGCAGTCTGATAGTACTTGCCACTTTGGGAGGATCAGTTTACTCATGTATGAATGGCTATGGACTTGTCTGGGCATCTTCCTCACCCATTGTACTGAATTGTGAGTCCCTGAGAACAGAGCACCAGGCTTACTCATCCCTCTATCCCTAATGCATCTTCCTTAATGATCATTTGTTTCTTGAACAGATGACATGAAAGTAAAGAGAGCCTGAGAGGAGAGGAAGTCAAGTAGGAAGTAGGAGGCAAGGAGCCAAAGGCTATTCTTGAAGAGACTGCTCAGCATACTTAGAAAGGGGGCAGATTAAACTTAAACCCCAAAACCATTTCATAGAAGGAATATGTAGAAGCCCCAGGACACCCACTGTCCTTGACACAACCCTCATTCTAAAGGGAAGGACTCTCACTGACTTGGCTAGACCAAGGCCTGTAGGACACCAACTTCTGTCCCCACCTCAGGGGGCTTGCACAGCTCCACGCCCATCACGGCCCCACCCCTGTCACGGAACGCTGTTTACGTCAAGAAAACTACCTTGCAGATGGGGAAATTACGCCATTCTGCACTTGAGCTGAAGCTCCCTCACCTAACTTCTGTGCCCTCCCAGCGCACGTAGAGCTCTGCTCCGCACCACCTGTAGGTAAATGCCTATCAAGCAGGTGGCTTTCGAAATGGGGGTGCTGCTGTATTCATCAGCTGTGGACATTTCTTTTTCCAATATGCAAATGCCCCCTCCCACTTTTTAAAAAAGAATCTTAGACGTTTCGTGAAGCCACAGGCTGGTCCAGCCACAACCCCTCCCCTGAACCTGTTGGCTCAGACTCATCCTATTCCCCAGAACAATCCAGTCCTGTGAACTTAATTAAGTACCTTATAAATGTCAGTTCCTCCTCTTGGGGGTGACAGGGACATCAGCCCTGCTTCCCGCACTGTCTCCTGGGTTGTGGCACGGCCAGCTGCCCTCACTCCAGTAACTAACAGTGAGTAGTGCTCGGAGCCATCAGTGTCCTTCCTTTCCTGCGGCCCAGCTGGCGATGCTGGCTCTGCCCTGCTCCCGTCCTCTCCTCAGGGACTGGCCAGTACCTGCCAGGCCCCCCCCTTGAGGGCTGGAGTCATAGATGAACCTCTCTGCTGCTGCTGGTGGCGGTCACCTCTGTCTGCCACGTCCCTTAAGCTTCCCCAGGGCAGTCCTTCCCTACCTGTGGGGTTAGGTTCCTAAAATACTCTGGAATTTCTATACTTGGAAACCTTAAAACTTTATAGGAAAAACAGTACTAGAGAACTGAGATGGGCCCGAATGTATGAAAACCCATACGCACGTTTCACATGTTTACTAAAATAGAACAATAAAGCCAATACGCTAAATAGAGATTGTGGCAATGCCATCCGACTTATCTTAAACTAGTAAGCTACTACTAATTCATACTCTACTGTTAATGTCTACTTGAGGATGAAGCCCAAACGGGGTGGAAACTCCAGCTCTCCCCTCTGTGGCTTTCACAGTGATGCTGGTACACCCATTCATTCTGACTCCATGCTCACGACACATATCCTAAGGCAGCTGTGTGTGTGTGCCTCGTCCTCCATTCAAACGTTCAATGACTTCCTCATTTTGTTTCAAAGGATCAGACTCCTAAGTAATAGGGTCTCTGGGGACCTGCCACTGTCCCATGGATACAGAATAACTGAAGTGCTTCCTAAAAAAAAGAAATACTTTTGACACTCATTATTGAAACTGGAACTTACTGAGCAAAGCAGGTGTATGTCAAGCCCCTTCTGAATATACCAGAACTCCACCCACGATAATTTCCTGACAAAGCACATCCCTCACGGAAATGTCTAACTGACCCTCCCTCTTCACATTCTTCAGCATGTTAGCTTAAGGGCCAGTTTTACAGACGACAAAGAGACGGTTTGGGGCCAGAGCGCAAGGGGGACCGCCCCTGTGGCTTGGCTGCCAGGAAGGAGGAGAGACCGACAAGAAAATGGAGGCGCATGGGTCTTGATAGACTGGAACACAAAGCCAGCCTTGAAGAAGATTCCGGGCCCAAACGTGACCCCAAAGTCACAGAGGACCCCCACTCGCTAGGGACGGAGTTCTCAGCTGTTCCCTGCATCTCCCTCCTTCCCCAGCAGTGGCCTCTCTTCTACCCACAGCCGGTGAGGGAGCGAGCTGAGTCCCGACTGCTGTCATGGAACAGCCGCATTTTATTTCGCTGTGTTTTGTCGATCCATCCGCCCAGCAGAGTGGGGGTTCCAGATCAGAAATGCAGCTGTTGCAGAAAGCAAAATTCTATTCCTTGCTCACCTGAATCTGGGATGAATAGCCAAGGGGAGGATGTTCACATGGAAATGTGCCCCAGCCTGAGGGAGTGAAGGTTTCACTAGCTGCTCTCCCTGCTGCTTCCTGTTGATCAGGAGCCTCTAACGTCCTCTTTCAGCCTCTCCATTTCTGTGCTCGTCCGAGGCAGGGACCCACCACCCCGGCTGCATGTGGGGATCACCTGGGAGCTTTAAACACTACCCCCCTCCCCAACTTGTGCTCTGTCTCTCAAAAAGAAATAAATGTAAACACTATTCACACCTGGGCCCCCCTGGAGCTTCTGATTTCACTAGCATGGGGTGCTGCTTTGGGGACTTTAAATCTCCTCAGGTGACTGCCATGTGCAGCTCAGGCCGCAAACCATGAGCCACCTATGGGCTTCCTCCAGTGAATGGCTTCGGGCAACTGTTTCTTGGCCTTGGTCAAGCTGCTGACTCAGGAGTAGAGATCAGGAGATTCATTTTTTCACCTTCGCTCACGTGCTAAGTAGGATCTGTGCACTTGGACTTTGAGTGATGTGGGCTGCTGGGTGCCTCTGGCACGGGTACGAGTCAGGATCAAGATGTCAGGAGTCCACAGAAAGAGCTAGAGCTTCCCCTCCATCCTGGTCCCATCCAAGGCTTCCTGCACCTTCCTTTCCTGCTTACTATGGGATGTCGATTGTCACGGTAACGGAGAAAGCCCGAGAGAACGAGGATCATCTCCTCCATGGCACCAGCGGGCAACATAAGTTTGTTTTGAAAGCGTGAATGCACGCGGGAGAGTGACATTTTCTGTGGTGGTGCCACGGAGGTCGGCATTGTTTTCCTTATCTGGCCCTGGGACCCCCAGAGAAGCCCTGTGAAGCGGGGAGAGAACGAGGAGGGGGAGGTCCACATAAAGAGAACGTAAGGGTAGAGCAGAGTTTCTGCGGTTGCTTTTGAATTCTTTTTGTTGACTCTAAGCCTGAAGTGTGGTGAAAGATCGTTGATCCTGGGACAATCTGGACCGCCTTGTTGGTGGGTTCAGTTGGGTCTCCCCACCTCCCTTAAAGCCCCTGAATGGATTCCAAGATATGACAAGCCTTCCTAAGAAAGCCTGTGTATCCTTCCAGCACACATGAAAGATGCACAGACAGATTATAGCTTCCTGCTTTGAACGGACCTGAATTAAGCTGCTTGATGATGAATTCGATCTGGCGAACCATTTCAGCATTGCCTTCTTTGATGAAGCAGCGGAGGACGTACTCCATTCCCTGGGGCAGTAGACAGAGTAAGAGTTAGTATTTTAGTTGTTTTGTGGGGGAGAACAGCTCTACCCAATTAAAAAAAAAACCTTTGGCAGGAGAGTAGGGATATACACAATAAAGATACCTCTGCTCAGTACTAAACATTCTTCTTGTTATTTTTCACAACTCACAGTGAAACTGCTTTCTTCTTGGTTGGCTATCTGACCTAATTATAAAACGTTTGGCAGACAACAACAAAAACCTATTGTACAGAGAACTGGGGGTTGCCAGAGGGAGGTGGGGTGATAGGTGAAATAGGTGAAGGGGATTAAGAGACACAAACTTCCTGTTATAAAGTCAATAAGTCGTCACAGAGATAAAAAGTACATCAGGACTACAGTCAATAATGCTGTAATGTATGGTGACAGATGGTGACTGTGCTTGTCTTGATGAGCAATGGATGTACATCTGAAACTAAAAGAACACTGTATATCAACTATATTCTCATAAAAAGTGAAAAAAAACTATTGTAAAATTTAACTGCATAAGTATTCCCTTTAGTTTGGGCAATATGTTGTTTTGGGAGGTAATTTCTGTCCTGTGATTTCTTTACGTTTATACACTTCCTTCTGGATTTTAGAAACAAAATGAAGAGTAAAGCCATATGTTTAGAGAAATAAATGAACAAACAGAACCTCTTTTTAAACAGCTATTGTTCTTCTTCTACCAAAAGAATTATAAAGGCACCATATTGCATAATATTTACTTTGTTACAAAACACTGACATCAGAACTCTCAATACTAGCTAACAGAATTGCAGGGAATGTAAGATACTAACTTAACCACAGGTATCTGTTTCCCCGCCTTCCTCTTTCCTTGAGGGATCTGAATGAGCACGTGTGGCTGGAGCTGATGAGACCTTCTTGCCACAAGAGGAAAGTGTATCTAATAATGACCCTAAAATAGAGGAAGCAGACTCCAGAGGTCCCAGGAGAGAAATGGATCCAGTAACACATGAACCCTGATCAAGGTCTGCCTGATGCTTACGCCTGGACTTTTCAGTTAAATGAGCCAATATTTCCCTCTTTTAATGCAGGCCTGTTTGGAGTCAATGGCTGTAAGTGAATCAAAGAAATGTCAAGTGCAGTTTTGAACATGGTGAATTCCCATCGTGTAGAGAAGAGCATTACCTTCCAGAAGGCTAAGTCTGGATTAGAATCTGAGTTCCCTCATGAATTAACAGTGTGACCTTGATCAAATTACTTAGTTCCTCCCAACCTGTGTCCTCAACTATAAAATAAGGATGGCAACGCTGGTTAACATGAAATCTTTAAAAGGTAAAGCATGTAATTGGGTGTTGGTTAGGTAGATACATATGTTTGTCCACTGCATTGAACTATATAAATTATACCTAAAAAAACAGCATCCAGTCCAAGTGCTGGTACATAATAGATGCTCAATAAATGGTTAAGGGGAGTCGGGGTGGCTCAGTTGGTTAAGGGTCCAACTCTTAATCTCAGCTCAGGTCTTGATCTCAGGGTTGTGAGTTCAAGCCCTGAGTGGGGTTCCATGCTGGGTGTAAAGCCTACTGAAATGGTTAAGATCGTTCCTGCTGTGTTTGGAAGGGATTTGTGGCTCAGAAGAGAGATCTGGCAGCCGAGGCCAAGGGAATAAACAAGGTTCCGGGTGACAGCAGAGTGAGAGGCTTAGGACAGCACCTTTGAGAAAGGAAACATTTAGCAGAGAGGCAGGCAGAGACAGGCAAGCGCACAGAGGAGAGCATGAAGGAGTGGTCTGGAAGGGAGGAACAACTCTGGATAGTCTTTGAGTCAAGGGAAGAGGGTATCAAGCGGGCAGGAATCTGCTCCAGCCCAGGCCAGACTGTCTGGCTGGGATTTCAATCCTGGGGAAGAGCTTCATGGCCGACAACTGCACCAGCACCGGGGGCGGGAGGCTTTGGAGCAGGCATCGGCGCAGCCCTATTGATCTGAACCGCTCTCCCGTCCCAGACCTTGGCAGTCTCTTAAAGTTCAAATGGCCTCAGTGCACTCGTTTATCTTCTTCTCTGTTTGGGGGGTGGGGGGTATTATTTTAAGACCACCAACCATCATAGCATTTGGTACTGATATAATTTCTATGTTTTCTTTGTCGTTTTCCACAAGCATACGAATGTTTTACCTGGTTGCAAAAACAGAGTTCTTATGATGTCATATTCTCCTCTCCTTTTGGGAGTCCAGTTACACATGTGTGAGACCTCTGGGTATTGTCCCCCAGGTCTCTGAGACACTGTCCCTTTCCTCCACACTTTTTCTCTCTGGCCTGGCTGATCTCTAAGGGTCATGCTCTAATGTCCTATAACACGAATCTCTCCTCCCCACTTGGTCCCTGTCCCTTTACTTCTGTTTTGTCCTGCCTTCCCTGCCCCTTGCCCTGGATGTCCTTCCTCCAAGCTGCCTTTCCTACTGTCTGATCCATATCACCTCCCTTCTTTTTTTCTTAGCCTACGTGTTTTCTTCCTTGGTCTCTCCTTTGGTTGAGAATTCCTCTCACCAGAAGGACCATAATGCAGAATTTAACCAAGTCCATTTTCCCTTGTTCCGTACTGAAATGATTCCCCTCTCCCCAAAGCGATAGGCAATTAAGTTCCATTGTTCAGTGTGACCACACAGAATAGTTCCTAACTGAGTTTTTATCTCTGGCATAACTGTTGATGTAATTTTAGATGACTAATTAGGAGATTTAGCAATTCTTCTAAGTAAGCAAAATCAAGTGGAAGAACATGTTTCACTGGTCTCAAACTGAATTTGGCCTGTCTTTTGACTGTGGAAATATATTTAATCCCTTCATCATAGCATTTAATATGCACACAGTTGAGCTGGTTCCGCATGTTATGAGAAAAGGGACAAAACTCCAGTGGTTTTGCTGATTAGATCCAGAAACACTTGTCATCGCATACGATGCTAATCACCTGAAGCTTGTTTTATACTTAATCCAACAGAAGCACTAATGGAAACACATCAAGTATTGAATTCACTATTTACCAACCACACCAGGAACCAGACAGCTTTATCGTCTTTACCAGAGTGTCTGTCCCACTTGGTTGCTGTGAGGACGTCTGCAGCCTCCGAGTGTTTGGACCACACCACTGCTCACTCCTGCCGCAAGTCCCCTAGGACTCCTGCAGGTGAATTTCAGTGATACTTTCTCCATTTCACTGTTTTCCTGCTAAGCTTCTACTATGAAATCCATAGGCATTCCCAACGCCCCAAATTAAAATGAATCATTTAAAAAAAAGTCTACTAACTTTCCAAAAATAAGCCTGTTGGGAACTTTCTAACATGGTAGTTCTTAGGAGTTAGGGATCCCTCGAGAATATGATAAAAGCTCCAGATTCTCTCTCCAGAAAACTGCAAATACATATCTGGCATACAATTCCAGGGAGTTCATAAGCTACGTGCAAGCCACGGGGCCCAGTCTCAGATCTCCTTGCTCTAACAGCTTCTGAACCGTGGCACTGATTGAAGCTTACGAATTTCTCAAGCATATTTGCTTTCTTTTTTTTTTTTTTTTTTGTAAATGTTTATTTATTTTTGAGAGAGACAGAGACAGCACGAGCAGGGGGGGGGACAGAGAGAGAGTGGGGCAGGGAATCCTAAGCAGGCTCCGTGCTGTCAGCGCAGAGCCCGATGTGGGGCTCAAACTCACAAACCTATGAGATCATGACCCGGGTCGTAGTCAAGAGTCAGACGCTTCACCAACTGAGCCACCCGGGTGTCCCTCAAGCACATTGTCTTACCATTGCCCTTGCTTCCTCACGAATGGACGGAATAGAAAGGATGCTGTACAGAGCTCCGTTCACATACGGCTGTATCTTTAAGGGGAGAAAAAACAGCCATTTACAAGTTGTCACATACCGTACAACCCAGTGATCAAACACCCCGCTTGTGAACAGTGTGGCTCATGAGGAGAGAGAGCACTACCACCTTCTTCAGCTCCAGGACACATGTTTCCAAAGGACAGATATCTCCATGTCCAAATATGGAGATATCTCCATATTTGCATGTCCCAGTGACAGCTACAACGAAGAGTTCAAACCCAAGTTCATTACTGGCTCCCAAAGCTCACTCCTGCCATATGCCATTGCTTAACTGTCGGCCTGCTCATTCAGGCTAGAACCGCTGGAGTCATCATCGAATGCTCTCGCTTCTGCTCTTCAGTGTTGAGTCTCCAAGCTGCCTTTGATAGGAACCCTTCTTTTCCACACACACTACCACGGTCCTTGTTCGGACATCCTCCATGACCTAGGCGACATCGATCCTCCCAAAAGGTCTCTGCCTTTGATGTTCACACGTTAGCCCAATAATCCCATCATTGCCAAAATTCTACAACGTGGGCCAAATCGTCCCTCTTCCTACCTCGTAAACCTTCTCTAGAGCCTACCTGGAAAGTCCTCACTCCTCAGTACGGCACACAGGAGCCTTCGAGGTGTGGCCTCAATATCGTGTCCCCCTGCCCCTCCCTTCCTGCACACATCCCACGTTACTTACGGGCCCCTCCCCCCCCCCCAGCTCTGTTTCCTGCACATCCCCCCACTACCATACTGGGTTCATATTTATACTTCTGTCTCCCCTATTGTGAGCTCTTCGAGGACAGGACTCATGTTTTACTCACACAGGTAACCCCAACATCAAGCCACACAGGACATGGTACATGGCAGGTGCTTGATAAATGGCAGCTCCCTTCTGAGCAGATTTTGTGCTACACTCTCCACAGCAGTGGAGAAGGGCTCATGTCCCACCCGTCTTTTCTGGCGCTGGACTTTATTGTCCCTTAATCTTTGCCAATCTAATGGGTAAAAAAAATAATAAAAGGCGTCCTATGGCTGTTCTTTCATTTTCCTGACCACTGGCCAAACTGGTCATCAAGATTTCCTGTTCTGTAACTTGCCCCCGTGTGTACTTTATCTTCTTCTTCTGACTTGTATTTATCAATTCATAGGAGATCTTCATGTATAAGGGAGCTTTTGTCCTATGTGAGGCCAATTTTTCCTCCGGGTAGGACTCTTATCATGGCATCTTTTTCCATATCCAAAAAGTCTACTATTTACAAAGTCAAACATGCGTATCTTTTTCTTCATGGCTTTTGGGTTTCGTCTTCCAAGACTATGACTGCCTCACACAGGACCCATGCACGGAGCATTTATTTGTGTGGCAAACACACTTCTAGGCTCTAACATGTGTACAGGGAGACTTTCCAGTTCATCTTCAAGGCAAATGCATTTGTGACAATTACAAGATTTACATCTGTCGGTCTATTCTGTTCTCGGAGGTAGCAAGCATACTGGTGCCAACACCTGAAACCAACATTTACTATCAGAGACAAATTTCCCACAGGCTTCAACCGCCGTAGTTGAATAAAATGGAGAACAGAGTCTAGAAGGAGTTGAGGGCTCCTGATCTGAAGCCCTCAAGCACAGCAAGCACTGTCACCACCATGGAACCCTCGCTAGCTGAGGCAGCGGGGTCGCTCAGCTGGTGGGCCAGGGGACCTAGGGTATGAGAGAAATGAACAGAGGGGAGCTGTCTGCAACGGGAATGGAGACAGGGAAACCAAGTGCCTCACTCTGACCCAACGGTACTCTGTCCTGTCCTGCTAAGACACCCCTGTACTTGATCTGGCTAAAGAGGCCAGGTTTTTGCTGAGGCTTTGGCCTCAGGGGCAGAGTGATGTCGTGGTTTCTGCACAGGCATCTGTAGAAAGCAGGAGAGAGAATCCTCATACTGTTTATAAGTTTCTGTTAATTAGTTTATCGAGACCTCCACTTTATTTAAAAAGGGCTTGTGGCACACAGGTTGGACGACAGAAAATCACCCCAGTATTGGGGAGGCCACGGGGGAGAGCAGGAGCTGGTAAGGCCATTCTGTGGGACAGCATGGCGGGACTCTGACCCGAGGCTGCCATGTGGGGCGAGCCAGCAGTGACGAAGTGTCTGCACCCCAGGGGCCCCGGGGGGGGTGAGTGTGGCGATGGCACTGAGGACCCTGTGGCGGCTGAGAACTGGAGGTAATGGAGGCCGACAAGCCCGGGGGACTGGATGGGGGCGCTGCAAACAGGGGCTGTTTTGCAGTAGCGGGAGTTAAGGAATGAGATGTATACAAAGCAACACAGTGAAGTCCTCAAAACACAGTGAAAAAGTCTGAAAAGAGTGAGATCTAGAGCACAATACGATTTACACGATGACGCACGCAACACATAACATTAACTACATTTTCAGGCCACGTACGTGTCCACAGACGTATGTTAAATAAACACACCCCGGGGAGAATCAGCGTGGGGTGGAATGAAGCAGGGCGGGTGACAAGGAGGAGATTAAGTCCCGAGGGGGACCTGGCAAGGACCAGTGATGGCAGGGCGACAGGAAACGAGGAGTGGGGGATCGATTTCCGGCTTCCCGGTTGCAGAATGTGGGGGGGCAGAGCGCATGCACTAACCCGGCCAGCCCTCCCCCAAGCCCAGGCTAGCGGCGCTGCCCCGTACCTCGTGGTTCTCATGGCCGAGCAGATCCGAAAGAACTTTCAGCACCAGGCCTGCCACCTTGGCACACATGTTCTTCCCTTCAGAAAAGACAACGGAACAAAACATGACGTGTCTAAACTCAGAAGTACAGTTTCAAGTCAGGCAAACTTGAGCACAAATCTTGGGCCCTCTGCTAATGAACCGTGTGACCCTGGGTGAGTCACTTAAGCAATCCGGGCCTCGGTTTCTTCCTCCTGGGGTTCCCTAGCGATTATTAACATCTACCGAAGGGTGATGCAGAATGAAGGAACTCGGTATAGGCCGTGCACTCCGAGTGCTCAGGAGACGGTGGCACAGAGCTAGTCGTGTCAGTGAACACACGATACATTACAGGGCAACGTTCTACCTCCCAAGTGCACACGCCAGCGTCACAAAACTCACACAGGTGCTTTAGCAAGTCCAAATAGCATTGTAACAATCACTGCAAATAAACTGATGATAGTAAGAGAAGCTGATTAGAATCTGACGAATGCTTTAAAGCTGGGATATCTGCATACGTTGTTTTTTAAGAGAAGACTGAAGTAACAGTCATTTAGTCAGTCAACAAGACACAGGCCGTGCAGATTACAAAGCATCCGAGGGCAAAGAAGCTTCTAACGAATACCCCGGAGCTATTTAGCCACGTAACTTCTTCTCCACAAACTGGGGCTGCTCAGACTGAGGGCAGCCACAGGTCGGACTTGGCACTTCTTCTAAAGAAGCTTCTTCTATCCCCATAACGGATCATTTCATGGATGGAACCTGCAGAAAAGCTGCGATCACTGCCTTTACTGATCAGATGAGCTGAGATGTGCGCGTGAAAATCCCCTCTCCGGGGGGGCGGTGTGTGAAGTGGGCAGACTGCTGTGGTGAGGAGCAGGGAGCCTGGTCGGGTATCCTTGCTCTGCCACCGACTTAACCCTGTAGAATCCTGGAAACATAGTTCTCTGTCTTGGGACAGAATGGATCAGAATTCTTAACTTCCTGCCTTTGAATAGTGCAATGAAGATGAAGAAAAATATAAAGTATTTTAATTTCCTCTTACTGCAGGTGCTGTAACCACATAAAATGGTATTTCCAAGGGCAGCAAGGTATTTGGCTTCAGGGATTCACCAACTGTATAATTAGCTGGAAATGTTTTACACCCTACTTCTGTTTCAGTTCTCTATGAGGGAGACTAAAGGCAAACCACAGCAGGCTGGGTGGTGGTCCGGGTTCACACCCGAGCCAGAGGGCTGGGGGATAGGGGTGATGGGGGACAGGGTGGGGGGGAATCAGAGGGCTGGGGGATAGGGGGGATGGGGGGCAGGGTGGGGGGGGAGCCAGAGGGCTGGGGGATGGGGGGGATGGGGGACAGGGTGGGGGGGAGCCAGAGGGCTGGGGGATGGTGTAGGGGGGGTAGTTAGGGGCCGGGAGGCGGGGGGGGGGGGGGGGGGGAGATGGAGGACAGGTTGTTGGGGGAGCCAGAGGGCTAAGGGACAGGGTGGGGGAGGGGTGCATCGGACCTGCGCTCCGGAGGCAGAGGTTCATGAGCAAAGCCACCGAGTACTCCAGCGTATAGTCAGACAGGCAGTCGGGGTCCTTCAGAATATCAATCAGCCAGAAGATGAGGCCGTCTCGAATCATCGCTGTCTGCAGCGGGCGCCTAGGATGCAAAAGCCTATAGGTCAACTAAAGCTGTCGAGAAACCTTCCTGCAAGACTACGGGGTGATGTGCACACCTGTCAGAATAGGCAAACTGTGCAGGAGATACAGACTCTGAAGGATATTTTGTTGTTAGACCTGCACAGCTGAAACAACAGATGCCTTTACCTTTCGAGGGTACTACTAAGGGTTCAGACAGAGAGAAGGCAGTCAGGAGGCCTCCTACTTTGAAAGTTTCTTTTTCAACATTTACAATTAGCAGAGTATTACTTCCAATATTTCATAAATATTTATTGATAGCTTTTGGTCTACTTGACCCGGGAGATAGCCATAGGAATAGTTCAACACCAATAAATGGGTTTTTAGTAAACTCTAGTCCAGCTAGGCACTTGAGCTGTGTGAAAAACAAGAAAAGCAAACAACCAGCCCAATCCCATTTTGAGTCAGGTCTCTAGAAACTAAGGGTAGTTGAATGATGTGGGTCGTATAATTGATACAGAATTGTTTTCCACCCAGAGTCTAGGTATAAAACCTTACAAAATCCAACACCTCATCAAAATGTGTTATGGTGAATGTCTTCATGCCGGCCTTAAGAACTGATGAGATCAGGCATAATGGTATCACTATGAAGTCACGTAAATTCTTTGAAAATCAAAACACCACGGAGGAACCACCACTGCACATCTCCTAATGAACAGGTTATGGTAAAACTCCTACCTGGACAGTATCTACTTGCGCTGTTCTTCAAGGTTTTATTTTTAAGTAAACTCTACACCCAATGTAAGGCTCGAACTCACAACCTCAAGAACAAGATTCACACGCTCTACCAACTGAGCCAGCCGGGTGCCCATCTGTGCTAGTCTTACACACCACACTCACCACCTCGGTGAAATTTACTGGAATACAATGAAGGCTACACTCTTTTGGTAATCCTAACTCTCTACATTCACTGTACAGACTCCAGAAAACTGCAAAAACATGAAGCATATTTCCAGAACAGAGAAACTTAAATTACTGTTTGCAGGGCAAGAAAAAACTGGCAATAAATATCTGTATTCCCAGAAAGAAGTATTTCTTCCTTGTATCTTATCTCTGTTACTTAACTATAGTCACTGAATTTCTAAAAATTTTCCAAATGCAGTCGACACTAGGCTAAATTTATAAACAAACAGAGACAAAGTGTTCATATGATCTGAGGAATATAATAACTGGATATTACCACTTACAGATCTTCTCAATTCACATAGTTAGAACAAGAAGCATTGGCAGGGACCTGACAAATAGTAGGAGCTAACTACCTACCACTTTCCCTCATGAAACATACACACTTAGAATGAGTCACCTTGGGGGAAAAAAAGAAAAAGAAAAAGAATAAGTCACTTTGCAGGCTTTGGGCTACTAGCGAGAGCGTATCAATCAAATGTTAACCACATTTCTCTCTCTCTCTCCCTCCGCCCCTCCCCCCCCACTCTTTCTAATAAAAATAAAAAAAAAAAAGTTAACCACATTTGACAGGAAGAAAGCATGTCCAGAAGGGGGCTGATGGTCAGAAAGAGCTGAGATTTCTTACTAAGGCCGAGAGAAAGTGAGGTGGTCAGGAGGGAACGCCATGCTGCAAGAATTCTGAACGACTCAGCGATTCCACTCTTAGACACCGAGTCAGGAGACAGGAAGACATGTGTCCACACAAAGACTTGTATGCAGATGTTCCTAAGAGGCTTATGCATAACAGACAAATAGTAGAAACAATCCAGGTATCTGTCAACTGCTGAATAGATAAGCAAAATGTGTTGTGTCCATAAAACGACACGTTACTCAGCATGACGAACGAACCAAGTCCTGACACGTTACACCACTGAGGAACTTAAAACCATGATGCTGAGTGAATGAAGCCGGTCACGACAGAACACACATTATAGGATTCCATTTATCTAAAATGTCTAGCATGGGTAACTCTACAGAAAGCAAATTAGTGGTTACCAGGGGCCGGGGGTAAGAATGAGGCTTGGAGGTGGGCATGAGGTTTCTTTGTGTGGTGATGGAAGTGTTCTAAAATTAGCTTGTGGTGGTGGCTGTACAACTCTGTAAATCTACTAAGACTCACTGAATGGTGCATTTAAAAGGGGTGAATTTTGTGCTATGAAAGTATACCTTAATAAAGCTGTCAACGAAAAACAAACAAAAGCTCTAGGTGGCTACAAGATCCAAGTCATAACAGGGTCCAGATGGAGACGTCAGGGTGGGCCGCTGGGACATAGGGACTGGGGAGCGGGAGGCTCCGCCCACCTTCCATGGAAATCCCACCACACCCACTGTGACTCCTCATCCACGTGCACATCTCCCACAGAGGCTGCGAGCGACTTGCTGAGCTGAGCTCCATCAGGTTTTAGTCACGTGTGCATCTCTACCCCCAGCACGTGGCCTGAGACACAATCCAGCCCCTGGCCGGCCCCAGCTGTGGCGCTCATGAGGACACCACAACGGCACTTCCTGAGCTGGATGGTCTCGAGGATTAGAGATAGGCTTTCCAGCCCTATCTTGGAAAGTCACCCAACCTCTCCTAAATGTTAACTGAAAATATCACGTGCCCCTTGGGCTGCTATTGGGACTAAACAGTGGCTAAACCTTACTGTTAGGAGCTACCATGACCTACTGCGCGGTCAGCACCTGAGGCTGAACTTCTGCAAGGCCCCGAGAATGTTCTCCCGGGTGACAACATCCTCGTCTTCCTCCTTCAGCCTTTCCTCCAGCATCCGCAGCACCCTTGTGGTCTGGGCCAGGTAGAGACGACCTAATAATATAACCAGAGATGCACAAGCAGAAGAATTTATCTTGTGCTAAGTTCATGCTCCAAAACCACTTTCGATGAACACTTTGCACGTAACGTTATGTAGAGTTTGGGTAATTTTAGGTTCTAAAAAACTTAAAACATATTTTTTCTGCAAAGTTGGTTTTATCCAATCAACTAATGAAGAAAAAACGACTCCTTTTGTAATCTAAACATAATTAAGTCATCACTATGTTTTTGTGGGGAGCTCTTTTATTTACCTGTAATCTTGAACCCAAAAGTCAGATCTACAAGGACAAAGAGGGTAAGGAATCTATATGTTATGGGGCCCCTAGTCTTTATAATAGGGGCAACCAAGCAGTAATGATTTCTGGCATATTCCTTGCTCCTTTGAGACACACCCGTGGCCTGGGGAAGGAGATGGGAACCATACCTGGCACCCTACAATAAGCCTTGAGCTACCACTAGCCTGTTGTAGACTTGTGTCTTGATACAGATGACATTAATGCATGTACCCTCCCTTGTAAGAACAGACGGAAGAACAAGCGAATGAATGACTGACCCAGCTTTTGGAGTATCATCTAGTCATCATTTGAAAACTCCCTTTATTCACATTTTAAAAAGCTGAAACAAAGTAGAACTTAATGGAAGATAATGGCACCCTGTAAAATCATCTTGAATTCAGCTTTGGTATGTAGTATCTTTGGAATTTTCAAATCCTCTTGGTTTAAGAGATTATAGGCTTAAAAAAAAAAGAGTTTATTTTTAAGTAATCTCTACACCCAACATAGGGCTCAGACTCACAACCCCAAGATCAAGAGTTACACGCTCCACCGACTGAGCCAGCCGGGAGCCCCTAGAGGTTACATTCCTTTGAAGGAAATGGTGCAGTGCTTATTGGAATCAGCTTTGATTATTTCACTAACCTTATTTTGCAGAAAACTATAGAAAATGCATTACCTGTTATATACTTGAAAGCTAGTGAAATACTATGGTTACGAAACCAGAAATCTCACAAAATAAAACCAGAAGGCTTATAAAGTAAACTCTAAAACCATCAAAATTTGCTCTGACATAAACTAAGCAAAAGGACAACAGTCAATTTGCACAAAACACCTTAGATGCACTAAACAGGAATAAATGGAGGGGACGTACAGCATCTTTAAGAAACGTGAAGAAGAACGTCGATTTTCAAAGGAATAAAAAGCATTAATAAGACCTAGCTGCTCTCTGGGAGGAAAAGTTGACGCTCTACCTTCCGCCAGGGACGCGAAGGCATTGATGAGCCGGGCCATGTACTGTCGCACCACCTCGCTCTTGGAGTGCAGCAGCTGAAGCACACTCCTCTGTGGGGGAAACACAGCAAAAGAGGAAAATGATGAGGTTAAGGAAAAGTGACAGGTAAACACACGTCCCTTCTCTGGGTCTGCTCTTCTCTTCCTCCGTGTCAATTTATTAGAGGTTTAAGAAAGGGACTGAAGCCAACGCTTCATCTGGAAATCTCCATTTCCAACTGATTTTTTATGAGAGTTGACAAAAAATAAGTTATTCAGCCTTCTAAATTAAAAGAACGAATTATACGGGCGCCTGGGTGGCTCTATCGCTTAACCGTCCACTTCAGCTCAGATCACGATCTCGCAGTTCGTGGGTTCGAGCCCCGTGTTGGGCTCTGTGCTGACAGCTCAGGGCCTGGAGCCTGCTTTGGATTGTGTCTCCTTCTCTCTCTGCCTCTCTCCCCACCCTTCTCAAAAATAAATAAACATTAAAAAAAAAAAAAGAACCAATTATACAGAGCACTTAGACAGTGACTGGCACAAGGGAGGCAATACTGTTGGCTATTGCTGTTGCTAATGTTTTTCCAGGTTAATGATAGCTCCAACGCACACATCATTATTTTTGCTCCCTGCAAACCACAGTAAAACTACAGTGAACGGAATTTTTTTTTTTTTTAAAGACATAAATTCTGAAGGACAGGGAGACAGCACAAGAAATGTAACACAATTTCAGAATCAGGAATGCAGGGCAGTAACAGACTTAGCAGACCCAAGAATGTCAAGTCTCAAAGGCAGCAATGGACAATGAGGAATTACCCAATTTACAGCACTTAACCCTCAAAAGGGAAAAAAATAAAGAAGAATGGATGAAAGCTGTTAAAGCAGGAGCTAGATCCCACTTTGCTGCTCCCACACTACTGTCCTACCGCATACTTCCCCCCATTGGTCTCTTGCAAGGGTAGCACAAAGGGTCTCAGTGGGGGGGGGGCACCTGGCCCAGGTAAGCAGGACTTCTACACCAGAAGGGGGTAAGGGGCAGTGCCTAAATGCAGAAAGAATGCTGAACAGGGAGCACCCTGTCCTCTTCTCCTACCTGAGTCCCGGAACACTGCACCCAGATCCTCACCCTCTAGGCAGAAGAACAGAAGACTCTTCCTAGAAGAAAATGACCAGCCCAAGAGAAAAGAACCAGAGATCCTAAAATCAGAGGTTCCTAATAGAGAGCCCACCTGGCTCACCCTCCAGTGGAGCACTGTGTCTACAGGTCCTACCCTCGCATTCACAACTTCCAATCGGCTTTCACTCCCCCCACTCAAAACATTATGAGTTAAACAAGGTCTATCAGAAACTCAAGATAAGTTTCCAATATGGGCGATAGATAAGGTCAAAACAGATGGGGGAACAACCTGAAGGAAACGAGACGGTGAAGGGAGAAGAAAACTAGAAATAAGCGCGAATGTGTCACTAATGCCCTCAGAGATACAAGAAGTTGTATTATGTCCATGAAAAAACAGAATGTCGCAAAAAGGGAGAATGAAAAACTCAACTAAAAGGTTAGAAAATAAAGATGAGGAGATCTCCCGGAAAGTAAAGCAAAAAGAAAAATATGGAAAACATGAGAGACAAGGTAAAATTAGAGAAGCAGTTCAAGAGGTGCCACATTCAGAAAAAGAACAGAGAAAACAGAGAGAGGAAAACCTAAGGCATCTTTCATTAGAGGATACATTGTTTTTTTTATATGTACAACCAAGAAAGAAAAGCAGCCAATTAAACTACAACAGGCCATCAAGTATTAGATACATTCCAATTTCCCAGATGCTAACATGGGGGGAAAATGCATCTCAGATTCAATGAAATAAGATAGTTTCAGAAAGATCCAACTGAATTTACTCTTTGCATTTGAGTTTATAAAGTCACAACAGTGTATTTTTCAACTGCTTCATGTCTGATAAGTTGGTTTCAATGCCATTCTAAATATAAGCAGAAGTAAAAAGGGGCACGTGGGTGGCTCAATCAGTTAAGCGTCCAGTGTCGGACTTGAGCGCAGGTCATGATCTCGCGGTTTGTGAGTTCGAGCCCCGCTCTGGGCTCTGCAGTGGCAGCTCGGAGCCTGGAGCCTGCTTTGGATTCTGCGTCTCCCTCTCTCTCTGCCCCTCCCCCACTGGCACGCGCGCTCTCTCTCTCTCAAAAGGGAGTAAATAAACATTAAAAAAAATTTTTTAAAGAAATAAAAATAAAATAAGTCACGAATCTGAGAGACTATTTTTAAACTTAACATAACTCTTTCATGGGAGCAGTAAGAAAACTACATTCAAAGAATAAACTGGCAACTCAGAATTCTCAAACGCTACCGCCTATGTGCACAACAGGCACAACTAACATGATTAGTTTCTGCAGGGTGCCGTCTCATCGGCGAGCCTAAGGGGTATCAATATTCCACTCAGCGCACACGCTGTGAGCTTAACAATAGGAAGATAAAGTATTTACGTCATTTTAGATAAACATTCAGTGGGACAATGAAATGCGGCGTCTTTATATATGCCATGTTCAAGAGCTCGTTCTTCCTCCTGTCCAGCGAAGCCGGGTGCTGGCAAAAGGTAAGGGGGTGAGGAGTGGGGAGGGGAACTGCCATGCCTTGGCTACTCTGGGCTGGCCACCGGGTCAAGTACTTCCCACACGTGACCAAACGCAATCATCCTCCCAACCTCACAAGGCAGGTGAGGCTCCTTCTCAGAGGTGGTTAAGAGTAATGTACTTAAGCTAATCTGGCTCAGAGGCAGCAGGGCAGAAGTCTGAAACCAGTTAATCTCATTCTGAATCCCATACTTTCCCCACTGCATCGTCAGACCTGTCTGGTCCGAAGCTATATACAAACATAGTGTTAACACATTTCAAGTCGGGCCCAGATGAAAACAACTGGCTTGGCTTACCCGCCTTGCCGGCCGTAAATCATGCTGGGCTTGCAGGACTCACGGTTAAGCGGCAGGGTCACGAAAAGAGTTGGGATTTGGGGAAAAGGAAAAATGACAGGCAAGAGCTCCAGAGTTGAATCAGGCAGTTCAACCTGTCTAGGACTCTACCAGAGGTGAAAAGTGGGCCAATGTGTGGGGTGAATAGCAGATCTCACCAGCTAACAGGAGCTCAAGGCTGACATACAGTCACTAGACTGAAAATCTCATAAAAAGTAAAGCCTCCTCCTTTTGCTAAGATCATCCCCTCGAAATAAAGGCCCTGGCTGGGCTCTGGCCCTCCCCTTAGAGACCTGGCCGTGGCTGTGACAGTCCAGGAGGTCGTTGCCAATGTAGGCTTCCAGGACGGTCTCCCTCTGCTCTCCAGGATGGGATGTGGTCAAGCGCTAGAATAAAGAAAAAGTAACAGATCTAAGTCTTAATATGGAGAAAAATGTTCCCATACCGGGCATCTTTTAAATGGCAGTACCGGTAACCACACATTTAACCAAAGTAAATAATATCTGGGTGGGGAGGGTTAGTTACCCAGCCAACCAGTCAACTAACGAGTTACAATGTCGTATTTCCTCATGGGTGACGTAGGCATCAGCCTGCACACGTGGAATCTCCAGAGAAGTGAAGTGGTAAAATGCCCGGACTGCAAGTGTACAGATAAGGGAGAGCTCACCAATATCTAGAGAGGGTTTTGCCAGGAAGGGCCTCAAGAGCTGGCCCATAAAGGATGAGCAGACCATTAGCCACCACATGGGAATGTGAGCATGGCGGATGGGGGAGGAAGTGTGGTAAAGGTCAGGGAGGCGTGAAAATGCAGGGTGCAGGTGAGTGGAGCTCAGTGATGGGGGGGTGGACAAAGGGCGGGTGGAAGAGGGCTTGGAGCAAATGTGTTGCCAACAAATTAGACTTTCTACTATACAGACCACTGCAGCAATATTGTGTGTGTGTGCGTGTGTGTAGGGTGTAGATGCGTAGAATTTTGTATATCTTGAGAGCCGTAAGTCTCGGGTTAAGGAGGAATTTACTTCATGTCCATAGGGCTAGAAAAAAAATGTTGTGGGGCACCTGGGTGGCTCAGTCAGTTAAGCCTCTGACTTCGACTCGGGTCATGATTTTGCGGTGAGTTCGAGCCCCCGCGTCGGGCTCTGGGCTGACAGCTCAGAGCCTGGAGCCTACTTCGGATTCTGTGTCTCCCTCTCTCTCTGCCCCTCCCCTGCTCACACTGCGTCTCTCTCTCTCTCTCTCTCTCTCAAAAATAAATAAACATTAAAGAGAAAGAAAGAAAGAAGGAAAGAAAATGTCATGTGTGCAATGTGTGTGCGTGTGCACATATGGGTGTGTACAGGTATGAATTACAACACGAGAACATCACATAACTAAAGTGAGCAAATGTCCTTGCTTTTCCAGGAAGATCCTCCTAACAATCCCTGAGACCGCAGGCCTTACTTCTGGCCGAGGAGGCGCTGGGTGTGTAAAGGACCACATGGTGAGGAGACAAGAGCGGCAGACCCCCCCCAGAACCGAAAGGTGGAGGCCTCCGGAGGCAGGTGTCGCTGACAGGCTGGACCCACTGTGGCCAAGCAGGAGGCCCTGAGGGGAGAGGGCACTCTATTAAAGGCGGGTGTGCCAAGAGTGTCACATGCAGGGCTGCTGGGCTGGAGTGGGACACAGACAAAATCATAAGACACAGGTTTACTTTTCCTGACTATTCTGTGACAACGTCATTCATTCAGCCAAGGACTACCCTGTCTCACCAAGAGCCCAGCAGCACGAACTGTGAGGACGTGCCGGGCAGACAATCTAGCAGCCAAGGAAAGGGCTTGCTGACTTGAGCAGAGAGAGGCGACATCTGGGGCACGGATGGCCCCCCGAGATTACTCCCGCTGCCCACCTCGTCAGCTGAGGCAGGCATCACCACTGATCGCAGGACTCTTCCCGCTGAGGCTAGAGTCATCCTCAGAGCACGCCTCGAGACCACATTCCAGGAAGCACCACCAACCATCAGAAGAGCAAGTGAGGCGGCCTTTTTCCACCCAGAGACCGGGAAATTGCTCAAAGGCATTTTGATGGCAACATAACCTGAGATTCAGGGATCCATGAGGAGTCCGACACGATTACAGGATAAGTTAGAACGGATCATTTAAAGAGCCAACCAGCACTGGCCTAGACCTGTAGTTCTCAAAGTGTCATCTTGGGAACCCTACGGGTCCTCAAAGCCCTTTCAGGGAGCTTACAAGGTCATGATTGTTTTCATAATACTAACATACGGTTTATCTTTTTCATAGTAAATGTCTCAGAGGCTGTATGAAGGGTGACACTGTGACAAATCGAATGGGGGAGCAGATGTAAGAATCCAGCTGTCCTCCATCAGACCAGACGTTAAAGAAATTTGCAAAAATGTATAAGGATGCTGCTTTTCCTATTAATTTTTTTGCTCGGAAAATAGTTTTTTATAAAAAAGGTGTCATTTATGTTATGTTCTGGGTTCATTGTTCATCTTAAATGGAGTAATATTTAACATTTTCAGTTTTCATTTCTAATATTATAAATGTTTGTAGATAAAGTTCACATAAACTGAAGGCTTTTAGGTCCTCAGTAATTTCTGAGAGCGTAAAGGGGTCTGAGACCAAAAAGCCCGAACCACTGGCTTAACTGGGACCAGTGTGAAGACTGGGCTTTGCTTCCCTTAAAGACTGGTTCATCAGCATCCACCCTTGCTGTCTGCCCCAATGGCCACGCGGCAATGCCTGAATGCAGAAGTCTTGGTGAAGCTGTCACGTCAGAATGACTCTGGGCGCTCACACGCCGACCGCGCTGGCCAGGAGTGTGGCTCGAGACCAGGCAGCAGGGGCAGTCTTGAAACTGCATATTTTGGGGGCTCTCTCTCTCTCTCAAAATAAATAAATAAACATTAAAAAGAAAGAGAAAGAAAGAAAGAAAGAAAGAAAGAAAGAAAGAAAGAAAGAAAGAAAGAAAGAAAGAAAGAAAGAAAGAAAAAGAAAGACGGTTCCTATGTCAAATGACCGAGGGAAGGCAATGGCAACTGTGATGTCAACACAGGGGTTTTACAAAGAGGCAAGGTGATCCTGAGAGGTTGTTGGTGGCAGCAGGCAGCGTGAAGACAGATTTTTAGTAGATGGGTTACAAGATACACCTGAGCTAGCTAGCCAGCCAAGAAAACTAGCATGGCCTTTTTCCCCCTTAAGGTACGTACCCAGCGCAGAGCCTGCAACAAGAAGGCTTTCAAGCGGTCACTCCCCCAAATCAAATCCTTCTTCAGTTTCTCATAATCCAAGGAGGGCAGCAATGGGACATCCTTCAGCTTCCTACTGGGCAACACAAGTTCAAAGAGAAAGAAAAGGGCAAAAGGGCATGTTCATTATACCTCCTGAGTATCGGGACCCCGTCTCGAGCTGCACAGGCTAGCGGTGGCCCGGCTGTTTTCTGTGCTCCCGGAACTAGGTCCAGGCTTCCACAGACAGGGCTGGTTCTAGGCTCCGACCCCCCCCCCCCGGCGTCAACGAGCCCGGCTCTGTCTCTCCTGTGGTACGTACTGGGGTTTTAACATCTTCCCCAAAACGAGGAGTCCCTGCCTAACCAGGTTTAGAAACCACTACATTCCCTTTAGGCCTGGGCTCCAACCGACAGGGATGAAATCTCCTCGGAGGCCCCAGCACTTGCTGCAGCGCTCAATGTCCTCCTTAGAATCTGGAGCAAAGCCCAAAAACTATTAGCGTCAGCAGGGCCGAGCGTTCTTCCTAAAAACCCGAGGTCACTGTGCCTCTCGAACCCGAGGAACCGAACCGGGGGAAGGACGGACCGGGGTTCAGAAACACCTGTGAAGAGTCATGGTTGACCCCTGAGCAGGCGCAGGGGTGTGCCAGGAGGTAGCGCGGGTTCCCGCCTGTGAGACGGGCAGCAAGCAGGACAGTTGGCAGACCCTGGCTGAGAGCACTCCAGGCAAGCCCCGGGGGGAAGCCAGGTTTCCCAGGGTCTTGACTGTCTGCCTGGCTGAACAGGAGGGGACTAGACAGAAGGGAGGACGAGTGACAAGGGAGCGAGGCTTATGGTCTGGTTTACGGGACTGGAGCAACATTCACCTCCTCGCTTTCATCTCACACTCGTCACAGAGGCCACCACTGGGGGCCTGGGGATTCAACTCCCTGGGGAGTTATAATTAGTTTACCATAAAACAAGTAAAAACCAAAAGCAAAACAAAAATATGGTTCTCCCGATCCTGTGCACGGAACATTAATACTATTATCAACACTAACTGCACAACACTGACTGGGGGCTCAGGAGGACTTGGGTGAAAAGACGCAAAAACGAAGAGTTCTTTTTGCTTTTCACTGAAGTGTAACGGGGACACGTTATATTACTTGCAGGTAAACAGCATGATGACTCACGCACAGTGCGAGATGGTCACCGCACTGAGTCTCTCTGCCCTCTGTCACCATACCAAGTTCCCACGCCTTTTCTTGTGATGAGAACTTTGAAGTTACTTAGCAACTTGTAAATTGGCAATACAATATTATTGACTATAGTTCCTGTGCCGTCCATTACATCCCAGGACTTTTTATTTTGTAAGTGGAAGTTTGTATCTCTCGGTCTCCTTCACCTATTTCACTCGTTTCCTTAGTTTGGAAGGGTGGGATAGAAACTGAGGGAATACCTCTGGGAGACAGTGTTCAGGACCCTGTCAGTTTTCTTCATGCTCTACTGACTGAGCCAGTCGGGCACCCCTAACTGCTAGTTTAAAAAAAAATTTTTTTTTTTAATGTTTATTTATTATTGAGAGACAGAGCATGAGCAGGGGAGGGGCAGAGAGAGGAGGAGACACAGAATCCAAAGCGGGCTCCAGGCTCCGAGATGTCAGCACAGACCCTGATGCGGGGTTCGAACTCACAAACCTCGAGATGATGACCTGAGCCGAAGTCGGACACTTAACCGACTGAGTCACCAAAGTGCCCCCGTGCTAGTTTTTTTAAATGTAAAATTTTTAAAGCCAAAATGGAATCCTCTTCAAGGGCCCAGGGAAAAAGGCCAGAAAACAGGGCCACAAATGAGATCTCAGTAAACACTCCTGGGAGGAGTGTGTCCTATTTTGTACATCAAACAGTTGAGCCACGCACATGTTCACACTATTTTGACACTTATTTTCCTGAGACAGATACTACTGTGTTTAAAAATGAACACAGACTACTTTAAAAATTTCGATGACAAATGACTGGCCAGTATTCTTCAAAAGTGTCAAGGCCATGAAAAACAGAGACTAAGGAATGATTTCCAGTAAAGGAATCAGACACAACAACCACATCAACATATGATCCTGGACTGAATGCTGGACCAGACAGAGGACATAACGGAACAACTGGTAAAACGTGAGCGAAGCCTGTAGATTAGATGGTATGGTACCAGCGTTAATTCTCTGATTTTGATAACTGCCCTGGGCTTGTGTCAAATATTAACATGGGGAATCTGGGTGAAGGGTATAGGAGAATTCTTTGTACAATATCTGTAGCTCTTGAAATTATTTCAAAATGAAAAAAAGATTTTTTAATTTGAAATTTAAACCAGAACTTGTTCTAGACAAAAAAGTGCCATCTGTAAAGCCAAGTCTGAAATTGTCCTATAGCTGGGGTACTTCCTATGGCTGGAAATAGCACTTCCCTGTCACATGCGGGCCACAGTTACTCGCCCATCACGGCAATATTACCGGCTGAATTTATTGCCAACTAAGTTGCTGAGAAACCCCACATTTCTACAGTCCAGCCACTCTCCCACTGTCCAAGAAAACTGTGTCCTACCTTCTCCTTTGTCCTCTTAAGCCCCTCCACCAACCACCCCCCTTTACTCTCTGCAGGTGACCTTGCTTCTTATACCGTTGGGAATAACATTAACAAACACCCAAGGAGTTTATTAAATCCCCAGCACTGTACTAAGTGCTTTATACATATTGACTCATTTTTATCCTCACAATAATCCTATAAGAAAGTTATTATTAGTGTCATTTTACAAGTGAGGAGACTGAGGCATGGGGAAGTTACATAAGTGGTCCAAGGTCACAGAGCCAGTGGCAGAGGTGGGATTTTAGCCCCGGCAGTCTGTGCTCATAAGCATCACATTATACAGCCACCACCTGAAGGGAACAAAGTGCAGGGTCAGTGTCAGACTCAGGCAGGACTGAGGGAGGAGGCAGGCTGTGTCTCTCTCAGGTGTTTGAGTCATCTGAGAGTATCCCCCGAACTCCCATAACGAGGGGGGCTCAGGGGGCCAACAGAAGCCACTTTACTCCTCGCGCCTTTGCTAAAGGTTCTCAACTTCCTTTTACTGCAACATACATGCCCGGTGAAGCTCCCTTGCATCCGACCCCCACACGGGTGACAACCTAACTGATGTGGGTAGGAATGCTCAGGCCTAGACAAAGCTATCCTGTGGCCCTGGTCATAGTGTGAGCCAGCAGAGATCATGAAATTCAGACATTGCACCACTCTGCTGACTGCCCTATGACAGAAGATTCTATACAATATCATGGGAACAATTCAATGAATTTTTCCATTTGATGCTACCTCTCCAAAATAAGTAGAATTAATACTAAAAAATACCTCTAGTTTAATAATCTTGCTTATAATTACTGGCACTTCCTTTAATATCCAGCTAGACTGGAGGTCTAGCTAATCAAAGGCACTCCTCTAAGCTACGCTGTTAAGATGAATGTTTACTAAAGTTACTTTGAATTCTAGTTTTACCCAGGGCTGTTCTCCATAATAACAGCTCCTAAGGGCAATGACTTACCCTGGTGCCAAGGAGGCTCTTAACATGGTTGAAGCCTGGGGGTGGGGTGTGGAAACAAAAGAAGAGAGGCTGTGTTAAACAGGGAGAGCAATGCATTAATCCTAAATCACTTTACTCACATAAAATCAACAGATTTGCAAAGTTTTTGATCCCTGAGGATTCTCCAGCCATAATCATACATGATTTAAAAATTAGCCCAAACTGAAGTTAAGCAACACACTACTGATGTATTTCCCAAGCCGCCTACAACACTTGGTTCATTGTGGCTCTGCTCCAAGGAATACTCCATAAAAACATGAGTGGGTCCCCCCGGACCAAATTCAAGAGGCACTTAAAGCTGCCTAGTCGGATATCATAGAGAACAAAAGCAATGAAAGTCATTTTATTATCCTGATTTTTTCTTTACTAAGGTTTTCTCTTTGAGTATAAAAATAACATGCACTTTGTACCAAGTCAAACACTATAGAGGTGTTTATAGAAAAATCCCCCTCCCACTCCATTCCCCTTTCGTCTCATTTATAGGCCAGATCACTGCCTACTTTATGGACATTCAACATTGTTCCATTCATGGCTTGTTTTGTTTTGTTTTTGCCACTACAAACAATGCTGTATTAAACATGTACTGAAACAGACTTGAGAAACAAAAAACCAAATGCTGTGTGTGGCGTTTACTTGGACCAACTCAAACCAACTGTAAAAAAACATTTTGAGCAAATAAGGGCAATATGAATATGGACTCGCTGATACTGTGTGATACTGAAGAATTAGTGCCAATTGTATTTGGCATCATAATTATGTTTGGTTTTTGTTTTGTGAAGCCCTTAGCCGTTGGATATATACATTGAATTATTTGCAGGTAAAGTGACATAACGTTTGGACTAGGTTTGTTTTGTTTTGTTTTTTTAGTGTTTATTTTTGAGAGAGAGAGAGAGAGAGAGAGAGAGAGAGAGAGTCAGAGCGTGAGCTGGGGAGTGGCCGAAAGACAAAGGGACACAAAATCCGAAGCAGGCTCAGAGCACAGAGTCTGATGAGGGGCTTGAACCTATGAACCGTGAGATCATGACCTGAACCAAAGTCGGACGCTCAACCAACTGAGCCACCCATGCGCCCCTGGACTAGGTTTTAAGGAACTCCAGGAAAAAAAGTTAAGTAGAGGAGAAGACAAGAAATCTCAGCCCTCCATAGAGCCATTCTTGAAGGGGCAGGTGGTGGCACTCAATCCTCTCTGTGTCACAACAGCTCTCAAATGGTCATTATCCACACTTAGCACACTGAACTGTGACAATTTTACAATTATTTCTGTGCCTTTCTCCTTCAGTAGACATGGAGTTCTGTAACCCTCAATATATGTACCCAGCACCTGCTACAGTGCCTGGACATACAGAGGCACGTGATCAAATTTAATGAATGAATGAATGAAGACTGATCTCCCCAAATGGGCTCTCCAGAATCCTTGACTAATTTAATAAATTTAATAAACTGGCCCTGGCTGAGAACTCCGGTCTCTACTGCTTCTACTGTGTAGTATTTACAGGCCACACAGATCCCCATCTTGGAGACAGCAAACCTCATTTTTAAATGGCTCATGACCATGTTTTATATTTTTTAACCCTTGACTTTTTTTGGTAATTAACGGAAATGCCTATTTCTGTCATTGGCTTAAATAGCAAGTAGCTCAGAAAATAAGTTTGAAATGTCATCTAAATTACTCATCCAACACATTAAGAAGACTAAGAAGCCAAAACAGTGAGTCAAATAAGGGCATAACCATGTTAAAATATCAGGCTAATGTATACACAAAATAAAGATATTTTTAAATCAGTGTTGTCGACTAATCATATATCCACAAATAAAATTCATCAACACCACCCCTTTCTTCAGTTAAGAAAATGTTTTCTATCATTTATTTTAAAAAGATTTTAAGTAATCTCTACACCCAACATGGGACTCAAACAAACAACCCCGAGATCAAGCGTCACATGCTTTTCTGACTGAGCCAGCTAGGCACCCCCTTTCTATCTTTTAAAACAGCGTTTCTCTTTTGCTAAACTCTGTAGCATTCTATTTGCCCTGTGAAGAAATTAATTGAAAAACACTAATAACTAAAAAGGCAGTGTGTTAAACATTACTGAGATTTTATTATCCAATCAAGTAAAAACAAAAAACAAAAAAACCCCGAAAAGATGAGCTGGGGGAAGAAAGGCCCTGCATGCTCTTAAAGAGAGAGGACTTTGTGCTATTTCATTCATTCAGTGAGTCCTTACTGATTCCCTCCCACCTGCTGGGTCTCGGTGAGGCACAGAGATACCCCAGTGAAAAAAGCAAAGCCCCCTTCTCAGAGAGCTTACAATCCAATGGGGAGAGTCAATGATCAATAATTCTCAGTGCCTTATTGGCAAGTGGTGGCAGTAACGGCCCCATTGGATGTGGACCCCCAAGAGAGCACACAGAAAGAGCACTGCTCCCCCTTCCTTTCTGCCTATCGATGCAGACCCTCCCCTCCCCCCCCCCCCCCCCACAGGGCTGGCAGAGCTGGGAAGTACTGAGCTCTGTTTTAAGTTATGAAGTTGGTATTGACCTTAACAGTGATACCTGAGGATAAACTTGCCCAGGGAATGGAGAACTCACAATAGGATATATCTATCTCTATATAGATATATATATCTACCTATATAGATCTATCTATATATAGCTGCTGCTTCCTACCCGCTGTACGGAGGTATTAATAGTAACACTCAAGCACCAAAGGGGCTGTGCTCCAATCTTCTGACCAAACCTTACTTTGGACTAGATTTCTAAAAGTCATTGCCACCAACCGTGGGTGCTGCTCTGTGTGTAGCCAGTGTGGACGGCAAAGAAAAACTCAGGAGGAGAAAGACGGGAGAAGCTCCAGGGTCATCAGTCACAGTCGGAATAATAATAATTTCTCTCACGAGCTAACAATGGATTGTGGACATCGATGGACAAGCGCCAGAATGGATCCCCTTGCCAAGGAGTTGCCAAAGAGGCCCTGATGCAGCCCCACTGGGCACTGTGTGATTTCCAGACCTTCTGTTGGGAGCTTCCGGAAAGGCCTCTGTGGGCGGGGAGCACCAGAGGGAAGCCATGTGCTCCATGGCAGACAGGTGAATGGACAGGGGGTGGTCTCCCATCTGAGGAAGCACAGTATGAACCCTTCAAAGTGCAGGTGTAAGCCCGCAGAACGAATATCCTGAGCCATCAATTCTTCACTGAGCACCTACATTGTGCCAGGCTCAGGGCAAGGCTCTCGGGACTCCCTGAATATGCGAGAAAGGAATTTCTGCCCACGCAGAGATAACACGGCAGCGTCATGCCTCCATCGCTGCTCCGCTGCGGGCGAGGCACCTGCGCCCGGACCTCTCAGCTGTGACTGCTCTCGAAGCCAGGGGTCACGCGGTGGGGGCGAGGACGTACAACAGCAGGATGAGGAGCTCTGCCAGGACATGTGACGTCAGACAGTGTTTCGAGAATGCAGTATGAGGTGTAACGTGACGAAGCGTCCCTTGGTCAAAAGCGTCTGCAGACGTGCCGGCCGGACTCTTCAAGGGTCTTCAGCGTCTCAGAACACAGCACATCTCAAACTTAATACATCAGCGGCTGGCTCTGGGGACGGGGAAAGGCTGTGGGATTAGTGCTTCTAGGCACTTGCTCTGGAAAAGGCTGTTCCACAGGCAGGCGCGTGCAGCCCCGGAGGGTGGGAGAGAAGGGGCCGTGGCTTGAAGCCCACAGCAGCCGCCGAGCCCTGACTTCGTGGAAGGCACCGTTTGGGGCTGGAAACCTAAGGCCAGGCCCACTTGCCCCCAGCCTCCCTCCCAGGCCCTGGGACAACAGCCGGACAGCTGGACAGCTGAATGGTGAAGGCAGGCCCCTCTGGCGAGCGGCCTCAGGGAGAGGTGACCTGGAAGAGGTCAAACAACCACAGTGGGAGGCATGAGGAAACGCCTTAGCCACGGGACAGAAGAGGCCACAGGAGGCGGGAGGCCGCCACAACCAGCTGTGGAACAGGAAGGGGTGCTTGCACAACACGGGACTGCAGGGGGAAACGCAGGAGGGGAGGCTGAGCTGGAACACAGTGCCCATTTGGGAATGGTGCTAGGTATGTATGTGGAGTGGGAGTGCCCCGGTTTCTGAAAGTGCCAGTCACGTCCTCCAAAACTTCTCGGGCAGGAGCCTCTCCGGGCCACTGAGGGCCTCATCCTTGGCCCTGCCTCAGCACCCTGTAGCCTGTGGGCATCTGAGGTGGGGGGGGGGGGGGCGGGGTGGCTAGGCAAGGTGCACGGCAACACGCCCCCGTGGGGAGGTGCCGGGGACGGTGCTGGGGCCTCTTGGGCTTTCTGTGAGCACAGCTGAACATGGAGAGGGATGGGCCTTGGGTCACAGAAGGCTGTGCACCCCACGCTGAGCACTTGGGACCTGGGTCAATGACAGGTATTAAGCAAGACAGTAACATGATCGATGACTGGATGTACCTAAATCCTTCCCGAAACTTGAGGGCATAAATAAATAAAACACAACCAGAAAGGTCACCCCTGCACTTGTGTGGAGTATCAGCCAGGCAAGAGCTCAGAGACTGAGACCGGTTAGGAAACGTTGCTTTAGCCAGGACAGAAAGAGGAAGAGCCTCAACAAACCCAAATCAACGAAGAGGTGGGGCAGGAGGGAGGAAGCCACTCAGATCCCAAGGACAGCCTGACCATGGGGCAAAAGAGAGGGAAGAGGTTTCGATGATTCCCAGGTGTTCTCTGGAGTGTCATTCACCGAGACAGGAAGCACAGGAGGGGAGACCACCTGTTTGGAGGAAAGGACGAGCCTGCTTTTGGACACGGAAATGATGTGCTGGTCACACATTCACAGAGAAAAGGCTCGTGAGTCTGGGTCTGGAAGTCAGAAGAAAAATCTGAGCTAACGGTACGTTCTCTGCCAATCATGGTCCCAGCAAGTGGCTGAGATCAGAGGTGGTCCATCCTCACATCACCAGGGTCAGTTCAGGTACACGATGGGCACTGGGCACGAGGTGTGGCAGGGAGAGGTGAGCGAGGACGGCAACTCCTCCTCAAGACAGTGAGCACTAGACCCAGAAAGCCTGCCTGAGATGCAGTGGCGACGCCGACAAAGGGCAGGCATCTCGCCAAGACTTCAGAAAGCTATGGAATGGAGAACGTAAGGGCTGAAGGTGCCGAACTTCAAGCCAGAGCCATCGTCCGCACGACAGGAAGCTGTAGGAAGCACCCTCCTCGGCAGGAGCATGCCACGGCAACGTTTCCTGAGCAACTGCACGAGGCCACCCCGAGAAAGGGTCACCGCCACGTCCCGGCGCCTTGTAGGGTTTTAGCACTAAGAAAGATGGCTGATTTTGAAGTAAATGCTTTCTAAGATTCACGTGTCTGGGGTCTTGAATATATAGAATGCAATCACACCTGGTGGTATTTTAACTTATTCTCCCAATGCGGTTTCCTTGGGAGTTTTGAGAAAAGGGTTAATTCCCAAGTGGGCCGTTTTTCCAAATAAGGATGCATTTAAAGGGAAACCTCCCCAGCCAATGAACCCCAAAATGCACAGGTACCACTAGGAGGGGCTTGGGATTCGCTCACGGGGCTATGCCCCGGACTCTGTATCATGGTCAGCTCATCCCCAGCCCCACTCTTGCCCTGGGCTGGACGCTGCCTCTCCCGCATCAGCCCCGGTGCTCCTTTCCTGGGGTGTCTCTGCATTCATGCCTGCCCAGCACACACAGAGGAGTAAGGAGAGAGACAAACCATGGCGCTTTCACAGGCTGTTCTGTGCCATACAAAGGCGTGTGCTGCCTCACTACTGGAAGCAGCAAAAAATGGAAAAGCCACTTTGAGGTTTACCAGAGGAACGGTCAAATGTATCGTGTTAAAACTCTAAAAGATAAGGAAAAGATGAGTAAACCCAGAAGGACGCAGAAAATTCTTTAAAATGTACCAAGTTCAAAGAGACAGTTGCAGAGTGAACTGTAAAATAAACACCTTAATTCTACAGAACTTTTAAAGGTCTGGAAGGAAGAAGAGGAAGCAGTCAACAGGGTTACCTATGGAGGGAGAGGAGATGGGGTGAGTGTGAGGGAGACGTGGGGTTTATGTTTACTTTACTATTAGATTGTTATGTATTTTCCAGTGAACACATTTGTGTATCGGTTGTGCAGTCTTAGAAAACAGGGGCACCTGGGTGGCTAAGTCGGTTAAGCATCCGGCTCTTGATTTCAGCTCAGGTCATGATCTCGTGGTTTGAGTTCGAGCCCTGCGTTGGCTCTGTGCTAACAGTGCAGAGCCTGCTTGAGGTTCGCCCGCTCTCTCTCTCTCTCTCTCTCTGCCCCTCCCCTGCTCTCTTTCTCTCTCTCAAAAAATAAATACACTAAAAAAGAAAAAAAAGAAAACAAAAAATCCCTACCACTTGTGCCCTGAGGGAGAAGCTTCTCTTCTTGCGATTATCAGATGACTGAGAATATAGAATCAGATTTATCTTGTATCCCGGCGGATACTCAGCCCCATAGTTTGGAGCCGGAGTTGGTGAGGACTGAAGAATGACGCACCTGGGGTTGGGGTGGCGACAGGCAATCAAGCTAGAAGAGGTCACCTGGGAGAGTTCTCTTTCCAAAAAATCAATCCCGTCATTATTAGTCCTGGGAACATCTGGATTTGACCGCCAGCTCCGCTAATGTGAGTGGAGGTTCAGACACAGTTCTCTGGGCATGAACTAGGCCCCACTCTCGGCATCTCCTCTGCAGGGTCCTGCACCAGCATAATCCCCCTGCTGCAGGGCTGACTTCCTGGATTGGTGGGTTTGGGAGTGGACTGGGCATGCACCGACCTGCTCCCTGCTTCCCCAGAGGGAATAAGCGCCCCCCATCCCCCCAGGGAGCAGAGGTCAGTCCTGCAGGTCCCCGCCGCCTGTGGTGCTGGTGGAGGAGAGGGGCTTGGCCAGAGCTGGACGTGACTGGGTAGTCACATTTCTCGAATTCCAGGATTTAAATGCAGGACGCCCATCTGTCTACAAATAAAATCCACATTCTCCCGTATAAGCTTCATCAGAGTTGACGGCAATATTGTCAGCTCCTCTTTCCTTTGTTCTTTTGTCCTACTTTTCAAGTGGTTCAGAACTCAGGGGTCAGAAGAGTGTTATTTACTGAGTCCTGAACTTTCAACAGCGAGACAGGTTGCAGAGGCCAGATTCTTAACAGCCAGATTTAAAAACCAGTATCAAATGTACTAAACTTTATGGATACCAGCAGTGCTGTGATGGGCCTGGCCCAGCTCCTTTACAGAGGACAGTGAATTCAAACACTCAAGGTCGACCGACACTGAGGAGGAGCTGATCAAGGATCACGCTAAAAAGGAAGCTGATTCATGCCTACCTCTTTATCTTGAAACTGATGGCATTCTGTTCGGACCTAGCATAGAACTTATGGTCCTGGCAAGTAAGAAAGCAATGCGTCTCTTCTCAATCCTACTGTTCGACCACGAGGCACCCCTCTAAACTGCACCCTCATTTCCTCTCCATCCCTTATAAATCTGATATTATGTATGGACTGCAGACATCTTAGTCCACCACTGTTATACTTTTCCAACAATGTTCTACTTTTGCAATGACTCATATCCACTCTTTATCGTCTAGAGAAATCTATGGGAATAATAAAAGACTGTTTGTAGCTTTTATTGTCTGTTCCTAAGTCAGTGACTCAGAGGAAAAAAATGGTTAGGAAGTAAGACAAGCAGAGCTCATGATCTCTCCTCTGGTTTCTAAGGCCTGGAATCTCTACCTTAATACAACTGTAAGCAGGAAGGACGGTAGCAGTAGTCTGTTGACAAAAAATTAATGTCTCATGGGACAAAATATCAGCTATGGTGTGCCTCCCTCCCTTTTTTAAACTGCTCCTTATTAACATGATATCCATTTTAAATAAGCCGGATGCATCACTCTGACAACAGAAAATGGAAATATAAGGATACCTGTATGTGTAGATAGGATGGGATTTTATAACACAGACCTGAAAAACACAAAGTATTTGCTGAACTAATAAGTGTAAGGCAGGGAGGAAAGGAATGGCTCTATTAGACACAGACCCTGCTATGCTAATTACTGCCAGAAAGCCATCATTTTTGGTAAGCTCTGCTCTTAGCTGACTTACAGCTAAGCATACAGGGTACACACAGGGTCAACTCAGCCAGTCCTCAGGGATGTGGCTTGAAGCTCCTCATCCTGGAGGGCCCTAAGGGAAGTAAAATTTTTTAAATGGTTATTTATTTTTGAGAGAGAGAGAGAGACTCTGTGTATATGTGTGTGTGAGTGGGGGAGAGGTAGAGAGAGAGGGGGGACAGAGGATCCGAAGTGGGCTCTGTGCCGAAAGCAGACAGCCCTAGGCGGGGCTCGAACTCATGAACCGTGAGATCATGACCTGAGCCAAAGTTGGACCTTTAACCAGCGGAGCCACCCAGGCACCCGGGGCAGTTAATTTTCTGAAACTCCGATGTCTCTGCGTGCTTTACTGACATTTAAAAATGGTGGATTCCCCACCGCCACACACTCACAAATGGCTGGTTCCCGAAGTTCTCTGCAGGCTACAATCCCCGGGGCCGCATCCTAAAGCACAGACTGTGCAGCTTCTATAACCACGTGCCCATGTGTGGTGCAGCCACCACAACCAACAGCTCTACAAGACTTCTGTGAGCAGCTGGGCGATGGGATCAAGGACACTCGCTCTCCACCATGTTACTGTGTCCTTTCTGTGAAGATCCACAACAAAGCTGACAGTCTAAAGGGCACAGAGAGCGCATCAGTGGCACAGGAATGGTCTGTTTGGGGAACATGACTCGCGGGGACTCACTTCACTGCTGGGCTTCCTAGGTTGCGTGTGCAGGCCGTATGTTGTCTTAGATGCAGTGAAATACACAAATATATGCAATAAACATTACATAAGCATCTCTCTTTCCTCCTAAGTATATCATGTAACTGCTCACATGCCCCTGTTGCACGGGCCGCTAGGAAGCTCAGAGCTGGGTGTGTGCCTGCTTCTGCGGCCATACAGCAGCTTCTGTTTTGTACTAGCCGTAGCCATGGCTTACTTGTGTTGTCCTACCCTCATTTTCTCTTAACCACCATTTCTGCCCCTCTCCCTGCCACCCCGACCCCAGCATTACTGAGATGTAGTTGACATATAATACTGTGTACTTTTAAGGTGTACAAAGTGATGAATTGATACATGTATACATTGTGAAATGATTTCCACAACAAGGTTAGTTAACACATCCATCATTTCACATACTTTTTTGTGTGTGGTGAGAATGTTAAGATCTACTTTCTTAGTAACTTTCCAGTATATAACACTGTTAACTATAGCCACCATGCTATCCATTACATCCCCAGAACTTATTCATCTGATAACCAAAAGTTACACCCTTTGACCAACATCTCCCACCTCCCCCACCTCCCAGCCCCTGGCAACCACTACTTTACTTTCTGTTTCCGTGAGTTCTAACCACAATTTATTTCTTTCCAATTTCTCATATTTGTGTTTTCTCAATAGGCTGCTTCAAACCGACTTGAGAATGAGGTAGCTTAGAAATTTTTTCTTAATAACTAAAAAATGTCTCTGTTTATGAAGACCCTAATATTAATGTGCAGACCCTTCTTCCCCTTAATTAAAAGCTGTGGCTCTGACCCATGGTGGCCGGGGGGGGGGGGGGGGGGGAGGCGGCTCAGGATCCCCTGGTGCTTTCTTCCCAATTGTACAGATCTGGCTCTACCATTCAGCCTGGGGCCCAGGCAACAGGCTGGGGTGAGCCCCAGGAACACGGGTTCGAGACCTTTGAAAACATCCTGAGGAGACATGGGTATACTCATGGTTAAGAACCCCAACTCAACACCATCTGCCTCCAGATGAGCTATATCTTAAGGACATGATATCACCTATGTAATATTTTGCCTTGGGATGCAAACCCTGAATCGAATAGTGAGAAAATATGAAACACTAAAAGAGAAATGTCCTGTTTTTTTAAACGGGGGAACAACTGACAAAATTGGAAAATGCACAGATTAGGTAAGAGTATCATAAAATATTAAACTTACTGAAGTGGATCCTTGTACATGAGAATACTTCTAGTAAGAAATTAACTCTACACTGAAGTATTTAGGAGTAAAAGGCCATGGTATATGTAATTTATTCTCAAATGGCTCAGAAAGCAAACTGTGTGTGTGTGTGTGTGTGTGTGTGTGTGTGTGTGTGTGTGAGTGTGCCTGTGTGTGTCCGTGTGTGTGTAGAGAAAGTAGACAAATGGGTAAAATGCCAACAGTCACCGAATCTGGGTAAAGGGTATACGAGCGTCCTTTGTGCTATTTTTGCGATTTCCTCTAAGTTTGTAGTTATTCCAAGGAAAAAGTTAAATGAGAAAAAGAAGAGAGTGCCTGCTTCGACTGTATAGCTTCCAATATGGCAGTAATTTCTTAAAAAAAGAAAGACGTTTCCTTCCTTTCCTATTGATTTGATAACTGTTACCAGCCCTTGGCACCAAAGGGCTCCAAATGGAAGAGCAGACCGTGCCTCTCTCCCACCACGCCTAGGAGGCCAGCTCCCAGCTGCTCCCTCTTCAAACACAGCGTCCTTTTCCTTCTGGGAGTTTACGGATCCCTGAAGCCAGCTGAAATGCAGATTCCTGAATGTTATTTTCCGTCGCCCTTTCATTTTTTGTTGTTGTTTTTGTTAGGCTAAAGTCTATTAGATCATGATCTGAGCTGAAGTTGGATGCCCAACGACTGAGCCACCCAGGCGCGCCTAGGCTAGTTTTAAATTCGGGGCGCAGACCCGGGGCACAGAGCCTTACCGTCCCAGGCCGCGTGAAGTCCACGCTGTGGGCCAGGCTCTGTCGCATCTGGTTACTGAAGAGGCGGACGCATACGCTCTGCAGGTACTCCGGCGTGATCTGCAAAGAGGACAGGAGGGCGGCTGGTGAGAGGCACGAACTCCCCCCTCCCCCAGGGACAGCAGGGGCCCCAGCAATGATCAGAGCTGTCCCTTGTTGGGCTTTCTGGAAGGTACAGAGATGGAATTTTGCGTTAACCCAGGGGTTCTTGGGCACTAAAGCCCTGAGCCTGACAGAAAAAAACTGCTAACGTGCTACAGGTATGATCACGGCCTGTCATATTTTAAATTACCTAATTCCAGTAGAGGTACTCCCACTGTCACGCAAAAGGAACGGACTTTAAACCGTTTGTGCGGGCGTGTATGAATTCAAGCAATCAAGTCAATCAGGGGGCCAACAGGGTGGTAGAAAGAATGCTAGCCTTCAAATCTAAAGATCTGGGCTCAAGTCCCGGACTTGGGAAAACCAGCAGCTCCGCCCCTTGCCTTGTGACCTGTCGAGTGAAATGAACTATGTCTGCCTCTGTGGGTCATGGTGACAGGGTGAACGAGATGACACGTATGCCTGGCACATGCCAGGTGGCTGGGTACGTGCTTACTGAATGAATGACGGAGGCACTTGTATCGAGTGCCTGTGGGCGGGAGTCTGCTGCCGTCCCGTCAATGCCACTCTATTCTGGCCTTTCTGGCTGCTTCTCTCACCGGCTCATTAGCTACTGTGACTCAGGACTGGCTTACAGCCTCTCAGGTAGTAATCTCAGGATCTGTTCTTTTTCATTTTACATCTTTTCTTTTTATAAAAAGAATGCACCTTCCAAATGCACAAGTGTCCCAACCTCTCCCCAGTCCCATCCTTCCCTACAAACCAATCCCTGGAGGTAACTATTAACCGCTTTGCTCTCTTCCAGGCTTTTTTCTATGCCTGACAGTGGGAGGGAAACCTCCCTTTCCTCAGCCTCCTGATGCCGAGTGGTGACCCCCCACACGGTCACGTGACTGGCCGCTACCCCACCCTTACTCTGTCCCCACGTGAGGCCCCCTCCACCCATTCATGGGTTAGAAAGCACCGGGAACGTGGACCGCATCCTCTCCTCTCCTTGGGGGACTCCGTCTACCCACTGGAAACTTCTGGTCTGCTTCAGACACACCAAAGGCCCTGTCCATCCATGGCAGATGTCTCTGCTCATCCCTTGACACTCAGCTCTGTGCGAAGCGACTCAGACAAAGCAGCACCCCATCTCCAGGGGGCACATCCCCCATCAGCCCACGTCCGTTTCCTCTGAATGTCCACAGTATCGAAAAGTAAAGGTTCCTTTTTCATCCTGTATTTTTAACCTTTCCTTTTACGACTTTTCATTATCTACAACCTAAAAACACATCCAAATATATTTCATATTTAAAAAGTACCTTCCCCTTCCTCCACCCTAGGTCTCCACCTATCAACCACCCTCCCAGTATTCTTCCTTCACAGCCAAGGTGCTCGAGAGAACAGCCCACATTTCCTGTCTCACTTCCCCTGGCCCTCCCAAAACGCTGCAATTAGGCTTCTAGACGCATCATTCTGTGGAAACTTACGTGGCAAAGGCCATCACCACTGACCTTCTATTATGTCAAAATCATTGGGCACTTTTCAGTTCTAGTCTTCTAAAGTATTCGGTGGCTTCCGAGACTTTGCATAAACTCTTTACTCCTGAAACTGTTTTCTCCTTTGACTTCTGGAATTGCTACCAGAACCAATTCTTTAACAAGCAAATTTGACTATGTCACTTTCTTGCTTAAAACAGGTGAATGAGGAAAGGACACAAATAGACAGTAGACTAAGTATAAAGGGCCAACAAATATATGAAAATATATTCAGCCTCATGCATAATTAAAGAAACGCAAATTGAAACATTCAGAACACCAAGTTTTACTTCCCAAACTGGGAAAGAGTTCAAAGTATAATCATGTCTAGTGTTGGCAAGTGTGTGGAGACATAAACACAGATACAGATAAACCCCCAGGGATTTGGGTAGACGTCGCTGAAGTCTCAGGAGAAATCATTTGGCAACATTTATCAAAATGTTAATGCCCATAACCTTTGACCTAACTATTCCACACTTAGGATCTTACCTTACCTGTTTTCAAAGGTATACAGTATATAGAAGAATGTTCATTGGCACATTTTTTTGTTATAGCAAACAAAATCTATACGTTCACCATCAGATATCTGACGGATTATAATTCACTCTTACAATGGCATAATGTACAAGCCTAGAAAGGAATGAGGGCTATGTGGCCATGTGGAAAGATCTCCAAGATATACCGAAAGTAAAATAGCGAGTTTCAGAAGAATAATGGGTCATATGATCCCAAGTATACGTAGGCCGCATGCAGACATGCACACACACACACGCCTATGCCTAGAAATGTTCTAAAATAAGACACAAGCAAATGTTAATCTTGAATACCAATAAAGAAGTGACACTAAGAAACCGTGTGGGAGGGGGCTTTTGCTCCTTACTATAGACTACTCTGACTTGTTCCAATTTGTTACCACAAACGTGTATTTTTTTTTACATTAAAAACAAGCCAGTTATAGGGGGGCCTGGGTGGCTCAGTTGGCTATGCATCTGACTTCCACTCAGGTCATGATCTTGCGGTTCATGGGTTCGAGACCCGCGTCAGGCTCTGTGCTGACAGCTGGGAGCCTGGAGCCTGCTTCCTGCTTCCGATTCTGTGTCTCCCTCCCTCTCTGCCCCTCCCCTGCTCACGTTCTGTCTCTCTCTCTTTCTCTCTCTCAAAAATAAACATTAAAAACAAACAAACAAACAAAAACAAGCCAGTTACAAGTCTAGTCCCCGCCCCTGCCGCCCCGCCCCATCTCTCCCTGCCTGGTGGTCTGCGGGCCTCTCGCGCACTCCAGCAGGAGCTCACGTGCCCATCTCTGGTCACCATGCCACCCCTGATGTCACATCAACTCTGGCTGTAAGAGGCACACCAGGATTCTGGTAGCTATGTTTTAATAGGAGAGAAGGCAAAGGAAGGCAAATACTTTTCTTTTTATTTATTTCTGTATTGTTTGAACCTCCTAATCACGGGCATGTCTTTGTCAACAGAGGTTATAGAAGCCATGTTTGTTTTCTTTCTGATACTTTTCTGTATTAATGTCAACACATGCTATTATTAAACCTGAAAAAAAACCAGTTAATTTAAAAAGTCCATTTTTTAAGGTATATATTTCAAAAGCCCCTCACTAACTACAGGACAAATCAAGGGCTCCTAAGCATGATCTACAAACCTCCCCATGATCTTTACTGGCCTATCCTCTCTGCATCCTCTTTCAGCATGTGGCCACCACCCCAGCTAATGGCCGTACCAGGCAACTTTCAGCAGTGTGCGGGCTATGATTTCACACGAACAGAGAGGTTTTCAGCGCAGGATACTAAAACATACTAAAAAGCTACTATAGTAAAAAACACAATGCATTAGTAGCTTAAGAATAGCCAGATCAATGGAAAAAATTAAAATCCCATTACATGATAAAGGTAGCCATTCAAATTAGTGAGGAAAGAAGTAAATAGTTCTGGCTCAAATGGTTATCTTTTTTTCTGGTGGGGGGGATAAATTTCTTTCTTAAATCATCTATCAAAATAAATTCCTTGTGGATTAAAGATTTAAAAGTAAAATTAAAACAAAACAAAACAAAACAACCAACAGAAAAAAATTAATGTGAATATTCCAGCTCCTTTAGTGGGAAAAGCTCCTTTATTAACACTTTGAAAAGGCAGGATGAACGAAGGGAAAAACTGATAAAATGATTTGACGATATAAACATGTCAATTTTACTAACTTAAGAAACACTAATTTAAAAACCAAAAAGCAAACTAAGGAAAACATTTACCAAAGATGAATTCTGAATGGCCTGTGTCTTAACAGGGATGCCCACAGCTGTAGTCCTGATTTCCCCCAAACCTGTTCTACCCCAGGCCTTCCCCATCGTGGCCGGAGGCACCACTGCCCTCCCACAGCTTAGGCCAAAAACCTGGAGTCATGCTTGACCCCCAAACCCCCGCCCAGGTCCAATCCAGCACAAAACACTATCGGCTCTATCTCATAACACACCCAGAGGGGCACCTCTCTGGCTCTGGCTGCCATCACCACCACCACCACCAGGTCTCCCCTAGTGACCGCAAGCCCCTCCTGCCGGTCTCCCTGGTTCCTCCAGGCCTCCGAGGACCGTTGTAAAACAAAGGCAGGTAATCCTTCCACAGCATGCCAGACCACGCCACCCCCCTATTCCGCTCCCCAGTTTACTCATAGTAGAGCCACATCCTAACGATGGTCCTCGGGGCCCTGACCTGCTGGGTGCCGCTCCCTGTCCTTCACTGGGAGAGGCACACGAGAGGCACACTTCTGCTTTTGGTCCTTTGCATCCTCTTCCTTTGGCCTAGAATTCTGGGAGAATCCCAGAGGGCTGCGAAACGAATTCCCTTACCTCTTCCAGTGCAGCTCCCCCTGCCTGCCTAGTTAAAATTGTCCCCTGTCCATAGACATACGTACTCTGATCCCCTCCGCCCCGTTCCTTTTTTTCCTCACAACGCTTGTCATTTTCTAACACACGACGATGTCATTTATTATCTACTGCTTATATTTACTACTTATTATTCTCGCCCCTACTGGAACGTATGCTCCCTGAGGTCAGGGATCTTTGTTTTGTTGTCTGATGTATCCCACAGGCCTAGAACGGGGAAGGCCTGGCACATAGTAAGCTTGCAATAAATCTGCATTCAATGAATGAGAGAAGCATATAAAAAACGTTCACTGTCATGTGGAAACAATGTGAGGTACATTTCAATCCTGAGACACTACTTCTCAAGGACAAATTTACAAATACAAATACAAATGTTGCAACAAATACAGGTGTCCTTTTAATACACAAAGACAGGACTGGCAAGGATATAAAGATAAGGACTCCCAGTGGAACCAGACCAGCAAAACCTTCCTGGAGCACCTTAGCACAGATTGCAACCTCGAAAATCAACTTTAAAAAAATATAACAGGGGCATCTGGCTGGCTCAGTCAGTGGAGCATATGACTCTTGATCCTGGAGTTGTGAGTTTCAGCCCATGTTGGGTGTAGAGATTACTTAAAATGAAATCTTAAAAAATAAATAAATAAATAAAATTTAAAAATATAAAACATAGCAGAGGCTCACCTCCTCCCACTATGTTTATAATTTATGAAAGTGAAAAGCTGGAAACAACCTCGATGTCCAACCTGGACATTAATACGAAGCGCAGCACTGCTACACGATGGACTTGAGCCGCTAACGGTGAGGCTTGTCGAACACCTCATGTCTTCAAGAATGCACGATGCGGTATTAAGGAAAATAGAAAACTTTGCCTGAACCAGAGTCCGTCTAGTGCAGCCAAGCACTGCGACAAATGTGGAATGTTAACAAGTGTTGTTACTAAGTGACACGATTGCAGGTAATTTTAATCGTATTTTTGCACAGTTCTCTGTTTTTAAAATTTTCTATAATACATATTATTTTATAGTCATATTTCTAAGTCACTAAAAAATTTTTATTTTATTTTTTAAGTAATGTCTACACTGAACCTGGGGCTTAAACTCATGACCCTGAGATCAAGAGTCACATGCTCTACCAACTGAGCCAGCCAGGTGTCCTTTTAATACACGACCTTACACCGGCAATAAAATTATACAGAACCTAACATACACACAAGAGCACAAAACTGGAGAAATCAGAATAAGATCAATAGACTGGATCAATGTCAATGTTCTGGTTGTGGTACTGCAACCTAGTTATGCAAAATGTTACTCTTGGGGGAAACTGGGCAAAGCGTGCCAAGCCTCTCTGCATTATTTCTTAAAATTGCATGTGCTAATTATTCCACTTTTATTTTTTTTTTAATTTTTTTTAATGTTTATTTATTTTTGAGACAGGGAGAGACAGCATGAATGGGGGAGGGTCAGAGAGAGAGGGAGACACAGAATCCGAAACAGGCTCCAGGCTCTGAGCTGTCAGCACAGAGCCCGACGTGGGGCTCGAAGTCACGGACCGCGAGATCATGACCTGAGCAGAAGTCGGACGCTTAACCGACTGAGCCACCCAGGTGCCCCAAATTATTCCACTTTTAAAGAAAATGTACATTTCTACAAAGGGATTTTATTACACTTCTAATTTTTTAGTAAGTGAAACACTAGAGTCATTCCTATTAAAGTCAGGAATAAGACAAGGAGGCCCATTATTCGATAATGTCCCGTAGTCAACAATGCCACTATGCGAAGGAAAAAAAGTCATTACAAATAATGAAAACATAATATAAAACAAAACAATCAGTATCTGAAGATGATATGACTGCCAGTCTAGAATACAGAGGTATCAATCAACAGAATCTATCAGATTAATAGAGTTCAGAAAGGTGGCTAGATATAAAATCAATATGTGAAAATCTGTAACTTTCTTTTATAGCAGCAGTATATTTCCCCCTCGTTTTTATGCCACTCCGTATTATTTTTTTCTGTTGCCAGACAATTTACCGTTTGCCAACGTGAAGAGTAAGGTAGAGAAATAAAGATGTCAGGAAAGACGGACAAAATACTATGGGCAGCACAATCATGGGCATGGAACGTTGGCGTGGTCTCCTTTGTACGTCTGGCTTTGTGAAGCACGGGGGCAGGTGTCACTGGCCGGAAGAGGCCAGGAATCCCATTAACACAGCCCAGGCCCTCAACACTGCTTTAGCTCCAAACAGACACGCAAGCAGGTGCGGATCTTCCTTACCATCTTGCCACTGACCGTGGCCTCCAGGGAATCCACCAGCTCTGCCGTGACCCCGATGAGATTGTGGTAGTCTGCCTGGATCTTATTGTACCGCTTCAGGTACGTCATTGACCTACGCTCGGCTTCTATCAGCTGCTGGTGGAGCTGCTGCGACATTTCTAGGAAGACGATTTACATTAAAGCAAAACAAACCAAAACAACAGTAAAAACAAAACAAAAAAAACCCACAAAATAAAAAATATACTCTTCTCAAGGCAGTATTGTGCCTGCTTTCAGAATGTTCTGCAGTCACAATGAACTTGATATTATTCGTGTTTAACACTTTCCTTCTGGGGCACTTGGGTGGCTCCATCAGTTGGGTATCTGACTTCGACCCAGGTCATGATCTCACGGCTGTGAGTTCGAGCCCCACATCGGGCTCTGTGCTGGCAGCTCAGAGCCTGGAGCCTGCTTCGGATTCTGTGTCTCCCTCTCTCTCTGCCCCTCTCCTGCTCACTCTCTGTCTCTCTCTCCTTCAAAAATAAATAAATATTAAAAAAAACACAACACTTTACTTCTATTTCCTGACACATTTAATTACAAAGTGCTTTGTGACCACTGATTTTCAATTTCTGGTCTCTGGTAGTTCAACTGAATCGTCACTGGTTTTCCTCACACAATCTATTTCCTTGACTGAGCCCCATGCAATTTCTTGTAGTTGCTCTCTCTGTGTAAAAGACACAAACTCAGTATTTCTTCCAGCTCACACACTGGGTGAAGCAAACCTACAGCTTTTCCTCTGTGTTTGCCCCGTGAGGTTGTCTGGAGGTAATCTGTATCTGCAGGCCAGCTCTTCATTTTCGGTAAAGGTTAGGCTACTTGCCTAATGCTGAGGAAGCTAGAATCCAGAATTAGGCAAGATTCAAGGTGCTCGGTCTGCCAGCTTGATAAAGCACAAACCACCCCACTGGGCCCTAGAGCAGGCAGCCTTGGAAGGTTCCAGGGTTCTCTTCTGGGACTCTGCACCAGGGACAGCACTTGAAGGCCAAGCCACCCTGGACACAGCCAGAATAGCAAATCTTATCCAGTGTCAGCACTCCTTTGGCCCATCTTCCTTTTCCCTCTCCCAGAAGGCTAAGTTTGGATGGAAGGAAATGATGATGCCCCCAAACCCAAGTTAACTACTCTTGTCCTAATTGGGCACTGTCATCATTTTAGAACACATTTCATCCATGCACTGAGAGATTTGAAAACCCTAAAGACCTGGGCTCAAGTGGCTACTCTACCACTTTCTGCTGGATAATCTTGTGCAAGACGCTTAACTTCTCTCATCTCATTTCTTAACCTATAAAACGGGGATGATGATAATGACCCTGAAGAGTTATTGTGAGGATTGTACAGCATAGGGGAAACAATCAATAATACTGTGATAACATTATATGGTGACAGATGGGGACTACACTTATCCTGACGAGCACTGAGTAATGTACAGAACTGTCGAATCACTACTGAAACTAATACAACACTGTATTTCAACTATACTTCAACTTAAGAAAAAAGCATACATACAAAAAACAAGTTAGTATGAGAATTAAACAAACAGATATACTCAAAGTGCCTAGCACAATTCTGGCCCACAAGAGGCAATCAATAAGTAATAGCTATTATGGAAAGGGGTCAAAGATTTCCTAAATATGTTTCCATACAAGTAGACAACTTGAAAAAACCAGGGGTTAAACCCTAAAGCCGCAGTATGCAAAATTTGAAACATGTCAGAATCATCCAAAAGTAAAGATAATCAAGCCTCACCTTCAGAGACTGATTTTATGGATACGGGGTGGGGATTGAGAAACTATATTGTCAACAAACTCTCCAAATGGCTCTGATGCATATCACAAGTTTGAGCCCCACTGTCCTAAATTATCTATTCCTCTTAATTTGTGTTCTAAATAGCTATGAGGATCACGCGTGAACTGTATCTCAATTACAATTATGTGTAGAAGTCAAATATTTTAACTATTAAAACCTCAAATATCACATAAAAATGAACTAATATTACTACTATTATTTAGCATCCTTCAAATCTCAGTATTAAAAGATAACTTTAAAAAGTTCTCAGGCCATGGGGTGCCTAGGTGGCTCAGTTGGTTAAGCATCTGACTTTGGCTCAGGTCATGATCTCATGGTTCATGAGTTCAAGGCCCGCACTGGGTGAGCTTGAACCCCACTTCGGGGGGCACTCCGTGCTGACAGTATGGAGCCTGTGTGGGATTCTCTGTCTCCTTCTCACTCTGCCCCTTACTCAATCATGGCCCCCCCACCCCGTCTGCTCTCTCAAAAAAAAAAAAAAGTCATCTGGCATGAGTTTACATCTAGCACTTGAAACTTTGGAAAACATCTATGGAAATCATTTGTCAAGTTTTTTCTTAAATGTTATTAGGGAGAAGGAAGGAGTCACTACCATCTTCCTATGCTAAATAGTATTAAGGCTTTTTCATACGTACAAAATTCCAAATTACATAAACCGGAACATCCAACTATAAAAATTCTACAGGATAGTCATAATTCTACTTCATGGCAATGACTATTAGAGTACCTGTGCAATCTTTCTTAACATGTACCAAGTAGCAGATGATGAAGTACCAAAACCCATTAACCGGGGCAAATAACCTCACAAATCATCAATGTAAAAGTCCCCAAACTGGGGCACCTGGGTGGTGCAGTCAGCTGGGCATCCAACTTCTGATTTTGGCTTGGGTTGTGATCCCAGGGTCGTGGGATCGAGCCCCACGTCAGGCTCGGCACTAAGCACGGAGCCTGCTTAAAATTCTGTCTCTCCCCCTTCTGCCTCCTCCCACTCTCCCCTGCTGTGCTCTCGAAAGAAAGAAAGAAAGAGAAAAAAGAAAGAAAGAGAAAGAAAGAAAAAAAGTATCCAAAGTTGTCCCCTCAAAAGAGGACTGCACAAAGGAATTCTCCTCAGAAAGTCACTGTGCAATTAACTAAACGTAAGGGACTACTTGTGGCACTTTTGCCTTAGGAACTCAGAATTGGAATTTATGACAGTGTCAAAATATGGCACACCTGAGGAAAAATACCTAACTGCCAGCAGCCACAGAAAGGAGAGAAGTGGGCAGTTGGGCTGAAATATCTGTGACCAGTTCAAATACACCATTGGACAGAACAGCCTGTGGTACAGAGATGTCACCCAGAGGACACCTTAACTGGCTACAAACAGGACCTGGCCATTACTGTTAAGCGATTCGGCTCCAGCTCCAAGATCTCAACTTTATGTCTGAGGGTAAAAAGAACTTTCACTCTTTTTTCCTTCTCAAAAGTTTCATGAGACAAGGACCACTAAGCCAAGATCCCTTGCCGTGCAAGAGCTCAACTTTGAGTGGAGAGGTGTTACTAGAAATCCCAGCTTATATTAATGAAACTGTCTGAGTTATTTCATATTTCACAACTACTTACATAATTTGTACAAAAGTCCAAAGAAGTACTTCCCTAGTTTTAAACAAAGAGATATATACAATTAAAAGAATGTCAGTTAAGGTCAAAGAAAGTTTTCTGGTAATTCCAGCATCCGATGAAACACTAACAAAAGTGATAGAGTTCTCCCTCCATGGCCAAGCCATCAAGTTGTCTCTCAACACTTCTACTTTAAATACGTTGCCTTTTTTTTTTTTTTTTAAAGAGTGGATGAGATTTAACTTTAGAGACCCCTTTGTTGCTCAAGACAAAATGATATATTTTAAATACATGGAACTATTTTTCTAACATCTAAAAATCTGAAATCAATCACTCTAACTTTATAATATGACATACTCTTTCTTCTTTGTATTCAGATATAAATCAGCTTTGCTATTTTGCTAATCCACGAGTACTGTGAATATAGATCATCATTTTAAAAATACCATTTAGGGCTCTAAACTCTAGAAAAACAGTCAGTTGCTCATTTTCTGAAGAGGTCAGATCAATGGATGGCAGAAATGCTAAAAGATACCATTTCTATACCTTTTTATTATTTTTTTATTTTATTTATTTATTTATTTATTTATTTATTTATTTATTGAGAGAGAGCGCATGCGAGCAGGGGAAGGGCAGAGAGAGAGGGAAAGAGAATCCCAAGCAGGCTCTGTGCCATCAGCATAGAGCCCACCGAGGGACTCAAACCCATGGACCTGGTGATCACGACCTGAGCTGAAACCAGGAGTCAGATGCTTAACTGACTGAGCCACCCAGGCACCCCTCTGTATCTTTTTTGGATGGCTAGGTAAAATAGTAAGACAATATGCTGTATTTCCAACCTGAGTTTTTATTCTAAGTACCATTTTAAAATGTAATTCCTTTTGAGAGAATTTTCTACTCCAAGCACTCTTCTTGCCTTCTTCAAAAGCTTGTGGAAATCTTACTCATGAAACCTTCCTCTCAAGATACGCAGAATAATGATATTAGCCAACCATTCAATGTAAAAAACAACACCTAAGTCTAGAATTCAAATAAACTGGGAGCATGCCTGCGCCTTGTGGTCACTGCAGCAGTAACTGTGGGAGGAGGGGACAAACTGGTGACAAGGGGCTGTCACGACATGGGGCCTGGGTCTGAGCCCCTGGTACCAGTGCCCTGTGGAGCTCACCTCTGATCTCCATGGCAATACTGCATCATGGGGCTTATTCAGCCACGGACACACGCTGCGCCTGCCAGGCTCAATTCCACCGACATTCTGCTTGGCTAGCCTCAGAAAACTCAATTAAAATCAAACCTAAAGAGGGCTCACACACCCTGGTCTCCTTGCTGAAATCCGAAGGGAAGATCTGTAGAAAAACACAGGCTCTTCCCTTTACACTCCCCCTCCCTCCCAGGTTTATTTTATCCATAAAACTGGGCCACTTCTGAAAGACAGGACTGGTTCCTGGCAGAAAGTTGTCCTCAAAAGCTTCGGGGTACGTTGGGGTGACAAGGGCTGGCTGAGACTCAGGAATGAGGGAGGTTTCCCACCACTTTCCCTCCACCAGTGCCTAGGGGTCCAAAGACCGAGTCTGAACGAGGATTACTGGAGAACTAGGGCGATTTTCTGAAACTCAAAGGATGCCGGTGGGGTAGTGGTTTTAAAATATGATGGCCACATCTTTGACACTCCTTCCCATCAAGAGGTGGAACGTCATTCTCCTTCCTTTGAATGTGAGTTGGCTTTAGGAATTTGCTTCTGATGAAGAGACTGCAGCAGAAATGACACAGAGTTCCTCGAGAGGTTGGTTTAGAAAAGGTGACACAGCTTCTACGGGCTCTCTCTGGGGACATTCATCCTGGGAACCCAGCCACCATGCCACCAGAAAGCCCAGGTCACAGAGGTGTTCCAGTCGGGCACCTCAGCACTGGCCACCAGGTGCACATGGGTGAGGAAGCCTTGAGGATGGCTCCCCTGAACCCATGAGACAGCCAGGGAGAAATGCCTAAGCACACGGTTCCAGGCCAGGCAAGGTGATGCTGATAATAAGGGGACATTGTTGTTTTATGCCACTAAGCCTGAGATGGTTTGCTAGGTCGAAACAGAAACAGAAACAGGGGGGGCAAGGGTACATTTCCAGGAGTTGCAGGGCGGGGCCCAATGCCCGGCACAATTTAAGAATTCCCACTGTTCTGGGGCACCTGCCTGAGTGGCTCAGTCGGTTGAGTGTCTGACTCTCTGTTTCAGCTCAGGTCATGACCTCACAGCTCATGGGATCGAGTCCAATGTCGGGCTCCATGTGGACCCTGCTTGGGATTCTCTCTCTCTCAGCCCTTCTCCTGCTCCCTCTCTCAAAATAAATAAACATTAAAAAAAAAAAAAAGAATACCCACTGTTCTGAACATGAGAAAACTGGCCTGGGAACCATACTAACTCTTCAGGGAGCAGGCCTGAGGACCTGAAGAGAGCTGCTGGAACTCAGACTCGGGCACAACTTTACTGGGGACAGAGCAGCCTCAGCGAGCTCCAAGGCCACAGCCTGGTGACCCTTAGAGGATTCCATGTTGACCCGATGAGGCCACATCTGTGGCCCAGCTCTTCTGTGCTCAGGCATAGACTGATGCTTCCCAGTGAAGGATCGTGGGGCTTGTCCCTCTGAGCTACCGGGGGGGGGTGGGGGGGGGGTGGGAGGAGTGGGAGGGGGCAGCTGGCAGGACCATTCACCTGAGCAGGACTGCTGGGTGGGGGAGATGCAAGGCTGTACAAGGCAAAAGGAAGCACTCAGACTTTCCTCATCTGAAGCTGAACCCGCCTTCCTTGTGTTGGAAAGCAAAGAGATAAATAATTTACTAACCCTACACCCCACCCCACCCCCAGCTTTTTTTGTTTTACAAAACTTTAAAAAAGACCGTGGAAAAACAAAGACAGGAAGTTCTGAGATCCTCTCTAACATTGCCCTGCTGTGAGAAGGGCAAATGTGCTGTTTCCTGTGGTAACACTCCACCTGCTGGGGACTGAGGACTATGCCACCAAAACTCACAAAGGCATGAAACACATCATCATCCACCCTTCCCAATGTTAATTTAAGCACTTTTTGTAACGTACGATCAAAGACAAAACTTAGGCAAAGCACCACAATTGTGGCCACTGACTTCATATTAACTGAATTTTTCTTGCCTTACTGAAAAATGGGATAGTTCTAGCAAAAAAAAAAAAAAAGACTAATAATGGAAAATCATCTTTTTATGCTAAAACCTTAAGCCTGGAATTCCTAAACTGAATGCAAAAAAATGGAAATGCTTCTAAGATGGGTGTTCCATTGCTACGTAAATAAGACCCCACTAGACTAGTTCCAGGTAAAAGTGGAAGTTCCTAAAATGATACTTCTGGCACCCATGCTGCACTGGGTCTCTGGCTGGGCTGCAGCCCCATTCCTTCGGGATATTGCTTGGGTTCTCTTCTCTTCATCTCTCTGGGTCTTAGTCACCTGATACACAAGACGTAGCTAAGGCCAGCCGTCCTGCAAAGTGGGCCTCAAGGAATCACAAACTTGATCACAAAATACTTCCTAGATATTTAGACTTTCATCTTTTAAATTAAAAAATAATGTAGACTTTTAAAGCCCATGTTTGCCAAATGCACAAATTCTCACCATCTCTGTCCCTAGCCTACTGCTCAAAACTTGAGTTGGCCAAGTTGTTCTTTAAAAAATGTTAATCTAGGGGCGCCTGGGTGGCTCAGTCGGTTGAGCGTCCGACTTTGGCTCAGGTCATGATCTTGCAGCCTGTGAGTTCGAGCCCTGTGTTGGGCTCTGTGCTGACAGCTCAGAGCCTGGAGCCTGCTTCGGATTCTGTGTCTCCCTCTCTCTGCCCCTGCCCAGCTCATGCTGTCTCTGCCTTTCTCTTAAAAATAAACATTAAAAATGTTAATATTAAAAAAATGTTAATCTACATGATTTACCTTTGTTACTCTGTCCATTTTCCTTCTGGGATGAGAAAGAAGTTGAGGAAAACAAGCAATGAAGATAAAGTACTCACGGTATTTCACGTTGCGTGGCCAAGCTGAGAAAGCCTTAGCAAGGTGAAAAGCAATTCTCAGGAGAGTAAAGGCCGTTTCCTAATGTTGCTATATATATAGCTGAGACAGGTACTAACTTCTCAGTACTTGGAGGCTCACTCTCAAGTGAATCACCTTTTTCCAGCTCAATTACTGCTGCATGCATGCAAGTCTTACCCTATTCGGTAGCCCCCTAAGTGGCCTCCTGACCCCCTTCAAAAGACGTTCCCCACTGCTACTGACCATTCTACTAAAAAGGAAACTGAACTCGTACCCTTCAACTCTGCCCCTTCATTCTAAAGCTTTACCCTAAGGACACTGAGACTGGGAAGACAGCCACAGAGCATAGTAGCTGAGATCACAGATTCTGAAGCCAGACTGCCTGAGTTCAAATCTCAGCTCACACACACCCGGCCACATGACTGAGGGCAAAGTATTTGTTTGGTTTGGGTTTTCTTAATTTTTTTGGTAACAGCTTCACTGAGACATAATCCATGTATAACTCACTCATTTCAAGTATATATTTCAATGGTTTTCAGTCTATTCATAGAGTTGTGCGACCATCAACGCAATCAATTCTAGAAAATTCTCATCACCCCCCAAAAGAAACCCTGTACCCATGAGGAGTCATCCCCAGTTTACCTACCCTCCCTGGCCCCAGGCAACCGCTCATCTGCTGTCTCTATTGCTTTGCCCTTTCTGGACCCTTCATACAGATAGAATCATATAACATGCAACCTGTCATGTGTGGCTTCGCTCATTCAGCAGAATGTTTTCGAGGTCTGTCCACGTTGCAGCACGTCAGTACTTCATTCTGTTACAAGCCTGAATACTATCCATTCATCTTATTTATCCATTCTTCCCTTGATGGACACTTGGGTTGTCTTCACTTCTTGGCTGTTCTGAATAACGCTGCTGTGAACATTAGTATACAAGGTGCCGTGTAGACATGTTTTCAGCTCCCTGGGGTACACAGCTAGGAGTGGAATTGCTGGGTCATATAGTAACTCTGTGTTTAAACTTTTGAGGAAACAACCTGTTTTCGAAGGATATTTAATGAAATGCGGAAATGCTCTCTTCGTTTGATAAAAATATTTAAGAATACACACGTGACAGGTATGTATGCTTAAACATTACGTACTTCTGGGTATATGTATGTATACAAATGCATTTCTGTGCTTTCCAAATTTTCTATAAAAATTATGGTCAATTTTATAATCAGGAATACAAGGATTGATTTTTTTTTTTTTTAATGTGAGTATGAGCATGGTATCCTCCTGCTTAAAATGCTTCAAAGGCTCCTCATTACTTACAAGACCTCATGCAAATCTCTGTGCCGGCCCTGCCTAGTGTCTTTCTCCCTCCCGTTCCAGCAATACTGAATTCTGTGTCGTTTCCTAAATATACTCTCAGTCCTTTTGCACGTGCTGTTCCCTCTACCTGGAATTCCCTTTATGTGCCTTGACACACTCTCCCATTAATGCTTCACACAACTCATAAATATGAAAGCAACAGTATCAATTATCCCTATTCATGAGGCAACCTAAGCCAGTGCGCTACTCCAGGGCCCTGGGTGGGGGGTGGGGGGGGTCTCCATCTGCTTCAAAAGGATACGTATAATGTTAAAAGCTTTGGCGTGTTACTGGCTTTAAAAATTAAGGCCAGAAACTTTTCCAACTTCAACTTTAATTCTGGAGTCCAAGAATCCTGAAGAAAAAAAAACACACACAAAGAAAAATAATAAAGTACTACATCATTAAATGCCAACAGTGTTGTCAAATTGTGTGTGGCCTTTGGTTTAAATAACCCTACCCAACACAGTTACTGAAATCAAAAGCAGATGCCTTGGCTGTTGTGTGATGCTGCGAAAAATAGGTTTTAGGACATCTGACCAATTCTTTATAAAAGATTCAAATACCCACAGCAGGAAGAAAGAACAGAGTTCTTTCATAAACAAGGAAAAAAGAACCCTGTACATGATTTGAATATTTCATGTGATTTAAACACAGGCATGACAAATAACCTTATTAGGTTGAATGCCAAGAAGAATTCAGTATAGTTTAAGTGTATAAGGCGCTGGCAGGCACACCCAGTTATCACTAAGTTACTAAAAGTTTCCCAAAGAAAAAGACTCATTTCCATAAATTTCATCTAGATAAGAAAAAAAAAGGACAGAAGCTGTTATCTGCCTTAAATACCGCATCACGTCAAGAATTATGATATACTTTTAGTTTGACTTGTCCCTTAATTATTTATCTCAAATAATGCTCACTGAAAAGGAAAGGACTTAAGTAGTAAAAGTGTGACAAGCAATTATCTTTCTCAGGACAATTTTCCTTACAACCTTTATGCAAGAATACCTACCACCCAAACCAAGAAGCTCCACAAAAAAGAAGCAATATCTTTAAAACTTCGTATTTACTTACCTCTTAGGTCCTGCCCCACCCCCAGCTCATCGTCCTTGTCCACACCTCCCACCCCACCCATTCTACCCAGGACATCATCTGGCTTTTTGAAAAAATACTGTCTTATATTTTAAAAAGATTGTGTAGGGGCACCTGGGTGGCTCAGTAGGTTGAGCATCCGACTTCGGCTCAGGTCATAATCACAGTTCTTGAGTTCAAGCCCCGAATCAGGCTTTGTGCTGACAGCACGGAGCGTGGAGCCCACTTCGAGTTCTGTGTCTCCCTCTCTCTCTGTCCCTCCCCTGTTACGCTCTGTCTCTCTCTCTCTCTCAAAAACAAATAAACATTAAAAATAAATAAATAAAAATTAAAAATTAAGATTGTGTAAATCCCTGACATGGCACAATCTCTTTATTTATAATGTGTGTTATGGGTTGAATTGCATCCCCTTAAAAAGATACGCTTAAGTCCCAACCTCCTCAGAATGTGAGGTCACTGACAGGGCTGCTGTAGATGTAATTAGCTAAGATGAGTTGTACTGGACTAGGGTGGTCCTTCATCCAACATAACCAGTGTCCTTACAAGAAGGAAATTTAGACACAGACACAGAGAGAAGATGGGCCTGCAAAGACTGGGGACTGGAGTATGCTGCCATGAGCCAAGGGACACCTGAAACTACTAGAAGCTACTAGAAGCCAGAAGAGGCAAGGAAGGCGCCTCCCCCCTACAGGCTTCACAGGGAGCGCGACCCTGCCAACACCTTGATTTCAGACCTCTGGCCTCCTGACCTGTGACAGGAAGTTTCTGCCATTGAAGCCCCCACTCTGTGGCCCTTTGTCACAGCAGCCGCGGGAAGCTGACAGAGCGTGCCTCAGCTCGAGGTTTCTGTGTTCAATGCACAGGAGAGAATCGCGGGAAAGGACTGCTATGTTGGTCAACATAAATCAAGACATCTTAAAAAACAAAACAAAACAAAACCTTTGGGACATGTAGACTTGCAGCTAAATTGCTCTGTTGCTGACTACTATTTTGCATAACCAACAAATCTGTATTTCCAACTTAACTACTGACCTTATGATGCTCTGCTAATGACAGGGATAAATAACATTGCGATAGAACCTCTTTGGGCAATAAATCCCTTATTTTTTTTTTCTTGACTGCTCTTATTCTTCTGTTTGAGAACAAGGACGTTTCCCAAGTCCAGTGGGCACCTGCCTCCCCAGCTCCCATGGGACGAGGGAAGCACGGGGCTGGTTCTGCTGTACCACCTGCACAAAGCCACTCACCCTCTTCGTGTCATAGTTTCTTCACTTGTAGAATGTGGACTTTACACTAGAGTGATTGTCTGACTTGTTTTTTCCCAACAGCAAAGCCATCTGATCACTCAAAATCTTGCCCAGAACCCTAATATATGAAATGAGTAAGAGTGGGGCTATTCCTGGGGGGCAGGGGGCAGAGCTCAATGCTGGACTCTCCCTGCTTACCCGCTGCCTTCTCCCCCCTCGCAGGGCGCACAAGAATTCCTTCCATTTCTTTCGGTCTTCACTAATTAAGCTTAACTTGGCTCTTGCTATATAAGCACCCAAAAGTTTTTCTGGAAGTAATCATTAGAGGAATACCCAAGTATTTCTGCATGGAGATGCTCACTGACAAACTGAGTTTGCTGAAAAGAGCTCACTACAATCGCTACAAAGGAATTTCCTTTTCTGGCAGCTCAGCAGAAATGATAACCTGAAAAAGCAATGAAAACAACTAAAAAAGTTGGATAAATAAACCATCTTATAAAATGCATCCCTAAGTGGCATGAAAGGAAAGGCAGAGGCTAAAAATGAGTTTTCACTGTAAGGATAACCCAGAGTCTTGAAGACCTTAAACTTCAGTTCTAAGAGCTGTCACAAGACGGAAGACAATAGGATCCAGATGCTCACAGTAAACAATCTAAAAGACCCTTGCATAAAATTGGGATCCCAGGGCACCTGGATGGCTCAGCTGGTTAAGCGTCCAACTTCAGTGCAGTTCATGATCTTACAGTTTGTGAGTTCAAGCCCCGCGTTGGGCTCTGTGCTGACAGCTCAGAGCCTGGAGCCTGCTTCGGATTCTGTGTGTGTGTCTCTCTTTCTCTGCTCCTCCCCCACTTGTGCTCTGTCTCTGTCTCTCAAAAATAAATAAATGTTAAAAAAATTTTTTTAATTGGGATCCCAAAGGGCTATGCCATCAGGAAAAATTCAAGGATGAATCAATCCACTGCCTAGAAGGGGACAGCAAGGAAGTCTACCTGTCTTGACCTTGACATTAGGTAGAAGGGAGGAAAAACTTCATGTGAAAGTTCATAACCCAAACCAGTCCCATTAAAAATTGCAGCCTAAACTGACACTGTCTGTGTGGTTCCCAAAGCCTTGAACAAAGAATTTGATTTAAAATGATTCTGGGTTGGTAATGCCCTAGATGATTGAGATGCAAACACAGATCTTCTCTGAAAGAATCAAACTGCACTCAGGCCTCAAAAAAAATCCCTACAAGTCCCACATAAAATAAACTCATTATCAAAACTCAAAATAACTGATTTTTTTTTTTTTTTAAACAAGGATGGGCACCTGGGTGGTTTGGTCGGTTAAGCACCCGACTCTTGATTTTGGCTTGGGTCATGATCTCGTGGTTCCTGAGATCAAGTCCTACATTGGGCTCCATGCTGACAGTGCAGGGCCTGCTTGGGATTCTCTCTCTCTCTCTGCCCCTCCCCTGTTCGTGCTCTCTTTCTCTCTGAGAATAAATAAACCTAAAAAAAAATTTTTTTTTTAAAAGAAATAAGACCCATGAATGAGAACCAGAAGACACAAAACACAGCAGGATCAAATCTACAAAGGCTCCTGATATTAAAATTAACAGATAAAGAATATAAAACAAATGTTTAATATGGTAAAGAAATGAGAGAGACTTGAAAATATGAGCAAAGAATAAAAGACTCTAAAAATAATTGAAATTACAAATTCAATGAAGAGATTAAGAACAGATTGGACACAGTTTGATGGGTAAATCTGGGAACGAGAAAATAGGTGTGAATAAATCACCCAGAATACAGCCCAGATAGAGATCACAAGATGGGACATATGAGATGTTAAGGGACAAGGAGGGCACAACATGTGAACGTACTTGACACTTACTGAACTGTACACTTCACGATGGCAGAGATGACAAATTTTATGTGTATTCTGTCACAATTTTTTTAATGAAGAAAAAATAGACACAGAAGACAGAATGAGCAAGTCTAATGCAGATTTCATCAGATCTGTAGATTAAATGTAGATTAATCAGATACCCAGAAGAAGATCATAAAGAGAACGGGGAAGAGGCAATGTATGAAGAGAAAACGATTTTCCAGAGTTGTTGAAAGACACAAAACATCACATCCAGGAAGCCCAACAAAGCCCAAGTAAAAATAGAAATCTATCCCCAGACACATCATAGTGAAATTACACAATCTTAACGGCCAGAGAAGCGAGACAGAGCGCCCACACAGGAGCAGCAAGTAGACTGATGGCCAACTTCCAACAGCAGCAATGGGGCGAGGAGAGGGGACAATCATACCTTCACTGTAATAAAGGAAACCAGTTGTAAACCTACCAGTCTGCACCCCATCTGAGAAAGCGACCAAGACATTTCAGACAAATGAGAACTGAAAGAGATCTTCAAGTACAGTTGATTCTAAAGGAATGTACATAAGGCAGACGAGAAAATGATTTCTGATGGAAGGTCCTTCATGCAAGACGGAACAAATGCTGGCAAATATAAGGGCAAATCTATACACACACAGATGGAATAAAATAGTAATACCTGTAACGTGTGGGGTTAAAATATATAACTCAAATACTGGACAACAAGAGCAAGTAAACTGGGAAAGGGGTGAATGAGGCTAATGCATCCCAAGGTCCTTGCAGGAAGAGGACGCAGATATTAGCTTTAGATTTTATTACAGAAACATACTAAAGCATGTAGGATGGCCATTGAAAGAACATGTAGAGAGTAACAAAAGTAAAAACAATGGAATAAAATGACTCCCCGTGAATACTGAACTCTGCCTCAGAATGCCATGCGAGAGCAGGCCAGGTGCCCACGGCAGCCTCAGCTGGACCTGTCCCTGACTGCCAGCTGCACCCCTGCCTGGACCTAAGCTGGGGCCACATTACCGCACCATCATTTTCATAAACCGAAGTCTTCACTCTGAGAAAATCTAACATTTCTTTTCAAGTTCCATCACCTTCCTGACCATTTTATATCTTCAACCTCCTGGGAGAGGAAGGGGGTAAAACTAAATTTGGACAGACAAAGAAACACAAACACAGAATTCAACTTCGGCTACTCTACAACGAGCCGGCTTTGATGGAATCAGTCAGCTACCTGGCCTTCTAAATTTAGCAGCTACTTTTTAGGAGTGATGGAAGTCGTGCGACTAAATTATAACAGGATAGGAAACGGAGATATGCTGGCTTTGGAAAGAGAAATGTATCTGGTTGTTCAGTGGCACAGAGGACTCTCCAAAGAGATTCTTGGAAACACTGTGAGATCTTTCTTTAGGAAAAGCAAACTGCATCACTATTGTTTCTGTCTCTTAAACACACTTTAATAAGTCTCTCAGGGGACATCTTAATTTTATTAGGTCAATAAAAATTACTACAATGGATAAACAAACACTGATAGTAAGTAGTATGCTGAAATGTCAACTAATGTGAAATATAACAACTAAAACAGCTACAGGCAAGTAGTCTGAAGGAAATAATAGTAACAGCCAGGTAATCGGACATACGCCAAGCAAGTGAGACTCTGAATACAAATTAAAACATACATGGCCGGCAGTTATGTAAAATAACCTAGTTCTTTTCACGCTACTATTTTTCAATGTAATTGGAAGACTTGTCCTTTCAATACCAAAAAAAGGATGCACAGAATGATTTAGGAAGTGCGTACACTTAAGAATATTTATGTCAGGCTGGGTTAACAAGTCTCAGTACAACCAAAAATCACACTCTATGGCATAAGGGAAGTTTGTCAAAGAAATGATCTGAAAACAAGCAAGTTTTAGAGTGTTTTTACAGCATCATTCAGAAACCACTAGCATATACAAGATGAAACCACAATGTGGCCTGGGATCTGATTCAAGATTCAGAGGCTGTCACTCACCTGGAAGAGCTCTTTAAACGAGGGGTGTACCATGGGGTTGGGAACAAAAGGCAGAGCATAGAAAGGGAGAAACTCTGTGGTCTGGCTCAGCGCTGCCCCTTTGGTCTCCAGGTAGGTTTTGAAATAAGAAATCCTCTCATCCAGGTCCTCTTTGTCCTGCAAAGAAGGGAAGATGCTCGCCCGGGGTCTCCTGCTGGACATCCAGCCCCCTGTTCATCCCACCCTTTCTCCGAGGCTCCTTCAGTTCCAGCCATGTTGGTGGCATCCTCCCCACGAGGCCCAGGAAGCGGGCTCTCTCCAGCCATTCTAACACCACCCCCAATTTCACTCCTTGATCAAACTTTGTCAGGGATTAAAGAGAACTAGGTATCTAGTTCAATATATGGCCCTTTTACTTTATTATTGCTATTTTCTCATGTCCTTAAAATTCTAGACATCATTTCTACTGGCAGGACAAAACCTCACTTTGTGGGTCTATTACAACTTCCTTAACCAAGTCCCCCATTATTAGGTATCTGCACTGTTTTCCCTCTTCAGATTATCATAAACATTTGTCTGCATCCCCAGGATTCCCTCAGGTGAGACGTCTAAAGGTGAACAGGTGGACCTTTACAGTTTTTTGAAACAGAAGCTTCCACAGCATTCCTCCTTTCCTTTTGAAGCTAAGGACTGATCCTGCGGGCTTCGCCGGTTCTGTGAGATCCAAGGCAACTCAAGTCCCCCTCAGGCTTCGATTTCCTCCTGCGCCTCTTTGAGCCGCTCAGCCTGGAACTGGGTGCTCTCCTTCCCTGACCACCTGGCCGCCCCAGTTACGTGTGCCCTGTGTGTGTCTGTTTCCAATCAATGCATCTCATTTCGTCTACACCGTGAATCGCTTCTCGGCCTTTTGGCTAAGATCAAGTGTAGCAGCTCCACTGTGAAGCCCTCTTCTGGCCACCGGGCTTAAAAGAAGATGCAACATTGATTGATTTTCTTTATAGAACAGGAATAAGTATAAAGAAAGTGAAAATCTCCCATGATCTCACCCCCCGTGAGCACTGTCCTGATGTACTCTAAAGCTACCACGATGTACTGTGGAGCTGCTCCCTCCACCACTCACCCCTCCTCTGGCCCCCCTGACATTTTAATGAGTGAACACAGGTGCTGGGGCAGTAGCTAATACAAGGAGAAGCCACTAAAGAAATGCACGCGGTCAAATGTCAGCATGGCCCTGCTCCCTTGTGTCACGCATTCTACACTCGGAGACACTCGGGCCCTGCCCTCCGCACACCTGCGCATGGCCTGCGGCGGCCATTCAGCCAGTGCTCAAATGGACCTTCGTCAACTGGCGTCTTTCCGCGGCTTAAACTTAAACTTCTCTTATGACAGTCTAATATGTGGTCTCAGTAGCTGTTTTCTTAGACATACATGTATATATTTCAAATTGCCAAATAAGGAAACTTTATTTTGCTGAGTTTTCAAAAATTTGAGGCATTGGGGAAAACCACGCAGCTTGTAAGACAGAAATTATTAACTCTCCATGTAAACTAGAAAATAAACTGCTGGGAATCAGAAAATCATTCACAGGGGTGCCTGGGTGGCTCAGCCGGTTAATGGTCAGACTTTGGCTCAGGTCATGATCTCACAGTTTGTGAGTTTGGGCCCCGCGTCGGGCTCTGTGCTGACAGCTCAGAGCCTAGAACCTGCTTCGGATTCTGTGTCTCCCTCTCTCTTTGTCCCTCTCCTGCTCATACTCTGTCTCTCTCTCTCCTTCTCAAAAATAAATAAACGTTTAAAAAAAAAAAGAAAGAAAGAAAATCATTCACAGGACACAAGACACCTACTCCTTGGAAGCAATACGATAAAACGGCTACAAAAACTAAATTAATGCTCAACTGCAAAACAAACAGCGCACATCCTCCTTGAACACAGCACTCAGACCCACGCAAGTCACAAGAGGAACCTACAGGTCTCCCCACGGAGTGTTTCAGAAGATAGATGGCAAAATGGATGTGAAGATAGAATTCCAACTTCTGGGCAAGGGGGTCACCATCACGGATGGAACTGGGAACGTGCTCCTCCCACAGATCGAAGAACACCTTCTGGTCTCCGCTGTCAAATGCAGCAATGAGGTCCTTCTGTGGAGAAGACAGGAGACCGAACCCCAGTCACAAGGGATGGCCATTCTCCCAACACCCCAGATTATCCCAACCCACCCAATACCCCGGATACTCCACATGCTCCAGGGTTTCAACGTGATAAAACTCAGTCTCCTTTCCAAGATAAAGGACAGAAAGATAGAGAGCTAGAAGGTTTCAAGCATCTGAGGCTGAGATTTCTGCAAACCAACCCTGGTTGCGATATCAAGTCTGGGCTTTGAAAGGATCAGTTGGAACAGTGAAGTCCCTGAAGGGGGAGGAACCACTCCCAGGCCAAGGACTTGAGGCCAGAAAACTCACAGGCACACACATACCCTGTGGACTCGCTGACCCGCAGCGCGCAATCGATAAAAACCAGGCCAGACCCAGAGCCCAGTCAGGCCTCAGCGGGGCTCACCCCGCCCACAAAGCAGCTTGCCAACAGCACAGCTGTGAACCAGAGCTCATCTACGCTGACCCGTTCAATCCCAGGCCTGGGATGCTAACGCATGTCCCACTGAGATGGCACTCGGGAAGTGACTACAGATCCCAACACATCCATACAGTGTCCACCGATTACAGAAGCAGGGAAGCACAGGCTACAGCTAGAGGAGGGGGCACAGGCCTGGTACCATTCCGACCTCGGGGCTGTGCGAGTCTGACTATGCAGGGCAGACGGTTTCTGGACTTACAGTGCAATAGCTGAGATAGAGAATTCTGGAGAAAGGAGGTGGCGATTATCACGCCGCCTGCCTCACAAGAAGAATGTTAAGTGTCCCATCGCAAATACCTGCTGCATAATTTTGTGGATTTAAGTATAAGGCAGAATGGAAAGAACTTCCATTCTGTGAAGTGAATGTGATTCATATTATTTTCCTTATGATATCAAATGCCCAAGATACTCAGACCTACATTTTGTGCTCATTTACAAAAGTTTTTCTTGGATTGGATTTTCTGTGGAAACTCCAGGTCCCCCCACCCAACACCATTATTCATCACTATTATTTGGTCATTGTATTTTTATACTTTGTTTTTTCTTTCACACTTTTGAAAAATGGCTTTATAGTATTCCTCTATAACTGCCTCTTTGGTTAAGGTTGTTTATAAATGAGCTTGTTAATATCATAAAATGGAAATAGACTGAACAATGTTGCAGTGTCTGGTTATACTTGAAGATATTCATTAGTAAAGAATCTTCAACTACAATTAGTATAGAAATGTTCTCTATGTCATGTGATCAAGAACATCTGAATATTGGGGCGCCTGGGTGGCTCAGTCGGTTTAGCGTCTGACTCTTGATTTTGGCTGAGATCATGATCTCACGGTTCGTGGGTTTCAGCCCCGCCTAGTAGCTCTGTGCTGACAGAGGGAAGCCTGCTTGGGATTCTGTGTCTCCCTCTCGCTCTCTGCCCCTCCCTTGCTTGCGCGCTCTCTCTCTCTCTCTCTCTCTCTCTCTCAAAAATAAACTTAAAAAAAAAAATCAGAGAAATGCTGTTTAAAAAAAAAAAAGAACATCTGAGTATTACCTTACTCTGGAAGGTCTTGGCATATATTTGAATGAAACTCAGAATTTTTCAAAGTAAGTCCTATAAGAAGTGTCTGCCTCCTCAGAACCATCCTCTTGCTGTTACTCAGCCTTGGTAACAGCGAAGGACAGCCTGTCAGCAACCAGAGGAAGAGCGGTGCCCAACAAAATGGGAGCAGCCGAGCTCTGCCTCCTCTGAAAGAACGAGGAAGCCCATTACTGGCCGCCGCAGGGGTGGAGGGGATCTTCCCAAGTGGCAGTGCTGTGGGGGCCCGACCCCACGCCAGGCTCGCCTCTGTTGAGCTCTAAGCAAACCCTGCCATCCCTGCGAGCTGCTCTGGAGGAAGCATTCTCCCATGACAGGTCTAGTGACCGAGAGCTCTTCATGTGAATGAGTTTACTGTAGATTTGGGAGTATTTTAAGGCTTTGAGTTCCCAAAAATAAAAATAAACGTTGAAGGCTTTGAGTCAAGGTATTTTGTCAGGTGCCTTGGCAGAGTCCACATGTCAAATGGGCCATGTATAGTCTGTTCTAAATTCTACATTTGTAGGGGCGCCTGGGTGGGCCCGTTAGTTAAATGTCCGACTTCAGCTCAGATCATGATCTCACAGTTCATGAGTTCGAGCCCCACGTCGGGCTCTGTGCTGACAGCTCAGAGCCTGCAGACTGCTTTGGATTCTGTCTCCCCTTCTTTCTCTGCCCCTCCCCTGCTCATACTCTCTCTCTCTCTCAAAAATAAACATTAAAAAAATTTTTTAATTCTACATTTGTAGACCTGTGACCAGATTTATAGATCTGTACCTGGAAACAGTCCCTGCATTTAAAATAATATCTACATACAAAGCAATCCAGTGTTATAACTCATAGAGTCACAAATATTAATGATCTTCTCTTATATAAACCATGATCCCAGCCAGAACCACCAAGATCAGAATATTTACACACCATCAATAGTAACTTTTAAACACAACACACACACACACACACACACACACACGCACGCGCGCGCGCACTGCTTAAAGAACAGTGCTTAGGGAAATTCTCCATTTATTGAGTGTCACTGAAATTGTGCAATATCTTTGCTGTTTACTTTTGTTTGGGATAGCCATCATGGTGGGTATGGCTGTACATTGGAGGAGCAGAAAAGATATGCTTGTGGCAATCAGAAAGTTTGAAGGTTTTTCAAGTTACAGAAAAATGGACCTGAATGCATCTGAGAGATACAAACCAAAACCACAAGATATCACTTCACATCCATCAGGATGACTACTATCAAAAACAAAACAAAACAAAAAATAAAACAGGTGTTGGTGAGGATGTGGAGAAATTATAACCCCTGTGTACTCTTGATGGGAATGTATGATGCAATTACAATGGAAAACTGTATGAAGGTTCCTCAAAAAATTAAAAAACGAACAACCATGTGATCAGTAACCTACTTCGGGTATAAATTCAAAATAACTGAAAGCACACCTATATTCGTAGCAGCACTATTCACAACAGCCAAGAGGAGGAAGCAACTCAAGCGCCCGCTGATGTATGAATGGATAAACAAAATGTGGTACAGACACGTAACAGAATATCCTTCGGCTTTAAAAAGGAAGGAAATACTGTCACATGCTACAACATGGGTGAACCTTGAGGACATTATGTTACGTGAAATAAGCCAGCCACAAAAAGAAAAATACAGTATGATTCTACTTATATGAGGTATCTTTAAGCAGCGAAAGTCATAGAAACAGAAGTAGAATGATGGTTATTAGGGGCTGGGGGGAGGGAATGTGGGTAGTATTGTTCAACGGACAGAGTTTCAGATTTGCAAGATGAAAAAGTTCTGGACATCTGTTTCAGCACAACATAAATATATTTAACACTACTGAACTGTATACTTAAAAATAGGTAAGACGGTAAATTTATGTCATGTGCTTTTTAAATCACAATTTTAAAAAAAGGCCCCGGAAACACTGAAGTGTGTGCGGCTGGCGCTGCGTGTGATGTCAAACCGGTTGCAAAAAGTGCACAGCAGCCATTTCTGGAGATACCAGCTACACAGAGAAGTTTCCAGACACAGAGCTTATCCTGCTTATGTGTGAGTTTCACAGAAGATTCTGAGCATTTTGCTAGTTAGCTATCAAGGATTTGTTAGATTCCTCTCAACGGTACCTTCAATTAAGAGATGTGCACATAGTTTTCCAACTTGCGGGGGTAACGGTGGGTGGCCCTTCTTCCTTCTGAAGGAACGTGGGGAAACTAGGTGCTGAGCGCCCAGGACTGAGGCTGAGATTTTGAGGAAGAAGCTCCACTCTGGTTAGGTACAGCCTCTGTGTCCAAGTCTAACAATGGCTCGATTCTGGTTTCACGTTCTGAAAAATGTGCTCTGGGGATGGGAGGTGCCCCGCCAGGCCGCCCACTGTAGCAGCATCAACAGAAGAGTCTGTGTTTGACATGGCGGCAGCTCAGTGTCCAGGTGCCTCAGGTCTGGAGGGACACTGGGCAGAGGGCACAGCCCCAAGGGCCACTTCAACAGTGCCCCATCCAAGGGAGTTGGGGATCAGGAACAAAGGGATCGTGGCTGCAGCCTTACTTCCAGCTTGTCGATAGGACTCTCAAATTAAGTGTCAATTTTTTCCTGGAAGTAGGCGTATCAGAACAAATAAAGTTATTAAAATAATAAAATCATGCAAAGCTGAAATACACCGTCTCAGGAAGCAGCATGCTCTCCTGACACTGAAGGATTCAAGGTGAACCAATCACTTACTTGGAATGTTACAAATGAGATGGAGGCATCGAATAACAGATTGAACGAGGACCTTTAAGGTCCCTTCTAATCCTGAGAGCTGAAGCCTGTATAACGTCTGTCCTCCACAGCCCCTGGCATTCACAGAACTGCTTGGCCTTCCTTTCAGGACACTGCCTTTCAGTATGACTCTCGTTCCCTGCCCCCTCCAATCTCCCCAAGAGAGAATGAGAGCACCTGGAGGGCTGAGGTTTGTTTTGGTCTGGTTCACCACCGTGTCCCCAGAGCCTAAAATTCACAACCTATGCTGCTCAGGATGGAGATCACATTTGTTTCTGTTCCTAAGCATTGCATGGTTTCTTCTTTTTCTTCTTCCCAAGAAATGTACTTATGTGAAAGATATTACATCACAACCCACTTCCTAGAGAAGGTATACAGATTTAAAGATGACATTACTAATTCATATGAAAACACCTAAGCATCTAAAAGTCACTCTGGGGTCGCTTGGGGGCATCTGGCTGGCTCAGTCAGTAGAGCATGCAACTCTTTTTTTAAAATAAAGTTTATTTATTTATTGCGGGGGGGGGGGGGGAGAGAAAGAGAGAGAGAGAATATCCCAAGCAGGCTTTGCACTATCAGCACAGAGTCCAACACAGGGCTCAATCCCATGATACATGAGATCATGATCCGAGCCAAAATCAAGAGTTGGACACTTAACCAACTGAACCACCCAGGCACCCCTAAAGCATGCAACTCTTGATCTCCAAGTTGTGAATTCAAGCCCCGCGTTGGGCATAGAGCTTACTCCAAACAATCAACCAATCAATCAACAAATAAACAAACAAACTAAAAGTCACTCAGACCAAGTTCCCAGAACAATGCCAATATTCTCTAATAATGGCATGTTTTACAAGTAGGGAGCATCTTGATTATTGACAGAGATCAAAGAAAAGCAAAATGTTACCTGGATGACCAGTGATTTGGAATCCCTTAAAGAGCCACCTTCTGTTTTAGATAATGGCTTTCCTTTTATTTTGCATTCTTTTGAAAATGTTTTCAAGGTGTCTTCAAATTCAGCAAAATCTAAATACTATAAAAAAGAACATAAGTGTATATACATTTCTCTATTTTAACATCAACAAAGTAACTGCCTTTGAAGTAACTGTACCAGCTCCGTGTTATCACCAATTCATAACGGGGCTAATCTTTGGGAGAATTTGGGATCCAGCTTACAATTTACTTGGTTGACACACGTGCCAAGAGCCTAGAAAGATAGTATCACAGAACATGCTTATTTACAGAAAATAAATTTGTTTTCAGGGAAAAAAAAGTGAGCTGCATGATTCATTACCATTATTAATAGAAACAAAATGATGTGTGCAGCAGCCTGAAAAAGGCAAAGGTGATCTTCAGAAGGCCTGATGGCTCTGGGTCTAGTAGGTCTCTGGGAATCTGCTACTTGAAACAGGCACTAGAAATGCCTGTCCTTAAGAACAGAAGATAAAAGATGGGCAATGTCGGCAGTGACCTTGGAGCACGGCACTAAAGCTCACTGCCTGTCTAGAGACGCCTTCCCCACCATGTACTCTACCGTCTTTCTCCACACCCCTCTGCCCTCCTTCTCAGTTTGTGGCGGTCACCTCCTGCCACCTCCTCGGGGTAGGCTACTGCCCCAGGCCCTGTCCACAACCCATTGCTGTGATGGCTTTAAGAATTTATTCATGAGATGGGGCGCCTGGATGGCTCAGTCGGTTGAGCGTCTGACTTCGGCTCAGGTCATGATCTCACGATTCACGGGTTCAAGCCCCGCGTCGGGCTCTGTGCAGACAGCTCAGAGCCTGGAGCCTGCTTCGGATTCTGTGTCTCCCTCTCTCTCTGCCCCTCCCCCCGCTCATACTCGGTCTCTGTCTCACAAATAAATGTTAAAAAAATTTTTTTTAATAATAAAAAATTTTTTGAAAAAATAATTTATTCACGAGCACACCAAAAAATGACTAAGCTTCATTTCCGGGAGAGATGCCTTGCTCCCCTGCCGTGGCTCGCGGTGCCTACTGGACAGTTAATCACAGAATAAAACAGCAGCTGCGGTTTCTTTAGCACCATCGACGTGCTAGCCCCGTGCTAAAAGCAGTAGAGAATATATAAAAGCACAGGGTGTGGGTCCTGTCCTTCAAAAGCTTTCATTGTAGGAAACCTAAATGTCCATTCATAGGTAACAAGTTAAGTAGACGCGGCCACTCAATTTGAAATATTCGACAGCATTAAAAAGTATGAGGCAGATCACAGGAAGGCAGTCACACTACACTACTGTGGGTGGAGAAAAGCCAAGCTTCAGAACAACATGTACGACAGCATATTCCATTTTGTAAAGCAAACTATAGACATGTACATGTGTTTTGCATATTCACTGAAAAAAAGTCTGGAAAAATATACTAACCCATTAACAGTGGTCGCTGCAGGAGTGGAACAGGGTAATGAACTTTTTATATTTCCACATTGTTTGCATCTTTACCATGAGCACGTTACTATTATAATTTTCTTTAAAGAAATCTTTTCAAGTGACTTTAAGATTTCAATTTAGTTATGAAAACAAAAAATACATATATAATGGAAAACAGATAACTCTAATGTAAGGATAGAAAACACATTTATTATAAGACACTATAAAATGTGTTGCATTATAAAACATGAGTTTTCAAGATCTTTTTTTCTGTGACCTGTGTGTGGTAAAACATACCTCTTTCACTAGTGCAAGTAATTCTGATTCGTGAGCCAGAACATCCCCCATATTGAACGGTTACTGTTAATTCTCACGGCAGCAAAAATCTCTACAAGGCAAAAGCAGAAGATAAAAGCTTTCACTACAATCATCTGTGAAGTCATAAAAAGGTGGCTGTGGTGGGCAGAATAATGGTCCCCCATCCTAACCCCCAGAGCCCCTGACTATGTCGAGTTGCACATGGAATTAAGGTTGCTAATCAGCTGACCTTAAAATAAGGAGAGTATCTATGATTACCTGGTGGGCCCAGTGTAAGCACCATGATCCTTATAAGGAGACAAGAGGGTCAATGTCAGAGTGATGCACTGCTGGCCCTGAAGATGGAGAAGGGACCCCACACCAAGGAGTGAGTGCAGGCAGCCTCTAGAAGCTCGAAAAGGCAAGGAACAGACTCTCCTCCGGAGCCTTCAGAAATGAACAAGCCCTGGGCCGCCCAGTGGCTCAGTCACTCGAGCGTCCGACTTGGGCTCCGGTCACGAACTCCCAGTTTGCAAGTTCAAGCCCCACATCGGGCTCTGTGCCGTTAGCACGGAACCCGCTTTAGATCCTCTGTCTCCCTCTCTCAAAAATAAACATTAAAAAAAAAAAAAATGAACAAGCCCTGTGAACACCTGGATTCTAGCCCAGGGAGACCCATTTTGGGCTTCTGACCTCCAGGTCACTAATTTTATGGTAACTTATTACAGCAGCACTAGGAAATACAGAGGCTAAAGTCCGACGTAATTCCTTCTTCTATGACAACTACTTAAAATGAGTGTGAACATGGGCTAGAAGGCAGTGTAAATGAGGATCAAGGCTTGCTAATGGGATTGGGGACGATTATTTTTCTAATGTGCCATAGTGTGGTATATGTAATTCAAACGATCAAGACCACAAAGTACATTTTAGAACAAAACAAAATTTGATAAGATTCATTCACTTAAGAAGGACATGCATTAAAATTAATCTAATATAAATAAACACAGAGTCACCAATTCCTCACACAGCCTCCAAGTAAAAAATAGTAATCGGGGGCACCTGGGTGGCTTAGTTGGTTAGGTGTCCAATTCTTTTTTTTTTTTTTAATTTTTTTATTTATTTTTGAGACAGAGAGAGACAGAGCATGAGTAGAGGAGAGGCAGAGAAAGAGAGAGAGACACAGAATCCGAAGCAGGCTCCAGGCTCCGAGCTGTCAGCGCAGAGCCTGACGCGGGACGGACTGCAAGATCATGACCTGAGCCGAAGTCGGACGCTCAACCGACTGAGCCACCCAGGCGCCCCTAGGTGTCCAATTCTTGATTTCGGCTCAAGTCATGAGCTCGTGGTTGTGAGATCGATCGAGCCTTGCATTGGGCTCCATGCTGGGTGTGAAGAAGCCTGCTCAAGATGATCCCTCTCCTTTTCTCTCCCTCTCCCTCTGCCCCCCCACTGCACATGCACACCCATTCTCTTAGAAAGAAAGAAAGGAAGGAAGGAAGGAAGGAAGGAAGGAAGGAAGGAAGGAAGGAAGGAAGGAAGAAAGAAAGAAAGAAAGAAAGAAAGAAAGGAAAAAAGGAAGGAAGGAAGGAAGGAAGGAAGGAAGGAAAGGAAAGGAAGGAAGGAAGGAAGGAAGGAAGGAAGGAAGGAAGGAAGGAAGAAAGAAAGAAAGAAAGAAAGAAAGAAAGAAATCTGTAATGTTTCCGGAAGACCATAATCATTTAGCCTCACAGTAATGGAGGAGGAAGTGATACATATTTTCACAAGTGTTAAGGTTCACGCACTAGAGAATTTATTAGGTCAGTTTGTTTTTGGTTTTTGTTTTCTTTTAGTTACATGTAAGGATGCACAATGCCTACGTACATGTCCAAATGTTTAAATAAACAAAACACTGCAAACGTTTTGAAGAAGTACTTTCTACTTTTTCTGTCCCCAGGTGTGCCCAAAGCAGCCACTCCCTGAACCGCACCCCCAGGCTCTTCACCCACACTGGGTGCCCATAACCAGGGGAATGAAAAAGCGTGTGCACTAATACTAACTACCCACTCACTGGCACCTGATCTGGGGCAATCACCGAAACTCGGAGCCTCTTTCATCTGTGAAATAAAGTGGGGAATTGACCAGATCTCTTCTAATACTAAGAACACACAATTCTGTAACATTACATCTGCCCATTACAGTGCATTTGATTTGAATTATTTGAGCGTAAGTCGGGTAGATTAAATTTAGTAACTTGCCCCGTTTTCATCCTCTGTCTCACCATCATCTTGTGGCCCCATCTTTCCCAATGTATGGGGACGCAATCTCCCGTTCCCTCTCTCCCTACTTCAGTTGCTAGCCTATTGACAAGTGATCTTTCCTCTCCTGCTTAGAGGAGAGGAACCCCTCCTGGGGTTCCACCACCCTCTGGACCAAGGCCATGCTCCTTACGCCCACCTCTCAAAGGCTACACAGCTTGGCCTCCCACACTCCCCTTTGCTCTGTGAACGTGAGGTACAAGGGCCACCGAGTGGCCGCACCCACCGGACGTCCACAGCCCACGCCTGCCTTCTCTATGCACTTCCCGCAGACACCCTCCAGGCACCCCCATCTCATTCAGGTCTCTTCGAAATGTCACCTCCTCAGAGAGCTTGCCCTGACTACCCTTTCTAAGGGGTGAGCCCCATCACTTCTAAGTCTTCCATCCTGCTTTATTTTTCTCAACAGCACTAACCACCATCTGACTCGAACACCCATCTGCTTAAGTACCGCTCGCTGTGGATTCAGGAGCTGCATCCCTCGGCGTGCCTGGGGCCCAGGCACTGCCTGGCACGCTGTAGTTGCTCAAAAACAACGAATGGAAGTAATTTCAGATATGAAGAAAAGACAGCAAGAAGGGGACAGAGCCTGGAGAAGAGGGGTGTGGGGCTCTTTTAGACAGTGTGGGCAGAGAAGGCCTCCCTGGGAACGTCTGGGTGGAGACGCGAGGACGTGAGCACTCCCGGATCCGGGGAGAGGGGTCTGCAAGCGTGGAGGCCACAGAGCGCTGAGGACCGGGGTGGGGAGAAGCGAGGCAGACACAGGAGGCCTCGAGGCGCGGGCCAGGTCAGACAGGCCTCGTGTGGGCGAGCGGCCTGAGCGTGATGGGAAGCCCCGAGAGGGCCCTGAGGAGGGACTGCCAACCCCGATTTACGTCTCCCAACAGCAGTGTCTGCTGCGTGGGGAGAGGCTGAGCGGACCGTGGGCGGAAAGGGGGTCATGGCCGAGCCCAAGCTAGTGACGAGGGAAGTCTGGACGAGCCGAGGGGAACCTCGTGAAGTGTTCGGGTTCCAGACGTGAAAGCGAGAGGTGCACAACCTGCTGATGGGCTGGAGGTCGGGGGTGAGGGTAAGAAGGGAAGGAAGACACGCGGGCCTGAGCAGATGCCATCTGCCGAAGTGGGGAGGAAGGGGACAGGGGCCGTCTGACAGGTCATCAAGAGTTCTGTTCCGGCCATAGTCTCGCAGGCCCACGAGGCATCCCGGCGGGGTGTGGAGAAGGTGGGTGTGTGGGAGCCCGAGTAAAGGGGAAGGTGGGAGCTGGAGATCAGCATGTGGAAACTGTCAGCATAAAGATGGCATCTCAGGAGACAAGGGTCCTACACGGATGGGACTCCTAGGGAGGAGGCATAGCAGAGAAGAGCTCAGGCCCATGCCTGAACCCTGGAGCACTCGGGTACCAGGGGCTCAGGGAGACAGAAGCGGCCAAAGCAGTGACTTGTTGGTGCGACACAAGCGGGAGACTGTGGCACCTGGGAGCCAGGGAAGGTGTTCCCCACGTCAACTGCCACTCTGCACGGTCGAGGAACACGTGGGGAGAAGACTCAATCCTTGGATTTGACAACACGGGTTTGACAGTGACGTGGACAAGAACAGTGAGGACAGGCACCTGAAAGGAAAGGCTTAAAGAGAGAAGTCACAAAGGAGAGACAGGGAGATCTGTCACAGAAAGGAGGGAGGGAGTGGTGTCTCAAAGAGATGGGAGGTGTTTTAAGGTAAAGAAACTCATTGACGGCTGGAAGAGAAGGTGGGAACCAAGCAGACTATGGAAATGTGGCAGGATTTCCAGTGCTGAGAATCCGCTTAAGACACATGGACTTGAGGGGCGCCTGGTGGCTCAGTCAGTTAAGTGTCTGAGTTTAGCTCAGGTCACGATCTCGAGGTTCATGGGTTCCAGCCCCACGTCAGGCTCTCTGCTGTCAGCACAGAGCCTGCTTCGGATCTTCTGTCCCCCTCTCTCTCTTCCCCTCCCCACTCACACTCTCATGCACAAGGGCTCTTTCTCTCAAAAATAAATATTTAAAAAAAAAAAAAAGACACATGGACTTGAATCCGAAACCTGGAACCAGTCTGCACAATTTTGCAGTTTTTTCAGCCACTTTCAGCCGTCTGAGTTAGGTGAGCCAGGGTGAGTTTTTTTCTGGAAGAGAGGGAAAAGAGAAAGCCAGTGTAACAGTGATGGAGCACTGAGGCTGGAGGAGGGGGGAGGTGCACAGGGGATCGTAGAGCAGTGAGAACATAACAGGGTCAAACACCTGCTTAAGAGGCCCGGGGCCTGAGATCAGCGGCAGAGACACATTCACGTGAGCTTGAAAGAGAAAAAGTGTGACCAGAATGGAACAGGTGCTTGATCTGGGAGGCGATGCCATATTAGGACATTCGTGGCCACAGCAGGGAGTGGAGAGAGGGAACGGAGGAAGAAGACGCCTGAAAGACGAAGAAAGCAGAGGGGCACTTGGCTGGCTCAATCAGTTAAGCATTTGACTCTTGAATCCGGCTCAGGTCACGATCTCACTGTGAGACCGAGCCCGAGTCGGGCTCTGCACTGACAGTGCAGAGCCTGCTTGGGAGTGTCTGTCTGTCTGTCTCTCTCTCTCTCTCAAAACAAATAAATAAACATTAAAAAGAAAAAAAAAAAAGATGGAGAAAGTGGAGTGAGTGGCCAGAATGGGGAAATCTCCAAAACAGAAGGAGAGGAGGTGGAGGGGCAGACAGTGAGCCAGGCGCTACAGCCTTTGAGGGGCAGCTGCGCCCCCAGTAGGTTGGTGGCAGGGAGGAAAGGCTGGCACGTGCTTCGAAGGAGCTGGGGGTTTTGACGAAGGGGGACAGTGACGTGGATGTAGCAGGGAGCGCACCTATCCTTCCTGGCACCTGCAGGCCTGCCAGGGACCTGAGGAAAGACTGCTACGGTTTGAGGACCACCACGTCCTCAGCCCTTCTCTGGACCCCCACCACCTCTGCCCCACAGCAGGCCCACCAGCGGCAAACCTCCGATATCCCCCACACCACATGCTCTTCCACAACTCCAAACCGTCTGTCTGATGCACTCGCCCCACCACAAACCTGACTCATCAGGGTAACTTAACCCAGAACTGACCTCTTTCAGGAGGTCTGCCATGAACCCCTCCCCTTCCTTCCCTATCAAGGAAATGCTCTCTCCTCTGAACTCTACATTTACCTCTACTGCTATACTTATCACCCTGTCTACAAAGGCAGGGAGGTGGATTTAAATTTGATGTCTCCAGAACCTAACAGAGCCTGGTAGGCATCACAGACACCCAAGATATTTACAAACAAATGATGTCCAAGCAGAGAGAACAGAATTTTGAAGACCAGAGAACAAGAGAACGTTGTTGTTTTTGAGAACGCAAGCTCTTCCTACCTCAGGGCCTTTGCACATCCTCTTCTCGCTGCTTACAACACTTTCCTCCTCTTTCTTCACCTGGCTAATCCCTGTGCTTATAAACATCACTTAGAGAAGTTCTTCAAGACCACTATTTGAATGGGATTCTGCTGTGATGATCTCTCAGTGAATGTGAGCCACTGTTGGATATTCTATTACTCTGACATCTTGGAAATGAGAATTTCATCTAAACCTTTATATCATAAAAAGTTCACTTTAGGGGCACCTGGGTGGCTCAGTCGGTTGGGTGGCCGACTTCGGCTCAGGTCATGATCTCACAGACCGTGAGTTCGAGCCCCGCGTCGGGCTCTGTGCTGACAGCTCAGAGCCTGGAGCCTGTTTCAGATTCTGTGTCTCCCTCTTTTTGACCCTCCCTCGTTCATGCTCTGTCTCTCTCTGTCTCAAAAATAAACAAACGTTAAAAAAATTAAAAAAAAAAAGTTCACTTTAAGGGTTTACTGTATGCCAGGCAACATGCAAGATGCTTCACATTTAATTGTCACAACAAAACTGAGAGATGAATATAATTTATATTATTTTACAGATGAGGTAACTGAGGCTCAAACAGGTTGAGATGCTCCCAATAATCCAGCCAGTAAGTGACAAAAGTACGAATTTAAGTCCAGACCGATATTAACCACTACACAAGTACTACCCAAAACGCTGGGACCACCTCAATCAGGATCGCCTGGGATGCTTCTGGAAATGAAAATTCCTAGCGCCACCCTGATCTTACTGAACACCATGGCAGCACGATGCCCAGAAACTGATTTAAACAAACTCCCCGGATGACTTTTATGCACACTCGAGTTTAAGAACCACTGCTCTACTTTATGCAGAAACTAGACAAAACTTCAGCCATTCTTGAGGATTGCTTCTTAATTTCCATAGAATAGGGCTCTAGGACCTACAAGCTGATCGAATAAGGGGAAGGCTATGGGATTTGTCTGGAAGACGAAATTGCAGTGTTAGCATCCTAGTTTGGCTTAGACTGGATGAAGTCTGGAGAGGAGGTTAGCTGAGGCAGATAACAGAGCGGATGGATCTAAAAGCCCCAGGCTACCCGCTCGTGCCGCCACTACCCAGCTGGACGACTGGCGGCCCCTTCCAAGTTCGGTCCACTGCAGCACAGATCAGAGACTACTTGCGGGAAGCGGCTGGGCCCGTCCTCGGTTTGTCCAGGAGGCCGCCTCGGGCCCACGCCAGAGTAAGAGCCCAGGACGGCCGACCAGAAGTGGGGGCGTTCGGCAGCGGCTGCCAAGCTGGCTTTCCTCTGGGGCGAGGGCTCCGCAGAGCTTCGGCCCTCGGGCCCCGCCACTGCTCCTTTCCGCCCGGGGATGGCAGCCTCCAGGGCGGCCCGGCCGCGTCGGAGGAGGCGCTTACCTGCTGCACGGCCGCTGCCGCCCGCGCCAAACCCGCTCCGCCGCCACTTCTCCAGCTGTCGCCCAGGCAACCGGCGCCGCCAGTTCGACGTCACGTGGGGACGGTGCAGCCAATCACGGGACGCAGCCGGCGCGGAGCATCCTGGGAGGAAAGGCGGGCGATTCGGGAGCTGGGGCTCTGAGGCCTCCCGGCAGCGGAAGTGAAGCGGGATTTCGCGGCGCGGTGGCCGCTGCGTGAGGCTCGCTGTGGGGTGGCTTCCCCTGTCCTCCTCTCCACGACTTCCCGTTCGTTCATGTCCACGATGCTTGGCGCTCTGCCCGGCTCTGGGGATGAACCGACTGGGCTCAATACCTAACTTCAAGGAGCTCGTTGTATCCCGGGAAAAACAAAACCGGCCAGAGAATACAATACAGAGTGGTGTTCGTGGAAAAACAGGTGTTACTCCCGTTCGCAGGAGCGACTCAGAGTTACCTTGGAACCAAAAATGTCGCCCCAAATCTGCCTACGCTTCACCCTTCCACCCCGCTGCAGCACTTTCTGGGAATTTTAAGAAACTTCCCCCGCCCCGTGTGAAATTTTGGTTTTCAAAAATAGAACAGCGCAAATCCTCCCTCTCCTTGCACGTGGTGCTTCGGAGCTCAAGTTAAACAGCACTGAAAGAGCACCTGCCAGTCTCCAGCTCAGCTGGAGGGTGGGGAGGTGGCTGGAGACATGACCTTCCAGGCACTGAGGCTCTGTAGTGGGAGTCTTCGTGTTTCCACCTCATGCTTCCAAAAAGACGGTCAAGGCCAGAGTCAGGGAAGAGTCATGGAGAAGGTTAGGTGAGCTTTATTTTAAAGAAGCCCTAAGATGGTCTGTGGCTCTGGGATCTGCTCTTCTGGGATCTGAGATTGCCTTCAAAGAAAAGCTATATTTGGCAGGAAGAAAAATCCTGTCCATGTAGTATGTATTGAAAATAAATGTCAGGATGCCTGGGTGGTTCAGTGGGTTAAGCTTCTGACATCGGCTCAGGTCATGATCTCACGGCTTGTAAGTTCCAGCTGAGTTGGGCTGTGCTGACAGCTCAGAGCCTGGAGTTTGCTTCGGATTCTGTGTCTCCCTCTCTCTGTGCCTCTCCCTTGCTCATGCTGTCTCTGTCTCTCAATAAACATTAAAAAAAATTTTTTTTAATGAAAAAAAAAAATCTCCCATTCACAATAAGTTAACATTTGTCAGTTCACTGTGTGCCAAAGGTCGTCAGACAAAATACGGAACACTTAAAATTTTTTTAGACGTTTTTTATTTTTATTTTTATTTTTATTTTTGAGACAGAGAGAGGCAGAGCATGAGCAGGGGAGGGGCAGAGAGAGAGGGGGACAGAATCTGAGGCAGGCTCCAGGCTCTGAGCTGTCAGCACAGAGCCCGACGCGGGGCTCGAACTCACGAACTGTGAGATCATGACCTGAGCCAAAGTTGGACACTCAACTGACCGACCCACCCAGGCGCCCCTAGAACACTTAAATTTTAAATTTGGATTTCAGGTAAGTTTTTAATATAAGTATATCCCAACTGTTGGTTTATTTTATTGTATATACAGGACATTATATTGGCCTGTATTTTTATTTGCTAAATATGACAACCCCATGTGTGCCCAGCATTGTGCTAAGTGAATTACATAAATTAATTCACACCACATCCATGAGATGGATATTTTCAGAATTTTATAGATTAATGTTGTACTTATACCTAAGTTAACGATGTCTGATCTGGGGTGCTTTCTATTGCAGTAAGCTAAATCATATCAGTCTCTTTGTCCAAGTTTTGTCTTTGACAAGATAAATAACAGGAGGTACAGAGAGGTTAAGAACTCAGAGTTCGCACAGCAGGGGAGTGGTGGAACCGGACCAAATCTAGGTCCTTGTGCCTTTGAACCCTCGGCTCTTAGCTACAATAAATACCACTCCTGTTTTGCATTTGCCTTCTGGGTGCATTTGCCTGACTTCAGGATTATGGTCATTGTGGTGGCTATTATCTCTGTCTGCCCATCACCTCTGTCCCTCCTGGTAATACACCTGACCACGGGGTTGGTCACACAGCTGGGAATGGACTAATCTTACCCTGCATCTCTGACCATGGTGATTGGCCCAGGATGGGCATGTGATTCAAGCTAAGCCAATGAGAGTCTTTCCGAGGCATTTTTCTGTTGAATTGTGTTCAGGTTATTGTAAAATGAGATTCCAGGGTAGCCTTATAACCATGTCCTTTGTCACATAAAAAAGTCTGAGAAAATGAAGCTGTCACCCAGAGAGATGCAAAGAGAAGATGCTGGGGTTGTCAAATCCCTGGGTCCAGACTCTGAGTTCCATAGAGCTGTTCTCGTTCTTACAGCAGCTCCAGCAGCCCTCCAGTCAACCAAATAGTCTTCTATTCAGACGGATTCAAGTTGGGTTTCTGTCACTTGCAACCCAAAGAATCCTATTGTAGACATAATTTCTGTATATGTCATATCAACTCAAAGTGCCTTCAACAAGGGGATTTGTTATTAATTAAAAATGTCAGGTTAATTTTCTTACAATAAAACCAGAGGTAGCTTCTTACCATCATCTCAAGTTGTCAAGGATCTAGGTTGGTTTCTGACTTGTACCTTTGTGATTGTGGGTGATACCAGAACAAGCAGATATGACTTGAAACAGTAGATAAATTGCTATCATTCTTTATACTTTAAGAATTCCTTCAATCCCTTGAACACTTGTGTGATACAAGCACTAAATTGGAAAAAAAAATGTCAATGTGATATGTCCTGGTATGAGTACAAAGGATATTTTTGTCACAAAGGCAAACTGCTTCCATCTGAAGTGTCATCTGGGCAGTGCCCATGTTGACTCTGTATATCCATGAGTTCAGAGCAGTACAGTAAACCAGTGCCTCCCCTTCCCAGTTCTTAGGCCTACCAATACATCCCACAATGACTTTCTGGTGCCTGGATGGCTCAGTTGACTAAGTGTCTGACTCTTGATCTTGGCTCCAGTTATGATCTCACAGTTCGTAGGACTGAGCCCTACGTTGGGCTCTGTGCTGACAGTATGGAGCCTGCTTGGGATTCCCTCTCTCCCTATCTCTCTGCCTCTCCCCTGCTCATGCTCTCTTTCAAAATAAATGAAATGAAATGAAATGAAATGAATCTGTATAAACCCATCACTCCAATTCTAGGATTATCAAAATGTTGCTGCTGGGAAAAACTCAACCCCAAATTCAATTCTTGGAATATGCACAATACTTCAGGGGAGCTAACCAAGCTTTCCCTGAAAATAAAAGGGACTGGCTGAGTTCTGCATTCAAGGGACAAATCTGAGCCATCTGCAGCCCTTCTATGGACCTTAGCCCTTGAACACCTTGGGGGTGGGAGGCCATGCATCTCTGTGCCATGCTACACAGTTCTTTTTTTTTTCCAGTTTCAAACATTTTAATTTTTTATTGAATTATAATTGGCATACAATATTATATTAGTTTCAGTGCACAAGAGAGTGATTCGATATTTTTATACATTACAAAATGCTCATCACAATAGGTCTAGTTACCATCTGTCATTATACAAAGTTATCACAATATTAAAAAAAATTTTTTTAAGTACTCTCTATATCCAACATGGGGCTTGAACTCACGACGCTGAGATAAACAGTTGCATGTTCTACCAACTGAACCAGCCAAGAGCCCCCAAATTATTACAATATTATTGATTATATTCTCTATGATGTACATTGCATCCCTGTTATTTATTTTATAACTGGAAGTTTGCACCTCTTAATTCCCTTCATTTATTTGGCCCATCCCCCCACTTCCCTCCCCTCTGGAAACCACCAGTTTGTTCTCTGTATCTCTGAGTTTGTTTCTGTTTTGTTCTGTTTCTTCATTTGTTTTTGCTTTTTAGATTTCACATATAAGTGAAATCATGTGGCATTTGTCTTCCTTTGTCTGACTTATTTTATTTTGCATAATACCCTCCAGGTCCATCCATGTTGTCGCAAATGTCAAGATTTCATTCCTTTTTATAGCTGAGTAATATTCCATTGAATATATGTATATACCACATCTTATCCATTCATTTGTCTGTGAACACTTAGGTTGCTCCCATATCTTGGCAATTACGTACGGGTACATATATCTTTTTGAATTAGTGTTTTCATTTCTTCAGATAGATACCCAAAAGTAGAATTGCTGAATCACATGATAGTTCTGTTTCCAATTTTGGGGGGAACCTCCAACATATGGTTTTCCATGATGGCTGCACGAATGTACATTCCCACCAACAGTGCACTTGGGTTCCCTTTTTTCCTTGCCAACACTTGTTATTTCTTATCTCTTTGATAATAACCATTCTGATAGGTGTGAGGTGGTATCTCATTGCGGTTTTGATTCGCATTTCCCTGATGTTTAGTGATGTGGAGCATCTTTTCCCGTGCCTGTTGACCATCTTGTATGTCTTCTTTGGAAAAATGCCTCTTCAGGTCCTCTGCCCATTTTTTAATAGGGTTTGCCTTTTTGTTATTCCGTTGTCTGAGTCCTTTACATATCTTGGATATCCACCCCTTATCAAGTTTGTAAGTATCTTCTCCCATTCAGTAAGTTGCTTTTTGGTTTTATTAGTATTTTCTTTTGCTGTGCAAAAGCTTTTTAGCTTGATGTAGTCCCATTTGTTTATTTTCTTTTTCTTTTGTTGCCGTTGCTGGAGAAAGCAGATCCAAAAGTGACACAGCTCTAAAATGAAGTCATCTTTGCAGCTGTCGCAGGCAACTTCCTGGCCTCTCTCTCTACTGAAGGGCAAATAGCTGAAACCACACACAGAGGAACTGTGTCAAAACCCCCGAAGAGAATGAATTGGATGAGAGGGTGAAGCCACCTAAATTAAGCCCTTCAGGCTGACCCACTCAGACAAACCTGGCAATCAGCTGGATTGAGTTTATCTCGGAGCTCCAACAGGGGGAGTTCAGACCAAGAGCATGTTTCTGAGAAAGCACAGGGCCTGGATCTAATCAGCAGGTTGGAGGAGGAACGTACTGAAATACCAAGCGCAAATCAAAAGATGGACTACTGCCAACCCACTGCCTGGGCAAAAAAAAAAAAAAAAAAAAAAAAAAAAAAAAAAAAAGTCCTTCCAGGAAAGTTGGGTTTTGTCACTGTCCAAAAGTCATGATGTATGGGGGATTCAGATACATCTGTCTTCCTAGCTCAGAGTCCATGCAGAGGTGGAGGCACTGGATTTTGGTCCGCAAGGGTTGCTTGATTTCGTGGAAAGAGAGCATACCCAAGTGGGAATACACATCCCCATCCCCTAAGGGAGTTATCAGTGAGCAGGAAAGCAGGGGAGTCCTGACAGTGGGTGAGGCCGGAGTCTTGGAGTCCCGAGTGCCAGGTTTCCTTGCCCTATCCCAGAGGTGTGAGTTACATCATAGTCCCCAACTGTCATGTGGACTTGATGAAGCTGGCAAAAAGACGCAGGCTATTTGGACTTCCAGAGGGGCATCTGGGTGGCTCAGTTGGTGAAGCGTCCCACTTTGGCTCAGGTCACGACGTCATGGTTGGTGGGTTCGAGCCCCGCATTGGGCTCTGTGCTGACGGCTTGGAGCCTGGGGCCTGCTTTGGATTCTATGTCTCCCTCTCTTCTCTACCCCTTGCCCACTCACACTCTGTCTCTCTTTGTCAAAAATAAACATAAAAAAAATTTTTTTTAATGGACTTGCAGAAGAGCAAATCTGGGACAAGATCTTTTTTTTTTTTTTTTTTTTTGAGTAGGCTCTATACCCAACACGGGTCTTGAACTCACAACCCCGAGATCAAGAGTCATATGCTCTACCAACTGAGCCAGTCAGGTGCCCCATGGAAGCAAGATCTTTTCAAAGCAAGTGTACATCTGCAAGAGGCTGGTGGGACTCACAGCAGCTGGTGTTCATAGATACAGACGCTTAAGGTTCTCAGGAATATCGCCAGCTTCTAAGCAAGCTTAAAAATGCACGCTGCACGGCATGTGATGTGAGCACAGAGCAGTAAATGCTAAAGTGACCGCATCTGGGTGGTTTCCCGGCTGTTGACACATCTCGAGAACCAGCAAGACAAGGCACACACAGAATGTCTTTAGTCTTGTGGCTGTCCCTGGCGTTTGGATGGGATGTGCAGGAGTTCTTGTGAGCCACTAAGCACGCCCTGACCTCCTCTTGCCTTAGCCTAAACACCAGTGCTTTCCCTTGTGACTGTTGCTCTCCTGGTGAGACCTCCATACAGACCAGAAAGGAGTGTGAGACGGCGATAACTGAGCTACAAGAAAAAATAGTTGATTCATCTTCATAAAAGGCATAATTCCTGATGATGGAAAGTGCACACAGTCACATTAAATCTCCCTTTTTACCCTTCTCCTCATCATTAGCGAATGATCCATGAGCTCAGCTGAACCTGAGGTCAAGGGCAGGAGGTAGAACTTCTGTCTGGCCCTGGGACCAAAAGCCTTTCGCTGCTAACAGACATACGAAGCCAAAAGTGAAACTACGGGCGGTGAGGGGAGAATGTGTATGGACTGGCCACTGGCTTTCGAAGCGCGGTCCCCAGAGTGGCCTCAGCAGCGTCACCTGGGAACCTGTTGGACGTGCACCTTCTCTGGCCCCACCCACACCTGCTGACTGCGGAGCTGCGGGCGGTGGGCGCCGCGAAGGGGCTGGGACGGCGCTGGAGCGCAGGGGCAGCGGGGAGAGCGCGCGAGGCCAGCCCCGCGGACAGAGCGGGCTGGGGGGGGGGGTGCGGGAGCCGGGGCTGCGGGGGGTAGACCCCCAGCCGACGGTCAGCTCAGGGAAGGATGGGGTCAGCCGGGGCCCTGGGGTAGAGCAGCAGGGCAGCGGCCGTCCCACCCCGACCTGGGCCTGGGCGGGGCGGAAATCTGGCTCCTGCCAGGCCCCAGGCGCAGCCCCTCCGCCCCACCCTCGGGCGGTCACTTCCAGGAACCCGGACTCCGGCTGTGCCAGCGCAGCGGTCGGGCGCGCAGAGGTTCCCAGAAATCGCGCGCGCTCTGGAGTGGGGACCGGGCCGCCCGGGCATCGCTGCTTTCCTCCCATCAGTCGCCCGGGCCGCCCTCCCGTCGCCGCCCCCTCCCCCGCCCCGGCCCCGGGCCCCCATGCGGGCTCCCCGCTCGCTGCAAGCTCTCCCCCTTTGGCGGGACCGCCTCGCTTTCCCTCCTGCCTCAACTTGAGGAACCCCTCTCAAAACAGCTTAAGCCAGCGGCACCAGGCTGGCGCAGTCGGTAGAGCAATGCGACACTTCTTGGGGTCATGAGTTTGAGCCCCATGTTGGGTGGCCTTACTTTAAAAAATAAGTTAAAAAAAAAAAAATATATATATATATATATATATGTATAAACCCAGCTTAAGCCAAAGGATCTTTGCTGGCTCCCGTCAGCGGGAAGTCAGAGGAGGAGCCCCCCTCGCTCAAAGCTGGAAGGAGGACTCCCGCCCCGCCTTTAGCTCTGCGCTTGACGCTCTTCTCTGGACTCTGCCTTTGGCTCTGCGTGGGAGTGACTGGAAGTCAGTTCTGTCTATGGCTAGGCCCCAAATGGGTGGCCTGCACAGAGCTAAGCCCCAGGGCAGGGCTCTCCCTGGAGTCTGGGGGCCCTGAGTGTCTGATTCCAGTCCTTCCAGGGTGGCTACGCGCGGCCCTTGGCTTTCTAAAACATCTCTGTGTGTATCGGGTAAGGGCTCCTTTGCTGAGCGTGTTCATGCTGATCGCTTGACTTGCAAGGACGACTCTGGGCTCACACAGGCTCACACAGGCTGGGCAGTGGTGGCTCCATCCCTGGGGCCTTGGAAATCCCCATCAAGGAGGAGAGGTGGGGTTGGGGGGCACAGACACATGCCCCGGCCTCCAGCTCTGGGACCCCCTCCCCCCTCTTACTGTAAGTCAGGGCAGCGGCCTGGTTCTCTGACTCCAGGCTGGACCAGGTTCCAGGAGGACCTGCCAAGATCCTGGGGGGAGGTGCCAAAGTCGGCAGAGATTTGGAGTAACGAGCTTGGTAGCAGCATCTTGTCTGGGCTCAGAGGTTTCTGCTAAACAGAGTTAAGTCACCCCTTGCCCTGAGTATTTGCAGCCTCTAGGGGCGAAATAGCTGTCCAGGAAAAGTGATAGGAACTGTGTCCATCCCTTCGGGCTCAGGCAAATATGGCCCAACTGAGGGCCTGGGCAGAGCCAACAGGGGAAGCTCCAGGGACACTGGTGCAAACAGAAGGGGCGTCGTCGTCAAATACTGCAACAGCCTGAGGCCTGGACGGCCGCTCTCTGGGCCCCTCGGCGTCCCAGCCGTCGACACTAACACGTCAAGACTGTGCTCCCCGCTTGGTGACACTTGGCGGCCGCCTTCCAGTTCCACCAGCTGCAGGATACGGTGGGCCCCAGCTCCGACAGGTGCTGTTAAAGCAGAGTCCCAGAGCTCTCTGGGACTGCTGAACAGGGGCTCTGGAGTCAACAGGACCACATGAAAAACACACAGAGAGTGAAAGAAGTCCATGGTGGGGGTGGGGGGACCTCCTGCTGCCAAGGGACCCTGCAATCCATCGCCTTTGTACACCCGGATGGGCTGGGGAAGGCTGTGCCCCTTGGACGCAGCTGCTTCCTTCCCCGTGGCCTACTGGCTGGTGATGGGGCGGGGGGGGGGGGGGGGGATGCTCTGAGTCTGGACGCTTCCCTTGCTGGGCCGTGAAGTGGTGACTTCCGACCAACCACGGCCAGGCTGGAAAGATGACACAGTCTCGTTTGTATGGAGAGGCAGGAAATTTCTCCAGATATTCTGATAGGCTGCGCCCTGGACTTGTTTGGAAGAAATACTTGGCTAAGTCCTTCGGGCTGAGGGTGGGGTGAGGAGCAGACGGGAGTCCGGGGTCTTCGTGTTCCGCCTTCCCAGGAGTCCGGGTGCTGGCCCCAGGGCCTTTGCCTCTGAGCGCTGAGGTGGCTGTGGGCTGTGCCAGACGAGGGGGAGCTGGCACTGACCTGAAGTGCCCTGACAAAGAAGGGGATTGGAGCTGGGGGGGGGATGGGGGGGGGTAGAGCCAGTGGGGAGCCACTCTGGGAAACCACGGTGGGGCTAGATCCGTCAGCAGGGGGTTTGGGGGCCAGAAACATCTAATGGAGGGAGTAGCATGAGCAATATTGGGCCCAATTACCCTTCTCCCCTTTCTCCACAGTAATAAAAGCAACCATTTTTAACCGGCCACATGCTGCTGGGTGATTCAACGGTGGCCAAGGGGATGAAAGCAGAGACTGCATCCAACATCCGGGATGCGTCCGTCAGGGGAAAGTTGTGTCTTCTTTGTTTTCTTCCTCCTTTCTCCTTCCTGCCGCTGGAAACGCAGATGGGTTGTTTGAAGTGCAGGTACCACGTGGGACCTCAAGGTGACCTTGGGGAAGGAGTCCATACATGGTAGCCCTATTGGTTTGGTGGGGCCACCAGAACAAATGATCGCAAACTGGGCGGCTTAAAGCGACGGAAGCATATTCTTTCTCTCGGAAGCGTGTTCTCTCACAGTTCCGGAAGCCAGAAGTCTGAAATCAAGGTGCAGGCGGGGTCGGTTCCTTCTGGAAACTTTCTCCCAGCCTTTGGTGGTTGTGGGCCATCCTCCGCTTGTAGATGCTTCCCTGGCTGCGTCTCATCACGTGGCCTTCCCTCTGCTTCTGTGTCTCTGTGTGTCCTCCTCTCTTCCCATAAGGACGCCGCTGGGTTGAAGGCCTCCCCCTATTCCTGTCTGACTTCCTCCTGGTTACCTGCAAGGATCGTATTTGCAAATAAGGTTACATTCTGAGGTTCTGGGTGGACGTGAACCCTGTGGGGACTCTATTCTGCCCAGTACACAGCACCACAAGGTGGAGGGCGCTTGCATCCCTGACACTGAGGCACACCAGGCCAGGCTGCTCTAAATGCCTACAGACGTGATGAACAGAGGGAAGCAAACCTCTACCTTATTTAAGCTGCTATCACTTTGATTGTCCAGGGAGATCTGTGGTCACTTCTAACTCATGCGAATATAGCCCCTCAGAACCCCTCATGCCATCTACACATTTCTCTTGGGGGCATTCATGAGTGGGGCGCTTGAAAGGAAGCTGAGTTCTCTTTATAATTGGGCACAGGGTGAAAACCCGAGACAGCCTGAGGAGGAGAGGCAGCTGACATCCGCCCGGATGATGTGTCTACCGAGAAGCACTTCCTGCGCTGAGCACTCTGATTTGGGAGCACTGAGGAGGGAGACAAGCATCCAGGGGGTAGGTCCAGGGGGTGGCATCTGGGGAGGGGTTGTCTTGGGAGCTGGGAGCATCAGGAGGCTGTCACTGCTCAAGGACCCAGCTCTGTCTCTGCTGCCCACCCCAGTCCACACGGCCCCACAATGTTCCTTGACCTTCTCCATACGTAACCCTGGGGGAGACATAGATTCAAGGCCCTGTCCTGAGAGCCAGTGGGCAGCTGGTGCTTCCCTGCCTGTCTGGTCGCACAGACCAGCTTGCCTGGACGTGAGTGGGCCCACGCAGCCCATCCACTGCACTCTACCTCGAGCAGGTGCCAGAGCATTGTCCCGGGCCAGCTCTGTACCTGAGCTAGAAGAATGGAACTCTGACCCTGCCTGTCTTGTCTGTCTTGACCTAAGGTCAAGGCATACCTAGAGGTGGTCCAGCAAAGACCCACAGATCCCTATATCTCTGGTGGCCACAGGACTAGGCTTAGGGCAGCATCTTTGGGGGAGCTTAGCAGGAGGTGGAGGGAAGGGTGGCCCGGCTGACTGCTGGAACAGAGACTCACTTTGACATGATCTGGACTTGGGCTTCCACACACAGTAGGACTGGGCAGGGAGGCACAGAATGAGCTGCGATGAATCATCACCCTGTCCTGTGCCTCTGTCTCCCCCTTGAGCCTTCCCACGAGATCCCTTCCTGGAGGAACCTACCAAAAGGCTGGTAAATAAACATTTTTGGTTCCAAGAACAGCTGGGGAGGGAGGTGCAAGGGTAGCTCCTTCTCAGCCTTCTCCCTGGAGCGAGCCTGGAAGTGCCGAGGGGGGGGCTGGGGTCTGGGGGGGTGGCCCTCCCTCTGGGAAGGCGGGGGTGCTGGCTGACCCACCACTGAATCCAGGGGTACTCTGGAATGGCGGTGTAGTATGGTGTCACTGCCCTGCAGTGTCTAGGCCTTGGTCTGGACCCCAAAGCCCCTCGAGTCTATGCTGTCCAGGCCTTTGGGAGGCCAGGTCTCAGGCCAGGCCAGCTGCGACCACACAACTTCCTGAGCAGGCCTTTTGCCATGTCCACTCACGGCACCAAACCCAGAACACAGGTCCGGGGAAGGAGCCAAGATGGGGACAGATTTCCTTCCCCCCAACCCCCACCCCCACCCCCCCCCACCATCTTGGCCCCAAGAGCCCTCAGGATTCTGGTCTGTCCTGACTCACATTTTCTAGAACATCTGTGTCATAGAAATGTGTGTGCGCCTCTCTGGCAATGTTCTTTACTTGCACTTGGAGGTCTGCCTTGCTCTGGATTCTCTAATCGGGGGCTCCTGGGGCCGGAACCACAGTGGAGCCCAAGCTCCGGGTGAGGCCCTGTCCTGGGAGGCTGCCTGGCCCCCGGCCCTCCATAGCCCCCACTCCCTCCCTCCGGGAAGCTGTGAGAGCCACGGGCGCCAGCCAGAAGAGCCCATTCATTTTCTCTGCCTGCTCAGCCTTCACATGTCCTTTTAGGGTAGAGCCTGCCGACGACGCAGCCAGCGGAGGCCAGGCTGCTGGGAGGAACAGACGGGGAGGCCTCAGAGGGGCTCCCCACGGAGGATGCCTAGCTGCCCTGGGTGGTGAGTCTCCAACTTCCCAGACGTCCTTGTTAGCCTCAAGTTTTGTAACGTCCTCCTTCCTATCCTAAAATGAAATTCCCAGGTAGTTTTTTTTTAAATTTTTTTTTTAACGTTTATTTATTTTTGAGACAGAGAGAGACAGAGCATGAACGGGGGAGGAGCAGAGAGAGAGGGAGACACAGAATCGGAAGCAGGCTCCAGGCTCTGGGCCATCAGCCCCGAGCCCGACGCGGGGCTGGAACTCACGGACCGTGAGATTGTGACCTGAGCTGAAGTCGGACATTCAACCGACTGAGCCACCCAGGTGCCCTGAAATTCCCAGGTAATTTAACCTGTTTGCCCACATGGCTTTAAAATAATCATTATAATGCCCTAACTGTAATAAAAAGAAGAAATCAAAGGAAAGCGATTTGTAAAAACCAAACCTATTTCCGCATGTAAGCACTTGGGCCGGTTACACCAGTCTGATGCTTGTGGCCTTCAGGCAGCCAGCGCCCTGTGGCTGGCGCACATGTGCCGTGGTAGCAACTTGGGTCCCCGGTGCTGTGGCCATTTTCGACGCGAGTTTTCAACATGATGAGCAGCTCTCGGTAAAGGTCTGAAGCGAACCAAGACCAGTGTCACCGCAGCCACGCTCTTCAACAGTCCGGTGTGCCAGGCTCCCCCCCAGGCGTGCCGCTTGCGTTCCCCAGACATCGTGGAAATGCCCCCAGTCACCCCAAAATGCCCCCACCAATGTGTGAAATGCCTCCCTCCTCGGGGCAGCTGCGCCCCTTGTCTGAAAACCACTGCTTCGGGCCCTGGGAGTGGTGGGCATAGGAATGTGAATTGACCAAGTCCAGCTAAAGACATGGCCGTGGCAAGAGCAAGTCGCCTCTGGAAGTACTCTTTTGGTATCAGATGCCCCCAATTCAACTCCAAGCGGCTGGCGTTTTGCTTAAGCGCAGCATTTTGCTGCTCACGGCGTTTCAAAGTCTGGAAGTCGAGGCACAGAGCTGCCTCTTGGCTCGGCGTCCTCTGGGTTGGCATCACATCCAGGCCACATCGGAAACGGAAGAGAGGGGGTGGTTCCCAGTAGCCGGAACAGGTGTCCCGGGGTGGGGGCTTATCGGCCGGGGTCGGCCTGACGGGAGTCGTTGGTTCCTCGCTGATGCAATACCCAAGACCTGTGGCTGGAGGGTGCTGACCGGTGCCTGAGCGGAGCCAGCAAGCGGCCCCTTTCCTCGGGGAGAAATGAAGATACAGATGCCAGTTAGCAGAGGGAATGGACCTGGTGGCTGGACTGCACAGGTTATAGCAGTTCTCTGGAGAAAGGGCGATGTGTGAGTGAATGAGCTTCCTGGGTCCTCTCCAAAGTGGTACAGAAGTAGGGGCTGAACCCAGTCGTTTATGGACCTGACCTCCGCAGTTTGGTTTGTTCCCGCTAGCTTCTGCTCAGACGCAGTGCTCTTCCATATTCCTTGTTTGTGGCGGCTCCACCACCACAGCCTGGCTGTGTTGAAGCAGAGGCTTGGGAATACGAAGGGACCCGGCATGGCTTACCTGTCCCCATGCGGGCCTAGATCAGGGCCCTTGAAGACTCCAGGCACTAAAAAGATGATGGTGCTTCCACTTAACGCCCTTCCTTGCTCCCATTAAAAATAAACACATTTCTTTTCTTAAATTTTTTAATGTTTATTTATTATTGAGAGACAGAGCGAGACAGAGCACGAGCAGGGGAGGGGCAGACAGAGGAGGAGACACAGAATCCGAAGCGGGCTCCGGGCTCCGAGCTGTCGGCACAGGGCCCGACGCGGGGCTCGAACCCACCAACTGCGAGATCGTGACCTGAGCCGGAGTCGGACGCCCAACCGACTGAGCCACCCAGGCGCCCCAAAATAAAACATTTCTAAGGCACAAAATAAATGTAAGGAAGTCTAGCAACTTGTTAATTTTTCCCATCAAGACCGTTTCGACTACAAATATATGTTGATCAAATTATTTTCAGAAGAATGGAATTATTTCGTCCTGGGCCCTGCGATGCTGGCTCCAGCATGCGTGTGGCCTGCTGATGGCAGATCTGGTGCTGCCGTCCTCCCCCGCCCCTGAGCGTGACCCTCTTGCCTTCCCCTGGCTGCTGGCCGAGGTGTGACCGCGCTGACTGCTCACGGTTCCTTTTAGAGCACTCGAGAGAGGGGAGGCTGTGTTCAGGCCACTGTGGGGCCGGCCCGAGGCCTGGGGAATCCGGGGCCAGGACCCCCCGGATGGCGTCTACTCCCGGGCGCCATCGGGGAATGCCGCGTCACGACGAGCCGCAGTCTCAGGCTGGGGCCACAGCGGGGCACCTCCCAGGGAAAGTGGGCATCGTGGCCTCTGGGCTCCTCAGCATGCCCATCACAGGGCGCTAGGAAAGACGGCAAAGAGGCATCTCGTAAAGTGGGGTGCTGCCAGAGTTAGACAAATCCCAAGTCCTTTTTGATGGCGAGTCGCAATCGCAGGGGCGTGTCTAGGAGAGCCTGGAGACGGAGGCCGGTGGGCCCGGGCCGCGTATCGCTTGTACCACAAAGACAGACTCCTCCAAGGGACCGCTGCAGGACGGCACTCCCACTCCTGCCGCTTGGCCGTCAGTTTGGTTTCTGAGGACCTTTCCTTTGGTGAGGACATCCTGTCTCCAGGTGCGCTCACACTGTCTCAGTCGTGAGGTCCTGCATTACCCCCGGAGACACCCCTCTCCTCGGGTGGGCCTTTGCTGAAGGCCACGCTGTTGGAGGGCTCCCCGCTCTCCCCAGATCCACACCCCATCGAGGTGGCAAGGGGACACTGGTCTTGTGGAGGCGGTTTTGTATAGGACGGCGTTTCCCGGCGTGGCCTCGGGTCCATCTGCGTCACGATCATCTGAGCGGGAGCTAAACTTGCTGGATTTCCGAGTTGGACTCCAGATATGCTGAGTCACTGCCATCGTGACTAAAATATACGCAAAAGCAAAAGCAATAAAAAAGATTTTGTAGTCACACAGATCTGGCTCTGAGCTCCCGTCTCACAACTTACGACGCGCCCTTACCCTCTCTGAGCCCCGTTTCCTGGGGTAGAACTATTTACCTCACGATAGAATTGGGAGGATTAAAAATGTCAATGCGAGGGGCACCTGGGTGGCTCAGTGTCTGACTCCTGATGTTCAGGTCATGATCTCATGGTTTGTGAGATCAAGCCCCAAGTCGGGGTCTGCACCGACAGCACAGAGCTCGCTTGGGATTCTCTCTCTCTCCTTCTCTCTCTGCTCCTTTCTCACTCCTGCATGCTCTCTCTCAAAATAAATAAGCACACACGGGAGCAAAATACAGGCTTGTCGCTATCTGTCCCTCCATCCGTCTGTCCATCCGTTCCTCTATGTAATACTTACTGAGTGTCTGCAGTGAACCAGGAACCGCTCTAGGCGCCAAGAATACGGCAAAACCATCTCAAACAAGCTCCTTGTCCTCATGAAGTTTATATGCTAATCACGTGTAAGTCAGAATCACCAGACTCCCCAAGCTAACGCAATTATTTAATCTGAAACCAATAGGCTTTATTTATCAAACATTGTGACAGGGACTTTGGGGGATACTTTGATGCTTGCCCTTCAGGAGCTTATTTATAGACTGGCTTGTTAACAGACATCCTACACAGGAAACCATGGAAGAACAATGAATCGCCTTGCTAACCGTGTGTCGTACATGCCCGAGAGGGGCTTGGAGGAGAGACTGATTCCTGGGGCTGGCAGTGAGGTAAGTGAATAGCCCTTCCTCTCACCCTGAAGGCTTCTAATCTAAGAACAAAGAAAGGAATTTGCTTAGGGACCCGTCACCCCCCCCTCCGCCCCCCTTATTTTGGACAGGCTAGTTTATACCCCTCATAAGCGAAAGCCTTTGATGCTTGCGAACCTCTTAATCTTTAGAACATGAATCAGGGCTTCTGAGAGATCATGGCACAGGAGTCAGAGGCTGCTCACACCAGGTCCTGGGAATATGACTTAATGGGAAACTCTGTCTCTTCAACTCTTCGCCAAGTCCCAGCTGTATGTAATGCCTGAGATCTTGGAAAGTAATTATCTCCCGGATGCAAATAAATAACCCACTGATTTGGAAAACACTGAGTGCATGCACCAAAGGAGCTGCCCAGACCCCAGCAAACAGATGGGAAATGCCCATCAGTAGTGGGCTGTGTTGTAGAGGCTCTGGGGATTAGAAAAATACTACTTTTGGAAGACCCACAGATGGCCAACAGACACACGAAAAGATGCTCAACATCACTGATCACCGAGGAAATACAATCAAAACTACAGTGAGCTATCACCTCCCACGTGTCAGAATGGCTAAAATCAACGCAAGAAACAACAGGTGTTGGCAAGGATGTGAAAGGGGAACCCTCGTGCACTGGTGGGAGTGCGAACTGTTGCAGCCACTCCAGAGAAATAGTATGGAGTTTCCTCAAAAAGTTAAAAATAGAACTACCCTACAATCCAGCAAATGCACTACTATTTAACCAAAGGATACAGAAATACTGATTCAAAGGGATATATGCACGCTGATGTTTAGGGCAGCGTTATCTACCATAGCCAAATTACGGAAACAGCCCAAGTGTTCACTGACTGATGAAATGATGTAAGATAGACACACACACACACACACACACACACACACAAACACACACACACACATTATATATATGTATATATATAATGGAATATCACAGCCATTAAAAAGAATGAAATCTTGCCATTTGCGACGATGTAGATGGGGCTAGAGAGTATTGTGCTAAGCGAAATAAGTCCGTCAAAGATACCATCAAATACCATGATTTCACTTATATGTAGAATTTCAGAAACAAAACAAACAAGCAAAGGGAGAAAAGAGAGGGGCAGACCAAGAAACAGACTCTTAACTATAGAAAACAAACTGATGCTTACTAGAGGGGAGGTGGGTGGGGGAATGGGGATTAGGAGGGCACTTGTGATCATTACCGGATGTTGTAGGGAAGTGTTGAATCACTACATTGTACACCTGAAACTAATATTACACTGTATGTTAACTGGAATTTAAATAAAAACTTAAAGAAAGAGAGAACAATGAAATAAAATACTGCTTTTGTTGACAACCCCTTTCTAGAAAGGTGTCCTGGCTTAGGAGTGTGGCAGACACAAACTAGGAGCAGAGTCTGGACATAGGATAAGCAAAGAAGTAGCTATTTGCCATTTGTCTGTTGCCCCTTTGGATCAAACAAGGCCAGAAAATTAACAGGCCAGAGACCGACCAGCTTAATGGAAAGATGAACTGGAGACACAACTGTACAAATGGCTCTTGATGTTGAACAGGTCCCGTCACTGTTATGAGCGTCCTCATGTGTAAAATGAAGGGTGAGACCATACCGTTATTCAGCTAAAATTTAGTTAAGGCCTACTTAAGTACTAGGCTCTTTAATAAAGAAGATCTTGCTTTTTGAGGAAAACGTGCTCGCAGCCACAGCGGAGCTTTGGAGGCCCGGCTCCTGCTCCTGTCTCACTGCTGTTGGCTGTCGCCGAGGAACAAGTCGGTCAGGAAGCCGCGAGGCAGCCGTGGCTTTTAAAGCCACCGGGAAGACACCTGTGGAACCGGAGGTGGCGATTCAGCAAATTAGAATTACTCTAACCAGCCGCAACGTACAATCTTTGGAGAAGGTATGTGCTGACCTGATCAGAGGCACCAAGGAAAAGAATCTCAAAGTGAAAGGACCAGTTCAGATGCCTACCAAGACTCTGAGAATCACTACAAGAAAAACTCCTTGCGGTGAAGGTTCTAAGACTTGGGATCGTTTTCAGATGAGGATCCATTAGCGAGTCATTGATTTGCACCATCCTTCTGAGATTGTTAAACAGATTACTTGCATCAGTATTGAGCCAGGAGTTAACGTTGAGGTTACCACTGCAGATGCTTAAGTCAGCCTTTTTAATAAATTGATTATCAGTTTGAAAAAAAAAAAGATCTCAAGGTAAATGCGTCTATATCCTAGGGGGTCATGAGGAATGAGTATATGAAACACATGTGATTCCCAGTAGTGTCGGGCACATACTAAGGATGTAATAATTAGCCATTATCATTTAATCCCTGTAACAACCTTGAGGTGAACATTATTTCTTTTGTACAAATGAGAAAACCACCAAGGGACAAGATCAGGATATGAACCAGTCTGAGGCCAGAGTCCACGATTTTCCCATTACGTAGTTTGGCTTGGAAGGGCCCCTGTGGCTTTTAATCGTAAAAAAGGAAAGGGTAGAAAAGGAATTTGAACTTTAGAAACAATCAAGCTAACCACCTTCTAAGGAATTTTTCGTGGAAAGTGGAAGTGTTGTCTCATTAATAATGAAGATAAGGAGGTTGGGGAGGGGTATGGGACAAAGCCACAAAAGCTTCTTTGCCCAAGCTCATTTCTTCTCATCTCATGCCAATTATAGATTTCAGAGACATGATCTTCCCTACACACACAAAGAAAAGCCTGGGTTCTCCAAGAACAAAACTGAAAAACAGTCCTTAGCAGGAACGTTTAATCATGACAGGAATGAGAAAAGACTTTTATAGATCCCTGGAGAAGGCAGCTCCAAGACAGACGAATTAATCACCTCTTACGTGCTCGTGGACTCCGTCCCAATCCTTCTGTTAGTGCTCAGCTGTGGCTCTCAGTTCTCGATACAGGTAGACAATGACTAGGTGATCATGCTCTATGTGCTAAGGTTATAAATGTAAGCAAGACAAATGAGGGGGAGAGGTGCCTGGTGGGTCGCTCAGTCTGCTGAGTGTCTGACTTCAGCTCGGGTGATGATCTCACGGTTTGTGAGTTCACGCCCCGCATCGGGCTCCACTGCTGTCAGTGCAGAGCCTGCTTCAGATCCTCTGTCCCCCTCTCTCTCAAAAATAAATAAACATTAAAAAACAAAAACAAAGACAAATGAGGGGGAAAATAGGTAACTTAGGCAATGAATGACGGTAGTAAGGACAATAGGGGGTGATACTGGGTGCTGGGGAAGCAGAAGGACCTAGTCCAGCTCTGGGGGTGGGGGAGGGGAGGTGGAATTGGTGTGGGTTTCTTGAAGTAAGTCTCTATAAATTGAAACCTAAAGAACTAACTAGTAGATTCACCAGACCTAGAGGGACAGGGTGGGAGTGAAGAAGAGAAGGGTATTTCAGGAACAGGGAATGGTATGTGCAAAGGCCAGGAGGTGACACAAAGCTTGGATCTTTGGAGGAAGTGTAAGTGGTTCTGGGCGGGAGGTGGGAGAAGTCAAGAGAGAAGCTGGAGAGCTGAGCAGCAGCTAAAGTCTTGTGTAGCTTTGAACACTTACTAAAGAATTTGGGCATTATTCAACAAAGAACCACTGAGAGACTTGAAGCAGATTACTATGATTTGCATTGTAGAAAGCTCAGTTTGGAGAATGGATTAGAGTGGGCTAAGTCTAGAGGCTGATAGACAGTTAAGTGCTTGAACCAGGGGTAGTGACCAGTGGGGGAAGGAGGGTGGATGAACTGAAGAGATAATTGAGGCTAAACATTGAGTCAAGGGGGAAGCGTGGGTTTCTGGTGCGAGCTGCCAGATGGAGGGGTTGTCATTAGCTCCAAAAAGTTAGAGGAGACTGGAAGTGTCTTGGATACACTGTATTAAGTGCCCGAGAGGCAGCCCGAATGGGGATCCAGTGAGTGGCTGGACGTGTGTGCCAAGAGCTCAGATGAAGAGGGTGGGAGAGATGTGGACTGGAGAATCATCTGCACAAAGATGGTGGATGAAGGTGTGGGATGGATGGGCTTGCTTGGAGAGTGGACCAAGAAGGCCAAAGACCCAATTCTGAGGAAGGCTAGAGCTCAAAAGCAGTCAGAGGGAGTGGGACCTGCCAAGGTGCCCAAGAATCCTTGCACAAAGAAACGCTCAAATTAAGTGTTTTTTGAATTTGTTAAACGAACAGGTTGGTCAGAGGAGGAAAAGACTTGCTATTGATGCCATGGAGAGTACTGTTATTAATTTTTTAAAAGATAAGGTATCTTTAAGGATTTATTAGTTTGTTATACCTTTACAGTTGGAGGGCGAAGAGGAAAATATCAAAGCTCTTTGTCTAACAAAATGGCTCTTGGAGATTAATTTACATATCATTACCCATGATAACCAACTAGCATAAAAAGCAGTTAAAAATGGTTATATTCCACTAGAGACATTTACTGAAGTCATGTTTTTTGCCTTGAAGTCTAAGGAGAGTGCTTTTATTTATTTATTATTTTTTTAAAATTTTCTTCTTAACGTTTATTTTTGAGACAGAGAGAGACAGAGCATGAACGGGGGAGGGTCAGAGAGAGGGAGACACAGAATCTGAAACAGGCTCCAGGCTCTGAGCTATCAGCACAGAGCCCGACGCGGGGCTCGAACTCACGGACCGCAAGATCATGACCTGAGCCGAAGTCGGCCGCTTAACCAACTGAGCCACCCAGGCGCCCCGAGTGCTTTTATTTTTAAAAAATTTTTTAATGTTTATTTTTTGAGAGACAGAGTCTAAGTGGGGGAGGGGCAGAGAGAGATGGAGACACAGGTTCTGAAGCAGGATCTGAGCTCCCAGCTGTCAGCACAGAGCCCGACGCAGGGCTTGAACCCACAAGCTGTGAGATCATGACCTGAGCTGAAGTCAGATGCTCAACCCACTGAACCACCCAGGCGCTCCATAAGGAGAGTACTTTTAAAAGCCAGACTCAGCAGTCATTTAACTGCAGATGGGTTTCAGAAAGACAGGATTCGAGTATTCACCCCAGTCCAAGAAATCAATTTCCTTCCATTTGGTTTCCTTGCTGTGCATCTCACTTGCTTTCAAGTCGGCAAGTTCGCCACAATGACATCATCTGGGAGTTAACTGCCGCCACTTTCCCGTTTCTTCTGGTGAATGTGCCAATTCTTAGCTCCTATCCTGTCTTCACACATGACTTTATTTCACCCTGTTCTATTTCACCTTAAATTCCTTTGCTCCTTGGTTAGCTCTCAGTGCTATGCACATGCTAGGAAGTCTTCTAGGAGAACAAAAGTCATCATGAAAACAGACAATCTCATCATAATCTGATCCAAGTGGCCATTTTACTTTACAGCTTACATTTTTTTTAGAGCTACAACCTCAAGATTTAAGACCAAGTTACAAATCCTAAATTGCATTGCTTACAAGAACTAAAGCTTGACCGCTCCCTGAAGTTCAATCTATAAGCGTGGAATAACTTTGGCCAGAGGCCAGTGAATGTACCACCTCTCCCAGACTACTCAATTTTGGACAGTGACATCATTGAGAGACTTCTGTTTTATAAACATTTCATATATTAAGGGAAATGTTAGAGATAACTGTCTGAAATGCAAGCAATGTTAAGAGCTTGAACAGGAAGGACATAGCTAATGAGAGGCTAGGAAATGAGATAATCTCTTTTATAGAATCATCTGATATTGAGGAAACAGGAATTTAAAAGGAGGGGATACAATGAAATTAACCAATGAGTGGAGCCATCCTTTGGGATCAGTAACCTTTAGACCTGGGTCTAACAACAAAGCTGTGGTGGAGTGGAACAGGGCTGATCCGTCTGGGCGTTTGTTTCCTCTAATGATAGCACCCCCCGCAGAAGCCCTTAGAAGGCTGTATCCTAAATTAAAAAGTGTAAGAATCAAGGTTGCAGCAAAGAACTATTCTTGTATAAATGCTGGAAGTCACCTTTTATTTTACGTGATTGAAGGCCAAAACACAAAGAACCCCACCCAATCCCCCCCAAACTAGCTCTTATTGCTGTGTCCCAGTACATCAAAGACCCGCTTCATACGGCAAGAAGACGAGAAGGGGAGGTTGTCAGAATAATGACCTTATCTGCTTATTTCAAAAGCCCAACATCTAAGTAAGATCTGATAATACAGAAATCAAAATAGGACTTGCCAAAACATACCAAATTGTATATACTTCAAATTTCTGCATCATTATTATATTACAGTTATATTTCAAATTAAAAGGCACATGGGAAAAAAGGGCAGAAAAAAATGGGGAAAAGGGTACATTATCAAATCCAGTGGCTAAATGAATTGTATCTATTGTCCTCAACAGGGTCAAAAGCAGGTAACAATAAGCAAAGCTTATTTAAAAATTATTTTTTAATGTTTATTTATTTTTGAGAGAGAGAGAGAGAGAGAGCGAGCAAGTGCATGCGGGGGAGGGGCAGAGAGAGAAGGAGACATAGAATCTGAAGCAGGCTCCAGGCTCTGATTTGTCAGCACAGAGCCTGACACAAGGCTTGAACTCACAGACCGTGAAATCATGACCTGAGCTGAAGTCAGAAGCTTAACCGACTGAGCCACCCAGGCACTCCAGCAAAGCTTATTTAAAAACAAATGTTTCTGAGCTGCCTAAATAAACATTTCCCTTCGACCACTACAAGGACTTCTTCAGTAAATGATGGCACCCATACCCTCAATCCAATTTTAAAAACTGCAGAGAATTCTTGGAGTCATGAACAAAGGTTGATTTTTTTTTTTTTGGCATAATTTTTCAAATAACCTATAAACTAGTTTAACTTCCATCAACATGAAAGTCATGCGTACTCATCCTGACAATCGAGGATTTAGCTCTTTGGGTTTAGGCATTTCATGGTGCGGGGGAGGATACTAGGTCCATTCATTTAAAATCGAGGCTGAAAAACAAATTAAAAAGCTCTTGTCCATTTTGAGATTTTAATATATTTATTTGAAAACCAAGTTCTGTAAAGAGCACACTAAATAGTCCTATATCTTCTCTTCACCAAAGACTTGGAGACAAGGTTCTTCAGGTCAACGCAGAGGCAATGATACATGCAGTGAATAGCGGGTCTCGGCATGAACGTCCTCACAGGCATTTCCCATACGAGCCTGGACAGTCTTCTTCAGAAGAGCAATGAGATCCTAGGGAAGGGGTGAGGGGGAAAGCTAGGGTCATTCTTTTTTTTTTTTTTTTAATTGTATTTGAGAGAGAGAGAGAGAGAGAGAGAGAGAGAGAGAGAGTGCATATGTGAGCAGGGGAGAAGATCAGAGGGAGGGAGAATCGTGAGCGGGGTCCACACTAGGCATGGAGCCCAACAAGCGGCTCAATATCACAACCATGAGATCATGACCTGAGCCAAAATCAAGAGTCAGATGCTCAACGAGCAGAGCCACCCAGGAGCCCGTAGGGTCATTCTTCAAACATTTTTTTATTTTTTATTTTTATTACTAGCTGTTGAAGTCTAAAACTAGCCCCTAACCCTGCCTGTGTCATCCTAAAAGCTACTTTTTGCTAAGACAGACTACAGTTTTTACACTCCTACTAGACTATTTTATCCTTTTGAAAAGAATAAGAATCTAACTTCTGTGGTGCCTGGCCTGGCTCAGTTGGTGGAGCGTACGACATTCGAACTCTGGGCTGTGAGTGGGCGCAGAGTTCACTTAAAAAAAAAAAAAGGAAGAAAGAAAAAAAGTCCAATTTCTAACTAAAACTTTTATAAGTCATCTTGTAATTAACTGCCTTGAAAGATTTAATCAGGGGGTTTTCAGTAAGGTGTGAAGGTGTTATAAAGGCTTAATTAAGGGGGCTAATGTGAGTCCGTTCAGTTCCACATAGACACCGAGTGCTCATTGTATCAACAGTGCCTTGTGCTGCTTGGGTAAAGCTTAGGAAACCAAAGGCTGAAAAATAATTTTCAAAAGTAAGTTTACATAACCAGGAAGTTAGTGTAAATCTCCCTCTCTCAAAGGTCCAAACACTCTCAGAGGCTTGAATATAGTTTCCTACTAATGGCAGGGTTTCTGACTTAATATTTATCTGAGACTTCTGTAAAAAGCCTTCATTAAATGCTGGTCAGTGGGTAACACTCATGGTGCTAGACTTACCACCTGATGTTTAAATGTATTTCTTTTGTCATAATGTAATAAATGATACAGTTTTTATTATTTTTATTTCCATTTTATTTTAAGTGTATTTATTTATTTGAGAGAGACAGAGACAGTGTGAGTGGGGGAAGGGCACAGAGAGAATCCCAAGCAGGTTCCACACTGTCAGCACAGAGCCTGATACGGGGCTCGAACTCAAGAAACCGTGAGATCATGACCTGAGCTGAAAGCAAGTTGGACACTTAACTGACTTGAGCCACCCAGGTGCCCCTGTTCTTCTTATCTTCGAAGAGTAGAAGAGTAAATTCTTATTTGTCTGACAATGTACGTGTACTAGGGTGGACTTAGTAAACCTTGATTATATAGTTCATAGGTTATCTTCAAATATGTGATGACTACTAACAAGATGGGGGAAAAAAGGACAATTTCATGACTTCAGATAGATTATTCCAATCTTCTGCACCTAAAGACCTACTCCAACACTGTTAGAATACTGGAATAATAATCTTTTTCAACTGGACAAAGCTTTGTGTTATAGTCTAATGGACTCCAAAGTACCTTTAAGCACCGTGTCTTATCACATTAGATGTTCAACAGCTTCAGTGAATAAATAAATTATTAAGGCTTTCAGTGCCAAAGAACTGCCAAAGGAAAGGGAGAGAGAGATCAATCAGTGAGAAGCCTAGACCTGTGTGATCCATGAACCAGGCCGGCCCATGAACTGTAACTGATCTCTAATAAGGGGCTTACATCAAAATGTAAATCAACTCTACCGTGAGCAACTTGTTAGTTCAGCAGACTTTTTTCTAGGGGGAGCAGGTAAGTAAGCAAGGTTTTTTTGATGAAAGAAGCATTGAGTAGATTTACATTCTGGAGCAAGCTCCTTACCTCCTCATGGTCAAACACTACAGGGCAGAGAGAGTGGAGGGAAAAAGAAAAAGGAACGGGTGGTTATGTGCACAGGAAGAAATCAAAAAGAGGGGAAATTTTAATACCATTTAAGTAAATAGGGATTAAGCATAAAAGGAATGGAAGAAGTGAGACAATGTCTCTGCCTAAAACATTTATGACGTACTGACAATAGATTTCCCTTGATACACAATTTTATTCTACACATACCTCTGGGTCCTTAATCATCGATATACTCAAATGGCTCTGGGGGTTCTGGCTCTTGTTCTTCTTCCTCAATTTTTGGGCCATGGGCTGCCACAGGTTCTACCAGCTCTTCAGTGTCTTCACTGGTATCCTTCAGGATTATGATGCCTCCAATGGAGAGCTGGAAACACAGAGCAAGGAATGAAGAAGCACAAATTCCACTCATATTTTCAGACTGCTTCCGAGTCTAGGGCGCATATTTGTGAAATGGTACCTTTAAGACTACTCAAATGATTTGGAAGTAAAGGACTGGAATAGAACTACACTTATACTAGACAAAAGTCAGAAAACCTGGGCATCTGTGCCTGTGTGATGCTACAGTGGTGACACACTGTTCAACAGGGAGAAGGGGCTAATAAGATCTTCCACATCTATTCCTTCAGGAATAGTCTGAAGACTAAACAAGGAAAGCAACGTCAGTGTACATTACAAAGGATAAAGAAAATTGTAATCCATAAGGAATATTTACAAACTTAGCCCAGTGGCTCTGGATGGTAGGAGGTTTAGATGATGCATCCCAAGCGAAGAACAGTAAGCACTTCCAGTATTGCCTCAGTCTGAATGTAGGGAGAACGTCTACTGTCTAAGTATAGATATGAATTCTAATGCCCTGCTACTCAACACATGGTCCTGGACCAGCAGCATCATTACTACCTGGGGCTTTGTTAGAAATGCAGAAAACATAGCCCTACCTAGATCTACAGAACCTGCGTTTTAACGAGATCCATAGGTGATATGTGTGCACATTCAAGTTTAAGAAGCACGCTAGTCTACTAGATACTTTATTATTTGTGAGAAAACTATCATTTTGGACACAAAAGACAATCTACGAATGAAAAGCCAATTTTTCTCCGGCAATTTCAGAATGACAGAGAGAACGACATAAATATCACAGATTTACCGATTGTTTTTCACTTTAATTTATAAATCCTTGTGATACAAGACGACAAAGTAGTAGATAGGCAACAAAGAAGAACTATAGTGTAAAAGCAATTGCATTAGCCCTCTCCCAAACATATTACAAGTAAATTCAAATACCAAACTCTTCACCCATCTCTGGTGTGCTAATCTTATCTTATTTTCTTGCCTGTGTCAAAGGAAATGGAAAGCTGCTCTCTGTAATTAAATCAGTCGACAGTGGCAGGGCACATCTGGAAAAACATTATTTCTACCAAAGCACATTAATGGGAAGGAAAAGAAGCACAAGCACATTAGTCAAATGATTCATGTATGTACAAGTATCTCTGCAGTTCAACCTAATCTGATTTTTACTTGTCGGAACTCTGCCCTGCCATGCTATAAAACTGGTGTGCCTTCATGAATTTCTATCTATATTCTACTTCTCTTCTCTCAACACCCACATATCCATACACATTAATTTCTGACTCTTTCCCTTAAAAAGTATGCTTTCCTTGCAGAGGAGCCATTTTATGAATGGACCCTGCCTGTGCTATCCATATTCACCCAAGAACAATCACAGTACAAGGCCACTTAATCCTCCACGGCCTGCAAGTTTACCTGAACCATTTAAAGGACCAAATGGAGATGAACTGTCTACCAAACAGAAGAAAATATCTACGTTCAACAAATAGGACTTCCAATATTTTGGAAACAGATGGCTCCAGGTTATAACTGTACTATTTTACGCTTAATTGGAATGAAATAATCCAACTCAAATCCTGCAATTATAAACAACGTAAGGAAGAGCCTTTTATAGCTATGTGGTTTAGGTTTATTTTATTCTTTTTTAAGTAATCTTCTATATCCAACATGGTGCTCGAACTTACAACCCTGAGATCAAGAGTCACATACTCTGGGGCGCCTGACTGGCTCAGTCGGAAGAGCACGTGACTTGATCTTGGGATCATGAGTTCGAGCCCGTCAGGTGCAGAGATTACTTTAAAAAAAAAAAAAAAAAAAGAGTTGCATGCTCTATTGACTGAGCCAGTCAGTCCCTAACCTTTTTATAAAATTTTATAAAATGTTCTTTGTCTCTAGCAACAATTTTTGTCTTAAAATATATTTTTTTGATTTAGTACAGCTGCTTCAGCTCTTTTTTAGTTACTTGTTTGCATGGGATATCTTTCCCCATCCTTTTGCTTTTAATTTTTGAATCTCTGAATCTAAAGTGTGTGTGTGTAAGATTTTATTTTATTTTTTTGTTTTACTATCATTTTTAAATTTTAATAGTTCATTGTCAAGTTAGCTAACATATAGTGAGTATATATAGTGTAGTCTTAGCTTCGGGAGTAGATTCCTATGATTCATCCCTTACATACAACATCCAGTGCTTATCCCAACAAGTGCCCTCCTCAATGCCCAGCTCCCATTTTCCCCACCCATCTCCCCATCAACCCTCAGTTTGTTCTCTGTATTTAAGAGTCTCTTACGGTTTACCTCCCTCTGTTTTATTTTTTAAGTAATCTCTACACCAAACATGGGGCTTGAACTCTGAGATCAAGAGTTGCATGCTCTACTGACTGAGGCAGCCAGGCACCTCATAAAGTGTGTCTCTTAATAAGAGAGCATGTAGTTGGGTCCTCTTCTTTTTTATCCATTTGGCTGATCTTTGCCTTTTAACTGGAGTGGTTAGTCCATTTACATCTCATGAGGGTGCCTGGTTGGCTCAGCTGGTAGAGCATAAGACTCTATGTTAGAGCTGTGAGTTCTAGGCCCATGATGGGCCTAGAACTTACTTTAAAAAAAAAAAAAGATTTTTCATCTGATTACTAAGGTAAGACTTACTTGTACCATTTTTGCAATTTGTTTTTTGTATGTCTTCTATATTTTTGTTTCTCAATTCTTCCACTACTGGCTTCCTTTGGCATTATGTAGGTACTTTCTAGTGTACTAGTTTAATTACCTTGTTTCTTTCAGTCTACTTTTGAGTTGTTTGTCTGGTGGTTATCTTTGGGGTTACAATTAACATCTTAATCTCACTGAAAAATAGCAACTTAACTTCAAAGTATACAAAAACTACACTTCAATATAGCTGTTTCCCCACTCCTTTGTTGTTACTGTGTTATGAACTGAATGTCTGTGTCTTCTCATCCTGCCAATCACATGCTGAAATTCTATCCCCCAAAGGGATAGTATTAGCAGGTGGGCCATTAGCAAGCAATTAGCCCTCATTAATAATGAAATCGGTGCCCTTATAAGGAGAGCCATGAAGAGAGCTTCTTTCCTCTCTGCTCTCTGCCTTGTGAAGACACAATGAGAAGAAGGCCATGTGTAAAGTAAGATGAGGGCCTTTACTAAGACCCCAATCATGCTGGCGTCCTAATCTTGGACTTTTAGCCTCCATAACTGTGAGAAATGTTTGTGGTTTAAGCCATTTAGTTTTAAACGATAGGTGGCAATCTGCTTTAGCAGACAGAACTATGACATAGTTTAATGCAAATTATGCTTTTGTGCATACCTCAATACCAATTTATGACTGCTTAATACAGTTGTCTTTTAAACCAGATAGGAGAAGAGTTACAAAAATACATTTATACTATCATTCGGATTTACCTATGTAGTTACATTTACCAGTGCTCTTTATTTTTTCATGTGGATTCAAATTACTGTCTAGTGTCCTTTCATTTCAGCCTGAAGCATTCATTTTAGTATTTCCTGTATGGCAAGTTGGCTAGCAACAGATTCTCTTCATTTTTATCTGGAAATGTCTTAATTTCACCTTCATTTTTGAAGGACCGTTTTGATGGATACAGAATTTTTGGTTGAGAGTCTTTTCTTTCAGCACTATGAATATATCATCCTACTGCCTCCTGGCCTCCATGGTTTCTGGTGGCAAACCAGCTGTTAATCTTATTTAGGGTTCCAGTATATGATGAGTTGCTTCTCTCAAGATTTTTCAACAATTTTATCACGATGGGGCTGGGTGTGGATCTCTTTGGGTTTATCACTCTTGGATTTACTGAACATCTGGGATATGTAGATGAGTAACATTTATAAAATCTGCCAAGTTTTCATCCATTATTTCTTTAAATATTCTATGCTTTTCTTTTTTGGGACTCCCATTATCCCATTTTATGTAGCTTGGTATGCCTGGTAGTGTTCCACAGATCTCTGAGGTTCATTTTTCTTCACCCTTTTTTGGAGAGTTGTTCTTCAACTGACCTATCTTCAAGTTTGCCCAAGCCTGCTTCAATCAGCTGTTGAGCTCCTTTAATAGTTTTCATTTTAGTTACTGTATTTTTTAATTCCATAATCTTTTATTTTTTATGATTTCTATCACTTTACTGATACTACTTGTTAAGACATTCTCATACTTTCCTTTAGTTCTTTAAACCTAGTTCCTTTAGGTCTTCAGACGTATTTTAAGTAGTTGATTCAGTCTGCCTAAGGCATCTAGGTTTTTATTTCTTTGTATGTATTGTAATTTTTTGTTGAAACTGGACATTAAAATAATATCATGCAGGCACTCTGGAAATCAGATTCTCTCCCTTCCCCAGGGTTTGCTGTTGTCTGTTTTGTGACTTTTCTGAACTTCTTCCATAAAGTCAGTATTTTTTGCTGTACGTGACCACGTAGTCTCTACTCAACTGAGTGGTCAGCTACGATTGGGCAGGGCTTTCCTTAAACACCTGGAACCAGTAAGTCTCCAGTCTTTGCCGAGGGGCTGTGTGTGCATTAGGGGAGCACACCACCAACAGTCAGCCAGGCAGCTGGCAACTCTTCCTTAGCTTTCACTGCTGGCTTGCTCTGACAAAGCCAGTCTTTTGACTCCTAGATGGACAACGGTTGCAGCTTCCTCTCATTCTGAGCAAATGCTAATAAACATTTAATTTCCAACAGAAACATATCAGTCTTCTCATATGGCCTCACAATATGGAGCGTATACTTTGCTGTCTTCGGTTCTTCGTAATTGTCAAGAACACTGGGTGTCTTGTGTGCTTTCTGTATTCACTAGTTATGCGCTAATAGATCTATTCTTGATATACCCCACTTAAACTGGCAACAGCAGTTTCTAGACACTGTTAGAATACACTCTCTGTAAACATGCCACTTAGATGAACTGGGTAGTCGAGTAGACAGTGACTGCATTTAAGGTGTGCATTGGTGGTTCTATGAATTCATTCATTGTACACTACAGACCAAGTAGTATTAGGTTCTAGTCATAATGAAGGACTAATAGAAGTAGGAAAAGATCTTCAAACACTTCCTGCCTTCCTGGCCTGACTGCCTTGCTAACTACAGCCATCTGGTGACTTGTTACCACCATCAACCAATACTCATTAATTTTCTTAAAAAAAAATTTTTTTTAACATTTATTCATTTTTGAGAGACTGTGAGTGGGGGAGGGGCAGAGACAGAGAGAGAGAGAGAGAGAGAGAAAGAGAGAGAGAGAGGGAGGGAGGGAGGGAGGGAGGGAGGGAGGGAGACACAGAATCCGAAGCAGGATCCAGGTTCCAAGCTGTCAGCACAGAGCCCAACACGGGGCTTGAACTCACGGACCGCGAGATCATGACCTGAGCTGAAGTCAGGTGCTTAACCAACTGAGCCACCCAGGTGCCCCATCAACTAATATTTATTAAGAATTTACCATGTGTCAGATATTGTTTTAGACATTTTACATATAATGATCTATTTAATCTTTACAACATTAACAGATGAGGAAATTGAAACATGAAAAGATCAAAAGACTTGTCTCAGTTATACAGCTAAGAAATGGCAGAGGTGGAGTATAAACTCAGTTCTACCCAATTCTAGCTCTTTACCACTAAATACAGCCATCTATCCCTGTCCTTCTCTCCTCTAGCTGATAATCTAGTTAGGTAAGACCTTGGCTCACAAGTGTAGGTAAGAGATGCTTTCCACTCACCACTATCAGGGACCACTTTCAAGTTGATGAGAATGGGTTTACTTTTTTTTTTAGAAATCTCATCTATGGCACTGTAGACAGGCCCAGGATCTGGATGTATTAAATGTGTCTACTAACAGCTTTGTTTTCCAGTTATAAGAATGTGGGGGAAAAAAAGACATTTTCATGCTCAAATTATTGTTCAGTGTTTCTAACCTGAAACATTCTTCCTTAGAATAAATTAAATGGCAGAAAGATCCTTTTCAAATTGTAAAATTCAATGCTCTAAGTGCTTGTGTATTAACTGTTATCACCTTATTCACTCTTTCATTCCTGAGTTAGGTATAATTCTTATTTTACAGGAGAGGAAACGGAGGCAGAGAGAGGTTTAGTATTAGACTTAAGGTTACACAGGCTGTAAATGGTAGAGTCAGCATTCAAACTCAGGATGTCTGGTCCTGGAGTCTATGCTGACCTCATAGCTATCACCATGCTGTATTAGGAACTTCTATTATGTAAGCCTCTGGTAGATGAAGGATGCTTGTAGGGTTACCCAAAGGGAAAAAAAGATCTCTCCCAAATCTATATGAAATGGAAGGGAATGTCCTCTCTTTTGCTAAGAGACTGATTTGTTCTAGAGAGCTTTCTCCAATGCTTTGGAGATTTATCCTCCTCTATCAATATGTCCTTGCTCTACGAATTAATATCCCACTGGCATATAGCTAAGGGCCATAGATAACTTACTGGTTTGAAAGGCTGGTATCTACAGGTCTCTGGCATGGTCAGGACCTTAAGCTGGGCAGGCATAACTCGGGCTGGGTTATCCAATAACTGGAAGTTTGGCTCAGGTTCTTTTTTCTTCTCTTTTTCTTCCTTTTTTTCTGCTTCGTCCTGGAAAATATGAGAAAATAACCCAACAAAGGTTTACTTCTCTTCCACATCACTGAATAACGTTTGATAAGTTTACTGAGCAACTCCTTTTTAAAAATTTTTTTTAAGTTTATTTATAGTGAGAGGGACAGAGACAGTGTGAGCAGGGGAGGGACAGAGAGAGAGGGAGAGAGAGAGAATCCCAAGCAGGCTCTGCACTGTTAGCACAGAGCCCGATGTGGGGCTCGAGCTCACAAAATTGTGAGATCATGACCTGAGCCGAAACTGAGAGTTGGATGCTTAACCAACTGGGCCACTCAGACATTCCTTTTACTGAGCAACTCTTAGGTACAAAAGGTAGCTAGGATTAGATGTAATGAAAATACAACTAAAGTCATACCAGACTCAGGATGGACAGGACAACTGTGCTTAGGGGTGAGAATGCTATGTAACTTGGTTTTAAAGGATAAGGAAGTTTTTCTACCAGGAGAGACCATAAAAAGAGGGTCTATTTAAACAAATGATATTCTCTTTGCTTGAAAGGGCCTTTTTTTCTCCCAACATCATCTCATTGTCTGAAAATTCTACTCTGTCCTTCAAAACCCACTTTAGTTGTCATTTCCTCCAAGAACTCAACTCTCTTCCAATTAAAACTTTAGGAGTCTCTATGCTTGGAACGGGATACTTACTTAAGGAAGCCAAGAGCAAGGTATGGAAATGTTCACTTACGAAGAACCTGGACCATGATAAAGATAGATATATCAACCCACATGATCACCAAATTATACTTACCACTTCCATTTTCTCCTCCTCTTTTTTTTCTTTTTCTTTTTCCTTTTTTTTAGCCTTGGCAGTAATAGATAACACAGCAGTGGAAACCTAGAGGAAGTGAACATGGTAAATCGTAGTCTCTTACCTACAAGGTACAAGCCCACAGAGAAATCAGTTCTATAATACTTTGTTTCCTGGAAGTAAGTATCATAAATAACAAAATAACCAGGGAATAAATGCGAAAAATAAGCAGGACATTTATTCATATAATTTTCTACTATAGTCCTCAGGTGATTCTTTAGTTCCTAGAGGCCTGCATCCAATATAACTCTTATTATTACTACTTTTTTAATCTGTAGTCTACCTTGGATGTGGATTTGCTATCATGAGATTCTGAGATATTTGGGTGCTGCATACATTTTTACCTTATAGGGAAAGCACTAGAAAACATAAAAATTTCCTCCAGACTTGGTCATAAAGATCCTCTTACTGAATTAGATGCTCTACAATTCTAATACACAGTGGGTGAATGGTTAGCCTAGAACTACCCTTCTTGATGGGTCTTGCTAAAATCGAAGGTAAAACAGGGACTTTGAAGGCTGGCAGTATTGGTATAAGCTGATTTTGTTTCAGACCTAAAAGCCGGGGGTCTGAAACATAGCTGATGGAACAGGATGTTGTCGTCAGAGATAGTCATCACCCACCACCCTCAAATTTGGTCAGTTGTATAATTATCCCCACTTACAAAGTTTACAGCAAATAATCAACTGGCTAATACAGAGCACTGTTGAGAGGAAGAAAAGTATTTTCCTTAGTATAAGGTTGATCAAAAAGGATAATTTTACTGAGAAAACTTCAGGGGCAAGTGCAGCTCTCTAATTCACGACAGTTTGATTTAACACACATCAGTGAGTATTCTCATACATTGCTGTTAGTACCGTAAGTTGGTTATATCCATTCTGAAAGGAAATTTAGTTAATATCTATGAAAATAAATAATGTACATTACTTCTAATCAGTCACATCTAAGATCCTAACCTATAGATATACTCGTACAAGTGCACAAACATACATGTATAAAGACTCTTATTCTAGTCTCATTTGAAACAGTGACAAATTAGAAACCACCTTAAAGTGTTCATCATGCGAGGAACTGAGAAGACAGATAATGGTATTGTACATAAAGGGAATGCTCTGCAGCAATAAATGAGATCCATATACACTGAAAAACTTAGATACTTTTAAAAATTTTAAGTAGGCTCTACACCCAAAGTGGGGCTTGAGCTCATGATCCTGAGATCAATCAAGGTGCATGCTCTCCCGACTGAGCCAGCCAGGCGTCCCCTAAAGATTAACTGTTAAAGTGAAAACAATAAGCTGCAGAACAGTGTGTCAACAATTATTTGTGGTATAAAAAGTACTGACATGTGCAGAGAAAACATTTGCAAGGATTCACAAATTATGATTCCTGTGACGTGGGACTTGGATGACCAGGAGAGAAAAAGGGCTTTTACTTTACATTCTTGTGTAATGTTGGATTTTACCATAAGAAGTATTACTTTGAAAATATCTAATTTAAAACATTAAAATATTTAAAACAAACCCAAGTAAAACACTAAGCAGCTTCTATATAGAAGTACAAATGCTGCTCAAGGGAACAAAGAACCTACCTTTTCCTTTTCTTTTTCTTTTGGTACTTCCAGAGGGGCAGGATATGCAAATGTGGATGGTTTACAGTTTGATTTATACTGAACTTTCGGCATCTGAAGAAATAAAAGAGTTTTCCTCCTTACATTAAAATAACCCAAATCAAGATTTAAGTATTTTATGCTCTTAACAAGCACACAATGCAAAGGAATGCCAGAAGTTTCAATCTAGGCTAAATGTTCTCTTACAAAACTCCCTTACAGGCATCTGTCTTCTTCACTGAATTTGTTTCTAGGTGCTTTACAGAACTACCTGCAGTTCCTTAGACTTTCCTGAGGCTCTGTGCCTGTTCATGGGCACCCGCTTGATCTCATCTCTACTGGCCACGCACCCTGCTTCATAAGTCTCACTCATGGTGTGAGCATCAGATCAATGGTTACCTCCTTTGTAAAGTGTTCTTTGATTAGTTAGCCTGCACACCTAACTTCCATGTACCTTCCTTATACCACTCTAACAATCTATACAAGTCTGAACACGGTTTCTATACCATGTAATCACTCCTTATAAGAGCCCAACATGAGCCTGATGAAAAAGTCAGCTTCACATTACTTAGTGATTAGGTTTTAAAGTTCTCTAGTCTGAATTTTTCTCTATTTACCCAATTTACACTGACAGAGAATGGTAACTGGCATCATATTTACAGGATAAGAAATCTTGTCTTTTTTTAAGTTTATTTATTTTGAGAGAGACAGAGAGTGTGAGCAGCGGAAGGGCAAGGAGAGAGAGGGAGAATCTCAAGCAGGTTCTGCGCTATTAGCACAGAGCCCAACACGGAGCTCAAACTCACGAAACTCTGAGATCATGACCTGAGCCGAAATCAAGAGTCAGACGCTCAAATGACTGAGCCACCCTAGCACCCTTGGAATCTTGTCTTTTTCATTCTACTTTCCTTGTAAAGAATGGAAAACAGAGATCAGAAGATTGTGTGCTAGAGGGAAAAGTCCCTACAGATTATACAGGATGCTTCACCACAGTGTTAAAGGTTAAAAGTTAGGGACTGGGGAACCTAAAGATTCTTGTTTGGAAAGAATATTTACAAATATTTGCTCAATATTTACAAATGTGAGTAGTTTTATATTGAAACACTTAAAGGATAAATGACTGTATAGCTATACCGGGGGGGGGGGGGGGGGGAGTCAATTGGATGAAATACTCAATCTTCATCAGCTATTTTCTGGTCCCAAATTTTTCCACTTTGAAAATTTAATAGAACATTTTAACAGAAGTGATGACCAGATTTAAGAGTTATTTGAAGGTCAAAAGGCTCTGAGAAGATGGAAGAACAAGAAGGTGAATCATCAGGCCACAGGATTAGGAAAGACCTAAGCACAAACCCCACTAAAAAAAACATGGACGGTGTGATGACAGGGGATGTATCACTTCCAGTCCTTGACTTATGTGACTAGTTTCTCTCTGTCAGATTCCTTGGCTTCTCATTGTTGGTCTTGTTTTCTGCCACTACCGAAGAGACATCCTCCTATTTTGCTTTTCCCTTTAGAAATAATCCTTTCTTCCATCAAATACTCCAGCATCATACAACTCTGAAACATGGCCCTGCCTCAAAGCCTCACTCCTTATTAAGATTTAGTTCAGGTCCTCTTTCTTCCTTGCCCAGATGATTGCAATAGCATTCACTGTAATGGATTTCCACAGATACCAGAATGAGGTTTCTAGAGTGCGAACCTCATCATGTCATTTATCTGCATGAAATCCTTCAATGGCTCTTACAGAACTTCAGTATTAAATAAAATTGGTAAGAGTGAGCTATAAAACCTTTTTGTATTTTTAAATTTGCCTCCTCTCTTACCATTCCCTCTCAACTGATTCATCCAAGGTTACACAGTTAGTAAGGAGACCTGATTTTCAAAACTTCCACTGACACACTCCACTCAACAAGGTGATGACTCAATTTGAAGGGGAAACAAATATTGGCGAGATGCCAATTCATCTTTAAAATTTCATGAAAATCCTTGTGAGTGGGTGATTAGGTAGGATACAGTGAAGAAGACACACTATAAACGTGAAGTCTTATAAACATACCTTTAGGTCCTTGTTAAGGCCAATGACACAGGTAGGGGTATAAGCCAATGACAGGAAGTGTGAAAGAGGAAACCAGAACCAGAACTGGGTAAAGACAAGGACGCCAACTACAGAAGGCATATGCGTGTGCCCAGTCCTGGACTGCAAGGAGATTGTGACATTATGACCACCTGTAGAAAAAGAGAGAAACCATGAACATGAAACCAGTAGGGCCATAATAAAGATTTCTAAGCACTGCACTACGGAAGCATTTGGTGATTATTTTAAGCATACAGTTCACAAAATATTATATGGAGTAGCTGGAGTTTGTTAGCCAGTGAATTATCTAGGGTCTCCAAAACTGAAGTGCTGTATTTTACAGCACTAGACCTTCATTCTGTATAAGTAGGCATTTTCCAAAAACGAAGCCTAAAGGATATAAAAACTGAATGCTAAATTAAATATTAAAAAAATTTTAATGTTTATTTATTTTTGAGAGACAGAGACAGACAGACAGAGCATAGAGTGGGGGAGGGGCAGACAGACGAAAACACAGAATCCAAAGCAGGCTCCAGGCTCTGGGCTGTCAGCACAGAGCCTGATGTGGGGCTCGACCCCACAAACCATGAGATCATGACCTGAGCTGAAGTTGGACACTTAACTGACTGAGCCACCCAGGTGTCCCACTAAATTAAATATTAATCTACATTCTACACTGGGGCTTTTAATGCTAACAAAAAGTAAAATTTCAGTACACATATTTGCAAGCAATAGCAAAGAGGCAAGAGGCAGATATTGTTTGCTTAGTTTTACTCTTTCTGCTTTAGTTATGTCTGATAGTAGATTGCTCCAACATTTTAACTAGCCTTATGACCTTGGACAAATGACTTTACCTCTTAAAGTCTCTTTTCCCATTGGCAATATGAAGGTTTGAACTTGAGCACTTGAACTAGAGTACTATCACTAACAAAAGAAAAATTTTAATCTCTAATCCTTGATTCAGATGAAATTTTTTGAGGACACACAATATGTGAAACAATGAAACCAGAGCTAATTCTATGTAATCAGAAGTTTGGGCTGTTGAGAGTATTATGGCTCAGAGCCTGTCCTGTTCGCCCATTCCTTGCCACATGCCCTAGACTATCCCTTGAAGGAGTGCAGAGAAACAGTTTGAAAACTAGTGAACAAGAGTGAAGATCCAACCATCAGTTAGACAGCTGGATCATTATTGGGCCCTTGAAAGACTAAGAATCTAAGGCTAATAGGGGTTGAAAAGTTGAATGCCTTTAGGAACCAGTCAGGCAAACAAATAAGAAAACTTGGATTGGAAGCAATGGGAAATTGAGGCAAATGGAAAGTTCATGTCATATTTAGAGAGGACATGTTACCAAGGGTGTAGGTCCAGGGTCACTAGGTAATTTTGTTTTTAAAAGCAGATTAGAATCTGGATTTTGTCCAATATTTTGCACATTTTGTTAGGCACACAAAACAAAACATGTTTAAGTCCGATGTGGCCCACAGGCTGCTGTGTTGAAGACTCTATATAAAGTATTAGTGCTGGACCCCAGAACTTTGAGACCCCAATCTTTTAGTTTATATAACATAGCCTATAAATGGCGCTTGTCTGTGCCTAGTCACCATCCTAATTGAATTCCAATTCTGGATCCCTACTGCTCACATTTCACTTTTTTTTTTTGGAGATTTTATTTTTTAAAAAAAAATTTTTTTTTTCAACGTTTATTTATTTTTGGGACAGAGAGAGACAGAGCATGAACGGGGGAGGGGCAGAGAGAGAGGGAGACACAGAATCGGAAACGGGCTCCAGGCTCTGAGCCATCAGCCCAGAGCCTGACGCGGGGCTTGAACTCCCGGACCGCAAGATCGTGGCCTGGCTGAAGTCGGACACTTAACCGACTGCGCCATCCAGGCGCCCCTGGAGATTTTATTTTTAAGTAATCTCTATACCCAACACGGGTTCAAACTTACTACCCAAGATCAAGAGTCACATGCTCCTCCAAGTGAGCCAGCCAGGCGCCCCATACATTTCACTTCTTTAAACCTCAGTCTCTCCCAGATGCCTCCATATTAGAGTCAGGAAGTACTAATTCTACTACACTAAAAAGCACTTTAATTTTTTATAAGAATCGGGGTTCAACTGTTCAACCAAATAACCTAGATTTTATCTGGAAAAAAAATCAGGTATACTTTGTTTTTCCAACAGGAATGAGTTACACACATTTATTGTCTGCTTGTACTTTTCTCTACTCAACCTCCCCCATTCACTGAATGCTTACAATATATATTGAGAATCTTGAACAAAATGCTGAAAGCGATCCTGAGGAGTCTCTAGTCTAGTGGGGAAGACAGATAACTAGATAATTAGACCAGAGCAGGCAAGCATTAGGATAGAAACCTATGCACTAGTGAGAACATAGAGCTAAGCATGCCTTGGCACCTACCCCAACATGAGGCTGGGCAGGGTAGAGCAGAGGGGAAGGCTTCCTAAAGAATGTGATCTTTGATTTAAGTTTTGAAGCTGAATTCCCTTTTATTTCAATGAAACCCATTTTCTTCAGACTTAGAAACTAAACTAGCTTTCTGTTCTAACAGTCGGGAGATTTACTACAAAACAAGAAAGAGTTTGTCCTATTGATAGTGTTTACACAGTTTTGCAAACTTCAACCATAAACCTTAATTTTTGGCTTTTCCCCCCGAAGAGACCATATCATTGAGTGAATTCTCAAATTTCAGTCATTCCTTTGAAGTTGCCCTCCAGATTTTCTCCATTACCACTAACTTCTGAGAGCCAGAATACATGACTACACATTTTTTCTAATGCAGTTGCAGCCTAGTTTGTAGGGGGACAGGACACTGACAAAGTAGAAAGGGGTGACAGAATAATTATGCTTGTAATAGTGAACACGACACTACAGAACCTTTATATACTAACTGACACTAAAATAAGTAAGGCAAAAAACATAAATAAAAAGAGAAATGCAAAAAAAGCATCAAAACTTGACTGGTCCATAACAATTCAAAGAGATATTCACAAAAGGAAGTGAAGGGAGAAAGGCCTGAAAGAGTAAGAAGAGGGGAGAGAAAGGACTTCCAGTAAAGACAGCGAAATGAAGCCGAAACAAGAGAATTATCCTCCCCCAGTTTTTTTTTTTTTTTTTTTTTAATTTTAGAGAGAGGGCAGAGTGGGGGAAAGGGGCAGAGGGAGGGGAGGAGGAGTGGGGGAGAGAAAGAGCAAGAGAGGGAGAGCCAGAGAGAGTGAGAGCAAGAGAGGTAGCGCGCGTGTGCGAATGAAATAGAGAGAGAGAGAGAGAGAGAGAGAGAGAGAGAGAGAGAGAATGAGAATCTTAAGCAGGCCTGAGTTGCTTGACCTGAGCTGAAATCAAGAGTCACACACTCAACCGACTAACCAACCCAAGCACCCTTATTTTCCCCTAATTCTTAACAAACAACTCTGATATAGCAGAAACCAGCAAGAAACCGTAGTAGCTCTGAATGAACAAGTAAAGGGTTGTAGTGTAAAAGTACAAACTTCAAAAACTGCAGCTAAAAAATAAATGAATACATAGAAGATTATGGACTAGTAAAATGTTACTCCTAAACCCTACTTAAAAACCAATTATCCAAAGTAGCCAATCTCAAATGGCTACATACTGTATGATTCCAACTATACAATACTCTGGACAAGGAAAAACTAAAGCTACAGTGACAGTAAAAAGTTCAGGGGTTGCCAGGGACTGTGTGAAAGGAGGGAGAGATGAAAAGGTGGCATAGAGGATTTTTAGGACAGTGAAACTACTGTGTATGATGTAATGGCGGATATATATTTATGCATTTGTCAAAACTCATAGAAAGTGAACCTGAATGTGGGATGCTTGGGTGGCTCAGTCGGTTAAGCGTCCGACTCTTGATTTCAGCTCAGGTCACGATCCCAGGGTTGTGGGATCGAGTCCCATGTCAGGCTATGTTCTGAGCATGGAGTCTGCCTGGGATTCTCTTTCTCTCTCTCTGCCCCTCTCCCCACCTTGTGCACTCTTTCTCTCTAAAAATAAAAAAAAAAAAAATGAAATTAATGAAATTAAAAGAAAAAGAAAGTGAACCTGGATGTAAACTAGGGACTGATAAAATCCAGCCAATTAAGTGTCAAGCCGTAGTACAGATACCCAGGAAAAAGCAGCAGTAATTAAAAAAATGGTGATGAGCACTGAATCCATTCAAATATGGAACTAAGACTAAACTGTAAGAATTACAATTTCACAAGAGGATGTAAACATTATAAACCATGACAATATAAAAATATTAGAAGGCGATGAAGAATAAGGAAGAAGAAATGATGACATGTCAATGTCTGTATTATTGATATATGGGAGAGAATCGATACCACTGAGAACTGAAATGTTTTACTAAAGTACCTATGGAGTATTTTCCTTATTTATACACAGCTACAAAGAACTGTCTTTAAATTAAAAAGACACAAATAAATTGTGCCTTAACCACTAAAAGTTTAAGCAAAAAACTCTTTTTGGACAATGAAAACAAAACAAAAACCCCCATGTGACAATGGATTAAAAGAGAAGACTATCTGCCTCAAACATTTAGGAAAAAAAAACAAAACTAACTCCTGAGAAAAGAGAGAAAAAAGAGAGAAAAAGACAAGAGAGAAAAAGCAAATAAAAGATTTCAGCAAAATGAAAAGAATTTAGGGAGGAAAAAAAGTAGCATCAGCAAAGAAACACAAAAAGAAATCTCTGGCAAATATAATCAAGAAAACACTCTCAGCAAGTGAAAACCTAGAGAGACTAAGAAAACTTTAAAGACATAAAAGGACTGCAACTTCTTTTCCTGACCTCCTACAGAAATATACATGCAATTCTACTTGACCAAGAAACGACTGACTGTAGTAGCTATGGCTGAGAGTGTTTTCATTAGAAGCTATACAGATGGCTAATCAGTTTGAGAAAATATTCATTGAGTAACAGAACTGTTATGAAAACCTTGAGATACTATTCTTCACAGCTTTCAAATTAGCAAAGATCCAGGTACTAGAGCACAGGCTTCTACCTTGGAAGGGTAGCCTGTCTCTGACATCAAGCATAATGTAGAGGTGAAGAGCGTGAATTCAGGAGCTAGATGGCGGTTACACTCTGTATTTATTAGGTAAATATTCCATACATCCTATTTTAAGATGATTTGGCTGCTAGAATTTGTCTAAAACCTATTTTTTTTTCTCAAAATCTTTCCAGTGTCAACTTGTTTCAAATTGATATATACTAAGAAAATTAGAGAAAAAAAATCCATGCTGAGCACTTTATTAAGTGATAGGTACTGTTTTAAAAGCTTTACGTGGATTTTTAACCCTCCCAACACCACAAGGCAGACTTTACAAGACAAGAATATAAACATGGGGGAAAACTTCTCAAGGTTATACAGCTACTACTATAAAGGGCCTGGGACTCAAACCCTAACAGTCTGCACGCTTAACAACTCTACTAAAGTATTTCTATGAATTCTAGGCTCCACATTTTCTACAGGAATAATTTCCCCCAGACTCAATTTCTACTATGTCATAGAGCACATAGTTATTACTTCAATAGATTTAGTTTAAATAGATTAACACATCTGGAAGATTTAACATTTACCTGCATCCAGTATGCCCTGGGCCAAAATAGCGCCAAACTTGGCCATGACATCATCATGTTTATCATTGATAACTTTGGAATACAGCTGTCTGAACTGATTCACCTGTATGAACAAGAAAAAGAATTATAGTCAAATTCTATACATTTGCGGTGTCATTTCAGAACAGGGAATAGATTGCTCAAATTGTAATGAAACTTGAGTTCTGAATTTTACAACATTTAAAAAGAGAGAGAGATATAAACCAGACTTGAAAGCAGAAAAGTTCCATGGCTGAAATCATGGGTGTTATGACTTTTCTTGTGTGGGAGTACCAGTTCTGTTTTCAATTCTCATTCCACAGTGGATGATTCACACTCATGGGAATGCTGAATGCGATTTCATATCGCACCACGGTTAGTCAGTAGGCTTAAACAGTTCAAGCAAACACTGAGGACTTCATTGTACTGTGAATTACAGCTATTTTGCTTACCATAACCACTACTAGCAGGCATAGTCCTTCAATTCTATCTTCAAATAAACTACCCTTTACTGAAGTTGTGTGAGGTATATTTTGGATTTAGTGTATATGCACACGTATTAATTTTTGAGAACATGTCACAATAATTAGTCTCATCAAAAAAAACACCAAAATGGAACATGTGCTAACTTAGGATGGGATACCCAGTAATTTTGTTTGTTTCTTTATTCTTTTCTATATTTTCTAAAATTAATATATCTTACTTTTACAATTAAAAAAATAAAGTTTATAAAATAAATATTATCAATGTATTTGCGATTCCTTTAAATCTGTTTGGGTGACAACAAAGGAACTATTTTACGCTTCTTCCAGGTCTTACACTTCTCTGTTTTCCCACAAGTGCTTTTCAAGTGGTAGGCACCCAGGAAGTCTGCTTGTTCAAGAAGCACATAATCAGGGAGCTCCCCAAATCTGCCAAAAGCAGAAAATATTGAATTTGAGTTTCCTAATATAATGACTTTATCTGCATTACATATTCTTTCAGAATCTCTTCCCTTCTTCACTTGCCTTGGTCTTAGAGGCCACACTGTGCTACAGTGCAGGGTAATCTAGAATCAGACAACCCTGGCTTATAAATATCTCTGCTCCAATAAGCTGTTTAGGTAAGCTACTTAGATTTTATGAGCTCCAGTTTCGTCATCCCTACAGGGATTAGAGTGCCTACACCTTACACGGCTGCTGTTAGGACTACCTGATGTAAATATATATGTAATGTAATGTGTAAAAGGCATTTTTGACTTCAATAGCATGGCCATCCTACCATACTAGGGCAGAATCCTACCAGTCCCCCTTGACTATGATCTCGGCAACCTAATACTGCTAACAAAACAATATTCCTTAAACACGCTTCTCATTTTTTATTCACAGGCAGCAATAAAAGGTGATGGGAAAAACAATGAAGTCACTCTGCCAATACCTAGCAACTAACCATTAGTAAGCCATTTCTATCGGTCTTACTTTCTCTTAACTATAAAACCCAGCATGATTAGATCATTGTAAAATTCCCTTCTAGTTTTACAAATCCTAAGGTTTGATGCTTTTACTCTGGTTCAACAGGTCAAATTCCTTTGATTCTGAACTTATTTTAGATGAACACTTACATTACCTTATATAGGATGGAAATTTTATGTGCTAAAGGTTTATGAAATATGTCATGATCTTATAAAAAGAAACACTAGACAAAGCACTGTATGTACATTATGAGGAAGAATTTAAATATAAAACTACACCCAAAACAATAGGAAAACATTCAGTGACACTGAAAGATTGGTAAAAAAAAAATCAACACAAATGTATAACAGGATTATCCAATTACTATTAAGTACACTACTTAAAGAGCTACTTTTATGTTTATCATTTAAACATTTTCCCCCCCTCACATTTTATTACTTATGCAGCAGTAACTTAATTCTCATGTTTATGATTCTTCAGAAAGCATTATTGTTTTGGGGCACTGAGGTGGCTCAGTGGCTCAGCCACTGGGGTGGCTCAGTCAGTTGAGTGTCTGATTCTTGATTTCTGCTCAGGTCATAATCTTGTGTTTCATGAGTTGATGCCCTGTGTGAGGCTCCATACTGATGGTGTGGAGGCTGATTGGGATTCTCTCCCTCCCTCTCTCTCTGCCCCTCTGCTGCTCTGTCTCTCAAAATAAATAGATAGCTTAAAAAAATCTTAAAAAAATTATTTTAGTAGGTGAGGGCAGTTATCTTAAATTTGAAAGGCAAGTTTGAGATCATGTACTCCCTCTATTTACAGATGTGAAACTGAAGTAAGATGGGTGAAATGCCTGGATTGCTTATAATCACAAAAAAACTAATTGCAACCATAGTTAGGATCATGACTTTCTGCTTCAATTTCACTGTTATGCATAGTATGGCGCCCCCATATAAAGTAGAATTTGTGGGAGAAAAGCATATTTATTTCCCATTTTATATTATGATAATCTCACAGAAAAGACAATTAAACTCTAGGCAATCCTGTGATCCATGCTTTCTACTGGGCATGATTATCTAAAAACCTACCTTTTCCAAATTCATGCATTTTTAACATTCATCATATTTTTAACTCTATACTTTATACGGCTGGGGGGGGGGTGGGAAATCATTCTCAGAAAAAAAAATGGGGAGAAGGGAATAAAGTTTTTTGGGGTCATTTCTGTTGGTACTTATCACCTGGGAATGTCTCCTTTCAATTTTCTTCTATTTTGCCAAATACAGAAATAAAGCAGCACATTGGCGATCAGTTTTAAAGTTGTTTTTCTTTTCTTTTCCATGAGATTTCATCTCCTCTTATGACTTAAACTAGAGGTCTATAACTCCTTCCATGAAATCCTTGAGGCCAGATGAATTTTGGAATTCAGAATTCAGAAAGATAGCATTATACATATACCCTACATTATGCAATACTCTCAATGGAGCATGGGGGCAATAAGTTATAATCAAACAAATTAATATTTTAAAAGCAGCTAAATGACTGAATATTAACACTAAATGGGATAAAGGCTATAGATGAGTTCATATTAGGTCAAGTTCTGCAGCCAAGTGAGTCCTTAAAAATTTTTTAATTTTTATGTTTTTGATGGAGCAAAATAGTGCATGAGTGGGGAAGGGGGAGGGGCAGAGAGAGAGAGAGAGGTAAGGACAGAATCCCCAGCACTTAAGCTCCATGCTCAGCAGGAAACCCGATGCAGGGCTCGACCCCACCAATGTGAGATCATGACCTGAGCTGAAATCAAGAGTCGAACGCTTAACTCACTGAGCCACCCAGATGCCCCCCAAATTGAGTCCTTAAAAATAAACAAACCTCTCTTCAATTTTCAGAGCTTTTTAGATTTTGGAACTGCAGATAATGGGCTATGACTTATATAATTTCTTTGTGGCTAGTCCCAAATCTCTTTGGTTCTGACTTTTTTCCTATGCTCTTATCTTATTTCCAGCTGACTTGCTAACATCTCAAACTCAACATGCTTAAAACAAAAAATGATCTTTATTCTTCTTTCAAGATATTGTCAATGCTACCATGATTTCCCCATTATCAATATGCCAAATGATGTTTTTAGCTCCCTTCGTAATTTTATGAGTATTATTTTGCTTATGGTAGTTGCTTGCAGCCCTTTCTTTATATTACCACTGAAACTATTAGAGTCCAAGTTCCTACCTAAGGTGACAGTATGGTAATATATATTATTACTTATAGATGTGTTATGCTGTAAACTATCACCTTATAATACAAAATTTCATTCTTATAATTTCATCCTATAGAAGTTTAAACTTTCTCCATAGAAATACTTCTAGGTTACTATGATATTTCACAAAAGCCTCGTCTACTTAAATAGTGATTTTAGAACTGCAAAAGCTTATCAAGCTTGGCCAAACATGATCCTACTGCCAAAAATGTACCTGTCAGTGGTGGGAGAAGCTTTCCCCCAGCAGGTAACCTCAGGCCAGGGGATATTAGGCCAGGAAGAGCACCAAATATTTTATTCCTACACTGTGATATTTTTATCTGATTCTATATATGATAATATGTATGTGTTCAAAAATGCTAAAGGTAGATTTCATTTAATAAGGAAAATAAAAGATAGATCCTTCATAAAGAGTAGAGTTGGGTTCTTCAGAGAAAATAGTTCCAAGGACGTATAAAAGTACATTATTCTAGTTAAATGGTTCTGAGTCTGGTGTAAAGGCTTTTTAAATTGGGTTTGTAATCACCCAGGGGTATATGCATGTTCCTGGGTCTACATTGGTGAGAGTGAGTGAGCAAAAAACCAGCAGAAGAAAAGCAAAGATGCACTGGGATTACTTAAACCAAAACCATAACGTATCAAACTAAGCATTAAGACAGCATTCTGTAAATGGATGTGATGTATATCATGATTACATAAAACATTTCCTTTGGAACGTCTCATTGTGCATTTCATAAACTGAGAAACGTCCCTTTTGGATTCCTTTGAGGGGTGGTTATAGTTTGATGAAATTAGCACTTGATCTCCACTTTACTTCCACTTTATTTCATGCACCAGTTTGCAACCTTGTGACTAGGACTCATAATCTTGAGAACTTCTCTTCAAGCTTAACAGCTTTTTCTTTTCAGCAAAATGTCACATATCACTCCAAAAGAATCTCAAGTTGTCTTGTTAGCAATTATCAGATAAAAGAGAAATGATATAAATGACAGTCCACAAAAGTCTTTACTGCATGCTTAATAGCAGAAAACAATGAAATAGAACTTAAATTTTAGAATTCATGAGCTAAGTAACAGTTTCCCTCTAAGGAATAACGTTTCCTGAAAACTGGAGCTTTATACTGCCCTACACAGCTTTGCTTTCATAGTTGGCAGGGTATACATTTAACTTTCCCTGTGGAGTTTATATTAATGGCAATGGCTACCAGCTCTAACTGCATTTCAACATTCTTAATCAATACTCAGGATTCTGGTACAATCTGAAGATGGAAGTGTGCCCCATGTATTCACATCAGCTAAGACTTGGTTCAACAGTATTTTATGGAATGATTTTAAAAATGCGAATTAAATTCTGTATTTTTTCACTTTTTCTAAATGTGAGAAAGTTTTATTTATTAGAATAAATAGTTGAATGCTTTTTCAAACTACACAGCCTATATCCTACCCCACCCCCATTCCAAAGGACTCTGCCATTGTTGGTGCAGAGTTTATGATTGAAAAATCAACAAAATCCTACAGCAGAGGATGGAAAGATAGTAAAACATTTGTCTTGTTCACAATACAAATAACATGAAAGCAACATGCAAGGTCAAAGTGGATAAGTATCTATATATTACTATTAGGGGAGGTGCATTCCATGGCCTAAACTTTCTTCTTTAATGACATTACTCAGTTGGATAACCTCCAGCTGATAAAGCTCAGAAGATCAAAAACAGAAATAAAAGATGTGAAAACTATTCATACTATAACTGCTATATTTAAAAATAAAAACCAAAAAGAAATGCAGACTCTTTGAAAAGATGTTTATGTTTTAAAAGATATAATATATGAAGTAATATATTATTAAAACAGAATGAGAAGTTAGATTCTATTTTTGCAATAATACAATTTTTGGAAGTCTTATGAATTATTTTGACAGAAAGAGCAGGACTGGATAAATGAAATAAAAATGACAGCAAATGCTTAGAAATAGAAATCTATTAAACAAAGTTTCACAAAATGAGAATGAATAATCCAGCATCGATGAGTTCTGGCAATTCTTCTCTTCTCCACCCGCCCCATCAATCTACTTTGCTGAAAATGAGGATGTTCTACACTTGGCAGATGAGGCAGAAGACAGTATACTAATGGTTTTTCCACTTGTTAATTTTGACTGTTTCTCAAAGAGAAGCAAAATTAACACAAAACTATTAAATACCCTAATTTCAAGTTAACGAAAAGATCTGAAATTAGTGCATAAGCTCTACACATCTACTTAATATAGTAAACGTGGTAAGTTATAGTACACGTGAATAAGATCTACGCATTTTCTGTTTCTGAACAAAGCGAAACGTTTTGGCTGAGGTGCCAATTTACATTAGATATTATACTCTTAACATGATGTCTAGGGGATTGTCATGAGGAAATTTTAAAATAGATGTCTCTGTGAGGGGAGTCATCCACAGGCTCTATCTGAGAAAACGGGACTGCAGGATATGTGAAGGGGATTTCTGTGGGTCTTTCCCCCTCACTCCAAGCCTAAAGATGGGCTTCAGAGGGATCACTTAGAGAGCTTAATATGATCAGTGGTCACTGTGCATTGACATCTGACATGAAAAATAGGAGGCATTAGCTATCGATTGAGGTACTAGTGGAGAGGGAGTAGGACGAAGAGGAGGGAAAGGAAGACAGAGAGGAGGGAGATGAAGCTGCACTAAGAGCCATACTTCCAGCTACAAGGGTAAATATGCAGGACTGCCTATGTGAACAGAAGGGGTCAAGAGGGAAAGAAGGCCATCCTGCAGCCATGTGAAACTCTGCCCAAAAGATCACCCAGGAGGGAAGTGACACTCTAAGAGAGTCTGGATGTACTCATTTTCCTTCCTTTTTTTTTTTTTTTTAAAGTTTATTTATTTTGGGGCACCCAGGTGGCTCAGTTGGTTGAGTGTGTGACTTCAGCTCAGGTCATGATCTTGTGGTTTGTGAGTTTGAGCCCCGTGTCGGGCTGTGCGCTGACAGCTCAGAGCCTGGAGCCTGCTTCGAATTCTGTGTCTTTCTCTCTCTGCCCCTCCCCTGCTCATACTCTCTCAAGAATAAATAAAAATGTTAAAAATTAAAAAAAAATAAAGTTTATTTATTTTGAGAGACAGAGAGATAGTGAGCAGGAGAGGGGGAGACAGAATCCCAAGCAGGCTCTGTGTTGCCAGCACAGAGCCCAACACGGGGCTCGATCTCACGAACTATGAAATCATGACCTGAGCCAAAATCAAGAGTCAGGTGCTTAACCAACTAAGCCATCCAGGTGCCCCTGGATGTACTCATTTTCTAAACTGAGACTGGATATATCATATAAAGTGAATGTAAGACTTTTTATTATCTTAGAAAGATGGGATCAAAAACTCATGGACCACCTGAGTTTGCATCCTGTATCAGAGGAACAATTATCCTACTAAATACATTTTAAAAGGACAGCAGGAGGCAAAAATTAAAGTTCATTTTTATGATTTCATCAATCTGTAAGTTTTAATTTTTCAATTATGGCTATATAGCTGAATTAACAAACTGACTATACATCTGTAAAAAATGCACTTAGGGAGTATTACTACATATTTAAAGTTTCCCCATTCTCACACCTTTTTACTTCCTGTGAGTTCAGTGTTCATTATATTTGAGTTACAAATGTCCTTAAAAGAACATAGGTTACTAAAGAAAAGCCTGCACCAGCTCTCTTCTACAGAGTTTTTTTGTTTGCTTACCTTTGGACAAGTGATTTCCGTCTGCTGGATCATGATGAGAGCTGAAGCTATAAGAGCTCCTTGCCTCACATAGTTCACAGGATCATTTGTCATTGGTTCTAGCAAATTAATTGCCTCCTGAAAGCATTAAAAAAACTTTAAATAAAGCTGGTATCGCTGGATTTTCAAATTAGTTACTGTCATTCTAAGTCAGTATTTTCATCTAACATTGTAATAAGTTCATTAAAGACTACCTGGAACTGAGTATGCTTTAAGTTTCAATACAATTGATGGTAAGTGCAAAGAAAGCTTATAGAACACAAGCGCTCCTGTTGTGAAGTAAAAGAAGTCAAAAACAAAGTAACAGAAAATGAGATTAATGTTTGATAAACACCTATTATTTTCCAAGCACAGCACTATTTTATATGTGTTATCCCATATAGTTCTATTAATCCCAAAACAAACAAACAAAAAACCCACAACATAAAACCATCTTTATAAACAAAGAAACAGAGTAAGAAAGGTTAAGAAATTTGCCCAAAGTCACACAAGTAGAATGACTCCAGGCTAGTCTGACCCCAAAGCCTGGATTAAGTATCCAACTTCCTTCAAATACTAGGGTAAGGTAATGTCTTTGATGATTTTATAAGACCTAACTTAAAAAATTAAATTGATATTTAGCAGGATTTCCCTAAAATCATATTCTTCAGAATAATCAGTCCTATGAAAAAAAGGATTCCTTGGTGAAATAAGTTTGGGAGTTCCTGTGTACTATATATCACCCCCTCTTACAGATTCAAAATATATACTGCTTATCAAATACTCTACAAATGTACATATCCTAGCAAAAGCTCCAAAAAGCCTTATTAAAGAAATCACTTGAACTTTGTATTTGTCCACTGTATTTGACCAAGAACTCTTTTGCCCTACTAACTTCTATTAACACCCTGTGGAACCTTAGTTAAGTGCCACGTTATAACATTCCTTCTAAGGTCCTTGGTAGGTATAAATCTAGAGGAACAGAGAAATGGGTTTACAAGATAATCAAACTGATTTCTTAATATAATATACCATTTCTTAAATATCCTTTGTTTCAAGGCCAAGGAAAGAAAAAGTTAAATCCTTTTTCTTGGGAAAACAATTTCAGTTTTCTTTACATGTGGATTTATTTATTTATTTTAAATCAGTGCTGTTAACAGATACTGTACACACCAGGTAAGTGTATTCTTTCTCCCCATTTCACTGAAAAATGTCATGACATTATGCAGAGGAGTAAGTTTTTCGACTATTACTTATAATGTTGGCAATACTGTTTCTAAGATAGTCATGATACAAATATAACCAAATTTCCAGCTTGTAAGTTAAAAGACACTAACTTGGTCTTTGAACTATGTGATATAACCTCAACGATAGATATTTTAGAATAAACAGGTGTTTCAGGTTTTTAAGAACCAAACATAAAGCACCAAACCTTGGTCAGATAGGTACTGATATGGAGACCACACAAACTATCTAGAAACAAAGCAGACTTGCTTAGTAGGAGTAATAAAAATTTCTCATTGAATTAACTTGTTCAGATGCTGTGTCTCAAACAACATTTGCTCCTAGATATCATATTAAGGTTAGAATAATCTGGAAAGAAAAAAAATCTAATTTAAAATATTTAACTTATGAGGCCTGCCATAAATGTCTACTGAAGACCTGAGGGAGAAAATACTTTGAAAAACATCTATATTTTTCCTTTGTTTACAGATGTATCCCAGGAAAAAAAAAATGAAGGCCAATTTCTATAAACTGTATTTTATATACTCAATGATATTTGTATATTATTAAAAAAAATTTTTTTTTGAGAGAGAGAGAGAAAGACATCACATGTGACTGGGGGAGAGGGGCAGAGGGAGACAGAATCTTAAGCAGGTGCCATACTCAGGGCGGAGCCCAATGTGGGGCTTGATCCCGTGACCTGGGATCCCATGATCTCATGACCTGAGATGAAATCAAGAGTCAGATGCTCAACCAACTGAGCCACCCAGGTGCCCCTACCCAATGATATTTCCAATAAAACTGCAGATATATTCTCATGTAAGAAATCTCCCCCAAAAGAAACAAAATCATTTTAAAAACAAATCTCTGTGATGACAGACTATGTCCAACTTGTTCACTATCATATCCTTAAATGATCTCCACCCCATCATTGATTTTTTTAAATTAAAATTTTTTGTGTTTATTTTTGAGAGAGAGAGCACGCGTGTGCGTGCATGAGTGGGGGAGGGGCAGAGAAGAGCGAGGCACAGAATCTGAAGCAGGTTCCAGGCTCTGAGCTGTCAGCACAGAGCCTGACACAGGGCTTGAACTCATGAAAAGTGAGATCATGTCCTGAGCTGAAGTTGGACTATTAACCAACTGAGCCACCCAGGCCCCCCAGCCCCCAATCACTGGTTTGACAAATATTTACTGAAACCTACTGTGTGCCAGGTCTGACCTTAGATTCCAGCAATGAACATTGTGTTCTCAGGGACCTTACAATTCAGTGGAGAGGAGATAGACAACAAATAAATAGGTGTAAAAATATGCTGGGTGGTGGTAAGTGCCATGATGAAAAATAAAGCAGGGTAAGGAGATGAATGAGAAATACTGCAAGGGAATGTTTCTCTATAAATTTTTATGTAATTCTTGTCACATGTAGTGAAAATGCCCATATTAATTCCTAGCTTCAGTAACATTTTACAGGACTAGGAAAAGTTATTAGTATCCAATATTAATACCCTTTATTTGAGAAAAAGTCAAGCAAATTAAAATTTAATTCCTGGATCAATCAATAAATACCTATGTTTTATTTTATCTAGTTTGGACAACAGAGGATAAAAAAATGATTCCTTCTGGGGCACTGGGGTGGCTCAGCTGAGTGTATGACTAGCTCAGGTCACGATCTCATGGTTTGTGAGTTCGAGCCCCACATCAGGCTTGCTGCTGTCAACACAGAGCTTGCTTTGGATCCTTTGTCTCCCTCTTTCTCTGCCCCTCTCCGCTCATGCTCTCTCTCAAAAATGAATAAACATTCAAAGTGTTCTCCTTCTCTCTGATGTAAAGACATCAGAAGCATACCCTAATTATGTTCTTGTTCTAGATGTTCTCATTCTCGTTATGTTTGTGTTCCCTCATGCACTCCATTAAAACAAAAAAGTTTGGGGTGCCTGAGTGTCTCAGTCCTTAAGCATCTGACTTCGGCTCAGGTCATGATCTCACAGTTCGTGAGTTTGAGTCCCAGGTCCAGTGAGCTCGAGCTCTGCTTCAGGGGAGCCCTGCTTCTCTCCCTCTCTGCCCCTTGCTCATTTGCACCCTCTCTCTCTCAAAAAAAAAAAGGAAAAAAAAAGTGTAGCTTGGGGCAGTGGTCAAGGTGTGTCCGTCTATGTTATGAAAGGCAAAAAATGTTATGATTAGGTCACTGCTATAAATCAAGAATACTTGTTTAAGCAATAGTGCATTTCTTTATGAATCTCATGATAAACTGTACTTTCCAATCATCTACTTATCTAACCCAACTCCTTATTTTGTCACTTTTGAGAACTTAACAAATATCAGGTTATCTGTTATGTTTGTGAGGAGAGATCAGGCAAATGGCACTTAAAGTGATTTGTTTAAAGTAAAACAAAAAAAGAAATCAAAGTGGATTGATTTTGGTGCTCTTATATGAGAATTTTGATTCTCTATCAAAATCATGAAAATTAAACATGTAAATCTACTAATCATGAAAATTAAACATGTAAATTACCATTTAAAATGACCAAATTCTTTAAAGAAAAAAGTATTTTATCTTTTTCTTTTTTGAAAGAAATCAATGCTCTCAAAGAGAAATTCAACAGCATGTCTCCATTATAGCCACCCCATGGAATGTGGTTTGTTCTATTTTAATTTTAATTTTTTTTTTTTTTTTTTAAATTTAAATAATCTCTGGGGCACCTGGGTGGCTTAGTCAGTTAAGTGTCCAACTCTGGCTCAGGTCATGATCTCATGGTTCCTGAGTTTGAGCCCTGCGTCGGGCTCTATGCTGACAGCTCAGAGCCTGGAGCCTGCTTCAGATTCTATGCCCCCTTCTCTCTCTGCTCCTCCCCTCCTTGAGCTCTGTCTCTCTCTCTCAAAAAATAAACAAACAGTAAAAAAAATTAAAAAAAAAAATGTAAGTACTCTCTATACCCAACACGGGGCTCAACTCATGACCCCGAGATCAAGAGTTACACACTCTTCCAACTGAGCCAGGTAGGCTCCCCTGGTTTGTTCATAACTGGCTTTGAGCAATCCAGCATAGTAAAGTGAGGAAGGAAGTTCTGGTAAGCTTTGTGAGGCAAGTTTACTCTTACAGATCACACCACACTTGTATTTTTGCAGCGGATGCATAAACTTCTCTGTGAGGGAAAACAGTCTGGTGCCAGGAAAGAACTGACCCCACCGGCTTTGGACTTTACCTTGTTTCCGGTACCAGCACAGCAGATGCCTAGGGCCATAGCAGCTCCATAACGCACGTGAGGATTGTAACTCTCTGACAACAATGAAACAACGCTGGGGCACTGTTCGGGGGTCCTGAGAAGAATAGAGAAAGTGAAGACAGTGTTATAGGTAAAATATTCTAAATCAAGATGGAAGAATTTTAACCAAATTTTTTTTAACTTATGGAAAACAGTAATTATTTCACACAGAAGTCGGAGAATTAAAAATCCACGGAATTCCAATTATTGATATTAAAAATCTATCTTCAATATTCAGAGTACACAAAGAAAGTGGAACGGATCAGTGATTCCTCAACCATAGCTCTGCCTTAGAGCATTACAGTCATTCCCTCATGCCTCCTCCATTGTGGAAACTAACCATGGGGAGCACACAATGCTCTACATCAATTCTTGTATTTCCTGCTTACTGTGTTTTGTTTCAGAAGACAAAAGTTGTTACAGAGACTCCGTATGTTTCCAAAGTGGAACACAAGATTTGAGTCACCCAGTATTACTGATTGAATATAAAATTGGTAAATATGCCTTAATAATGAAAAAATTCTGTTTTCAATTATTTTTGTGTTGGTAAGAACAGAAACTGTTCTCTTCTCATCCTCTTCATATACTTCGGCCAAGACCAAAAAAATAGGATGACCCTGACTAATGAAGTACCTGACTCATTAAAAGACTACCCTGTTATAGTGGTTACTCTTTAGGGGGCAGCAGGATAGGGGTAGTAACTAGAAGTGAGTGTAAGGGGAATGTATGGGAGGCTTATAATGATCTTGAACTGGGTGTGTGTTATACACAGTGTTTGTTCAGTTGTGAAAATTCATGAAGCTGTTGGCTGATTATGTGCATATTTTTGGATATTATATTCAATAACAACTTAAAAAAACACTACCATATACTACACTTAATAAAAATCTTTTAAAAGACTATCTTGTTGTGAATGAAACAGTAATTACCTACAGACCAATTAAAATCTATAACTCTGTTTGAACTATCCTCTAGCCTCAAATTCTAGTAAGTGGCAAACTCAAATTTCAAATGCAAAAGAGGCAAATTGATGAAAACCATCCAGAAAAGTGGAATTTTGCTACAAGAGAAAGTTGGATTATTTACTGCTTACAACAGAGTCCATCATTCTTTCTCGAAAATGTTCTCAGTTTGACTAAGTTTCCTAGTAGGAATAATCTGTAAATAATACTAATGGCAACACCATGGAGAAAAAGTTTGGGGCTGTGAAAGATTCAGTGTACTAGGAAATAGAAGATCTGGGTTCTAGTCCTAGTTTTGCTAATTTCTTAATATGTGACATTAGGCAAGTCACTTTCTTCTTTTTGTAATTACAGATAACTTTAAAAAAAAATTTTTTTTTTTAACGTTTATTTACTTTTGAGACAGAGAGAGACAGAGCATGAACGGGGGAGGGTCAGAGAGAGAGGGAGACACAGAATCTGAAACAGGCTCCAGGCTCTAAGCTGTCAGCACAGAGCCCGACGCGGGGCTCAAACTCACAAACTGTGAGATCATGACCTGAGGTGAAATCGGACGCTTAACCAACTGAGCCACCCAGGCGCTCCGATAACTTTTCTTTTTGCAGGAGTAATATAAAAAACAAAATGAGCAAATAATTAAAAATATAGTAATAACATACATACCTTCAGTTAATGCATAGTGACATAAATAACAATATGTTACATAAAAGGAAGCCATAAAGTCAGAAACCCATGTTCCAGTTCCTGTTTTGTCTCTAAATAGCCAGGATAATTTAGACAAGATTCAATGAACCAAACATTCTGGGCTTCCTTTCTATGTATGAAAAAAGAAAAATGGGACTAGAAGTTCCATAATGTCTGTCCCACTTTACAATTAGCTTTGGTTCATAGCTTTTAATGAACCAAACATCAAAGGTTTTCAATGTTCATTATTACAGGACATTTCTTCAATGAGAAATATTCCTATGAGACTTAAAGTGGTATTATACCAATGCGTTGTTGGAGAGTCATTCTGCAACTTACAGTTTACTTTTATTTTTTATTTTTCACTCCTATTAGGCTAAGAACTTAGAGCTCTGTCCATAACTCGATACTAAAATTCTCTGACCAACTCAAGGATTCTGTCACCAAATTAATTACAAATAAAACCAACTCAAGACTGCACATATCCCAAGGGCTAATACTGTGTTTTCTATATATTTTATTTTCCATAAATTATTAGCAGAGTGCTTACTAAAGACAAAATAATTTTTATTATTTAGTAAAATGTAAAGGGAACCAAGATAAATTTATAGTTACAGACTTAAACAGTAAGTATTTTTACTAGGTTCAAAGCCTAATGGTTAATTAACCTCTGGCAGAGGGTGGGGTGGGGGTGGGGGCGGGAATCAAACCCTTCCCTGTTCCCTTGCCCTCTGAAGTTTATAATTTAGCTGCATAATCAAAAAAAGGGAAAGTTAACAAGTACCTGTGCTGCCCCATTAGGGCTAACTGAGTGTCTTAATTTTATTGTGCTTTAAAGTTCTCAGTAGGGAGACCACACAGAGGACTAGGTAAAGCCTGCTTGAAAAAATGAAACACCAGTTGAAATAGGTACCTAATTCTTTTTTTTAAGGTTTATTTATTTATTTGTGGGGAGGGGCAGAGAGAGAGAGAGAGAAAGAAAGAGAGAGAGAGAAAGAGAGAGTCTCAAGCAGGCTCCGCACTGTCAGTGCAGTGGCCAATGCAGGGCTCAAACTCAGGAACCATGAGATCATGACCTGAGCCAGTTGGACATTAACCATTTGAGCCACCCAAGTGCTCCAGTACCTAATTCTAATTTGTTGTTTCAGTACAATTTCTTGGCTTGTAGTCAACAGTCAACTTGCCAACTTTATTATCTATACAAACTTACCGTAGAGCAGGAACTATGCAAGGGCATATGCACAAGCCACTGCTATATCATCTGATCATACATGCATATATGAACTCCTTTCTCTCAACATACTGGCTGTTAACTACTGTTTCTTTACTGAATATTTTGTGTAACCTCAACATCAAATCATATTAATAAATCAAATGTTTTCAAGAATATGGTGTCTTTTTTCTAATCTTTCACTAGAGAAGGAAAAATACAGCAATATAAGTATATAGGCAGAAACACTGTTCTATGCACATGGGGTTTATCACACTGGCAATCTGCTGAGGCCATAAACCTCAGGGTAGTCCTTCGGTATAACTGTGAATTTATAATTCTCACTAGGTTAAGTGCCATAGGAATAACATAATGACAAAGGAATTAAGAATACAGGGGCGTCTGGGTGGCTCAACCTGTTAAGTGTCTGACTTTGGCTCCAGTCATGATCTCACAGTTGGTGAGTTCAAGCCCCACATGGGGCTCTCTGCTGTCAGCGTGGAGCCTGCTTCAGATCCTCTGTCCCCTTTCCCTTTTGCCCTTCCCCTGCTCTCTCTCAAAAACTAAACTTTAAAAAAGAATTAAAAAAAAAAAAAAAGATATACACTCTGTTACCCCAAATAGTCAAAGTAATGTTGAAAAGGAAAATCAAAACTGGAGGAATCACAATTCTGGACTTTACACTGCATTACAAAACTCTAATCATCAAGACAGTATGGTACTGGTACAAAAACAGACACATAGATCAATGGAATAGAATAGAGAACCCAGAAATGGACTCACGTATGTATGGCCAATTAATCATCAACAAAGCAGGAAAGAATATCCAATGGAAAAAAGACAGCCTCTTCAGGAAATGGTGTTGGGAAAACTGGACACCAACATGCAGAAGAATGAACCTAAACCACTTTCTTACACCATACACAAAAATAAACTCAAAATGGATGAAAGACCTAAATATAAGACAGGAAACCATCAAAATCCTACAGAAGAAAACAGGCAACAATCTCTTTGACCTCGGCCGCAGGAATTTCTTACTAGACATGTTGCCTGGAGGCAAGGGAAACAAAGCAAAAATGAACTACTGGGACCTCATCAAGATAAAAAGCTTCTGCACAGCAAAGGAAACAATCAGCAAAACTAAAAGGCAACCACAGGAATGAGAGAAGATATTTGCAAATGACATATCAGATAAAGGGTTAGTATCCAAAATCTAAAAAGAAGTTATCAAACTCAACACCCAAAAAATGAGTAATCCAGTAAAGAAATGGGCAAAAGACATGAACAGACACTTCGAAAGAAGACATCCAGATGGCTAACAGATACATGAAAAGATAGTCAACATCACTCATCATCAGGGAAATACAAATCAAAACCACAATGAGATATTACCTCACACCTGTCAGAATGGCTAAAATTAACAACTCAGGCAACAATAGATGTTGGCAAGGATGCGGAGAAAGGGGAACACTTTCGCACTGCTGGTGGGAATGCAAACTGGAAATACAGCCACCCTGGAAAACAGTATGGAGGTTCCTCAAAAAATTAAAAATAGAACTACCCTACGATCCAGTAATTGCACTACTAAGTATTTATCCAAAGGATAAAAAAAATGCTGATTTGAAGGGGCACATGCATACCAATGTTTATAGTAGCTGAATTATGGTAAGAGCCCAAATGTCCATCCACTTACGAATGGATAAAGAAGATGTGGTGTATATATTATATATATATATTATATGTATATATATATGTGTGTGTGTGTGTGTGTGTATAGTATATACACAATGGAATATTACTCAGTGATCAAAAGAATGAAATCTTGCCATTTGCAACAATGTGGATGGAACTAGATGTATTATGCTAAGCTAAATAAGTCAGAGAAAGATAAATATCATTTGATTTCACTCATGTGGAATATAAGAAACAAAACAGATGAACATAGGGGAAGGGAAGGAAAAATAAGATAAAAACAGAGAGGGAGGCAAACAATAAGAGACTCTTAAACAGAACAAAACTGATGGCTGCTGGAGGGGTGTTGGGTGGGGATATGGGTTAAATCAGTGATGGGCATTAAGGAGGGCCCTTGTTGAGAATAGCCCTGGATGTTATACGTAAGTGATGAATAACTAAATTCTATTCCTGAAACTATTATTACACTATGTTAACTAACTTGGATTTAAATAAATAAATAAAATGAATATACACCCTATTAAACTCCCTTGTATTCACTACCAAAAGATTAAATAAGCTAAGTAGTACCCTGAATTCCAAAGTGCCTACTGAATGTCTTCAACCAAATATACGACAAACACCTCAACCAACAGACAGAATTCCACACCGAAAGAGGAATAAGGGCCAGCCCTCCCATAAACGGCTTCCCTTCCCATGACATTTCATTTACACACCCAGGAAACTCACATCTTTCTTTAATCATTCTATTCTCTCATTCCCCGTATCTTATCTACCACCAAGTCATGTGAAACCCTTAAATCTTGTTTCTGTTTCCACTGCCTGTTTCAGGCCTCAATAATCTCTCACTGGAAGTAACAGTGACTCCTCAAATAATCTCTCTGCCTTCTTTTCCTCTTGCCTTCATTTTGCTGTGGTAGGGAGAACAACATGGGTTTGGAATCAGAAAGACCTGAATTCCAATTCCAGCACAGCCATTTAATAACAGAGTGGCAACCACTAAATCTCTCTGAGCCTTAACTGCATTACCCATAATATGGTATCTGTTCCACCTTATTTATGCTGGGGAGAGTTGGTGGGATGTATGACAGACAGAGTAGAATACCGTATTATAATGACTGAAATCTAAATGCATTACCAGAAATTGTCTTTGGATCAGAACCAGGAATTTAGTTACTCTAGCTGTGGTTTGGGTTCTTACTTGTAAAAAAGGGAAGGTAGTAACTCATGCCCAAATATTCATGCAAAATAACATAAAGTGAGTTGCATATTAAACCTAGAAAGCTCGTTGTATTCAGGGTCCTGACCTCCAGATATCCTCACCAAGTTTTTAAGGAGCTAATGGCACAGAACATTTACCCACTCATCCCTCGGCTGCAGCCAGAGTAAGACATTCCAGGGAAAACTGACTAACACGAAAGAGCTTATTCTAAATGTATCTTAAAACTTCATTTATTTCATGATGTTCACTTATTAAAAAAGTATTAGAGTAAGATATTAATAGTTTCATAAGGTTCAGAGAAAATTTTGCCAGCAAACATAAATACTGGGAGCTTAATGCAGAGCTTTATCTAGTTGATTACCATAAAGACTGAAATAGGTTGTGAGGCTATAAACTCAAAGAACATTAAAAAATTCTTGTCAAATTTCTCAGTCTATAACGGTTCCAATCCTGACACATTCTTCGGTTTAAGTGTTAAGACAAGAAATTATAAATTCTTTAATAAATTAGCTTAGACATTCAGTCCCTTCAAGAGTACAATAAAGCCAGAATATTCTATGTTTACTTTAATTTTTAGCAAGTAGCTCTAAAAGGACAAAAGATCTTTCTAAGCAATGATTGGAATGTAAATATTCGCTGAAAGCAAAATTTCTACACATTAATCTTTGTCTAAACATTACAATATATGTAGAATGTATGTATAAATATAAAAATTTTAAAGTAACAGTTAATCAATGAATAAGTGGTAAAATAATTATCAACATCACTTTGAGGCTTGGAATGAATTAATGGACTTCAGGATAATTATCAATGACTACTGATATCATAAAAATTGAAACAAGTACACCTTATGTGTACTGCCAGCCCTGTCCCTCCAAAGGGGGGAGGGGAGGGGGAAGGGAGGGAGAGAGAGAGAGAGAGAGAGGAGAGAGAGAGGGAGGAAGGGAGAGAAACTGAGCCTCAATGTGATCAACCAAGCTCCGATATCCAATTATCAATTTACAGGAAATAAAGAAGACTAAAAACCACACTATTTTACATACAGGGATGCAGGGTGCAATTAGCAAAACCCATACTGTGGAAACTTGACAGTAATAATGACCTTGTTTCTTCAACAAATAAACTGCAAGAAGGAAACAAAAAGAGGCGAGGAAAGGCAAGAGATGGGGAGAAATTAAATTAAAAGAAAATACACCAAATCTTTAATAGTAGCCCATAAGGCTTTCTTTCAGTTATTTTAGATAATTCTGACACTACTTAACTCTTAGCTTTTCTAAACAATTCTCTCAGATAACATCACAAAATAATTCCTGTCATTTGATATACTTTCCTCAGACTCAGATAAGCATTTATAATAAAGTATTTAAATGACTTATCCCTGATCAGCAATAAAAACTCACCTCATCTCTATGTCTCCATGAACATATTTAAAAAAATAAATGTCTAGAAGTGATCAAGTCACTGGAAAATAGTGGATTTTGTTTTATTGGAGAGGGGGAGGTAGAGAGCAAGGGATTCAACAGTTTGGAAACCACTGTATTAGCATAAAATGTATCACATATGACAGCTGTTTTTCACATATTTATGTTTTGGTATGTTAAATTTAAAAGTATATTTACTCAATTATAAATCTGTTAGCTGCATTTGTTTTTAACAATGGAGCTAAAAGTAGTGGGAATTGTAGCAACTTTTCTTGTTCTCCTTTACTTTTTGGTTTATAAAAATAAAAAAGTGAATATGATTAGGATAAAAAGCAGAGAGAGAGATTTTTTGAATTTTATTTTCATCACAATATAAAAAAGATACATCAAATATGCATTATCAGGAAAATAACCGAAAAAGAAGGAAGCAGTTCTGTTTCCCAAGCATACTTTTATCCCATAAACTTCCATATCACAAGCTACTGCTATGTGTGGATTTCCACTTTATCAGTTTATATCTACCTACTACATGTAAAGTACCAAGAAAACAAAAACAAAATTACACAGATCCTGTCCTAAACCTTACAAATTTAGTCCTACCTTTAATATATACATATATTTTTAAAATCATTTTACTAGACTTCAGATAACTAAAAATAGCTATAGTTTTAGATAAGCTTTTGCTTTATTTCCAAACAGATTGATTTCTTTCAGGTGCTACCAAAGTAGGGCAAAAATATCTCAAAAGGGAGAAGAGAGCAGCTTCATAAGATTTATAAATACAAAAGGGCATCTGGGTGGCTCAGTCAGTTAAGTGTCTGACCTCAGCTCAGGTCATGATCTCATGGTTCACGAGTTTGAGTCCCACATCAGGATCTCTGCTGACAGTGTGGAGCCTGCTTTGGATCCTGTCCCCACCTCTCTCTGCCTTTCCTGCTTGTGTGCTCTCTCTCAAAAATAAACATTAAAAAATTTATAAATACAAAGAAATTGCTACTTCACCATCATAAGAAACATGGCTCTTAAAATATCAAATTTCAGGGGTTCCTGGTGGCTCAGTCGCTTAAGCATCTGACTGTTGGTTTCAGCTCAGGTCATGATCTCATCATATGTGAGTTCGAGCCCCTGCTTGGGATTCTCTCTCTCTCTCTCTCTCTGCCCCTCCCTCACTCGTGTTCTCACATTCTCTCAAAATAAATAAACTTTAAAAAAAAGGAGGGACTTCTTTAAAAATATATCAAATTGCATCCCTGTATCTAGAGAAATCTGTAATATTAAAAAAGTTATAGTATATTATTAGTACATTCCCACCAGCCCTTAAAATGAGCAAACCAAGAAAAGTCTACAGTATGAGTGGGATGCTATTAACTTGTAGATTATTAAAGATTTCATTGGTATTTCCTTGATTTTATAAAAATGAAAATGTACCTCAATTCTCAGAAAGTTTAATTCATTTCTGATATTTAAATAAGTGTCCTGATGATAAAAGTCTGTTTCTAATAGCTGATTACAGAGATTACTGAAGACTTGCAGAGCTGAGCAACTTTACATAAAAATATTTGGATCTTTTATGATCATCAACTATAATTCCAGGTATAAGAGTTCTTTTGATTAAAGGACATTGCCACTTCATGACATCAAGTTGTATTATAGAGTTTCACTGATATTTTAAGAAATCTTATTCTTGGGGCGCCTGGGTGGCACAGTCGGTTAAGCGTCTGACTTCAGCCAGGTCATGATCTCGCGGTCCGTGAGTTCGAACCCCGCATCAGGCTCTGGGCTGATGGCTCAGAGCCTGGAGCCTGTTTTCCGATTCTGTGTCTCCCTCTCTCTCTGCCCCTCGCCCGTTCATGCTCTGTCTCTCTCTGTCCCAAAAATAAATAAACGTTGAAAAAAAAGAAAAAAGAAAAAAAAAAAGAAAAGAAATCTTATTCTTCTGTTCTTGACAAAAGTAGATACAGTCATAAGCAGCTCTGTCTGGCATTAACAATCTGGCAAAAACTGTCGGAATCAACTTTTATAGAACTCTGCAATCTAGTAAAAAACTTACAACAACCAGGGGACAGCTTAAGGAATCACTGTTGTAAGGGAGGGCTGTGACATTTTCAACTACCTGCCTACCACCCCTACTCCCGAGATTGGTGGGTTCAGTGGAGAGCATGGCCTGTGTCCTGGTAAGGCTGCTAATGAGAGGGAAAAAGAAAGACTATTCTCACAGAATTGTGGCTATGTTTCAACCTGTCTGGTGGCTCCTTGAAGCACCAGTGCACAGTCTGACTTTGTTTCACCAAACTTAGAGTACGCTCAGGGCTGCAGCAACTTCCCAGGTGTTATTTGCTGAAAACACTTAAAGGCAAAAGTATTGGCCATAACCCTTATAAAAGGGGTTAATAGGATAGGAAATAAACAGACCAAAAAGCTTGGAAAGAAAGAGGCTGGGAAAGGAGATATGTGGAGTTAATAAGGGCTTCTAAAAGCTCCCGAGTATACTGGGGGAATTGAGAATACCACATGCATACTCAGGGCTGGATGCATACTCAGGAAAGGCCTGAGAACTGTAAACTTTCATCTCAGGCGGTGCACAAACAGGAAGCGAAGGCTAAGGCAGAGTGGTAAATGACCTGGTTAAGTGTTGAAGGAGCGCCCTAGCACACAGCCAATTTGCAAATAGTCTTTTTCCTTTTCCTTTGATTTTTCTTTTCTTGGCTCCAGGCACTGAAGGAAACTCTAGCAAAAACACTAGCTCAACACTAAGCTAATGTAACACAGACTTCAGTGGCCATTCACGAGAAAGAATACAGACTTTATAAAACTACTTTAGAAAAGTCACCAATCTATAACAAGCAGCAATAATAAACCCTTGGAAGGGGGGAAGAGTTTGATTTCCTTTGTTGCCACAGTATAATATTCAAAATACCCAGTTTTCAATAAAAAATTAAGAGTCATGCAAAGAAGTAAGAAAGTACAGCCCATTCAGAGGAAGAAAAGAAATTAATAGGGGTGCCTGGGTGGCTGGCTCAGTCGGTTAAGTATCTGACTCTTTGATTTCAGCTCAGGTCATGATCTCATAGTTCTATGAGTTGGAGTGCCACTCTGTGCCGGTAATGTGGAGCCTGCCTGGGATTCTCTCTCTCCCTCTGCCCCTCCCCACTCATGCGTGCTCTCTCCCCCCAACCCCTTTCTTTCAAAAAAAAAAAAAAAAGTAAGTCACGGTAAGGGGTACTGGAAGAGCCAGTAGAGGAGCGTTTAACAATATTAATTATGGCACTCAGAGTAGGCTTCAATGATAAAGTGATATTTAGGCAAGGACAGGAAGGCAGTGAGGAAGCAAGCCAAGTGGTTATGTGGGGGAAGAGTGTATCAGGTAGAGGAAACTACTATCAGGTAGTGCATCAGATATGCAGCTCATGCATATCCCTATGCTGGAACAATGCCAGGCATGTTTGCGAAGCAGCAAAGGCCAATGGTTTGAGTGTCATGAAGAAGGGGAAGAATATGGCCAAATCATAAAAGCTTTACAGGAACTTTATAGGCCAGGAGTTTATTAGAACTTTGGCTTTTACTGTGAGTGAAATTAAGGGCCAATGGAGAATTCTGAACAAAGGAATTATATGATCTGACTTGTTTTAAAAGGGTCATTTTGGCTGCTTTACTGAGAATAGAGGGCAAAGGTAGAAGAAAGAAGACTGGTTAAGAGGCTACCTGGAAATCCAGTCAAGATATGATGGTGACTTAGTAAGGTAAGATGGCAGCAGTAGATGTGGGGGCGAAATTCAGTGTATATATATATACACGTATATACGTACACATATATGTGTGTGTGTGTGTGTGTGTATACACACATACTGAAGGTAGAACCAACAAGATATTTTAAGTTAATTTTTTTATTTTGAAGTGAAACGGGGGGGGGGGGGCGGTGTGGGCAGAGGCAGAGAGAATGGCAAGGAGGCTCTGTGCCACTAGCACAGAGCCATATGCGGGCTCAAACTCACACTGGGAGATCATGACCTGAGCCGAAATGAGGAGTTGGACGCTTAAACGACCGAGCCTTCCAAGTGCCCCAGCAAGATTTCTTGATGGATAACATGCAGAATGTGAGAAAAAGAGAGTGGAAGGATGCAAATACCTTTGCCAGAGATAAAGAAACCAATACATAGAGCAGATTTGGAGGGAAAGAGCAGAAGTTCAGTTTTAGACAATCTGAGTCTTAGACTGCTCTTTTAAGTCAAAGATAGAATCTGTTCCATAAATTAAAAGGAGGTGCCTGGATGGCTCAGTCAGTTAAACACCTGACTCTTGATCTCGGTTCAGGTCATGATTTCAGGGTTCATGGGATCAAGCCCCATATTGGGATCTGCACTGAAATCTTGGAGCCTGCCTGGGATTCTTTCTCTCCCTCTCTCTCTGCCCCGTCTCTGCTCGTGCACTCTCTCTTTCAAAATAAATAAATAAACTTAAAAAATAAAAAAGTTAATTAAAAAGGCACCAGGGACAAAATTCATTATTTTAGAAAAAATGCACTAATTATTAGAGTCTGAATCTGAACTTTAAGCTACTTTAGTAAGAATTTATCTGGAGTTCTTGGTAAATGAGATATTCCACACAAATGAAGTTTCCAGATATTTGAAATTTCATCCAACTAGTTAAGAATCATACTTTTATATAATTGTCATTTGGGATGGCAATCTTTTAAAAAATGCATTTCACATATTCCTGCCATCTAAAACAGAGCTAAATAAAGATGACTTAACCTTTTCTTAAATATGTAGAAGTAACCACTCTGGTAGCAAGTATTATACCACATAAAATTGTGAAGGGCTGAGTTACAGGTGAGCCACAAGCCTCTATTCTGAGTAGACCTACATGCCTATACTTTGTATTTCCTGTTTCTTCAGCGGACCCCTTCTGCTATCACCAAAGTGCTTGTCCACCTTTTAATTTGTTAATCTACTTATGGAGTAGGCATCGAAATGTTTGTTAAAACGGTCTCAAGGGTGAATTTATCACTGAACTTTTTCTTGAAGTTTCTTTATTTATTTTTGAGAGAGAAAGTGAGTGCGAGCAGGGGAAAAGCAGAGAGAGAGGGAGATAGAGAATCCCAAGCAGACTCTGCACTCATGTGGAACCCAATGCAGGGCTCGATCTCACGACCATTAGTTAGATCATGACCTGATATGAAATCAAGAGACACTTAATCGACTGAGCCACCCAGGCGCCCCTATCACTGACCATTCTTTTGTACTATTTAGATTTACCACCACGTGCAAGTGGTATTTTCATTAAAGAGGAGAGAGAGACATGTTTCTGTGAGTATATATGTAAAGGGATTGGGATTGAGGACTTATAGGCTGCTTTCCATCTAACATGCGTGAATTTTTAGAGGGCTTATAGTTATTGCCAACTGAGAGATTTGTCTACCTTTCATCTATTTATTATCATTTTGCTTTTTTCCTGATTATCAGCTACGCTTCTAAGAACCCAAAATTGCCAAACAAGTAGTTTGAACTAGCTATGTTCCCTCCCCATTAAACTAATTTAAAAATAGAAAAAAATAATCCAACCACCAATTTTAACTACTTATACTTACGATTAAAAAAAAGGTGAGCGAATGTGGGTGAGAGGGTTAGTACTGGTAAAGTAGTATAATAGTAATAATGGTCATCATTTTAAAAATATATTCCATGAATATTTTAATAAATTTTATCTAGAGGGACACCTGGGTGGTTCAGTAGGTTAAGCGTCTGATTTTGGCTCAGGTCATGATCTTAGGGTTCATGAGTTCAAAACCCCTGTCAGGCTTTGTGCTGACAGTTTGGAGCCTGAAGCCTGCTTCAGATTCTGTGTCTCCCTCTCTCTCTGCCCCTCCTTTGTTTGTGCGCTCTCTCTCTCTCAAAAATAAATAAACATTGAAAGAATAATAAACAAACATGGTATCTATAAACACAAATACATGAAGGTATCTGTAAACATAAACTTGTTTCAGACAAGTCTTTTCATTGAATATAATGTTCCTATTGTGTGACAGGTACTAAACTGTGATTCAGAATAAAGCAGGGCTTCAGAATATTTCCATATTCCTGCAGAGAATCCTGGAACATTAAAATCCACTTGAATATTATTTTATATGTTTTCATACTCAAAATTCATAGCAAATATTTTTTATAAAATACTGAATTTTGAGTTAAAAAAATATTGAACAAAATCTCAACTGCTCAGTAGAACTGAAATGAATCAAGTATTTTCCACACAAGCTAAGGAATATAAATTTGAAACAGAAAAAGGGCACAAATGCTATGGCTGACCTGGAAGTAATTAAACACTTTAAAAATGAGGATCTATGGGGCACCTGGGTGGCTCAATTGGTAAAGTGTCCGACCTCAACTCAGGTCATTATCTTGTGGTTCAAAAGTCGAGCCCCACATTGGGCTCTGTGCTGACAACTCAGACCCTGGAGCCTGCTTCGGATTCTATGTCTCCCTATCTCTGCCCCTCCCCCACTAGTGCTCTGTCTCTCTCTGTCTTCCAAAAATAAATAAATGTCAAAAAAAAAAATTAAAATGAGGGATCTATGATGATCTTTTAAAAGGAAATTTTGAGAATGCTAGAAGTTCTAATGCTAATAAGCTAGTCTTACAGTTTAGAAAACCTTTGCATAGCTGTTAAAATTTTTATATCAATTTTCTAAAATAAGGCAGGAATATATTTTCATTACATTCTGTATGCTTTCCCCAATACATCTGTGGAGGAAAAAAAAAACTGCCAAAGAACCGACTCCCCAATCCAGAGGACATCTGTTTAAAAAATGAGCAATGAAAGTTTCTGCTAAAACCTATGTACACAAGTAGAATGCAGACCTTTCTGCACTCTTCTATATAAGGTTGCAACCAGAGAGAATTAATTGTGTTCCACAGCAAACACATAAAAGCTGGATAAGAATCATTTTTGAAACTAGAACTCTGGAAATTACTGTAAGGCTCACAGGGCAGAATCTTCACAGAATGCAAGCTCCAGAATTTCTGGACTTATTTTTTCTCAAATGGGAAAAACAGCTCAGTATTAATCTGAAACAAAACTATCTTAAACTAGAATGACAGAGGCTTATTTCATTCCCCCAAATATCAAAGAAAGCTCTTACAAACATAACATGAATAGGGTCATGAACTGGTTCAACATACTTAACTGGTGGTTTTATGAATTATAATGAATGCTGCTACTCTCTAAAAATGAATGTATCAAAGAGGAAATAACCTTCTTGGCAGGCTTGCAGCTATACAACACATTTGTTTCACTGCTTTCAAGTGCCAGTGCTGGAGGCTCTGAATAAGTCCACGGGAGAACTTCAGTCACAGCAGCAAACAGGTCTACCGAGCAGATAAGATAACATGCTTGGGAGATTGACAATACGAGGTAAGTATTTAACAAATAATCTGAAAGTTTTTTTTTTCTTTCTTCAAAAAAAACTGCTACCTTTCATTTCTATTCAGTGATTTAAAAGCCTAAATGAAAATTTACTGATGTTAAAGGAGAGATATTTAATAGGGGATTTACAGATTTTATGAATAAATGGTTTAACCTTCCTCTTAGCTTACCCTCCTTTCCTAAGGAAACTGGAGAGGTTAAGGGAGAAAACGATTACTTAAAACCAAAAGAAGGAACTGTTTGAAATTTGGTGTAAAGTGATAAATTTGGAGAATATTTGTTGTTGCAGAAACAGGCTTTCTTTGAAAGATAAAGTTACTAAAAACAATTATTTGGATTCTAGTAATTATTTTTTTCCTTCTCTCAAACTAAAGGACTTATAAAATGTTTCATAAAAATGTTATTTACATCAGTATTAAGATAAACTTGATCAGATAAACCCAACTACAAACAAGGATTCCTAGCTGGTAAATAATTTATTTGGACCTTACATGGGTTTGAAGTATTTCTAGGTGAATGTGTACCAAAAAGTTCTATTCAGAACTATTTAGTGCTTTGATGTTTCTATTCTTATGTACATATTCTAGAGTAAAGGTAAAAAGACATTCAAGGGTCGGAAACAGCTAGCCTTTTTTTATGACTACTGAAAAAATTAATGTATCTCCTGTTTCATAACCTGAGGCATATCAGGAATATGACTATGGAACTAAGTTGCATTGCCACAAGTGCACAAGAGACTTGTTCAGATGGGAAGGGCTACTAAGCTCAAGTGTTTAACTATTTTTTTAAAATAAAGAAATAAAATAATGCAATTCACATATTTTATACATCTAGGGAGAAACTCGGAACTCACTGGCATTCAAATTCAAACAGGAGTCTACCACTACAGCAAAAAAAAAAAAAAAAAAAAAAAGAGAGAGAGCAAGAGAAACTAATCAACAGTCTTTCTTTCACAGCTATCAGTTTCTTTCACTAAGCCTTACGAAAGTGGAGCCTCTGCTGAAGACTAAACACTTGGGCCTTACCTACAGAAATGGACAGATGATGTATGCTCTCATTTTAGAGAACCTGAAAATATTTTTTAAAGGAAGGAGTCAACTTTGGCTTTTGAGTGTTTCTGTGGCCTGGGTACAATGCCTTTAAAAAGCAGATGACCAGCTTAGCTACTGACCATGCTGACCATTGTCCGGAATTGGATCAAATCACACAAAAACAGCAAATGGCCTTCTCTTATAGAATATCAGAACAAAGCAGAATTCCTGAGCACACTTTGCGGAGCTCATTTGATCACTTAATCTTTGCTAACTGGTCTGGATTACAGACAGAATCAATACCAGAAGAAATGAAACAGATTGGTGAGCAACAGGGAAATAAACCGCGCTGGGCTGCTCTTCTGATACTCATGGTGATAATACCCACGATTGGTGGGAACATCCTGGTTATTCTGGCGGTTTCACTGGAGAAAAAGCTGCAATACGCTACCAATTATTTTCTAATGTCCTTAGCAGTGGCTGATTTGCTGGTTGGATTGTTTGTGATGCCGATTGCCCTCTTGACAATAATGTTTGGTAAGTATTTCACTTTGTTCCTGACATCAAACCACAGAACTGTGATATACTGTTAGAAAAATGGATACTCATTTAGTCTTTAAAGGTGAACTTAGACTATTTAAAGATACAGTGAGTAAACAGACTCTTATTCCCATCATTTCCTATGGCTGATAATCAATTTTAAAGAGCAAAAAATAATTTCTTAGAAATTCTACTCCTTCCTAGCCATCATTTAAAAAATCATCCAAGTTAGCAATATTCATAGATTCCGCATTCATCACCTAAAAATTATAGTGAAGAACAGACCTATACTTTAACTTCCCCATTATTAATATATTTTTCCCTTGACTAAGTAATAGCTAGGACACTTCTGTGACAGTTATGTGCTGAGTTACTTATTAATGATAAAATCTTTAGTAACTAAATTCCAATTTGAATCACCAAACCCAAATTTAAAACTGGAATTGTTTTAAAATTCTTGTTATATTTATCATTTGTGTACTTTAGACTTAAACATAATTCTTACACCAGTGTCATGTTAAGAAAATACTATGTTTAGTTGCTAAAGGAAATGGTCTGGCTCACAGTGTTCTAAAAGATGATTCATCTGTTTAATTTTTATGATTTCTGACCATCCAGGTCCTTGATACATGTAAGAAAAATCAGACTTTAAATTGTTATTTAAAATAACATCAAAAATTATTAAACATAAGTTATTACAACCAGTGATCAAAACCTGAGTTATTACAATAAAATGTAGTTCAATATTAAAGTATTAGTTTGTTATAATAAAAAGATAATGATATTATAATGAACTAGTTTTGATTTATGCATATCCTCTCTAGTTAATAGAATGTGGGTAAATTCAAATAATTCTAATAAATTATGAGGGCTTCTAAGAATCAGAATTAAAAGGATATTTAACGTATTCATTGCCTGGCATAAATTGATATTCCATCCATTAACTGCATAAGAAAAATGATTATTTGCAGCAGATAGGGCTTCTTGAAATTATGTTTATATAGTGAGTATAAAAATACTTCAGGTTAGAAAAGTAGAGTTTATTTAACTAGAATACATATTAGGAGAAGAAAAACTCCAATTTAAACTATTATATTTACGTTAAATGTTACATTTTTAAGTAATTATAGAGATATCTAAAATTAAGTGTTTGATCCCCCAAATATCAGATGGTGACAGGTTAAAACTTCTCATTCTAAATCAACATTTATCCAGGCTTGAAATTCTGTAGCAGGACACGCAGTAATAAATAAGCTTCCACTGCTTTAATTGACTCTCTAATCATTAATAATGTCTATCTTTCCCCTTCTCTTCTGTAAATCTGTAACCTTCTGAATAATTTAGTGCTACATGTAACCATGGAAAATAATTAATAAATCATACTCGAAAGGAGAACCTAAAGGATCTTTATCCTGAATAAAGTTTAAAAGAAATAAAATGAGGATTATATAGAACCATTTATGTATATTTGGTAAAGACTGTACAGAGATTTGATTCAAGCTCTTTTCTCTGCACACACAATAGTAACTTAACAGTAAAATCACTCTTTAAATAGGCATACAGCAAATGTTACAATGCTCATCTTATACTACCATAAAACTTAATTGATCTTATATTGAACAAATGAGATAGAATGAGTTACACAGAACTAAATTTTAACTTTAAAGTCCACGAGTCCAAAAATATCAAAAATCTACTACATACAAAAAAATACTGTGGTAGATATTCAAGTTATCAGCTAAATAGTTAAGGAATCTTAAAAAGCAAAGTTCCATAGTATTAAAGTGACCTGACAAAACACAAAAACAGATGAGAGATAATTCCATGTATTCCATAGGAAAATAGTAGGTATGTGCAACTGACAACTAAGTTTATATTTACATTTTTTGGGCCCAACATATTCTTGCCAATAAATGTTAGCAGAAAACCCAACATATTTTAACATAAAATATATGGAATGTCTTCCTATTTTTGTCCTAATAATATGTTTTAACTACACTTCATTCTTTCAAATGTTGTTAATTTTTAAATTTTTTTTTTTCAACGTTTATTTATTTTTGGGACAGAGAGAGACAGAGCATGAACGGAGGAGGGGCAGAGAGAGAGGGAGACACAGAATCGGAAACAGGCTCCAGGCTCTGAGCCATCAGCCCAGAGCCTGACGCGGGGCTCGAACTCACGGACCGCGAGATCGTGACCTGGCTGAAGTCGGACGCTCAACCGACTGTGCCGCCCAGGCGCCCCAAATGTTGTTAATTTTTAATTACAAAATAAAATCTTTCATAGTCCCAAACACTTTTACTATCAGTAATTAAGCTCTATAGGGGGATTCGATTTTTAAAAAATAAACTAACCTGGGAATTTAACTTCTATTTAAAAAAATTATTGCATTAAATTCATTATTGAAAACACTGTTCTTTTTTTTTTTAACGCTGTTCTTTTTCTATGAGAAAGGATATGAGAAAATACATGCTCTGCCTTCTAAAAAGCTTCAAAAGGATACATTCATAAATTGGGAACTGCACATACTATAAATTGGGACCTGACTTCAAATACTAAGATTTTTTGATAGGTGTTCACATGTTAACAAAGACTTTCTAAATTAATGCATTTATAAGAATTTCTAATAAATCTAAAAGACAGGAACAGATTTTGTGTATTTTTCTCTCATTACAGGAATAATCTTCCAAACTTCTGAAGTCGGTACAGTGTCCCCAATTCTGTAAACATAAAAAAATTAACTACTACTGAGTGGTATGAGTGATTTTAGTCATCTCAGGGAAATTTAATGAAATTATCATACGAAACTTTACATTAACTAATGTTCTACTAAAACTAAGTTTAAAAAAAGGAGAGAAGTTAAACATTTTAAAACTGGTTCCTATGGTACAGAGTATTTTATTCAACCAATGATTTATATACTATTTGATCATAAACTGTCTGAATTTTTTTTTTCAATATTGTCTGAATTTTTTTTTTTTATAGAATTTCTATTTTACCAAGATTATGACTGGCCCAACATGGTCTCTCAAATGAATTGTGATACCTATGTCAATGCTCTGGGAGCACTAACTTTGCTTTATAGTTCTAGTTTTTACTGTCCTGCATGTAATTCCAAAAATGCAATCACAAGTTAGTAGCTTACGACAGAAGGCTTGGAAATGCCTACATTAGAAATACTTGAATAGGATGCAAAGGAAAACAGAACATCATGTGCTAATACCAAAAAGACAGAATGTTCACTCACAGTTTAAGAAATTCTCTGGACTTTCCCTTCTCTCCTTAAATAAATGATTAAAAATGTAAAGGAGAAAATAACAGTGTTTGGTCATTCATTGATCATTACTAGTCTATTTATAACTTAAGTTTTAACTCATGCCTCACGATTATAGCTGGAACAGTATCTGTCATACAGCTGGAAGAGGGTGTATAAAATAAAATGGCTCAAAGATAGAGGTTACAGAGGTTTAAAGCAAGACAACCCAGGCTCTGAATCCGGGTTCTCCTGTGTTGGCTTAGGAAACTCACTCACATCAGTTCAATCATCTTGTCTGGAAAACGGATATGCTAAAACTGACATTGCAGATATCTTGTTAAATGGTCAAATAGGGACACATTATAGGCACAAATAATTGGCAAGTGGAGTATGAGAAGAGTTTATATACTTAAATATGTGATTTAGTTTAGGTGTAAGTCTGACCAGAGATGAAACAGATGTACAGCAGTAAAAGAAAAAAACATCAGTTATTCACTTACGCAGTGAAATGTTGCTCTAATTCTTAAATGAGGGAGCAAAGCAATTAAAGCACTTCTTTTTGGAAAAGTGGAAATGTAAAAACCAAGAAAAAAATTTTCCTAAGTATTAAATCACTTGAAACATTTAAAACACTATCATATTAGACATCTAATCCCAGAATATTTTATATGCTCTAATGTAATAGGAAAATGACAACAAAAACAAAACAGAAGCTTCATAATAAAGACTGAAGCACTGATCTATGTCTCTCTTTTCTGGAAGATAAAGATACAAACATAAGAATTTCTGAGGTTTAAAAAAATGGCTATTTTGAGAACTATGCCTTTTCGGATTATTAGGCCTTGTCCTGCTCTAACACTGTTTACCTTGGTAATCTCTAAAGGCACAGCCCTCTTGGGATAGCTTTAAAAAGAGTCTTTTAGGGGCATCTGGGTGTCTCACTCAGTTAAGCGTCAGACTCTTGATTTTGGCTCAGGTCAGCATCTCATGGATTGTGAGTTCAAGCCCCATGTCTGGCTCTGTGCTGACAGTGTGGAACCTGCTTAGGAATCTCTTTCTCTTCCTCTTTGCCCCTCCCCAATTCATTCTCTCTCTCTCTCAAAATAAATAAAAAAGCATTAAAAAAAAGTCTTTTAAAATACTCAAAAGGCAAATATCTTATATCCCAGACTTACATATTAATTTTAATTACTTTCTAAACTAATAATTCAGCTTTCCAAACTAAAAACTTGCCCAAAGATTAAGCAAGGTTCAGATAAAATGAGTCTATCTCATCAAGAAATGGAGTTTCTGGTTAAAAAATTTAGGTTTTTATACCAGTTAAAAAGAAAGCAAAATAAACAAACAAATAAATACACATAAATAGCCAAGCATGGCAATGAACATAAGTTATTTATGTTTGCTATTTATAGTTAGACACACACATATAGACAGTTAAAAAGGCATACTTTCATGACAAATTTAAACAGTTAAACATGTTCCCATGCTTTTTAAAGAGTACAGATTTAAATTCAATTGGATACATGCACTCATTTTTTTCCCCCCTTTGGAAACAAAATTTTTTTCTTTGAGAGAGAGAGAGAGAGCACGTGGAAACAAGGGAGAAGGGCAGAGGGAGAGTGAGAGAGAGAAAGTGAGAGAGACAGAGAGACAGAGAGAGAATGAATGAATGAATCCCAAGCAGACTCCATGCTCAGCATGGAGCCCGATGCAGGGGGCTCAATCCCACAAACCTGGGATCATGACCTGAGCCAAAATCAAGAGTTTTGGCTGCTCAACCTACTGTATCACCAGGTGCCCCTGGATACATGCACTCTTGCTACAGCAGTCAGGAAGACAAACATACTGATTTTATAGCAATGATATGACTTACATTTCTAAGTAGCAGTGTTTTAATGGCTACGCTACTTGGCTAGTTTTTGTCAGATAATAATAGTAATAAGAACTAACATTTATTGAGTGCTTTCTCTATGCCAGACATTTTCTAAACACTTTACATGTAGTACAGCATTTAATCTTCAAAGCAAACCTATAAAATGGGCATCATCACCATATCCCTACTTTACAAGAGAGGACATAGGAATAAATAAATGGAAGAGACATAATTTGAATCTGGGAGAATGACTCCAGAATTCATACTCTTAACCTCTTCTACATTGCTTTCTCAAATGAAATGAGAAATCATACCAACCTAAACAGTCATATTTGGCAAAGAGCCAACATTTATATCTTAAATAACTATCTAACAAGACAGCCATTGGGGTACCTAGGTGGCTCAGTCAGTTAAGCATCTGACTCCTGATTTCGGCTCAGGTCATGATTTTGAGGTTTGTGAGATTGAGCCCTGTGACAGGCTCTGCACTCACAGTGCACAGCCCACTTGGGATTCTCACTCTCAAAATAAATACAAATAAAAGCTTAAAAAAAAAAGACAGCCACAGAATTTTCTCTAGGGACAGCCAAAACCCAATATTTTTAAATTTTTGTATTTATTAAAAAAAGTTTTTTAAACATTCATTCATTTTTGAGAGACAGAGTGTGAGTGGGGGGGGGGGAGGGAGAGAGAGAGAGAGAGAGAGAGAGACAGACAGACAGACAGACACAGAATCCAAAGCAGGCTCCAGGCTCTGAGCTGTCAGCACAGAGCCCAATGCAGGGCTCGAACTCCCGGACTGCAAGATCATGCCCTGAACTTAAGTCCGACACTTAACCGACTGAGCCACCCAGGTGCCCCTAGTTACTCTAGTAAGAAACTTTTCTGTCCTTGAGCCTATCAAATTAATGCTAACTGAAAAGACAATTTGAGAATAACTTGAGAATGTCTATAACTGCTTTTAATTTGTATAAATTTTTGCATTACCTGAACCTACTTAAGCAATTAGACAAGCATATAAAAGATGTGTTAATTAAATGCAGTCATGTTACTTTTATATTCATTTCATAAAAAGTCTACTGACTAGTATTTCATGAAACTTGCAATTATAAAGGTTAATCATAGAGATCCATCTCTCTTAATCCTAAACCTATTACAGTCTCTTTTTCTATCACGCCTCAGTACTTAGCAATACTTTTTCTATTACGCCTCAGTACTTAGCAATACTTTTTCTATTACGCCTCAGTACTTCTGTTAGCAGTAAGTACTGACTGAAATAATAAAATTCTAGTGATCTGCATTAATTTTAATACCCACTTTGTGTTCCAAAATTGGAGTTTATAAAATAAATTCATTCTATTGGAAAGTGAGCTTAACAAGGCTTCACAGGCTTAATTAAATGAGCACTAAAGAGCTTTAGCTCACAACTAGGAATATGTAGGTCAAATAGTCTATTTTCCAAAGATCTGTCCTTTTTACATGAGAGTTCTATTGTGGCTTCCTATCACAGCTACTAGATTTATGACTAGAATTTTCCAGATCTTAATTTAAAGACAAAGAACCCATAATTAGAAAACCTATATAGGCACATTTAAAACTATAATCAGTATCTCTTGTTGTAGCTCTAGACTTGAGTATTTTTCTACTACTCAGTCCTAAATGTAGAACTTTACTACAGAATGTAGCCTCATTTCAAGTCATTTCCACTGCAAAACTCTCTTAATCATATGTCATTATTTTCACTCACTTAGACTCTTAGTTTACTTAAGCTCAGGTCCATTGCTGTCTTTCACTGTCCAAAGTCCCTTTCTACTTAACAGAAAATCTAAATACTATAGATTCTTTAAAAATAGTATTAGATTCTTTTAAAGACAGATTTCTCTACCATACTTGATTAATTTTGAGAGGTCTTCCATAAATTTTTTCATATGAGGCATTCTGAGCACCTAACCTATATCAGCAAACAAAGGTAGGTGCATCTTTTAAGACCCAAGACACAATCTTTCTCAGAGCCTTCTCAAACATTAATTCGCATACTTTTGAAAATAACATATTCAAGTCTATTTCAAAACTCTTTTCCTACACTATAGTCTTTTTTGTTGTTGTTCTGGGATACTAACCTCTCTCCACCCTCAGGATTCCTGAATTTAAACAGATTACAACTGATGAGTTTCTTCTTGGTGCTCTGAAATCCTAAAATGGTTATCTTGGTCCTCCTTCAATTATCCTAATCATTTTATACCTGTCAAAGTCAGATCATTGTGGAAAAACCAACAAAAGTAATTTATGTTGTCTGTGCACATACAACAGTTAAACTGTAAAAAGATTTAGATATTCTCATATATATGACATTTGTTTCAAATAGAAGTAATTTGCTTTTTATAGCAAGTTCTAAAATCTGTGAGTATGTGTTTTAGTAAAGTGGATTCTAACTGAAATATTCTAGGGCAAACCCTAAAATAAATTTTAGGTGTTTTAGAACTGTAAATATATATATACTGGGTGTGTGTATAATATATTATGTGTCAAACCCACATATGTATGGATACTTGTCTAAGTAAATTTATTGGAAAGCTATGTAGAATATAGTTATCATATCCAAACCCTGAAAATTTTCAAAGTATTTCTTAAGTGCTCAAGACTATATGAAATATTGAGTAAATGCTTTTTTATAAGAGTTTGTTACATAAATTAAGTACTATGTCTAATACTTGAGACTTTTTAAACCATAGTCTCCAGTGCCTGGAGTGAATGAAGGAATACAGAAGGATAACAATCTACTTTTCTTCAAAATGATCTGAAGCCATTCCTTTTGCAAACTTTATTAAAGAAGTACTTCTGTCAAAAAGAAAACTCAAATCATTCCACTTAATTATTTCACCAAATGAGAGTTTGGTATAAACAAAGATCATACTGCTAGTTATTGCTAGAACTGAGCCCAAATCCCAGGTCTCACTGAGACTCCCATTCACTTAAAAAAAAATTTTAATTTTTCATTACAGAGAGAGGGAGAGACAGAATTAAAAAAAATTTTTTTTATGTTTATTACTTTTGAGAGAGAATGTGCGTGCACACACACAAGTGGGGAGGGGTGGAGAGAGGTGGAGACACAGCATCCAAAGCAGTCTCCAGGCTCTAAGCGGTCAGCACAGAGCCTGACACAGGGCTCAAACTCATGAACCTTGAGACGATGACTTGAGTCGAAGTCAAACGCTTAACCAACTGAGCCACCCAGGCGCCTGAGACAGAATCTTAAGTGGTCTTCATGCTCATTTCAGAGCGCAACACGGGGCTTGATCCCACAACCCTGAGATCATGACCTAAGCTGAAATCAAAAGTGGAATGCTCAACTGAATGAGCCAACCAGGCGCCCCGTGATCTTTTTAAAAGATCACAAAAGGAATAGACAAAAGAACAATGGTATGTTAAAAATATTAAACTGCAGATTTTGAAAGAGTGTTGTAATTATTATATGAAATAGAAAATGTATTTAAAAGGGGTCATTTGCAGAAATATACTTAATATTATTGACTCCATTGTCTTAAACATCTTGTGGAGGATAAACCATAAAGTTTCAGATGAATAACATAAAAAGTTTAAAAATCTATTATCACTTTAAAAAGAAACTACAGATTGAAGATTGCCCCTTTGCAGGAGAATATGTTTTTGTTTTGTTTTTCAGAGGCTGTGTGGCCCCTCCCACTTGTTCTCTGCCCTGCCTGGTTATTTCTTGATGTTCTTTTTTCTACTGCATCCATCATGCATCTCTGTGCCATTTCAGTGGATCGTTATATAGCCATCAAAAAGCCAATCCAGGCCAATCAATGTAACTCACGAGCTACAGCATTCATCAAGATTACAGTGGTATGGTTAATTTCAATAGGTATGTGGGGAATGTCAGGGTGTGTGGGGTGGTGTAAATAAACAGTCTTTGGTTCCATTTGGCTAGGAAATATAGCAGACCTGGTAGGCTGTGAAACCCAACAAAAGACGTCAAGGCAGGCTACTGATATACAAACACAAGCTCCTTATGCCATGTCATCATACAGCTACTAACCCACACTATCAGCAATACGTGTGAAAACGGAGAAAAGTTCATGTGCTCTGAAGGAACCATCTTCACAATGTTTACTGAGATATCTTCCTGCTTTAATTTTGACATGTAGGAAGACTAAGTCTGGAAACAGTTTTCATTTTTGTCAAACAGATCATTAAGGTCTAGGCAGCATGCAAAATCGCAAGTGACAAAAAAAAAAGTATCATCACATTTAAGAAGATAAACAGGAAAAGAGGAAAAAAATCCAAATGTTTTATATGTGGATATTAAAGATCATAAATTCATCTTGGAAGCCAGTATGTGTATAGACTAAAGTCAGTAAATGTCTACGTGTTTTGGATATGTGTTTAATCAGAGATTTTAAGAGAGATGCAAGTGATATTCACAAATGATTTACAGAAGGAAATATTTCTTCTAAACTGTTTTATGCCGTTGTGCTCATCTTTAATGCTCAAAGATAGCTGCTAAAATAGACCATCTTAGCATCAAGTATAGCATAAAAAAACTCAAACCGTTTATAACATCAGAAAAACAAATAGATTCACAACAGTTACTATGATCATTACATTAATAGTCCGACAAGTGGATTCATTTCTTCCTAGCAAAAAAAAGAATTTAAAGAGGAATAAAATCAAGAGAGATCTGGAATGCTAAAAGGAAAACAAGAAAAAGATGGTCTCTCTCTCTCTCTAATCATTAATAAGGACACTTGGTTAAAAAAAAAAAAAAAAGGCAAGAAAGCAAGACAATGAAAATGACCCTTATATTCCTGAAATGATGATACCAGGGCCAAACCTCTTCTGGATAGTTTGGAGGTAAAAGTAAGGAGTGTTACTATTCTGGCTTGGGAAGAAAGTTAGGGTCAAGGAAAAGTCTATTCAGAATGGACAGATATGCAAGTGGTGAGAGGATAGTTTTAGGAACAGATGCTGATTGACAGAACAGAAGAGGCCCCCCAAAAAGAAGTTAGAGAAAGGGCATGGGAGATAATGGGTAACAGTTACCAAAATTTAAAGTGCAAAGAAGGACAACTATAGTAGCTCATGGCAAAAGACCCACATCTTTCTGGTAAGCTCACTGCAATGAGGGAGAGGAAAGGGAAGACAGTGTGACGTATGTGTGTTGGGGTAGGGTGGGGAAATGGGACAAAGGCAGGGAGAAAACAGGAGAAATGATCTTTAAGAAGAATTAAAACATTTGAAACCATGAAATATGATCAAGCCAATAAATAGCCTATTGTTAGAAGTGATACCTCAAGGCTGGATCATATGAATCCATAAACAGATCAAATCTTTGAGTACCTATGACATGCTAGGTACCAAGAATACAAAGAAAGATAAATAAAAAAGAGCCTTTATATTCAAGGAAGGTAGATAATAAATTAGACTAATACAAAGTGTTAAGTATGCAGAGGGGAAAGAATAAAAAGAAGACTCCAGATTTATAGCTTCAGAAGGGATCTTATAAGTCCACTTTTTCCTTTTACAGATGAGAAAAGAAACCTAGAAGTTTTAAATAGTTGGCTTAAAGACTGCTTTCAGCTTTTCAGCACCAAGGCCAAGATCAATGCTCTGTTCATTTCATCACACTCTGTTTTGTAGAAGCAGTGACAATTAAGTAACCTTGTAAAAGAAAAAGCAGAGGATAGTAAAGGTTAGTTTAGGTTTAAATTCTGCAAAGTGCTTTGAAAAGAGTTCAGTTATCCTAGGTAAGACCTGGCATATAAGCCAAGGTATGAAAGAATAAGGGGAAAAGGGTATAAGAAGTACCAGTGAAGGGGTGTCTGGGTGGCTCAGTTGGTTGAGTGTCTGACTTCGGCTCAGGTCACAATCTCACAGTTCAGTTCGTGAGTTTGAGTCCCATACCTGATGACTCTGCTGCTGTCAGTGCAGAGTCCCCTTCTGATCCTGTCTCCCTTTCTCTCTATTCCTCCCCCACTCTCTCTCTCTCTCCCTCTAAAATAAATAAACATTAAAAAAAAAAAACCAAGTACCAGTGAAAATGTAACTTACTGACCACCAAGTTGGTTGAGACAGGTATTGTGAGCCTTGATAGAGGGTTAATGGAGTGTGAAAACAGAAGGAAGAATGGACTAGAGGTCAAGATAATAGGAAAGAGAAGTTCCACAGTAATGAAGAGTAGCAGGACAAGAAAGGGAAATAGGAAACAAAGTTCATAGCTTTAGATATGGGACAGTTTTAAGAGCGCTTATGGATGGCTTCAGGAGTCCAAAATACTACTACTACTACTACTACTACTAAGAGCTGATACACCTGAAAGTAATATAACAATGTATGTTTAACTACATTGGAATTAAAATTTTAAAAATAATTTTAAGAATTAGAGTTGAGTTCAAGAGACATAAAATGACGGTGTTAGAAGGGTCATCAGTGAGGTGAAATCATGGAAAGTAACGGCAACGGACCAGCAGACAGGCAATAGCAAAGCACTGAATCCATTGAGGAAGACGGACAAATGTTCTGAGGGCTGGGTAGATGACCCGGATGGGGAACAGAGTGGTGTAAGGAGATTAAATAGACTTCAAAAGGGAAGGGTTTAGGGGGGAAAGAACAGTGGAATGATTACCTAGAAATAACAGGGTACATACAGCAGGGGTTAGCCGACTTTTCCTACAAAGGGTAAGATAGTAAACATTTTGGGCTTGCAGGCTCTATATGGTTTCTGTCACCACTACTGAACTCTGCAGTACAGTAAAGGCAGCCATAGATTTGAGGAAAATATTTACGGCAAAGGTTCTTCAGTAACCATAAAAAGGCTGTGTACATGACGAAGTACTTTCACATTCATAAAACACAAGCGTTCTACAGGTTTCCAAAGATTAGTTAACTCAGACTTCTTTTAAGGATCTGCTGTTTCAAAGGGAAAGGATGAGGATAACACCTGTGTACTTTCTTCCTAATTAGCTACTTCACTAGGCAAGATCATATTTAATTACCTACTTCATGGCACTTACAGTATTAGAAGATTAGCATAAGATACATTTCTTTCATATCTATGAGAGGAACTCTCAACTTGAAAATAAATTTTATGATCCACATCCTCTCAAATTTTTAAGTAGCATTTTTTTTAAAAAAACAATGAAACCTTTAGTTTTCCCTAAATCAAAGGAAAAGATGAAGACATTCATGAATTTCAAAAAATGAAAATGTCTGTTCAATGAAACTGTGTAGCTCAAAGATAACAGGTCTCTATCCAGAATTAAGATATTCTATGAACGTACTGTGAAGTCTCTTTAAGTCAACTACATCGAATATAAAGATAAAAGCAAATTCTCTTCTGAATTCATTTTCCTTAACCTGGGATAGATCAATAAACAGATATAAATGGACACATTCTTTGCCATTTCGTGGACATACTGCAGATTTAGGAAGCTTTTTTTTTTTTTAGTTTATTTTGAAAGAGAGAGAGAGACAGTGTATGCACACATGTGAGAGTGGGGAAGGGGCAGAGAGAGGGTGAGAAAGAAAAACTCAAACAACCTCTGCATTGCCAGCACTGAGTCCAATGCAGGGCTCGATCCCACAAACTGTGAGATCATGACCTGAGCCAAAACCAAGAATCAGATGGTTAACCGACTGAGCCACCCAGTCACCCCAGGGAAGTTTTAATTATAAACTCGAAATCAGTAATCAATGTCTGTTTAAAAACAGCAGGTTTGCTTACTGAGGTTCTATTGGTTAAATCTTCCAAGGATTAAGTGCTTTGCCCAATTCTGCATTGTGTGTATCAGGAATTACAACACACTAACCACTAACCACATTAAGTCACTAAGATAAAGTCTAAAAGGACATAATCTAAGAGTTGAAAGTCATAAAATTAACTAGATTTATCTCGTTTCTTCTTCCTTAGGCATTGCCATTCCAGTCCCTATTAAAGGCATAGAAACTGATGTGGATAACCCAAGCAACATCACCTGTGTGCTAACAAAGGACCGTTTTGGCAACTTCATGCTCTTTGGCTCACTGGCTTCCTTCTTTACACCTCTGGCAATCATGATTGTCACCTACTTTCTCACTATCCACGCTTTACAGAAGAAAGCTTACTTGGTCAAAAACAAGCCACCTCAACGCCTAACATGGCTGACAGTGTCTACAGTTTTCCAAAGGGATGAAACACCTTGCTCATCACCTGAAAAGGTGGCAATGCTGGATGGTACTCACAAGGACAAAACCCTGCCCAACTCAAAGAATGATCTACTCATGCGAAGAATGTCGACAGTTGGAAAAAAGTCAGTGCAGACCATTTCCAATGAACAGAGAGCCTCCAAGGTTCTAGGGATTGTTTTTTTTCTCTTTTTGCTTATGTGGTGCCCCTTTTTTATTACAAATATAACTTTCGTTTTATGTGATTCCTGCAACCAGACTACTCTCCAAATGCTCCTGGAGATATTTGTGTGGATAGGCTATGTTTCCTCAGGGGTGAATCCTTTGGTCTACACCCTCTTCAACAAGACATTTCGGAATGCATTTGGCCGATACATCACCTGCAATTACCATGCCACAAAATCAGTAAAAACTGTCAGAAAATGCTCCAGCAATATCTACTTTCGAAACCCGATGGCAGAGAACTCTAAGTTTTTCATGAAACATGGAATGCGAAAAGGGATTAATCCTGCCATGTACCAAAGCCCAATGAGGCTCTGCAGTTCAACTATTCAGTCTTCATCAATCATTCTACTAGATACACTTCTCCTCACAGAAAATGAAGGTGACAAAACTGAAGAGCAAGTCAGTTATGTATAGAAGGAACGTCAGTTTTCATCTAATATAACGAGTATGGTGATGAAGCAGATATAAATGTGCCAAGAATCGTATAAAGAGGAACTTTATGCCATGTATCAAATCATCTCTTTATCGAGATTATGTAATTTTCTTTATTTGGACAAAACTACCCCATAAAAAAAATCATTTTGTACAGCTGCAAACGAAAATGACCTAGCACTCTGGCTAAATGTTACGGCATTCAAATGAAATAAAATTAAATAAATAATTGTAAGCTTAAAAATAAATAATGTCACTGTAAGAATTCGTTTAGTTCCTAATTGTATGCAAAGCTGTGCTAAGAGTGTCATTTTATTAAATGAGAAAACACATTAACCCCCTCAAAGCCTTAAAAATATAAGGCATAACAGAACAACAGTGATAGGAAGAGAAGACTAAAACTGAATGCATAAAATGATCACATGCAGTGGTAAGCTAAGACTGTCATTTACAGTCTGACTTACTTAGATGTAGTCATGATTTTGCTTTGATCAGGAAACTTGTCTTGATGGAAGGGATAGGGACGATAGTGGTTGGATATCACACAAAATAACAGCATCTTAGAACGGGAGCTCTTTGTTAAATGGTTGATACCAGGAATCTACTCAGCAGAGGTGGGGCTAACTTAGAGAAGGAGGAGGAAGCAAATGAAGTCAGTCCTGGGTACCTGAAGCTCAGTTTGTTCCTTAAAGAACATGTACAAACTGGAGCTGTGGGATCTCAATCCAGGAATCTAACCTTTAATGGCCACATAAAACTGTGATCATGGTTGCCCAAGCTCACCCAAAGAGTCTGTTGAACTTCTGGCGCAACATTTTTTATTCACCCTTTCCTCATTTCATTTTGCATTGCAAGATCTGGGAATAAATCCAAACCATGTCACTTACTAGCTAACTGACTGAATTTATGAGAGGTACTTAAATTTCTCAGTTTTCTCATCTACATTTCATACGGTTCTTATGAGAATTAGTACATGTGCACAGTCTGTACATGCTAGCCAATTCTATTTACATTTGATATTTTATTGTTACACTATTCCCATAAATGGTAAAGAAATTTAGGCTGAGGGGGTCTGCAGTGAAGCCAGTCCATATCTTAGCTTTTCCTTTTCGTGTTGACCCATTCTTATGTCTCAACCTATTTATTACTACTGTATCGCTGTCCCTTTCCAGGTGATTAAGTTTAAGAAAATTACTTCAAGAAATGCGTTGGCTGTGGAGCTCAGCATAAGTGAACCAGATACATATTCTCCACATGGTAGGATCCTTTCCTAGAACACAGTTAGAACATAGACCTAATGGGCTCTATGTCATCTGCCAGAAAGAAAAGATTACAAATTTAATCCCTAAATCTCAAAGCTTTAGGCACTTTTCCCTACCAGTCTAAGATTCTTCAGCAGCATTAAGGGTGGCCCATTTCAGATAGGCAAAATAATCTACATTCCTAAAAAAAAAAAAAAAAAAATTGTTATCTATTTTGGTTCTAGTCTCTAATATGATGGGTTTGACATACATTAAGATTTATATTCTTGCAAAGTCACAGAAGATTAAGTTTTCTGGTGTCACTTTAAAAGTATCACAAACTGAATCTTATCTATGTAAAGGCATATAAAATTGTTTCCGGAAAATCTAGAGATGGCACTCACACGGCCAAAGCTCTACCCCTAGACGAACTAGATTAGATGGACTACCTTCTCACATGCTCTATACTGCCTCCAAATTCATGTATGTACTTAAACAATCACACACTTACAAAATTAACTATATGACTAGTTAGCTTCAATTCCTGGGGAAAAAAATCTTTGCTTTATAGTTAGCTGAGAGATCTTTCTCTAGTTAATCATTCTAGTACTTCCAGAAGATTGTAGAAAATGAAATACAACTCCAATATAAACTATTTCTGAAAAAGTACAACATAGCACAAACTTTTACCATTTTGATACAAAACTGACACTTCCATTTCAAAATACTTTTAAAAAATCTGTAATTTGAAAGCAAATTTCAGATGTTAACCACATTTATGGCAATAAAAAGACTATGAAAAAGAGTAGTCTTTAAAAATATGTATGTCTTTAAAAATAATTTTGGAAGAAAACTTTCATTAAATTTCATATTTATTAATTACTGGAGGGGGGGAAGGTATAGAAAAGGTTTAAAAAGACAGAAATAAAATAAGGAAGTTATAGCATCAAGAACCTAAACACAAAGACAATGAGGCAGAAACAGAACAGAATACAGACAATATGTATCAAAGTGATAAAAAAATCGGAATGGAGATATTGTAAAGATGATTCATGCACTTGGTGGTAACTAGCTGATTGCTGGGGTTCCTTCAAATTCTAAGACTCTATAATGGTGCAACATTTTTATATTCAAGGAAACATATCTTATGGTCTAAAGAAATATCTGCACCAAGACTCTCCCTCATATCTTATAAGATCCATCCGTATCTGAAAGCAAATTAATGTATACATTGGAAAATATGCAGTTATTGTTATAACGTAAAGTTATAGCAAAGATGTCCAGGGATCTCTAGGATTGTCTAATTTTAAGAAGAATCTGTATCAGATCATTTTTGCAACTTAACTTTAACAAGTATATAAAGACCAATGCTTCTTTTAACTTTTCTTCACTTTGCTTTCCAATGTCAAGTTAAAATAATTCAGATTATGCTCAGTTCCAACTGAGTTTCAGTCAATGCCAAGCACTGTATCATAAAAAGAGTTGTTATAATAAAATCTGCTTACTCGATAGATAACAATGGGCCTAATAATCACCTATTTATTAAACAAAAATGTACTAGGTTCATTTCAACTTGGCAAGAATGTTTTCAACTCAATTCTCAATATTTATATACATTATAAACAAATAACCCACAAATATCAGGAGAAAGAAACAGTGAAAATATTATAACTGTCTGGACTACTTCAGGGTAAAAGAGATAACATACATAAGAATTTTTAGTTTCCCACGAAGACAATTTCACCTTAGTGGTTGAAGTACAAATACATGTTTACCCACATATTTTCAGTATTCATGTCCAGTAAGTACATTTGAAAGGAAGATTAAAAAAGTAAGAAGAAATAAATTCTTAAAATATGGTTCAAGAAGGTGAAATGTCTGCAGTTATTTTAAAAGTAAATCTAAAAGGGAAGAAATGATAAAATGGAGCAATTTCTAAGAAAATAAATGATGATGCACCAGAAAACATTAACTATTCTTAAGAGAAAGGACAGAAACTTTCCAAATATTAAAGGTAACGAGGAAATTTGAGAATAAAAATGTTCCGTGAGAGTTGCTCAGGAAAATAGTACTCTGATAGAAAGGCATGATGTAGAAAGCCCTGGTCTCTAACAAGACCTGTTTTGAATTTCAGTTCTACCATTTAGCTCTATGACAACGGGAAATTTTATTAACTATTTTAGAATTGAATTTTCTTCTCTTTTAAAAAAATATTTCTAAGTTTCTTTCATCTTTAAAGATTCTCCCTCCAGGGAAATGACACTAATCTAAAATTTAGAGAATTTGGTTTCAACGGCAATTTCTTAGACAAGTTGATTACATTTAATTTTCTTCATCTATAAAGTAACTTTTAGACAAAATCATCTCTAAAGACTTTTCCAGTTTCTTCTACTTATAAAGAATCCTATCATGAAAATAAAACTCAGAATGATCCCTAAGAAATAACAAACACATAGAACCACTCATTAGCTGGATCTATCCTAAGTAACTGAGATCTTAGCAAAGCCTAAAAGCAGCTCATGGGAGACATCTGCTGCTGAAACTGGGAGTTTAGCATGAGTGTGAACTACAGGAAATGCAAAGGCAGAAATGAATTTTGTTAGAGAGCAAAGTGCTGTCAGGTTAAAAAGGGAAGAGAAACAGTCTTCATGAAGCTCAACTTCCTATGTGGCAGAATATACATACTAGACCACTGATGTAGAGAATATGAAATGGAAAATCACCAGTAAAAATTAACAGCTGACAACAAAGAAACAAAACAGAGACCATCATGAGTAGGATGGTTTACACAAACCAACAGTTATTAAAGGTACTCCTAGAAAAATATACTTTCCAAATCAAAATTACCTAGTTCTCTGATAAGAATTAGAACAAAAACAAAAACAAAACAAAAGAACCTCTCTGGATGGCAATAATTACCCATGCCCAACCCTACATTGTGTCTAAATTCTAAAGCTAAACCAGTGAAAGTTTAGGGTCATAACTTGGCCAAAGATGACAGGCAGAAAAGAGAACTATTCAACTTCTGTTTTGCTTCCTTTTTTTTTTTTCCCCTCAGGATAATGAGTTTTAGACCAGCAAGATAAAAAGTAATGGAAAGAGTGATCAAAATGTAGACTGGGTGAAAAGACTAGCTGCCTTAAATGAGTTCAACTCTCTAAGCTAAATGAATCACCTCCCTGAAACAGAACTTTGTGGTTGTAATTATGGAACCACTGCTGACAAATCTGAGAAAAAAAGAAAATGGCAAAGGTACAAAAAGACTGTAAGTGGCTAAATGTTCTGATGTTCAAAAAAAGATAAGAGAAATAGGAATCAAGAAATAAAGCGTGTAGTCTACTGCAGATCTTTTTTAAAAATGTAGAATAGCTTAACGCACATAGGCTCTGTCATCTTAGAAAAACAATCAATGAATATCTGACACTTGTATGGATTTACTAAAAAGCAGTAATAACCAACTAATCACATATTCTACCTTGGAGGTGTTACACAGTAGATCTGTGTACTATGTCTTTGGATTTCAAGAAAGCTCTCTACTGTCTTTGTGAACAAGTTGAGCAAATAAGGGTTTGAGGACAACACAATGAAGGAGGTTATTTAACAAAACTGGTGTAAGGAGAAACCTATTAGCATGTCGTATGGGTCTGTACTTTGCTGTTTTACTCAACATTTTTATCCACAATAAGAGCAAAATTATTTACAGCCTTTCTGGATAACCTCCCGATAAATGGAATAAGCTCCTATCAAGATGTTATGAAGAAGATCCTATAACCAGTTCACGGTGGACATTCAATATTTGTAAACTTACATTATGACCTTTGCAACAAAGGTTCACTCCCAGGGACTTGGGGTAGAAAATCTATCCCAGATTTAAACGGACATGAATGAGACTCATCTGACTCATCTAACATATATCCTGGGAACTTTACTGTGTAATTTCATCAAAAATAAGTTGTTATAAGCAGTGTACAAATAGAGCTAAATGAAGCTCTTTTAATCTGCCTTTGTTAGATTTTAATATAAAGTATCTTAGCTAAAAGAAACAATGGTATGAGATTGGAGATAATAAGCAGACAGGAAGAAGAACTACTGCAGGAAGTACTATTGCAACTACCACTATTACAGTTACCACCACTATCACACGCTTAAATAACACGTAGTAGTGCCAGACACTGTTCTAAGGGCTTTAGATATTAACTCAGTTATTCATCTAAAAACACATTTCTTAAATAGGCACTATTATTGTACCCGAAATCAGAGATTCAAAAAGGCTAAGTAACAAGCCCAAAGTCACTCAGCTTGTAAGTGGCAGAGCCAGGATTCAATCCTGGCAGACTGGTTTCAGAGTATGTCCTCTTCATCACAACTGTACTAAGCCAAGGCATCTCCAAATCTCAAGTCCAAAACAGTTTTCTTAACTCCGCACATTTTTCAGCCTTCTTTAAACAAAGTCCATTACCTTTTATTCTCATTAAAGAGCTTCAAGAACTCTACAAATCTGTGTAAGAGACAGCATCCAATTTGAATTACCAATGTTCATGGAAAGAGTAGTACTAAATATGTTATCTGGATTTAAAAAACTAAACAAATACACTGAATGTTATGAAAAAACAAATAATCAAGTCATTTTACTATTTCTCAAATAGGTTCTTGGAATCTCAAGACACACTTGCTTCCTTTTTCAGATGAACAGTACTAATCTTATTGTTAAATGGTCTTCACTCTGAACCTAGACATATTTCTCAGACACTAGTTTCTGTTTAGTTACTATTAAAAAAAAAAAAAAAAAGGACTATAAAGAGAACCAGAAATTAGAAATTACCTGAAAAGAATGAACCCAAGTGATTCTACTGCTGCCCTCCTGACATCATCATTAACGTCACTTACCTAGGAAAAATTTTAAAGGATTACATTATACCATGCATTCCATTACTAGAATAAACTGATATGAGGCTCACATCATTCAAATGTAAATTAGACCTCATTAATTTATTACTATTTAATTAGAATGTCTTCCTCACTTTAGAAAAACTCATCTGATATAGTTTTCATTTCAGGGCTTTTAAGCTTGGTGAAGTTTAGGATTCAGGGCTACTTCTAAAGATTATTTCAGCTGCACTATATAGCTTTTGTGGGCTACACTGAAAATGTAACCATTTCTTCAAAGTTATTTTCAAAAAAGTATGTCCTAAATTCAAGCAAAATACAAACATTTAATATTTACAACATACCACATGTTGCACTGATAAAAGATAAATCAATAATAAATACAGCGGAATGTGAGCATTTCTGGGAAGAAGATAATAATAGTTCTAAACCCTTTCTGCATGGGAAGATGACCTGAGGTTTACCTTCTCCTGGCACCAAGATGGTAGAAACCTACTAAGTGAAGACATATGTACAATGTCCGCTGTGTTACCAGGCAACATTACTGTTCATAAACTCCCATCTGGATTGGGAGGACTAGGAGTGGGAAAAGCCTGTTGGAAAACACGGACACTGGCTTTCCTGTATAATGTATCTCTTGTAACAGACCATGTCACTTAGGGCTGCCTGGAAGCTAACTTCACAGGTTGTAAGAAAGAAGTGATTTTTACTGTTCATTAGATTTCCCTATCCTAGGGTGGCTGCACACACTCATGTGGTCTTGTTCCTTACAAATGAGGATGCCCCTTGGAGTAGGTTTTCAGAAGTTGCCCCTGAATGATTTTAAGGACTTCTATTCATATCGACTTACTGTTATCCTGTACTACATCCTTCTGAAAAGCCAAGTGAACCTGGTGCTTAGGTTACAGCTGATTGTGTCCAGCGAATGATAATCTGTACCCGAGATCACTGGTGGTGATCATGTAGTGTGGGTGCTGCAATAACCTAGACATTTAGTGTCCATCTGCAAACTTTCCTTTCCCCCTCCAGCCAAGAAAGAGTACTTACAGCAACATGTAGCAGGCGCCGGATAGCTTTGTTGTTACCCGAGCCACAATAAGCCATGGCTACAGTGTACATTCCAGATCGTCGAAGAATTGGGTCCTAAGAAGAATAATGTACATCAATAGACAAGTTAGCATTTCAAATAGTAAGTGGCATCCACCAGGAGAGTTGGTTTTAGGTAGGAAACGATGGAAACAATAAACTTAAGGAGAACTATTTTGTGGTTGGTAATTTGCTAAAACAAATGTGGAAATAAAAGACTCTAATACAGAAGGAGTTAACTTCTAATTCCCAACATTCTGTGCAACATGCCTGTACTGCCTCACACTTACTAGGAAGTATAAACTCAAGTCCAATACCAACACTATCCTCTGACACTCAACTTCCATTATTAAACGAATAAGAAAGAAGCTCGCTTCTAATTCCACATTGTAACCTCCTTTTACCTTGTTTAATTCTTGGGCACTGACGAGCACTGAATGGAAGAGATACGGAGTCTGAGAGCTGAGCAAAATAATCAGTAGCTTTATCATTTAATACAGTAGTAGTTCTTTTTATCAAGACTATAGAGGACAGCATTATTTACCACTGAGTACCCACCATATACAATACCACTGTCAAAATAAAACAATACAAAAGGCAATGAAAAACACTTACCCAAATAAATAAGCATGGGGATTGGCACTGGTTTTTGATGCAAAAACAATAAATTTGTATCTCATTAAATGATTATGAAATAATTCCAAAAATACTATTTCTAAAAGAAATCAACTTGTAAATTTCTAAATACCTTTTCTGGATCTGCTTATCTGAAAATTACTGGTCTGAAATCTTGGTTAAATTGAAAATCCTCAAATTAGTCCTGTTCATCCCTTCTAATCAGTGTTTTTCTTTCCTACATTCTATTAGGCTTTATATACCTTGTTTCATCAACGAGTATAGTTACGCGTTCTGTCAAGAACAGAGATAATTTCTAATGAAAAGTATTTCTGTAAATGCAGGTGATAACTAGGGCATGAGGGAGTACAGGGGGAAAAGGATAAACAATGTATCGTCTCACCTTATCACGGCAGAGAGATTCAATGAGAGCATCAGCCTCCTCCATCCTCCCATACATCACTAATGCAATGCCAACTGCAAGACCACGCAGAATCTTCTCATGTTGAGTTTCCTGTGCATAGCCGACCATGTCCTCAATAGCCTGGGCATTTTTAGAGCCCAACATAACCAAACCTAGGGCCAGGCCAGCTGCTTCCCCTAGTGAGTAAAAAATAAAACATTAAAAAATATAGGGCATCTGGGTGGCTCAATTGGTTGAACGTCTGACTTTGGCTCCGGTCAAGGTCTTGAGGTTTGTGGGTTCAAGACCCACATTGGGCTGTCAGCGCGGAGCTCACTTCAGATCCTCTGTCCCCTTCTCTCTCTGCCCCTCCCCGACTCATGCTCGCTCTCTCTCCCTCTCAAAAATAAATAAACATTAAAAAATAAAATTACATATGTAAACTCAATAAAACATATCCTATTGGAAGTGGCACTTACTATCATCAACTATCAAAACATCTATTAAATGAAAATGAAGGCATTTTTTCAAGCCAGCTGATAAAAAGCACATCCATATATTTATAGCTATTTTCCTTTTAAATCGTGACAGAATGTACCATCAATCCAACAGTGATTTCAAAAGAGACACGATGTTTTTCTATGTTATCACCAAGCAGTACAGATAGCTCTGTGATACAAATAGATCACTCTAATAAATTTGTTTGCAAAAATCAATTATACACACACAGGATGTATCATTTTTAAAAACTTATACGTCACAAAATCTATTTTTATGAGTTTGACAAATGGGGCAAAATCCACTCCCTATACAAGTAATCTATTAGATTTTTAAGAGGCTACAAAACAGAAGTAGAGGGGCGCCTGAGTGGCTCAGCTGGTTAAATGTTGGGACTCTTGATTTCAGCTCAGGTCATGATCTTACAGTTCACGAGATCAAGCTCCACGTCAGATTCCATGCTGACAGCGCGGGTTCTTTCTTTCTTCTCTCTCTCTGCCTCTCCCCACCCCTGAACCCCTGCTCACACTCTCTCTCAAAATACTTAAAAAACAAGACAAAACAAAATATAAGTAGAAAACAAATTTAGTCATGTTAATTAATCCTAAAGTGAGTTGTCTTTGCAAAGAATCACTTACCTGTCACAGCATCATCCTGATAAAGGTTCGTTTTTAGCAAGTCATATACATCCTGGCGTGCAGTCCCCATGGCAGCCAAACCCAGGCCCAGGCTGCCCCCATGTCGAACGATCTAGGGAAAAAGCATGGGTTCCAGGGATTTAGAATACTGTACTTAAAAATCCAAGCTTTTATTCTAACTTCAAAATGTACTGTGATATTAAACATGCAGGGCAGTTGACCTAGTGAGTATGACCAAAGGATTTGACTCAGATGGCCAGTGGTAACCTCAGCAATTTCAGTTTCAAAAGAATGGTGCTTGCTGATGCAAAATAATAGTAAGTTGAGAAGTGAATGAGAGATAAAGTGGAGAGAGAGGGTATAGCTCTTTTTTAATAAGTTTACATGAGAAAGGGAGAAATATGATAACTAAGAAGGAGAAGCAAGTGTCAAGGAAAGATTTTTTTAGGATAGGTGAGACCTGAATATGCTTACTGGCTAAGGGGAAGGAGGCTGAAGAGAGGAGGAAAAGGTATCTATGGAACACAGTCATGAAAAAGTAGGAAAAACGGGGTCAAGGGCAAAAGCTGGTCTTTATTTCAAGACGGACACATTAGTGGTCATCTGTCATTTTTGAGTGCAGTCTCCTTTTACAGGAGACAGCACCTCAACGTTGCTTGGGAAATACTCTTCTTCCAGTGGTTAGTTTTGGTGGAATTGCCAACTTAATACGTGCCCACTTTCTCCTACCCAAAGTATGGGACTGTGAGACCCAAGACAGGCCAACTGAATGCTCTTTCTCTGAAATTCCAATCTTTCTTAAGTGAAATGACCCAAGGACAAAAAACATTTCAAATTCCTTCATCCTGACAGCAGGGCCCTAGAAAAATGGTACAATTAGTTCCTGTTATCTAGATCTCTAGAATTGCCCTGGCTCTTAACTGTTGTGAGAATTGGTTCATCAGCTTTTCCTTTAATTGTATAAACTACTTCCAATAAACATTTTGTTTAAAGTCAATCAGTGGAGGTTTATATTGCTGGTAACCAAAGAGATTTGTCTGATTAGAAAATTTTTACCTGAGAAGGAAATGAGGCAAAGCCATGAATAAATGTATATAAAATTCGTGGATGAGGGGCTTATTAGTGGAGACAGATCATCCTATTGGCCTCAATCTTTTCACTGAAATAGGAGGACAAAGTTATCTTTCTTACTTAGCTAATCTCCTAATAGCCTTCTAAAAAAGAGTCTACTCTAACATAAAAGTTAAAGTCTAAAATCCTATTTCAAAGTTCTGTAAAATAAGAACAAGCTGCTTAGTAAGTTTTTCCAAAACAATTACATGTAACAAATTATAAAACACCAAATAACTAAGAATTGATTCCTGACAGTTACTTCTTTGGGACTTAGTGTCCTATAAAATAACAAGATTAAACCAAATGATCATTAAGGTCACTTACAGTTCTAACATTCCAAAACTCTTAAGTGTGGAAATACAACATATATTTTACAAACATATGGTACTTTATTTTGCTTGTCACATACCAATTTTAAAGGACTGAGAAGCACAATTTTAGTTTATAGAACAGGAAGGAAAATTCCCTTAAAAAAGAATTCTTTAAGAACAGTTCCATTTTGGGAATTTCAAAATGTATAAAATTTCTATTCACTAAAGTAATTTGGCAAATGTAATATTTTCTTGGACTCTTAAGTAACAGACTAGTTTTCCATTTTCGTACTTACATCATTGCTGGCATTCTTAAGCTGGTTAAGCAGATAGTCAATTATATCACCACCATGATTGGCATGAATAAGACCTAATGCATAGAGACCTCCACCTTCCTGATAGGCGGATCCTGGAGAAGTGTCCTTGGGAAGATATGTTGCCATTAACTGTAATGCCTCCTTCTCGTGACCCTGTAAAATTGAGCCACAATAAAGGTGTCAGTAAGAGAAAAGTGAGAGAAAAAAGATGTAATATTTTCTAGAATTATTTTCTTTTCTCCAGAATGTTCACTTTCTAAAAGAGGAGGAAGTGGGGCTCTCTCCTATACAACTTTATAACTCAAATGAGGAGAATCTTTAAGAGATTGAATCACATCCTTGTTAGAAACAAACGCTTCAATTTTTTCCCTAGTTTTATAACATTTCCCCAAATTCATTTCAGACTATACAAATAATTTATTTCAATTCATCCTGTGAGAAATGGCTTAGTCTTCATAAGGAAAGGATTTCCACCTTTTATTAAAATCAAACACATACATATGTATTTTCATTTCTTATTTACTTTATTCTTTCCTGTAAGAGAATCTATCTGATTTAAAAAAATTTACTTATGAAAGAAATACAATAAACTTTTACGTTTTTTAACTCCAGAAAAATTGGTTCCGTTCGCACTGATCATTGTATATTACCTTATGAATTACACCCAAACTGGCTGTAGCTGTAAATTTCGCCCAGTTAGTGGCTCTGGCCAACCATTCCAAGTTATCTCTGCAAGAAAATTCAGCAATACTATTGAAATGAATGCCATAAAGTTTTTTATAATACTAAAGTCAAAGCATTAAAATTTTACCTTGAACTATTACAAATCATTTTACTTTACGGAGCTCAAATTACTGGTGATTCTATTTTATCTACTAAGTTCTTAGTATTCTAGAGACTTTAAAAAATGCATGATATGTAATTTCACTATGAACAAAAGCAGAATTACATTAACATTATGTCATGAAAAAGCCTAGATTCAAGCCAACTAATAAAGGGAATTAATTTTACCTTAAAATAAGCAGGCATATGCACTAAAAAAATGTATAAAATAGCAAAAACAGAATTTAAAATTCAGGACTGGCAGCTACATCTATGTAACAATGTCAAGTGTCTCTATTAAAGATGATTTTAAACCAAAGTGGAAACCTTCGAGTATATTTACCTAAGAAACTGGTCACTGGTAGTCCCACAGTGCATAAAAGAATTTGCTATAACGGTTGCTGTGTGACATACAGAATTCCGTACTGCATCCTATAAAAACAAATACATCTGTACCACTGGCAAAGTATTCATACATACACAAAGTCACATGTAGGTACACAATCAGAGGCCCTGTTTTGTGATCAAAATATTAACAAACTGAACTGACATTAAACTATGAATCTTGGACATTAAAATTTTTAATGTTTACTTATTTTTGAGAGAGAGAGAATGAGAGAGTGGGGGAGGGGCAGAGGACTGAAGTAGGCTCTGTGCTGACAGCAGAGAGCCCAATGCAGGGCTCAAACTCATGAATTGTGAGATCATGACCTAAGCCGAAGTCCGATGCTTAACCAACTGAGTCACCCAGGCGCCCCTGGATAATTCTTTATATAAAGATTAAATAGGTAGTTTATAAACACAAGCAAGTCAGAGTTTTATCTGTAGTCTTGAGATCAGTAGGTTGTAGGTAGCAATTTCGGTAGTAGATTTTCTATTTATTGGTTTCTGAATAGTTTAATTTGCCATTTCTTTTCAGCATCTTGTCTAAGGTCTCCAAGGTATCAGGCTAGCCTAGAGAACAATGCTGCATCTCTTCTCACTCTGCACCTCTGGCAGTAACCAAAGGGATTTTGTTTATTTCTAATGAGACTATATTATAAAGATTAGTTTCAAAAAACTGTCATAAATACAAACTGTGTAACTGTGTCCATCTGACATTTGTAATTATTAAAAATTTGAGAAGTATGATTATATATTTCAGTCAAACAACTGTGTAGTATTGAAATAGTATATAGCTGTAAAAGAGGAATAAATGACTTTATCAAAAGCTACTGGGTAGATAAGACAGGAAAGGGAAGAAAAATACGTAAGTTTTTTCATATGAAAACATTTTCCTGAACCAGATGAATATATTATCTATTCAAAGATTAAAATTAATCCTACTGTTAGGATCAGTATCTCAACAAACATTACACAATATCAAAAACCTGTACACTCAAGCAGTTTGCAGTTCAATGGGAAAAAAGACACATAAACAAACTGCATCAGTGCTCTGATTGGGCCATTCGTCCAAGTGCTACATGTACATATTAAAAAGTTAACTAAAAAAAATTAAAACAAGGAGCACCTGCGTGGCTCAGTCCGCTAAGTGTCTGATTCTTGATTTCGGCTCAGGCAATGATCTCACGGTTTGTGAGTTCTAACCCCAAGTCAGGCTCTGACAACCTAAAGCCTACTTGGGATTCTCTGTTGTCTCCTTCTCTCTCTGCCCCTCCCCTGCTCACACACTCTCAGAAATAAACAAATGAACGTTAAAAAACAAAACAAAACAAACCACTAAACTTCCCAATGAATGTGAAACACAAAAACAGGAACTCAATTTTAATTTCCTTTCTTCTCTCAACAAATTCAAGAATTTCTCTCTTTGTTATTCTTTTTAAGTTACTTTCTTGATTAGAATAAAATGCAACAAAGTATTCAATAATAAATAAGTATACATACTAATAATCAACAAAGAAATAAATACAAGAAAGCCTCCATTACAGATGAATTTCCTACCTTTGTGTTTTTTAGAATCATGAGATCTGTGTTATTATTTCGTATTAAAAACTGTAGATGTAACTCAATAGCCATTTCACCACTTAAAATTTTAATCATTTTCAAAGTCTGGTCCTTGGGCTCTGGACTCTGCCAAAATAAACAAACAAGAAGAAAAATTCATATATTACTGATATCCACCAATTGTGCTTTAACAGTCCTAAACCAGTGAAATTCACAATCCATACACAGAGCAAAACTTGTATTTTAATAGTAGGATCTAGAATACTCATATATCACTTATTTGAAAGAAAGAATATTTCTTTAATAGCTACCACTGAAATATGATACCAGTTTAATGAAAGAATATAATTCACTCTGAAGAAACTTCCAATGTAAAATTATTTTAATGTTAAAAAAAAAAACCCAAACTGTAAAAGAATGACTACTGATGATATGCAAGGAAAACTATTTTATACAGAACAACTCATAGTTTAGGTGAGAAACTGCCTACTCCAAACTGGAAAAATCAAAAACACATTTAACCAACGCATATATATGATCTCATCAACTACCAAGCTATCCAGGTAAGTAATAGTTGACATTTATATACCTGAGTATCAAAAATCAAAAGTCTTGGTGGAGGAAACATTTACATCCAACAGACCACTGTTCTAATACTTACCCCATTCCTCCATACACCATGAATATTAAAAATAACAAAGACAACTAAAGTACCCTGCCCCGTCTACAACTAAGTTGTCATTTAGTTGTTAGAGGCCACACTTTTTTCTCATCCTGTGACAAATAATTCAGAGTTATTCTAGACAGAAGTCAATCTTTTGTAAGGATCTAAGGATTTGCTTTCTTCTAAGTTAAGCACTTTCTAGGGTCAGTCTTTAAAATTTTACTTTTTTACAGAAGATCTATTTTTATAAAATAACTTTGGTATTAAACTTAATATTAAACCACTAACAAAGACAGATATATAACACTTTAAAATAACTTACAATATAATTGTATGTTAAATGGTAACCTCAACTTCAAAAAACACACTTACCACTTCTGGTGTCTTTCCCACAAGTACACTACCTGGCTTTTCCTCTGTTTCCATTGAGTCACTAAAATAAAGAGAATCAACAGTTACTAATCTGATAAATCTTTTCTGAATAGTATGTATAGGTAACTAGTTATCAAACTAAAGAATCTGAACCATGTTCAAATAAATATTTTGCAAGGAAAAAATGTTTAATTACCTAAGTATTTCCCTTAAGAAACAGAGACGATTCTATTAAGATGGAAGCAGCCCAGTGATTTAATTTCCTTCAAATAAATTCATAAAACCACACAACTAACTAGGTTAGCACAAACAACAAATACAACAAAACCAGATGACAAAGCACCCACCAAACTCCTAAAACACAGCCAGGTGGAGATACACCATCACCAGCTACAACACCAGTTTGAAGTGAAGCAGCTGAGGACCCCAACGACTCTGAAAAACAACCAGCCAATACTCCCTTCTAGGCGAAAGCATTTCAATGGGGATAAAATGCTGGGTACAGAATCCAATTACCATGGCAGAAAGAAAGAAAAAAGAAAGACCAAATAAAAGTGAGAAAGTAAAGGGGATTGGGTGGCTCAGTTGGTTGAGCACCTGACTCTTGGTTTTGGCTCAGGTTACAACCTCACAGTTTGTGAGTTTGAGACCCGCATCAGGCTCTGCACTGGCAGGGAGGAGCCTGGTTGGGATCCCCTCCCTCCCTCCCTCCCTCTCTCTCTACTTCTCCTTCCTCAATGCTGTGTCTGTCTCTCTAGAAAGAAATAAACTTAAAAAAAAAAAAAAAAGCAAGAAAGAGAGTTAAGAGATCTCAAGTTGTAAGATACCATTTTAAAACTCAGTAACACAACAGAAGAGGGAATTCTAGAGAGCAGTAAAATTAGAAAAACTATCCTAAATAAGCCTCCTTTGCAAAAATTTAGGAAAACTAATTTCAGTAAAGACAGGCTACTGACAAGGATCAAAGTTAAAGCCCATATAATATTAAAAGAAAAAAATTATTTCAAAAGAGGTAAAAGACATTAATAAAATTATACAAGATATAAAAGAATAAAACATACCAGAATGAGATAATTCAGAAATGAAATTATAAAACTGGGGGGAAATTATAAATGAAGGAAGCAAAATAATAATTTCAGAAAATTAATTCAGAGGAAACATAAGACCAGATAAACACAAATCAAATAAAGGAGAAGGTATGAAAGAAAAAATTTAAATTAACAAGAAATAAAACAAATGCCATTCCCCTAAGATCAGGAATGAAGGATGTTCACTCTTATGTCTACCCAGTAACATTGGAAATCCTAGCCAATGCAGAAAAACAAGGGTGGAAAAGTCATGAAAATTATAAAGGAAGAAGTAAAATCGTTTCTATTAAGGTAACAGGATCCCTATGTACAAAAGTCTATAGAAGGATCTATAAAAAAAAATTACTAGACCTAATAAGTGATTTAAGCAAGGTTGTGGGATTCACATTAATATAAAAAAATCAACTGTATTTCTACATATCAGTAACAAACAAATAGAAATTGAAATTTAACATACCACTTACAATAGCATCAAAAAACATACTTAGGAATTAATTTAAGACGTACAAAATCTCTGAACTAAAATCTATAAAATGCTGCTGAGAAAATTTAAAGAAAACCTAAATAAATTAAGAACAAAACTATGCTTATGGATTGTAAGACCCAATATTGTGAGGGTCTCAATTTGTTCCAAATTGAAGAGATTCGACACAATCCCAACCAGAATCCCCTCAGGCTTACAGAAATGCAAGAGACCCAAAACAATCTTGGTGGTGAGGACAGAAGGGAGGTCATAACTGTATGTCTTCCACTGACCTGATTTCAAGACTATAAGCTTTAGTAATAAAGACACTGTTTCCTTATACTGGTATAAGGAAAGACAAATAAATGGAAAAGAATAGAGAAATCGATCCACATATCACATGTCCAAGGTTCCAAGGCAATTCCACAGGGAAAGGACAGTCTTTCAAACAAATGCTAATGGAATTACTAGACATCCATGTTTTTAAACAAACTCTTTATTCCTGACACCGTATTATAAACCTTAAACTATACAGTTTCTAGGAGTGTGGCAGAACAGCAGAATACCTTTGTAACTGTGAGACTGACAAAGAATTGCTTAGATTGGGATCCCAAAATGGAAAACAGGATTATAAAATATAAAAACTTTTGGGGTGCTTGGGTGGCTCAGTCAGTAAAGTGTCCAGCTCTTGATTTCGGCTCAGGTCATGATCTAACGGTTCATGAGATCGAGTGCCGTCTTGATAGTATTCTTTCTCTCCCTCTCCCCACTTATTTATTTAAGTAAACATTTTTTTTTAATTAAAAAAAATTTTTAATGTTTATTTTTGAGAGAGAGAAAGAGTGCAAGTGGAGGAGGGGCAGAGAGAGAGAGGGAGATGGAGACACAGAATCCCAAGCAGGCTCCAGGCTCTGTCAGCACAGAGCCCAACACGGAGCTCAAACTCATGAACTGTGAGATCATGACCTGAGCCGAAGTAGGACACTTAACCGACTGAGCCCCAAATAAATAAACATTTAAAAAAAATAAGTAAAAACTTGTGCTCATCAAAAAATACCACTAATAAAATGAAAAGATAAGCCAAAGACTGGGAGAAAATGTTCAAAACAATGTATCTGACAAATTACTTGTATAAAAATTAACAACAAAATATCACTTTATACCACTAAAATGAGTAATATTAAAGAGACTGATAACATCTGATGTTGGCAAACAAACAAATGGAATGCTAATACATTGCTGTTGGGAGGGTAAAATGGGCAACCATGTTGGAAAATATTTCGGCAGATTCTTACCAATTTAAACATATACCCTGTGACCCAGCTATTCTAATCCTAGGTATTTACCCAAGAGAAATGAAAATATTTGTCCACAAAAAGACTTGTATAGGAATGTTCTAGTAGCCTTGTTTTGAAACAACCCAAATGTCCATCAGTATAAGAATGAATAAACAAACTGTGGTATAGTCATACAATGAAATGCTGCTCAATGATAAAAAGAAATCAGTTACTATTTCATTCAAAAAACACAGATATATAGAACATGTTCAGTGAAAGAAGCAGAAACAAAAGAATACATGTTATATGAACCATTTATATGAAGTTTAAGAACTGGCAAAACTAATCTATTCTGACGGAAATCAAACCAGTGGTTGCCTCAGGGGCAGTGGGTTGACCTCGAAGGGCACAGGGCAAGTTTCTGGGATGATAATACAGATGATGGTTATATGGGTATTTACACTGTCAGAACTCATTGAACTGGATCATTAGGATATGTGTATTTAACAGTATTTAAATTATCATTCAATTAAAAGAAAGAATTGAAGGGGTGCCTGGCTGGTTCAGTCAGTTAAGTGTCTGACTCTTGATTTTGGCTTAGGTCATGATTTCACAGTTGGTTTGTGAGATGGGGTCCCAAGCTGGGCTCTGCACTGACAGCACGGAAGCTGTTTGGAATTCTCTATCTCCCTCGCTCTGCCCCTCCCACAGTTGCACATGTGCTCTCTCTCCCCAAATAAATATTTCCTTTTAAATAAAAGAAAGAGGGGCGCCTGGGTGGCTCAGTCGGTTAAGTGGCCGACTTCAGCTCAGGTCGTGATCTCGCGGTCCGTGAGTTGGAGCCCTGCGTCGGGCTCTGTGCTGACAGCTCAGAGCCTGGAGCCTGTTTCAGATTGTGTCTCCCTCTCTCTGACCCTCCCCTGTTCATGCTCTGTCTCTCCCTGTCTCAAAAATAAATAAAATGTTAAAAATAAATAAATAAATAAATAGAAAGAAAGAAAGAAAGAAAGAAAGAAAGAAAGAAAGAAAGAAAGAAAGAAAGAAATGAAGAGCTGAAAAGGATTCAAAAGAAATGAGAAATACAGAAGATGGGCAAAGAAAATCCAACTTACATATTAACGATAAGCCCCAAATAAAGAAAAATAAAGGGCAGAAAACAAATACTAAAAACTAAAATTCAAGAAAACCTTACTGAAGCAGGACTATTTCTAGTGTTTTTGAGTAATAGTAAAAAGGCCACTGAGATCGGAGGGCAGTAAGTAAGGAAGAAAGCAGCAAGAGATGAGTTGAGGGGTATGGAGACGGATCATGTATAACCTTGAAGGCCATGTTCAAGACTTAGAATTTTATATGAAATGTGTTCGCCAAGTATTGGAGATTCAAAGAGTTGTGACATTTGTTTCAGAAAAATAACTCTCACTGCTGTGTGAACTTTAAAAGGAAAAAAGGAGGCATAAGAAAAACATTTAAACATTTTAAATAAGTGGTCTAAATGCATAAAAAAATACAGTAAAATAAAATCTAACATTGCATCAGCCTAAGATAAATGTATATTTAGTTCTAATAAAAGCACAAAAAGCTGGAAATGTTTACTTTCCAAATACTAAAATCTAGCCCACCTAACCTGAGATTTTTAATTTACTTGGTTAGATAGCACACATGCAATTAGCCCTCCCCGTCAGTCACTTCCATTTCTTTCCAGAAGAGTTCCCAGTTTTGATTTTCCTTAATGTACCCAGCACAGTGCAAAACAGAGCAATACCCTTAATAAGACTTTACAATCTATGAAAGCTAATTCTGAAAATAATTCTTAGACTACACAGTCGATGAATATTCCACCTATTCTCAAAATGAAATAAAGGCTGTCCAATTAGTTCTGATGCAGAAAAAGATACTTATACCTGTCTTTCTCTGATCCTGGGACAGTACCCGTATTGGTGGATCCAGGCACAGAAGCAATAGGGGTGCCAACAGTTCGAAGATTCTGGATTACAGATGACAAAAACTGCTGGCTAGCACTTTCATACAAATCAAAACAAATCTGATAAGCCATCAGGAGGTTGTCTTCCTTGACCAGTTTTTCTAAGATATCACTCACGGCCTGAGGATCATCTAAGAAAATTAAGCACTGAAATGCAGATAAAAAACAATTACATAATAATCGAAAACTGTGTATACAAGATACTTAGAGACTGACGAACAGTTGATAATAATACAGGAAACCTGAAAATATAAGCACAGGCAAACTGGGGCAGATAAATTGTTCCAGCACTCCATTTCTTTTTTTCTTTTTTTAAATTAATTTTTAATTTTAATTCCAGTGTTAGCACTCTATTTCTGATCCTGGCACTAGACAAATTTTTCCTGAAAACGGCATCTGCTTTCTGTAAGAAAACCCATACAGATCATACTCACAGCTCCTAATTACTGTGTCTGGCAATTAGCAGTACTTAATGACTGATAGGTAAATGAATCTTGGATTCTTCAAATCTTATCTGTATATTATTGTCAAGTGCTCCTTAATTTGAATTTTCTGCTTAACCATAAATTGTAGGAGTCATTGATTCATTTAACACATGTTGTATAGTGCTGGGCCAGAACAAGGGGCACTGAAATGACCATTTTGAAGTATTTCTCTTATCACCCTTACAATCTGTCATGTTTTAACAAAATTATCTAATAAATTTAGGATTTTTTTAAGAATTCAATTAAAATTTTCTTGTTCCCTTAAAGTAGCAAATAACTAATTTCAAAATGGACACATTAACCAAACTTATTACAAATTAAGAATGAAAATAATGGAGGAGCACCTGGGTGGCTCAGTCAGTTAAGCATCCAACTCTAGAGCTCAGCCCAGGTCTTGATCTCAGGGTCCTGAGTTCGAGCCCGTGTTGGGCTCAGCACTGGGCGTGGAGCCTACTTAAAAAAAGAATAGGAAATAATGGGGCTCCTGGGTGGCTCAGTCAGTTAAGCATCTGACTTTGGCTCAGGTCATGATCTCACGGTTCTTGAGTTCAGGCCCAGTGTCGGGCTCTGTGATGACAGCTGGGAGCCTGGAGCCTGGAGCCTGCTTTGGATTCTACGTCTTCCTCTCTATTTGTTCCTCCCAAGCTTGCGCTCTGTCCCTCTTCCTCTCTCTTTCAAAAATAAACATTTAAAAAAAAATTTAAAAAGAATAGGAAATAATGGAAATAAGATAAATAAAATAAATAGGGAAATGGTTAAGTAAGGCAAAGTACATCCACTAAATGCCTACTGCACATTCAAGAAAGTTGGAACAAGAGTTTGTGAAGACTTAAATATGGAAAAATGTTAAAACTGAAGGATTTATATAACCGATAACTGTTTGCCTCCAGAGAAGGAACTTAGGAGCCAAAGGAAAGGAGTGGGAAGACTTCTCCCTGTATACCCTTTGGTTCTTTTTTTTTAATGCTTATTTATTTTTGAGCCAATGCGAGAGACAGAGTGCAAGCAGCAGAAGGGCAGACAGAAGGAGACACAGAATCCGAAGCGGGCTCCAGGCTCTGAGCTGTCAGCGCAGAGCCCGACGTGGGGCTCAAACTCATGAACCGTGAGATCATGACCTGAGCTGAAGTCAGACGCTTAACCATCTGAGCCACTCAGGCACCCCACCCTTTGGTTCTTTTTAAATTTTGAATCGCATGAATGTATTATTACCTGTTCAAAAAAAATTTATTTTTGAAATGTAAAATAAAGTTTTAAAAAACCTTGAAAGGACAAAAAATAAAACAACTACAAAGAAATGAAATTGCCTCTGAGGAATAAAACTGAAATACACAGGTGAGCATAAGACTATTGTTTCTCATGTACGTTTTAAAACACAATTATTTAAAAAACAAACACAAACAAACAAAACCTATTAAAAACTACTTAGAGACAAACAAAACTCCAAAAAGCTATACAGGGAAAACTGAAAGGAAATACACTTAAATGTTGCCATTGGGTGATGTATATGATTTTTCTTCCAGCCTTTTCTGTGTTTCAAACTTGCTTCAAAAAGCATTTAAAAAAGGATACATTACTCTAAATTTTAAAAACATATAGATGATGAAATTATATGAGAACACATTATAGTGACAAAGTAACAAAATCTGTGATGAAATGCTATGCTCTAAGCAGAATACAAAAATTGATACAGTATGACAATTGTTAAAAAAGCAAACTCATGCGCTTCCAGTCAATAAAATACAGCCATTTAAAAGAAATGTGCTAATGAGTGAAAGAAAAACATCTATGCATTATCTTTGAGAAAAGGCCCAGGGAAAGGGAAAGATACACTTTTCATTTTCTGGGCCATCTGAATTTTTTAAAAATGTGCAAGCAAATTCATACATGAAGAGGGGAGCCTGGCTGGCTCAGTCAGGGAAGTGTGCAGTTCTTGATCTCGGGATTATGAGTTTGAGCGCACACTGGATGCAGAGATTACTTGAAAATAAAATCCTTTAAAAATTTTCAAACATAAAAAGAGATAAAATATACCCAAATGTGTTGGTTGTGTTTGGGTAATAAAACCAGAGATCATTTACCTGAAATTCTTTTTAGAATGACACAACAAAGGTAGTGTTTTTATCTTTTCTTCTATCTTTCATTTTTTTTAACCTAGTTTTCAAATTTTCCATAAATGTTTGGAATACTTTCAAAATGAAAAAGAATACAGGGGTGCCTGGGTGGCTCAGTCGGTTAAACATCCATCTCGACTTCGGCTCAGGTCATGATCTCACAATTCTGCACTATCTGCACAGAGCCTGCTTGGGATTCTCTTTCCTCCTTTCTCTGTCCCTCCCCTGCCCGCGCACACACATGCTCTGTTTCTCAAAATAAATAAACATTAAAAACAAAAAAAGAATACATGGGATGCGTTGTAACAAAAGTTTTTTAGTTTTTTAACATTCAGTTTCTTATCAGTAAAAAGGAATATAAGCATATACCTTATCTTCACAGAGCTGTTGTGAAAATCAACTCAGATACATGTATGAAACCATTACAGTAATATAAAGTAATGTAATGTGGTAAGGTCTAGCCCACCAATGCAGCATAAAGTAGTGTGACATAAGGTAAGGTAACATAAAGTAATACAACGTAATGTAATGTAAGTACCTGACAAACATTGATGAAATCGGGTTTCTCCAAATTCATGTAGATTTTCACTAGAACCCTTAGTACCTTATTCCGAAACTGTTTATTCTGCATTAAAGACATGCAGAGCTTGAGGCTATAGGCTAGCATTCCTGGGACATCATTCTGAAAGAGATCATTTAAAGATATATCATTATCTGGTTACTGAAGTATTATGTTTATTTAGAAATCAAATTATTTTAATCTACATACTTTAGTTATTTTAAGCAACGAAAGATTTATTTGCTACTTAAACAGCAAAACTTAAAAACAACCATTTTAAGCGGATGCCTGGATGGCTCAGTTAGAAAAGCATGCAACTCTCAGGGGCGCGTGGGTGGCTCAGTCGGTTGAGTGTCTGACTTCGGCTCAGGTCATGATCTCGCGGTCTGTGAGTTCAAGCCCCGCATCGGGCTCTGTGCTGACTGCTCAGAGCCTGGAGCCTGTTTTGGATTCTGTGTCTCCCTCTCTCTGACCCTCCCTGTTCATGTTCTGTCTCTCTCTGTCTCAAAAATAAACATTAAAAAAAAAAAATTATTCAGTTAAAAAAAAAAAAAGAAAAGCATGCAACTCTCGATCTCAGAGTCATGAGTTTGAGCCCCATGTTGGGTAGAGAGATTAAATAAATAAAACTGAAACAAAATAACTGTTTTTAGGGGTGCCTGGGTGTTTCAGCCAATTAAGTATCCAACTCTTGATTTCAGCTCAGGTCATGATCTCACGGTTCATGGGATCAAGCCTGCAACAGGCTCTATGCTGATAGCATGGAGCCTGCTTGGGATTCTCTCTCCCCCTGCCCCTCCCCCAAGCTCTCTCACACATGTATGCATGCACTCTCTCTCAAAATAAACTTTACAAAAGTTTAAAAAATTAAAAAGTAACCATTCTAAATAAAAATCCTTAAAAGGGGCGCCTGGGTGGCTCAGTCGGTTGAGTGTCTGACTTCAGCTCTGGTTGCGATCTCACGGATAGTCAGTTTGAGCTCCATGTCAGGCTCTCTGCTGTTGGCACAGAGCCGATTTCAGATCCTCTATCCCCTTCTCTCTCTGCCCCTCCCCGGCTCTCTCTCAAAAATAAACATTTAAAAAATAAAAAAATAAAAATATCAGAGCTATATCATAAGTAGTAAAAGCAGGCACTGTTTCATAAAACCTAAGTTATATCCATATGTATACGTGCACTGGGATGCAAAATAAGATGCATTTCTTACTGAGCTTTGTTCTTGATTTGAACATGTCACCCCTTGACTTTAAATTTTTACTTGTTCAACTGCCTATTCCCCTAATGGTTTGTTCCATCTGGTCAGAAACTCTGTTGGTCTTATTTGCCACTGCATCTCCAAAGCCTAGAATAGTTGTCTGACATACAGGAGTCAGTCAAAAAATATTTGTTGAGTGAATGAAAACAAATTCTGTTCACATGAAGACAAGGAGAAGCTACAACTGCACAAAAATGAAACAGTATAAAACAAGGTCCAATTCTTTTTTTTTTTTTTTTTTGGATTTACTTTGATGGATGCAAACTTTTTATTTTATTTATTTATTTATTTATTTATTTATTTATTTATTTATTTATTTTTAATATATGAAATTTATTGTCAAATTGGTTTCCATACAACACCCAGTGCTCATCCCAAATGTGCCCTCCTCAATACCCATCACCCACCCTCCCCTCCCTCCCACCCCCCATCAACCCTCAGTTTGTTCTCAGTTTTTAACAGTCTCAAACAAGGCCCAATTCTATCACACAAGGTTGCTCATTCATTTACTCGTTTAAACAAATCCTATCACACTGCTGCTAAACACTGCCTCTGGCTTTGGAGACACAGTGGTGAATAAGGCACAAAGTACCTGTCCTTATGGAAGTTATAATCTAGTGGTGAAGACAGATGTTAACTACCAAGTAACACAATGAGTTAATTACTTTAATAGTAAACCCTATGAAAAAAAAAACACAAGGCTCCAAGAGATTAATAAAAGAATTGGAGCTAGTCTGCAGTAGGGGTTGAGGAGGTATGGGTGCTGGGAATCGATGGATCTGTAAAATAGTGACAGTTGAGCTAAACTCTGTATCTTGTACAGGAATAAAACAGGTAAAGAAAGGAAGGAACATTTTTGGCAGAAGCAGTATTTCTGGTAAGGAGAATGGGGCAGGGTACATCTAGGAACTGAATTGAGGTTAAACTGGCTGGAGAACAGAGCCAGCTTATGGAGACAGGTGGTTAGGCAGGCCAAGTGGGCATAAAAATCAATGCCCACTTAACTCAGTCTTATACCTTCCTGACCACTTCCTTACACTAACTTACTACAAATGTTATAATTACTGCAAAACACCCTCAAACAAGAATCTAGTCTGTAGTATTTAACCATAATAATATAATTACTGCAAAACACCCTCAAACAAGAATCTAGTGTGTAGTTTTAACCACAATGTAGTTTTAACCACATTTATTATTATGTGATATGGATGTGATACGAATTATGTGATACGAATTATGTGATACGAATGTGACAGGATAAAAGCAGGGATTTGATGACCACAAAACCTAGCCAAAGTTCATATATATATACATGAAAATAAAACATTTGGTTAAAAAGCATCTTATTATTTCTAAACTAGATTTTCTTTTCACTACCCTTGAGGTTTTAGTTTTAACAACTTGCTTTGCTGATTCCCCATTAATAACAGTCTCTAAAATCACATCATCTACCTACCGACTCCAGTATAGTCTTCTCAAAGACGTCCAGTCTTCGTGTCTCCAGAGCAATGCCAATAGCTTGCTTATACTTGTGATCATCTAGACATCGCTGGAACATTTTATTTACAATTCCTTCTAATCTCTGGTCAATTGGTTTTTTTTCTCCTTCTGGCAAATCTGCATTTTCCACACATTGTTTGGTGTAGTGATCAATGCATTTTGCTATGAAGAAAATAAAATAACGAATCACCTTATAAACAGGACTGAACTACTAGAAAAGAGAAATGCCTACATTTATAATCATAAAAACTCATGGGATAACTATAGAGTAATAAGCAATTTTCAAAATTTATGGGATAACTATAGAGTAATAAGCAAATTTCAAAAATTTTAAATTCTAGAAGTTATATATTCAAATTAATATTGTTCCCTTCAAAAGTTATACTGGAAGGCTTACACACTAATTCCAGTAAGGCTGATGTCATTCACTATATTACTACTTTGTTACTATATTTTAACCAAAATTATACTCTTCAACTTCACTGTGCTGCTTATTAGACAGAATTGGCTACAAGTGCTCTTTCACTTTCAAAAACAAATATTTGCTATCATTGAGGATATTAAAAAAGACCTACTGTAACAATTATCACAGAGCAATAAATTATTAGACTTCTTCATGTTAGTAAAGCAGTAGAAACCATGTCTAAATCATCTCTTTAAAATAATGGCAGGGGCGCCTGGGTGGTTCAGTAGGTTAAGCATCTGACTCTTGCTTGTGGCTCAGGTCATGATCTCACGGTTTGTGAACTGGAGCCCCATGTTGGGTTCTGCACTGGCAGGGTGAAGCCTGCTTGGGATTCTCTCTCCCTCTCTCTCTGCCCCTCCTCTACTCTCGCTTTCTCTCAAAATAAATAAAACTTAAAAACATGAACGCAGAATTCTAGTTACAACATCAGAGACGTTTGAAAGTATCCCTTTGGACCACCTTGTGCAGCACTTCCCAATTTCTGAGAAAGAATACCAAATCTCTCCTTTTAAGGGTTCAGGTGAATAATGCAGATCTCTTCTAAATCAGCAATTCAAAAAAAAACCTACACCGCACACTCCTGAGAAAACACACCCTTGGGCTCTCTCTATAACTATGACTGAAAACTTGATATTCCTACACTTGCCTGGAGAGTATGCAGTCCTTTTTCCATCTATTAGATCAGTTTCCAATCGCTTTTTTAAAGTGACACATCTTTGAACAAAACCTTACATAGTTATAATTCAATTTACAAGATAGAGAGCCTAAAGCCTTGCCAGTATCCTGCCCCCCACTTCAAAAATAAAGAAACAAATTAGAAAATGATGGTTTCTAGTAGAAACAGTATGGACTCTGAAGTGAGTAAGCCTCAGTTTTAAATTCTGACCCTCCTATTTAATAGCCCTGTGTCTTTATCATCTCGAAACCTGAGTTATAGCGCCTTCCTCACAGGGGAGCTGTGGAATAAACCACACCATGCAGAATGAGTGGCACAGTGCCTAGCACAATGAAGGCAGTCAATAATGGTTTCTGGTATTAGAAACAACTCTATAAATTGCTGTCATTTAATTTGTCACTCATAATAATGACTGAACTTTTTCATGCTACAGAATGCTCACTGGAGTAGCAATAACCATAATGTAAGATAACTATCTTTGTGTTGATTAGGCAGTTTCTGAATAATTTATCAGATTAATTCTTAAAATGTTTTGTGAGGTAGGCATCTTCATTATTACTGTTACTAATGTTACTGCTCATTATGTCAAAAGATAATAAAGCACAAAACTGGAAGGCAGATCTAAAAACTCAGCTTACATAAAATTATAAGATTATAAACTTCCAATTAAAATCAAATTTGGCAGGGTGCCTAGGTGGCTCAGTCAGTTAAGCATCCAACTCCTGGTTGTGGCTCAGGTCACAATCTGACAGTCTGTGAGATCAAGCCCTGCACAGAGCCTGCTTGGGATTCTCTCTTCCCCTCTGTCTCTCTGCCACTCCCCTGCCCTTGCTCTCCTTCTCTCTCAAAAACTAAATAAATAAACTTAAAAAAAAAAAAAAAAGATTAAGAATTAAATTTGGCAAGAGCAAGAAGTAATCGGAAAAAAAAAAATGTTATGTGCACTACGGCAAGAGAGAAGCCAACAAGATAAAGCCTTACCAGATGGAGAATAATTACCTATAATAGTCTCCACGTATTCAGAGTTATCATTGACATTGAAGAGGTCACCGGCTCCAAGTGCATAATTCAGAGATTCCTCAAAAGCCCCAAGGTGATAAAATACTTTAGATGCCACTAAGGCTGCAAACTGCCGACTCCGGAAACCTTCATCTTCATACAAAACTTCTCTGAAAGAAATTTGGAAGTATGGGCAATCTTAAACTGTGGTTCTTCTCAAAAATCCCAAATCTAAATATGTTTAGTAGCAGCAAATTTCTAAAGGAATCAATAAGCCATATGATCCACATCCACAGAGATTAGTTGATCTACTTGAATCCAGTTTATAGAAATAAAATAATTTCTTACATTTTATCTACAGACTCAGAAATTTCTGCCCAGAAATCATTGACAACTGCATTCAATTTGTGTAGTGCAAATTCCTGTAGAAGATAAAACCAAAATTCAATTTTGAGAGAGACTTACAATTACATTTTCTTAAAAAAAAAAAAAATGTTTCCAATAAATCAGTGGCCAGATTCTCAGTCACATTTACTAAAATTTTTACTATGACAAACACAAAAATTAACTGACTTATGTTGTCTCTTAGGTCTACACATTTCCTTGGTTTTTAATCATAAAACATCAGACTAGCCATAGGTCATTCCTTACAAAGTTGGAATACAAAGTATATACAAAGTTGACTATAACTCTGGACATAAATGAATTCAGGTGTGTAGAGCCTCTTAACATACATTCCAAATTTCAATCAAATAAAAATAATTTAAAAATATGTGACACACGAGAATCAATTTTTTGTGCTTTCCTTTGATAAAGAAACAAGGGTGAAGGGAGTGTTCTGGTGGCATATTGAGAATTATTTACCTTAGCTTTGTTAAATGAACAACTGCTATTGCCAAAATACTGTCCTTTGGGGCTAGATTTGAATGGGTATAGACTGGGTAAGATGGCTATTTTAAATGATGGAAAATACACAAATATCACTATAGCCAAAGAGTTTCACAGCACTCCTATTAACCCCAGTTAATTTTTCTTCACCTCATACCTTAAGCTGTGGTTCTTCCTCATCCAGAAGAGAAATAATTCCAGCTATAAAACAAAAGGTTTATCGTGATAATGAAGTATATGCGAAGAAAGAAGCTACTGCTTATTAAAAAATATATCACAGTTGGAAAAAATAAGTATTTTTTGAGGAGTGACTTCACTACAATAATTATTTTTCTTTATATCTATAAATGCGTATATTTTGAAGTTTAAGAATTATGTTATCAAATCCTTATGATACCATGACACCACATATATCACATTATTTGCCAAATTCAATAGTTTTCTAAGTGTAGTCCTTGCATCCACAGCATTAGCATTACCTGGGAACTTGTTAAAAATGCAATTCTTGGCCTCATTCCAGATCTACTAAATCAGAAAATGTGGGGGTGGGGTCCAGTTACAGGGCAACAAGTTTTCCTTGGGATACAGATAATACAGTTTGATAATCACTGGCCTAGTTACTGATCAAGGGGAAACCTTCCCAGACAATTTGTTTGAGAACAAATTTATTCACACAAAATAAACCAACAGTTATAAAATTATTTACCAAAAAAAAAAAAAAAAAAAGAGAGTAATCAACTCAACAGGGTAAAATACATCAATTATTTCAAGGCACCTCCTTGTTATCACAAGTAACCTAGAAGTTATGTGAAATGATGAGCAATTTGACTTGTTCTGAATTCTAAGTACCCAAGCACAGTGTTCCTCCTGTGACCCTGAAGTGTTAACATGAACACTGGAGAGTAAAGGAAACAACTAACCTCTCCAAAAGAATACACCTTGAAATACAGTCAAAGGGATTATTAGAAAAAATATATGGGAAATTACTCTCCTTAGACCACAAAGAAACTGTCTCTCAGATACAGGTTTTCCATGTAGGTCTTAAAATCATTCTGGAACACTGAGTTCAAACTGTGAGTTGATTAAAGTTGATCAAGACAACTTTACTTAGGAGATGTCGCCATTTTTAATTGGTGTCAGTCTGCCAAATAACTCCAGCAGTCTTTAGACAGCCATACAGGAAAGGATACAAAATATAGCCAACAAAATCACACCATGGTGCTGGCTAGGTCATAATGCTACTCTAAAAGCAAAAAGCAAATAGAAAGAACTTCTTGGTACTCTAGTTTGGTAGGACAAGTCCAGAACAGAGAGGCTAAACTGACAGAGTGGAGAGAAAACAAATTAAAAAACGTAATGGGTGGGATTTTAAACTAGTGACGTGGGTAGCTGATAGACAAGAATGCTTTAAATGTGGAACAGATCATGAACAACCGAACACTTCATCAACGTACTACAAATGCTACCCATTGCCCATCATCAATGATGTGTCTGAACTGCTTTTACCAAAAGAGATAATGAATTTTTTACACTCTCCTATTTGGTTTCACTTATGACTAGCTTGTTACATAGTTATCCTGGCTTGGAAATACAGCCTTTGTTCATGGAACACAACTAAATCAGATACTCTACACTCCATACACAAATCTTTGTCATCTTAAAAACAAAACAGAACGCTCCTTTGGACAGGGGAGGGGAGATACACAAGGCATGTGAAAAGTTTAGCATGCTAGAAAAATCTCTCCTGCCCTAATAAAAAGTAAGCAGATACTATGTAACTTATCCAATCAGTTTATAGAAAACTTTGGATGTGATTTATAAATAGTGACGTATGTTCCAGTGGAAACAGCTTAAAAGTTGAAAGTGGCTGTCTCCAGGGATTAAGAAGAGGAAAGAGGAGTGGGAGGCTACTCTTTTAAAGCTTTGTAGCATAATTTCTCTTTCTGTGCCTATATTATGTTAAAAAAAAAAACAAAACAATCAATTTTCCATCTCTCTCCTGTAACCACCTATCTTTCTATCTCTCCACTGCCTTTCTCTGCCAAATGGTTTGAAAAATGTAACAATCCACATTCACCTCTTATTCATCACTGTGTTCTTCGTGCCTAGCAAGTGAGTAGAGAAATAAACAAATGAACGGATGAATCCCCACCAGAACCATGAAGCTAGCCTGTTTAGCACCTGGGACAGATCCTAAGCCACTGTGAGCCAAAGGACAGGAAATAAGGTGACAAAAGGTTTGGAGCAGAAGCTAAGTAATTCAGTAAACATAACAAATGATAGTAACAAATACACACTCACCACAAATATAGCACATCACCACAGTCTCAGAGTAGGACCTCAAAGGCCTTTATTCTTACCACCAAAAGGCTTAAATTCTTCCCATTATATTCCCACCAAGCGCTTTTTCAGCCTCCAAAACACTTTAGGGATTGATTTATTGATTTGATTAGCTGACTAATGATTTCTTCATTCAAGACATACTTGTGAACTTCTGCCATCTGCCTGACGGTGCTCGAAGAATTATGAAAACGACAAGTCTGTCGTCCAAAATTGTACCAGAGAGAAAGCTATCAGGCAAGTAAACAAAGTAATCACAGGACTGCGATGAAGGGAGGGGACAGCCAAGGTGAAGAGAGGCAGGCAGCACGTTTTAACAGAATGATCAGGAAAGACTAACATTCGAACCGAGACTAAAGACGGAGAAGTTAAGGGAAAACTCGAGGAAAAAGAGTCTAAAAAGAGGGAAGGGTCCTCAGGTAGGAGAGAAACTGACATACTCAAGGAACAGAAAGGCCGGTAAGATTCGGATGCAGTGAGTGGTGTAGGACAAGGCAGGTATCCAGCCAGGTAAGTCTTGGGTTACAAGACTGGATCTGGTTCTAAACACAGTGGAAATCACTGGAGATTTAAAGCCAGAAAGATGATATTGTGTGATTAAAGTTTGAAAAAACAGGGGCGCCTGGGTGGCGCAGTCGGTTAAGCGTCCGACTTCCGCCAGGTCACGATCTCGCGGTCCGGGAGTTCGAGCCCCGCGTCGGGCTCTGGGCTGACGGCTCAGAGCCCGGAGCCTGCTTCCGATTCTGTGTCTCCCTCTCTCTCTGCCCCTCCCCCGCTCGTGCTCTGTCTCTCTCTGTCCCAAAAATATATAAACGTTAAAAAAAAAAAAATTTAAAGTTTGAAAAAAAATACGCTGACTACGACAAGGAGAATGGAATGTATGCAGGTAACAGTGGAAAAACCTAATCTTCAGGCTGTTACGGTAACCCAGGCAAAAGAAAAGGCGGTCTCCGGCAAAGAAGCAGTGGTAGTGGACGGATGTGAAGTAGAACGAGGCCTACGTTTACAAATGGCAACAGACTTCATGCTGATTGTACCTTTAGAGAGCCGGGACTGGAAAAACTCTTCCCTATTCAACTCAAATTCATCTCATTTGTATTCTTTGGGGGCAAAAGTCTGATTCCAGGTGCAGGTGACGGCTCTTGAAGTCTTTGAGAGTAGCTATTACGTCCCTGGGGTCTCCACCAACTTCTTTAAGCAATCCTCACAAATGCATGGTTTTGAGCTCCTTACAAGTTATTCTGATCACCAGCCTAGCTCACAACAAAATGCTTGAGGGACAAGCATAAATAAAACAGGAGGAGAAAAGGGTGTGTAAGCAGGCAAGCAAACAAGGAAGAAAGAAAGAGAAAGAAAGAAATGAGAAAAGAAAAGAAAGAGAGAGAAAGAAAGAAAGAGACATCAAGGCTGTGGGCAGCTACACGCAAATCAATTTGTAGCAGGGGGCTCAAAAAATCGCCGCCAGACCTGTACAGCTTATCGCATGTCAAATGTCATTACCCGAATCTACATCTACAACGTTAAGCGTATGAAGCCTGCTCCGCACACCCGCGAATTCTTTGCTCAATGCAGAATGTTTACTGAGCACCTCGCCTCCAAACCACACAATGATTCGCAGCGTAATGCTGTCTCCGGGTGTTGTCTTCACCGCACACAAAAGTTGTCTGGGCGTTTTAACTGAATCCTCTTGGAATAGGCCCAGAAACCGCCCGCCTCAATATAATTATCAGGAGGATGGGGCCAGAGCACTGGCAGGGAGGCCGCCTTACCGGCCGACCGCACAGGGGGACCGGCCCATCCTAAGCACCTGCGAGGAAGCCCTGGGATGGAGGAGACGGCCCCACACGGCCGACTTCGGGAGGCGCAGAACTTAGAACCTCCACCGCCCCGGGGCCGGAGAAGGGCCCAGGTAGCTCCTCGGGACCGGGCACGGGGGTGTGACTGGGGAGGGATGCCCAGGCGGTCGAGCCGGCGCGATTCCCCCGAGCCCGAGGGGGACGCGGGGCCCTCAGAGAGGCCGGACCGGACTGCCAGCCCCCGGCCCGGGGGCTGGGCCGTGGGCAGCGAGGGGCCGCGCGGGCCGGCGCTCCGCCGGGAGGTGCCCAGTCACCGGCCCTGACTCAGCTAAAAGCCGGCGTGGCGGCTCCTCCCTTTCGGCGCCGGCTGCGGTCGCACTCACCAGCTGAGGTGATCATGGCTGCGTCCCGCACAGGCCTGCCCGCTCGCTCGCCGTCCCGGCCGCGCCGTGTATCTGTCAGCTCCGGGCCCGTCCACTCCGCCGCGCCTGCTCGCTCTCCCGGTGCGCTGCTCAGTCAGTAGCCTCCTCAGGCCGCCGGCTCGCTTCTCTTCCAGGACCCCGCCCGCTCCGGGGCTGCCCGCCTCCCCGCCTGCTGCTCGGCGCGAATTCTCCCCCGGCCTGCAATTCTCTGCGCCCCGACCGCCGCCCTGGCCCCTCGCTGAAGGGTGCAGGAGAGCTCCATGTTTTTCTTCAACCCTCCTCGAGGTTCGGCGCTCCCGCTGGGGCGCGGACACCACTGCGCACCTGCGATCAGGCTTCAGAATGGCCACCCCCAGAAAGAGGACCCCATCATCACCCGCCATTGCTCAGAGAAAGGGTGTTGCGGGCAGGTGCTCGCGGAGCTCGCAGCGCCACCTGCCTCCTGGGCGGTCTCTCTGCAGCATCCACCTCAGCCAAACCTTTGGCATCAGGGCAAAGAGCGTTTTCTTAGAGAAATGAGTTTCAAAAGTTTTTATTTTTTTGTTAAAAAACACTTTCTAATGTTTATTTATTTTTGAGAGAGGGAGAGAGAGAGACAAAGTGCAAGTGGGGTGGGGGCAGAGAGAGAAGGAGACACAGAATCCGAAGCCGGCTCCAGGCTCTGAGCTGTCAGAGCCTGTCGTGGGGCTCAAACTCACCAACCGTGAGCCGGGGTCGGATGCTTGCTTAACCGACTGAGCCACCGAGGCGCCCCGAGTCTCAAAAGTTGTTAAAAAGCAGAACCCGTCTTCTAAAGAAATCCTCACAGAAATGCTTTATTGTCATAATGAATCCCTAAGTATTCACTGCTTTCGAATAAAATTAAACCATGAGAATTTTGTTTTACATTTAGAGTCATTAGCACAGTACATTGTTTTATAGAAGTGTAGAAACATATACAGTGAAAATGTCCCAAAGGAAAAAAAAAAAAGCTTTCCATTCTTGTTTCCACTTGCCTAATTCTTCTTTCCTCCAATAACAACAGGTTCTTGGTGTTTCATATACCTAATTTGAAATGGCAGTTGGGGTCCCTGTTTGCAGTCATACACCAGCTTCAATGGCCAATTTGCTTCAATAGCCAGTACTGAGAAAGCCTTGACAAAGGTTAGAGACAGATGGTGGCATTTTTAAGCCACTTGCCTTACATCATCAAGTTACTCATCGATTGGATAGCAGTTAGAAAAGATTATTTCTGAAAGAGAAAAATCAGGATTATTTCTGAGGCCTTGTGAAAGCAATGTAACCTACTGGCACAAAAATATTTTGCGGTGCAATTAAAATTTGCTTGATAACATGTTGGAGTGTATGTGTGAATTTTTTAAATTAGTATTCTTAAGCTAAGCTTGTTAAAATATATCAAATATAACTATGAAACACTTTTGAAGACCCTATAGCTCAGGATGAAAGGCACTGCCCTGGGAAGTGTGCACAAAAAATAAACAGATGTCTGGGAGTATCATTTTACGGATGCATTTTGGCCAATCCCTCATATAAAGACGCTTGTATGCCCGAAACTTCTAGAGGAATCACAAATGTAACAGGTGATGTAAAGGAGTGAAGCAGTCTGAGTATAATATTAGATCAGCATGATGGTGAATGGCAACTAACAGTGTCAGGGAGGCAGGAGGGCGTGGTGATAACTGTACCAACACGAAGAATGAGTGTCCCATTGAAAGAGAGCGGGGGCTGAGTAGCCCAGCGTTGCTGTGCAAAATGTAGGGCTGCTGTTGTGAAAGCTTATGACTTTTTTAATTTTTTAAACGTTTATTTATTATTGAGAGACAGAGAGACACAGAGCGTGAGCAGGGGAGAGGTAGAGAGAAGGGAAGACATAGAATCTGAAGTAGGCTCCAGGCTCTGAGCTGTCAGCACAGAGCCTGACATGGGGCTCGAACTCATGAACTGTGAGATCATGACCTGAGCCGAAGTCAGTCACCCAACCAACTGAGTCACCCAGGCGCCCCTGAAAGCTTATGACTTTTGCAAGAAAAGCCAGAAATCAGAATTTCATATGAAATATGACTTTTAAATGGTGATAACTTGGGGGCACTTGAGTGGCTCAGTCAGTTAAGTGTCCGAATCTCGGTTTCAGCCCAGGTCATGATCCCACTGTTTGTGGGATTGAGCCCACGTTGGACCCTGTGCTGACAGCATGGAGCCTGCTTGGGATTCTCTCTCTCTCTCTCTCTCTCTCTCTCTCTCTCTCTCTCTCTCTTTCTCTCCCTCTCTGCCCCTCCCCCGTTTATGTGTATGCTCTCTCTCTCCCTTTCAAAATAAATTCTTAAAAAATTGTTTTTTAGTTTAAAAAAATGGTGGTAACTTGGGTGAAATGGGTGAAGATAGTAGTCAAAAGGTACAAACTTCCAGTTATAACATAAATAGGTCTATTAACCTGAAACTAATGTATAATTGTGTGTCAACTATACTTCAATCTAAAAAGATGTCCTGGGGATGTTACAGTATGGTGACTATAGTTAAAGATATTATATTGTATATATGAAAGTTTTTAGAGTTCTAAACACAAGAAAAAATTTATACTGATACCCTGCTGGATGGTAACTAAACTTATTGTGGTAATCATTTTCCAATGTATACACATACCCAGTCATTATGTTGTATACCTAAAACTAACCACAATGTTACGTTATATCTCAATAAAAGAATAAATGTTGGCAACTAATTCAAAATGTTTTAAAACAAGAGGAGGGATGCCTGGGTGGCTCAGTCAAGTTGAGTGCCCAACTCTTAATTTTGGCTCAGGTCATGATCTCACAGTGGTGAGATCCAGCTCCACGTGGGGCTCTGCACTGCGGTATGAAGCCTGCTTAAGATTCTCCCTCTCCCTCTGGCTCCACCCATCTCTCATAAAAAAAAAAAACCCAAAAACAAAAACAAAAAACAAAACAAACGAGGAGGCCAGTCGCCACCCCTGCTCTTCAAAGAGAAGAAATTCCCTGTGGGAGGACAATCATGTCTCTGGCTGGGATACTGTACTTGCAGCTGCCACAACCTCATCTGAGCCCTGTGGGAACCCTGTGAGGGGCTCCCTCTCTTCCTGGGGATTCTGCTTTTCCACCTGGATGGCTGTTCCAGGCCTTTGGTTTCTTCCTCTCCATTCAATTGTGCATTCTTTACTCAGGGCGATCTTCTCAAAACTCAACTCTGACCACCGCCTCTACTCCTTGAAACCCTCAGCCCTCATCCCGAGCTCTATTCTTATGCTTCGTTCTTCTGAGTTTCTTTCTGTCCATAGCCTTTGTCTCATTCCACATTCTCCCTGTGAGAGATCAATGCCTCCCATTGCTATACACTAAAATAGATCCCTGCATGCCTGTCCTCTCTCTCGAGCACCAGACCCACACACGCACCATACATCTCTGCTAGATAATCCTTAACTCAACAACCTCAAAGCTCCATTCTTGTCTCCTGCCTTGATCTCAGTGTGGTGAAGGGCACCCAACAGCTACCGTAGCGGAGCCCTGGGGCGTGCACTTGACTGTTCACTGCCCCTCACCTGGTCTGTACCCGATCTGGTCAGTCTAATGTCTTTCACATTAGTGCAGCTCCATTTCCCAACGGTCTTGGCTGCCCCTTTTCTTTCCTGGCTGCAACAGCTTCCAACAGCTTTGACTTCCTGCTTCCCATCTCATGATTCCCCAGTCCATTCTTCCCAGCCAGCCCAGAGCACAATCAAAAACAAGGAAGACAAGGACTCTCTCCCCCAAGACCTTCACCCAACCCTGCTTACCCTCAATCTTTATGTCCCAGAGTGGCCATGCTGCCATGCACCTCGTCTCTGACCTTGGTACTTGCTCTTCCCTCTGTCTTCCTCTCCCTCTCCCCCTCAGCTAACAAGCAGCTCCTCCTCTGGGTAGGCCTTCTTGACCACTCCACTATGTGCCCTCTTACAGACTTTACCCCACACAGTTAGTATTCTGTCTCCTTGCCCATGTTCCAACTGGACCAGGACCTTCTCAAGGGAACACGCTACATCTTATTCATCTCAGTATCACCTATAGTAACTAGCACAGTGTTAGGCACACAGTAGGTGCTCAACAAATGTTTGTTGAATGAATGGATGAATGCAGGGTCAGTTATTTATGGCACAATGCTAGAACTCACACCTATGTCTCTCAAACCCTTGCCCTCTGCAAGATTTTTTTTTAAAGTTTATTTATTTATTTTGAGAGAGAGAGTGAGAGAGAGAGGGGAGGAGCAGTGAGAAAGGGAGAGAGAGAGAATCCCAAGCAGGCTCTGTGCTGCCAGTGCATAACTGGGCGCAGGGCTCAAATCCACGAACCATGAGATCGTGACCAGAGCAGAAATCAAGAGTCTGATGCTTAACCAACTGAGCCACCCAGGCTCCCATCCCTCTCCAAGATTTGAAAATGAGATACATTTATCTTCAGAGAAGTTTGAGGACATACCAAAATCACAGAAATAATTCTTAGCCAGTGCTCTGTTCATAAACAACTATCTCCCTCCAAATTTAGGAGCGACACAAAAGTTCTCAGAGCCCAGACAAGGTCATCTGTGGGCTCACACGGGTATCGGCCTGGCCGGGGTCTCTGTCAGGGTGAAGGGAAGAAACCAGTGGGCCCACCTCAAAAAGGGTTCAGTACCACGCTCTGCCTGGAGCCACTCCCTGATCGGCGCGGCGCCCTCTAGAGGCCACAGTGCTCCCCGGAAGGCAGAAAACTCCGCTGCGTGCGAGACCCTGTGGCCACCCACATCCCCCGCTCCCTGCCACCCCGGCGCCCCACCTCCAGGCATTTGAATCCTGGGTCTTAGGAGGGCTCATTCCTGCCAAGAATCGAGATTGATTGCTTTTTGAGCAGAAGCGTGATGAGTTGATTAGGGCAGGCGTCGGAGCCAGGAACAGCAGGATCAAATCTCCGATATTTTGCCGCTTAGCGGCGCTGTGGCGGTGGGGTCACTCGATCCCAGGCGTAAAGGGGGCGGGTCCACCTGCCTGGCGGGGCACTAGTCCGGGGTGGGGGGTGCTCTAGTCAAGGGTTTGGCATAGAGCAGCGTTCAATGAACCTCAGATCTTATGTCACAGGGCCTGGCGGAGAGGCTGCTGACTGCTTCACGTACAGCACGCCTGCCACGTGCTTTTAGAGGGAAGGCATTTGTTCTCGGGAGTAGAAGCGTGAAACGCAGCCGGTGACGTGGGCCTCCGGTGGGCGGGTGCTTGGTGGGAGGGAAAGGCCTGGATGGGGCCAGAATCGCCCTGGGTGGACCGAGGCCCAGAGACCTGCAAAGCCATCTGAGATGCTGAAATCTCTCCACCCTAGGCATGGTCTCCATGAGGACAACTCCTTGCTGGGAGTCGGGGGGGGGGGGGGCGGGGAGCCCCACAGTGAACCCCCAAGACAGGTCTCCACCTTTCCAGTGTTCTCTAGACTCTTGCTTTCACATCCGGTGGCCACTAGCGACAGGTGATATTGAGCCCTGGATATGTGGCTGTTCAATCCAGGAACTGATTTTTAAATTAAATTTTATTTTATCTCATTGAAACTTAAAGACTGGCACCCAATTCAGTTATGGGAAACTTCTAAGTATGTTTGGAACAATGTCAAGTACTTTGAACAAAAATTTAGTGTCTGAATTGAGCTCGAAGTGTAAAATTCTCACAATTTCAAAGATGCCAAATGTCTCAAAATCTTTCTATATTTAAGTTGAAATAATATTATTTTGGATATATGGGGCTAAATAAGATATATTATTTAAATTAATTTCATTGCTTTGTCAATTATTTTTCTTTCCTTTTTTTCAAGTTTATTTATTTTGAGAGAGAGTGAGAGAGAGAGTGCTCATGAGCAAGGGAGGAGCAGAGAGAGGGGGAGAAAATCCCAAGCAGGCTCCACGATCAGTGCAGAGCCCGATGTGGGGCTTGACCTCACAAACTATGAGATCATGACCTGAGCCAAAATCACGAGTTGGATGTTTAACCAACTGAGCCACCCAGGCGCCCCTACTTTTTTCTAATGTGACTACTAGAAAATCTGAACCGACATATATACGTCCCTGATGTTAGATTTCTCTTAGACAGGGCCGGTCTAGACCTACCCAGAACTCTCGTTCCGACTTGCCATTTGGGCCTGGTTCTGCTCGTTGGTGCTGGCACGTGCTGGACCAGACCGGACTGAGGGGCAGAGGCTAAGGGTGAGACCCACTCCCATCAGGGAACAAGGGGCTTGGAGTGGCTGTCCTGGCAGCCAGGAGTTCTGGAGTGGGCGATATATCTGGGACAGCAGGTGGTCAGGGTTAGAATACTCTGGGTTGGGGAAATGATCTGAGAAGACCTCACTAACCAGTGAGGAAAAGGGAATGCAGGGTGACAAGACAGAGGCCCAGTATTGGTACCCAGAACTCGAAATGAGAGCTTAGTCACAAGGACTAAGTGCCTAACTACTCCAAATGAGTGCAGAGAACGATAGTAACAAGCCTGACTTAAGACTTAACATCTGAACTCCTACTGGAGTGTCTCTGAATTTCACCAGCCATGGAACATGCAGATGTGGGTCTGCATTTGAAGCAGGAGCCCTGGCTGGGGCTGGGGAGCTCAGGTAAGAAGCCAGAGGGGTCTCCCGCCCTTGCCAAGCCCTGGACCCACAGTGGCCCTAGTGCCCAGCCCAACTTTGGACCCAAGCAATCCCACACCTTGGTCCCTTCGGTAGGTCTGTGAGCCATGGCATGGCCCGGCTGGTAGGGCCTATTTCTGTTCCCGATTCGGCAGCCCCAAGTATAATGCAACCAGAGGGCTCTGGCTCAGGGGCCAAAGGCCCCTGAGGAATTCATGCAGGATCCTGGTCATCCACGCTGCCTTGTACCTCATTTCCTTTGAACTCTAAAATTGCACAAACAACGGTCTGTCTCAATCCTTGATCCACTAACACACAAAACCAGGTCAGAGGGGAGTTGTGCAGCCCCTGGGTACCAAACAAAAGGCTGTCTCCACTGCGCTGGTCGTGTTTGCCATCCAAACAGGACAAAGTGCAGGCCTGCTGACTACAGGGAACCCAGCCCCGCGCGGTTCTGTTACACTTTGAAGTGCAGATGCCATCAGGTTAACATGGCTGTCATCACCTTTTCCGGTGAGGCTGGGACCTGGGTTCTCTGTCTGGGATAAGAGGGACTTGTTTAGAGCACACAGGTATGGGGGGCTCGGCCCTTGGCCCCTTTGCAGCTTTGCCTTGTTTTTGGTTTGACAACCAAGGGATTCCTTCTGTGTGGCAAGTCTTGGAGACAAATTCTTTGAGAGGAAAGGCACCATGACACAAATGATAAAGGGCTCTCTGAGACTCAGGCAAGGCCATTTGGTCTCATTAAACATGCTCATACGGGCACACAAAACACACACATCCTGTTAAATACCAAGCTAAATGTTATCTTTTTTAAAAATTTCAAGTATTTACTTTCCAGCTATAGATTTTCCAATTCTAGCCAATAGGGTGGTGGAGGTGTGATCTAGGGCGGGAATGGAAGTGTTTCAGGCCAAACTATTCCAGAAGTTCCCACCTTTTGCCCAGATGCTCTGCTCCCAGGGGCCCTTGCAAGGAACACCTTATGAAAATGAAAGGGAAGATCCATTCTGGTTTTGATTAGACAGCAATGAGGTACCGTTTGGTTTTATTAGATATAAGGAATTATTGATTCAAGTCAGAAGCAGCACAATTACTGCCATATTAGAAGGATTAATACCCAACAGTCCAGACCATGACTTGACCGGAGGCCTTCGCCAATGGCTCCTGGTACCACCGACTTAATCCGGGGCTTCTATTCTCGGACAGGCCCATCCAATCTTCATGCCTTGGAAGAGTCCTTGGAAGAGATCTACCACCAAGGTCATCCCTTCCAGCACCTAACTCCTCTGTCTGCTAGAAAATATCAACTAGACTGTTCCTAAAAGGACAGTGCTTATCTTAGCCATGTGTCAAGGAAGCCAAGCTAGACCCGGAAGGATCTCAGTCTTGTGTTTATCTGTTGGGAGGCAGAACACAAATCTCAGTAAAGACCTTCTCTCTTCAACTATTCACCAGAGATACTGAAAGCAATGAAAAAATAATATGCAAACCACCCTTTACCCCATAGGCTTGCAAACTCATATGTCCTCCAGGATCAGGCAGGTGGCTTACGTGAGTGAAGTGCAGTGGATGGGGGGCGGTGTAGATGGCTGGGAGGGGGCCTCCAATCAGGGGAGGGGGGTTGCAGCAAACTGGAGATGATGGCATTGCCCCATCCTCCACCCTAGAAAACTAGCTTTTTTATGTGCAATCTCTCAAGTCTCAAATATTGTTAACAAATACAAAAGATTTTTGAACACAGCAGAGGCGGGCTGCCTTGGAACTTCTGCCTTAGATAACTTCCTAACTTAATAAAAGCTCCCTCCCCCCACCAAATAACAAAACTCCAACCCGATTATTACAAAGAAATTAACAGAGAAATAGAAAAATATAGCAGCTTCAAAAATACCAGTCTCCCCATTTTAAAACAAAATCAAAAGTTAATTCATTGAGTTCATTCTTGCAGAGAAGGAGGTCAGCTGGGTCCACTTATCGGTGAGACAGCCTTGCATTATTAAAATGACACCTGCTGTTAACCAAACCCCAAATAAGATGTCACCCTGTCTGCCCTTACACTATCCCCATGAAGCAGAGAGGGGTTGAATTAGGCTGATTATGAAGAATAAATTGAAGCATAGAGCCAGGAGGGACCCTCCTTGATCTCATACAGCCCCTCAAGCCCAATTCCACATTTTGGTACCAGAAATGGAAACCAAAATAACTACTGGAAGTCATGCAGCATCTTGCAGAACCCTGGGCAGAAACCTGCCCAACAGCACGTCTGCTGAGCAAACCGTGCACGAATGAATGAATTCAGCTACTTTGCTTAGATAGCGCTTCCTACCACGGAAAATCAGGAGATGCGCTTGCCACTCCAAAGACTGTATTAACTCCAGGGGCAGGCAAGGAAGGCAATGGAGGTAATGCAGAGCTCCTTCTACAAGTGAACGGATGGCTTTCCTGGCTTTTAAGGGAATATCATCGACCCTGTCTGACTCATAAACAGAGAAAAAATGATTCAGGAACTTGGCACCTCTGGGCTGGGCTTGCTTTGACCTTGGACAAGGGCCTGAGATCGAAAGTCCCATGTTTTTATTCCTACCTTTCCTTGTTTGGTGCTGTGGGCCATTCCTATCATTCTTATTCTCAAAGGCTTTGGCACAGATCAATGTCAACATGAGGAAGAGAGAGGGCATGCAAAGTACTTGGATGTCTTGTCTCTGGCCCAATAGGTCCCCAGGGCAGCAATGCAGTCTTTATTTTGGCTTGTTCTGGGAGCCAGGGTCTTGGGAAGCCCAACCCTCTCTGCTCCAGGGGACTCTTCCTAGAATTTCACAGGGAGAAGGGATTGGCTCATCCAGAGTTTCTCAAGGTTGCCATGATGAGCAATTTGGATGGAACAATAATTTGCTGTTTGAGATTGTCCTGTACGTTGTAAAATAACCACTAAGTGCCAAGGGCACCTCATAGTTACAGTAACCCTCCCAACACACACACACACACACTCAAAGTTTCCAATGCTGCCTGGAGCAGCAGCCTGGCCCTTGGGTGAGAGCCCCTGGGCTGGTAGTCCCCTCATGTATTTGAGAAGCAGAAGCCACAAAGGTTCAGTGACATGTCTAAGACCACTCCCCCCAGATCTGATGACTTCTGGTCCAGAGTTCTTTCCAGTCGCACTTGAAATGATGGATGCTCATGCAAACACACCACAGGCTGCCACAGCACCACAGAGCCTCAAAGGAGACAGCCATCTGTCCCAATGGTACAGGAAAACTGAGGTACAGAAAGAACAAATAACCTCACTGTGATCAGAGATTGAGCAAATTATGAGGTGGGGGCAGGTTCCAGGAAAATAAGTTTTCCCAGCTGGCTCAATGCGGCAGCCCCCTGGCAGCAGGGGCTTTTGTGGTTACCACCATTCCAAGGTCACCATGGAGGCAAGGGGGCTCAGTGAGAAGGCGCCAGTCCCCAGAGTGCAGGTTCGAGCCCAGGCAGTCCGGGTGTCCGGCCTTCATCTTGAGTCTCCAGCGGGCTCAGCCGGAGCGTGGACAAATCCATCACAGGCTCTCAGCCCCTTTCTGGGGTCCTCACAGTCTCCATTGGGAAACACGTCTGTCAGGGCCAGCTCCTCCTCAGGGTCCTGGAGGTGATCTGGAACACAAGAGCAGGAACCACCTGATCAGAAGGTCAAGTTTGGGAGTGAATAAACTAGGAATGAAAGGGAGAGAGTTGGCCTCAGCAAATATCTACTTAAAAACCACAGTGAAATACATATCAAAAACCTTAAAAATGTACATACCCTTTGACCCATGAATTCCACTTCTAGGATTTTATCCTATGGAGATAATTAGGGATAATTAGTGGAGCTGCTGCGGCCGTCTTGCTACCAGCCCAAGGATGAAACAAGAGTGAGGGCAGCCCAGCGGAGAGAAGGAAAGAACCTGGGCCGCTGAATCGACCAGCTCTGCAGCTGACTTTACCACTAGACCATCTTTTAGGTGAGATACTGAATGCCTGTGCTGCTATGCTTGCTTTCTCTGCCTGCAGCTGAAAGCAAACATACCGATTAGATGTGCAACCATGGGATGGGGTAACCATGGCTCACCCACAGGATGGGATTCAGGCATTAAAAATGATGCATGGGGCAGGTGCCTAGGTGGCTCAGTCGGTTGAACATCTGACTTCAACTCAGGTCACGATCTCACGGTTCGTGAGTTCGAGCCCAGTCGGGCTCGCCACTGTCAGCACAGAGCCTGCTTGGGATTCTCTCTCCCCCTCTCTCTCTGTCCTTGCCACTCCCCTGCGTGCACACATGTGCACGCTCTCTCTCTCAAAATAAAGAAATAAACCTTAAAAAAAGATACATAAAATTCCATAGAACTAAACACACACACACACACACACACACACACACACACACACACACACAAATACAAGTAAAACTGGGGAACTCTGAGGAGGATCTGTGGATTGTTTCAATGTCAATATCCCGTGGTAATATCATCCGATAGTTTCAGACAAGATGTTACCATTGAGGGAAACTGGGCCAAGTGCACAGGATCTCTTTGTATGATTTCTTACAACTGCATGTGAATCTACAATTACACACTATCCCCTCAAAAGAGAAAAGATATCGTTGATATGTAATCATTGCCGTGGAATACTGCAGCCACCATATGTTATTGTGAAGGAAGCTGATTGCAAAACTATGTATAAATGTCTGTCTGTATAATCTTATATTTATTATGTATGTTATATCATTGCCTACACATAGTCCATGAATGCAATTTTCATTTTAATACATTTGCTTCTACTTGAGATTAAATAATTTGTTATATGCTACAGAGATACCTGGGTGGCTCAGTCAGTTAAGCATCCGACTCTTGGTTTTGGCTCAGGTCATGATCTTGCGGTTCGTGGGTTTGAGCCCCACATCAGGCTCTGTACTCTCAGCACACAGCTTTCTTGGGATTCTCTCTCTCCCTTTCTCTCTGCTCCTCCCTCCCTCTCTCTCTCTCAAAATAAATAAATATACTTAAAAAAAAAGAAGAAGAGCATGTGACTCTTGATCTTAGAGTCATAAGTTTGAATACCAAGTGGGGTGTAGAGATTACTTAACCATACAGAACTTAAAAAAAATTGTTGGGACGCCCGGGTGGCTCAGTCAGTTGAGCATCCAACTCTTGATTTCACCTTAGGTCATGAACCCAGGGTCGTGGGATCGAGCCCTGCATCAGACTCTGCAATGAGCGTGGAGGCTGCTTGAGATTCTCTCTCTCTCTCTCTCTCTCTCGCCCTCCTCTACCCATGCACATGCTGTGTGTGCTTTCTCTCAAAAATAAAAATAGGGGCGCCTGGGTGGCGCAGTCAGTTAAGCGTGCGACTTCAGCCAGGTCACGATCTCGCGGTCTGGGAGTTCGAGCCCCGCGTCAGGCTCTGGGCTGATGGCTCGGAGCCTGGAGCCTGTTTCCCATTCTGTGTCTCCCTCTCTCTCTGCCCCTCCCCCGTTCATGCTCTGTCTCTCTCTGTCCCAAAAATAAATAAACGTTGAAAAAAAAATAATAAAAATAATAAATTGAAAAACACTGAAAAAATTTGTTATATGCTACAGAGGGGGAAGTTATACAAGATCTCTGTAAAATTGTTTAGGATTCCTTTGCTTTATTATTTTTTTCCTTTGGTTCCCCAAAATATCCAAAATGATGATAGAAAAGTTGAAGTGAACATTTTTGTAATTAAATGTTTTAAATATCTGATGCATTTTGCAGATGATGCATACATTATATAGAAGTATATTTACTAAAATTTCTATAACACAAGTGGATCTAGATAGGTAGAACGATGAATAGACTGGTCTACACCAAAATGCAGATTATAGTTCCTTTTAAGTGGCAGAATTAAGCAAATGACTTAAATACTTGTTTTGCTTTTTCAATTTTTTTTGAGCTTTCACCTGTGATAGGCAGAATTCTAAGATGACCCTCAAGATTTCCATTCCTTGGAATGGAATTATCCATCCTGTATAATCTCCTTCTCTGAGTGTGGGTGGGACCTGTGAATCCCTCGATTAGGGTACCGTATATGACAAAGGTGACATTTGATGATTAAGTGACATAACAGGAGACTAGAAAGTCTCCTGCTAATTGAAGAAGCAATTGTTGTGCTGAGAGATGTGTAGAGGTGTGACTGTCAGAGCAGAGAACAGCCCCAGCTAACAGCCACCAACAAGGCAGGGGCCTCAGTCCTACAGCAGCAAAGAAGTGAATTCTGTCCACAACGAAGTGAGCTTGAAGGACTCAGGCTCCAGAAAGGACCGCAGCCCGGCAGACACTCAGATGAAGCTTTATGAGACCCCGAACGGAAGGCCCAGCTAAGCCCTGCCCAGGCTTAACCCATGGAAATCAAGAAGAATTCATGGGCATTGTGTTAAGCCACTAAGTTTATGGTAACTTGTTACGTGCCAGTAGAAGGCTGATACCTCACCTTCTGATTTTTGATTTGATTTATGATTTTTTTTTGAACGTAAAGAACATTTGCCCCCGGGGGCGCCTGGGTGGCTCAGTCAGTTAAGCGTCCCACTTTGGCTCAGGTCATGATCTCACGTTCGTGAGTTCGAGCCCCACATATAGGGGCTCTCCGCTGACGGTGCGGAGCCTGCTTTGGATCCTCTGTCCCCTTCTCTCTCAGCCCCTCCTTCGCTCTCAAAAATAAATAAACATTAAAAAAATTCTTTAAAAAATAAATAAAACATTGCCCGTTTCTGTAACAGAGCTGTACTGTTCAGTACACTTTGGGGGTGCAGGCCACATACATTCGGCTGGTTACAACTTAACTCCCCTGGTACTTCTTGTCTCTGTCACAACAGCCTCAATGCCTACAGAGTGCTTCTGGGGACTTCGCAGGACTTTCTTCCCTCCCCTTCTCCTATTAGTGGCCTGATGATCCTACCCTAAAAATGGCTTCAGGCTGAGTTCCTTCCTCTCTGTTCCCAAACTGCCAGCATTGGGTCCAGGCTGCCCATTGTTCCTTCTAGGACCGGGCGGTCCCCTGCTAACTGGTTCTGCCTCTTGTCTCTCCCTGCTCCGCAGTCTGCCACCTCTCCCAAACACCTCTAATCTGGACACCCCGCTCAGAATGACCAGTGGCTCACTATTCCCCAGACACTTGGGTCCAGGGGCCCAATTTGGTGTAAACTCTCCTCTTTCAGCCTTAGCCCTACCAGTCTCCCATACCTGACCCCCGGCTCTCCCGACAAGGGGCTCCTTTTTGGAGCATGACACCATGCCGTCAAGCCTTCGTTCACAGTACTTCCTCTCTAAGTCTTACCATTTCCGCCTAGGACGATCTCCAACCCCTAGCTGCCTGGTCACTTGCCCTTGATACTCCCTGGATCCTCAGGGGAGATGGAATGCGTCTGGCTCCAAGTGCCCCGCTATGCACCTGGCGGGCACCTGCAGGGCAGCCCTGCCCGCACCAACTGCCTTCATTAGTCAGAGACCCACGGGGCTAGAGCCCTGCTGGGGAGCCTGTGTGCCTTGCCCAGTGGCAGGGGCACCTCACATCACTCACCTCCACGCCCCGCACATGGCGGGTGCTCCATGGATGTTGGTCCACTCTATCCCTCAGGTCCCTGTGAGCACATGACCATTCCCATAATCCCAAGCACCTGGCCCTCAGGGTCCAGAAGGCCAGGAAGGCAGCACACTCACCCTGAGCTGGGTCACTGGGGGAGGTGGCATCTGGGTCCTTCCCCCGGCTCCAGGGACCCCAAGAAAAGCACGCCAGCAGTGCTGGGAGGCCGGGTCTCTCCCAGGCTCCTGCCACTAGAAAGAACACAAAGTCCCAGAGGCAGCAGGTGAGTGTGCTTGACAGGACTGAGAGATTATCTGTTCAGCAAACCAAGAGCTTCAATCATCAACTGCCCTAGTTTCAACTGTTTGATTAAAAACACAAGGATTTTGATTTATAAAATGGGGTGGACTTTTTATACTTAAAAAATTGAGCCCCCCCCCATAAAAGATTGCTTTATATATATTATGTTATTTTATCTTCTCAAAACCCTATGATGTGGGTATCGTGCCTGGGAAACCGTGTAACACAACTGCCATGAAACTAACAATTCCATAGCACCAAAGAAAATACTCAGAGAGCAGAAATTCTCCCCCTGGGTTTAGTTCAAACTGTTTCTTAATGGGAACAGATTTAATCTTTTTTGATAATTACCATAAAACAATTACATGTTGAGTCTAGTTTCCTTATTATATAGTAGCACCTCAGTCCCAGAGAGTCCCAACGCTCTGGAGAAAGCCAATTGGGACACAAAATGTCCTGTTCATAAATCCTTACTCGGGATCTATTTACTCTTAATTTGTACCCTCTCCTAACGAGACTGGATGCTTAGTTGGATTAGGATTTGAACTAAACATAAACTAGGTAAAAGGTCACTGCCAAAAGGCAGGCAACCTGAAAATGTAATAACTATCAGGCAGGGAGGAAACAGACTGGAAACTTTAAAAAGCCAGACCCAGCTGCCAGCAAAACCGTAGCAAAGGAAGCCATGGTGCCACCCACCGCAAGAACCCTGAAGAAACCAGGGGACAATGAGTTACAACCACACTCATGACTTTTGGTCATGAAAGCTTTCATTGTTGTTTAGTATGTTTTTAAAAAAGTAGAAACGAGTTTAAGCAGTAGAGAATGATTCCCTTGCAGAGTGTTAAAATTTCTTAAGTGTTGGGGCGCCTGGGTGGCTCGGTTAAGTGGCCGACTTCCGCTCGGGTCATGATTTCGTGGTCTGCGAGTTCGAGCCCCGCGTCGGGCTCTGTGCTGACAGCTCAGAGCCTGGAGCCTGTTTCAGATTCTGTGTCTCCCTTTCTCTGACCCTCCCCCGTTCGTGCTCTGTCTCTCTCTGTCTCAAAAATAAATAAAGGGTAAAAAAAAAAAAAAATTTCTTAAGTGTTGATAGGAGGCAAGGATTCTGCAGGCCAGGCAGGGTGTTGGGAAATGGGAATATAATGTCACTTAAGAGGGAAAGTGACAAAACCACCCGGTTAAGAGTTCTGGGATTTCACTTGCAAATTTACAAGGGGGAGTAGGGAGGGTTGGGGAAGGCTTCCTGGAAGAGGAAGTCCAGTCCCAAAAGATGAGATGGGATTGGTCAGGTGAAGAGGAGGATGGGAAAAATGGCTTTCATTTGAGGCAACTGCATTCAAGGCAACTGTAATGTGCACAAAAACTTAGGAGGCCAGAGCACGCTTGGCTCCGGGGAATTAAAAGTTGCTTCTGGAGAACGGAAGAGGGCGAAGAGACTGAGAACTCAGAATTTTCTAGGCACCAGCTCATTAAGCACAGAATATTTGGTTGTGTAAATTCCCTCCTCTGCCCCATGGGGCCAGGTCAGTGAAGAAGCTGGCATCCACAATCACAATAATAACCCACCTCAGGACATTCCCCACGTCTTTCAGGATACTGTTTGCAGAGTTTCAAATTTAGCTGGCTAGCTCACAGATTCGAGAGAAAAGGGTTGCAGGCATGTGGGGGGAGGTTGGGGCAGGCTCTAAGGCTGAGCTGCACAGCCTTCACCCAGGCAGGCCAGGCTAGCTGGTAGGTCTGTGACATTTGTGCCATCAGAGGTCCCAGGTCTCCTTGCTGGAAAAGGCTCCCCTGCAAGCCTGGCATCTCCCAGTTTCTGGTTAACACACCAGTGCCCAGGGAAGCAGAACGCAGTCTCTGTCTTCATTAACTCTTTAGCAAGAAGGGAAGGCTGGAGGGCTTGGGGGGCAGCAGATGCTGGAAAAGTGAGGGTGGCGAGGGATCTGGGAACGCAAAGGACAATCCTGCCACCTCTCAGCTTTGCCGGATCCAGCTACACTTAATGTCTGTACTTTAATCCTGAGATACAGAAAAGCTCTTGTTGGTGGAGTAGATTCTGACACTGCCCCCAGCGTCCTCACCCAGGCTGGGAAAAGCCCCTCACTCCCCTCCTCCCACTTCAGGAGAACGTAGAGAGAAACACAGCAGTGGGTGCGCACAGAGTGAGTAGCCAAGGAGGATTAGAAAATTCTGGGCCCCCAGTCCCTCACACCCTGTCCCCCTACCTCCAAGTCTTGGCGTCTATTCCTTTCCTTATTCCTATGATAAGCCCTTGGCGCTTCTGCACTGAGCCTCCCCGTCCCCGTCGCATCTCCAGCTGCACAGCGTCCTAGAAGCTCCGCGCACAGCCAAGCCCTTAGTCCCGGGTCTGTTCTCCTCCCCACCTTTAAACTTGGGCATCCTGAGGCTTTCTCACCTCCTCTCCCTCCCCCCAGGTCCCAGCCCAATCCAGTCTTCTCTCCACCAACTTCCCCTGCCTTGAGCTTGCCCGCTCGGCTTTTCCAAGCCCTCCTGCAACTCTAAGGCTCTCTGGATCCTTCCGGAACAGACTGGACCCCGTGCCCAGGGCCCACTGCGCTAGCTGAAAGACCTAGTGCTAGGCACCTCCCCTCTCTCCCGGCCTCAGTTTACTGTGGTGCACCAGGAGGGAAGCCGGCCTAAAGAGTTCCAACTTGGGGGTCTTCCCCCCCCCGACGCCCCTCGCCCGCCCGCTCCCGGGCCTCGTAGTCTCACCTGCTCGCGCGGGCCCCGCAGCTTGCAGCGCTCTGCAGGCGGCCGCCTGGACGGCCAAGCTGGAGGCCGGGTGGCCGGGGCGGTAGGCGGCCGCCTGCACCGGGCCCCCCGCCTGGCGGCCGAACACCGCGCGCAGGAGCGCCTCCAGGAGCCGCAGCCCCGGCGCCACCGCGTCCTCGGGCCCGGCCTCGGCCACCAGCACCCCGACCAGCGCCGCGCCGGCCCGCCGCCGGCCGCGCACGTCCCGCAGCATCTCCCGCAGGCGGCGCCGCGGCTCGCGGGCGGTCAGCGAGGACGCGCGGCACAGCACGAAGACGAGCGGCGAGCGGATGGCGCGCGCCCCCGCCGTCCCGGGCGGCCTCTGCGCCCCCGGCGCCCCGGCCCCCGGCGCCCCGGGCCCCGCGCCGCCGGGCTTGCCCGCGCCTGGCTCCGGCGGGAAGACGGCCCGGGCGAAGTCCCGCAGCAGTGCGCGGCTCTGCTCGCGCTCCCACAGCTCGCCCACCAGCAGCACCTGCCCGCGGCCGCCCGCCGCCTCCACCAGCGCCTGGAAGGGCGGCTCGGCCGGGCGCGGGGGCCGCGCCTCCAGCTCCTCCAGCTCGCGCTCCATGCTCGCCGCCGCGCGTCCTCTGCGGCCGCCGGGGCCAGGGCGCGCCAGAAGCGCCCCTCTCGAGGCGCCGGCGCCCGGGCCCAGTAGGACACGCCCCCGAGGGCCAAGCTCCGCCCGACCCCCGGCCCGCGGGCCGCGTTTTCCGTGCCGCAGCCGGCTGCTGGGGGGGGGGGGGGGGGGGCGCGGCTGGGGCTCTCCCCCCAGGGCTCTAAGGGCGGCTCCTCCCGCAGTGTCTGTGGCAACGCGGGGACACCGAGCCGGCCGGCCGTGTATCCAGGCACCGATTCATCCATCCATTCAACAAACACAAATTGAGCACATACTAGGAACAGGGCAGCCGAAGGTGAAGGAAGACCGAAAATTATGTGAGCAAATACACCTTCACAAGTTAGATCGGTTTGAGACCTGGAACAGATACTTCTTTTTTTCCCCCCTAATGTGTATTTTTATTTATTTTGAGAGAGAGAGACAGAAAGAGAGAAAGAGGGAGAGAGAGAGAACGAGCAGGGGAGGGGTAGAGACAGAGGGAGAGAGAGAGAATCCCAAGAAGGTTCCACACTGTCAGTGTGGAGCTTGATTCCAGGCTCCGTCCCCTGGCCATGAGATCATCACCTGAGCCTGACAATTAACCTTGCTCTAACTGTGCCGCTTTAGAGTTGATGGAGGGGTGGGGTGGGGGGGGCACCAGAGACAGAAAGCAGACAATGGGGTAGAGAGGTGAGAAAAGAATGGAAAGGGGGATTTCTTCTCTTCTGTCACTTAACTCACCTTTTGGGTCTTAGCATTTAACAGAAGCTAATTGAGGGTTCATTATTGCAGCAAATACTTATCGTCCACAGGGCAGTGCCCCAGATGCTGGGGGGGAAGGAGGTGAAAACTAAGAAGGCCGACAGCTTTACTCCCTGTGGAGCAGAAAGCTTAAGAAGGCAGATAGGGGCACCGATGGTGCTGTGATCTGGGCAGGGGTAGTGGTGGTTTAGGGGGTGACAAGGGGATGTCAGTAGGCCAAGTTAGAAGCAGGGGTGCATTTACTTTCATTCTAAGGGTCTAGGTCAGCTTTGTCCAATGGAACATTCTTTGATGATGACAATATTTTATATGATCCGTACTGTCCAATGCAGTAGTCACAAGCCACATGTGGCTGTTATTAGCAACTGAGGAGCTGAATTTTACATTTTATCTCGTTTTAATGAAATGTAAATAGCTGCATGAGGTTAATGGCTGTGGCAGTGGACAGTGCTTTACTTCCGCTGACTCCCTTTCGGTCAATAGCATATTCATGCTCAGCTCTCTCCTTCACCATATAACCCCCAATGTGCTCTTCAGTTACCCTATTTCCTGCCCCCCCCCTAATTATGCTGAAATATCTCCTCCTGGAGAAATTGTATGTCCATTCAATAAATCACACCTTTTTGAGCACCTACTGTGTGCAAGCAGTGGGAATTTGAAGATGTGTAAGCAGCCCTGCCCTAAGTCGAAATTACTCAGCAGTTGTTTTAGCCAGTGCTTGGAGTAAGGACCCCATATCTTTGTCGTGAGCCTAGTTCATAGAAAGCTCTTCTCATTGTGTACGGTCTTTGTTCAGGGCACAGATCCAGGGGCTTGGGTGGGAAAAGCCCAAGATTTGGAAGCCCTGGGCCAGAATCAGGGTTAGGTTCCAGCACCAGCTCAGTGATTCAGTCCCTCAACTTGTATGTACTGAGCATCTCTGCCGTGTATTGTGCCCGGTGCTGGGGAGACAGCTTACCCTACTGGATAGGCTGTTCTAGTGGGGACTTGTAGAGAGAGAGAGAGAGAGAGAGAGAGAGAGAGAGAGAGAGAGAGAGAAAACAATACACACATAAATAATAGCTTCAGATGGTGATCGGTGCTATGAGAAAAGTAATGCAGAGCTGACAAAAGGGTCACGTACTTGAGATGCTGGCCTCTTCCTGTGAATACAATCTTGAAGATGCCACAGAAACAAGAGGGGGGTTGATGAGGATTAAGAAAGCAACGCACAAACCATGAGAACTTCTCCCCCCCCCCCCCAATCCTACCTCCTTGGAGGCACCAGGTGGTTGGGTCATGGAGGGTGGGAAGGAAACAGCAATCCCTTGCAGGTAAGGGCTGGGGGCCCTAGAAGGGGGTAGGCTGAGTGAATGTCTCACAACATGTACTTTTCTCTGCACGCATCGGCTTGGATGGATCATTGCCCAGCCCCAGCTCCACAGTTATCGCCATCACTGCCGTGGCGCTCTGAGGCAGAAAATGGTTGTGCTAGCCAGGAATGGTAACATCAGGCTGGAGTTGGAAGCATAGCACAACCGGACCTGGCAGCCCCTCGAAGTCCAGGCCCTTCTTCCCCCTGCCTGGGTCAGGGCATTCCACTCACATGACCTAGCTCATGAAAAGAGTAGCGGCCAAGGGAGAGTGCCTAGAAGTCCCTTGAGCAAGGTGCCTGGTAAGGGTCAGAGGGGGGTCTGAGGGACCTGGAGGTAGCCAAGTCTACACTGTAATGCCAGAGGCAATTCCCTTGTCCTCACCACCACCCTCCCTTCTTTGAGCTCCCCAGGAGGGATACAAGGTAGGATTTAGGCTTTAGCCTCTTCCAGGGTAGCCGATATCCGGGAGTATCAATCACTGGGAAAACTAATCAGATTTAATTAAGACATGAATTATGATTCATTTCAGCTACTAATAACACAGACTCCAAATAACAGCTACTGATAATACAGACTCCAAACACAATGAAAGTTTATTTTTCCCTTCTGTAGAAGTGTGGGGGTGGACCGCTCATGGCCGACATAGTAGCTTTGTATCACTAGTTCTTGAGGACTCAGGTTTCAATCCAGATCACTATTCCCCCATCTCATCTTCATAATCCAAGCTAGCAGCGTCCACGCCAGCCATCACATCTGTATTCCAGGCACCTGGATAGCAGAGGGCTGAGGAAGGAACAAACATCAGATTGACTTCAGATTTCTTCACAGCACCACTGCATTTAAGATGATAGTTGAATAATACTTTTAAAGTATCAAAGAGAAAGAACTTCGAACCTAGATTTTTGATTTCTAGCTAAATTATCAGGTATTTAAAGGGTCGGAAGTTTTCTCGCAAATAGCCACCCTTTGAAAACACTGTTAGAGGAAGCACTCCAACAAGAAAAGAAATAAATACAGGGGTGCTCAACAATACTGAGTAAGAGGGATTAAATCATTTGCTTAAATCACTCTTGTCTAAGTAAATGGTACAATGCAGGGCCAGCAAAGCACAGCCTGGGTGCATAGAAGTGCAGAGGCGACAGCCTGTGGGAGTCCTACCTAGCGAATAGACAGGTAATGGACCCCAGCGAGGTCACTTCTTTGAGGAAGAGAGGAAGACACAGCAGCTGACTAGAGCATTGCTCTTATTTTTGGACTGTCTTGCCAGGCTTGTCTAAAACCAACACGCTCTGCCGCGAGCTATTTATTCTATTTATTCTTCGGCTTTAAACTTCCAGGTAACAATTCCAAGCCTTCCAGAGGTGGGATGGAGAATGAATCAGAGAAGGGGTGGGTGTTAAACAAAGGTCAGAGTCCAGGGCCAGTGAAGTTTATCTTTACCTGCGCTATTTACATGGCGAAGGTTCAGGGATTAAATTAACAGGAAACTACAAAGACCTTAAAAAAAAAAGAGGCAGGAAGCCAAGATTATTTTTCCCTCCTCTGTGTCCATGCCCTCAACAATATCATGAAACAAATAGGCTTTTTCTGATTTCTCTGGTTTTCAATGAAGATGTAGAGTGAAACTGGGATTTCTGGAACAATTTGCTTCCTCATGGTCCCTCAAGCAGAACTTGGTAGGAAGAGTGACAGAAAAGTGTTGATTTGGAGAAAAAGGAGTGATTTTGGTCTGGTTTCCGGTACCTCCTTTCTCCTCTAGTCTCCCGATCTTTCAGGCTATCCTTCCTTCTTCATTCCCTCAACCCCTCCCTCCTTCCCCTCCCCATCCTTCTCTCCCCACTCTCCCCTACCCCTCAACCCTTCTCTCGTTTCGCCTCCCCATCCCGCTCCCCATCCTCCTCCCCCTTCCCCTCCCCCTCCTTCCCTTCTCCTTCTACCCACTCCTCCTTCCCCTCCTCTCTTCCCCTGTCCCTAAGTCTTTTTTCCTTCCCCACTGGTCTTCCTTTACATCTTTCCTTCCTTTCTCTTCACCCACGAAACAGTTGTTTTCGGAGCTCCAAGGAAAGTGGGACCTGGGGAGAGTGTATGGCCTCCTGGGGATCCCAGTAGAGGGAGAAAGATCTTCAATGTGAGGAAGACCGTGAAGGGGAAAGAAGTTGGAGGAGACCCCGGGACTCAGAGAGGACCAAGGCTGGAGCCAGAAAGGTTTCAAGACTGCGTCTGATGGGGGCGCTGTGGGCCCGACAGTGGAGCAGCCCCTGTGCTGGGTCCCCGCTGCCGCATGACCACGAGGGCACCCCTGTGCTAGGACTTCATTTCCTTGTTGTCGAGGTGCAACGTTTGTTTTCCTTTCTTCCTTTCTGGGTTCTTTGGCTGGTCTAATGACGAAATTTACATAAGGCAGGTTAACGGGAGAAAAAGAAATTTAATTACATCCTTATGGGAGGCAATTGAGGCTCACTTGTTGTCCTGAGCTGAGGAAAGGGATAGGGGCCTGGGGGCTCCAAAGGGCAGGAGGGCAACTCACAGGACGATGAGAAGGCAAAAGTCTGGTAATCAGATGTTGGCCCTACCATGCAGGTGAGTCTCTCAGATAAAAAAAAATTTAAAAAAAAATACATCTACTATCTATATCTATATCTATATCTATATCTATATCTATATCTATCTGGTAATGATTCTCTTTCTGGGCCAAGTCCCCAATCTAAATTCTTTTAGGCAGTTAAAGGAGAGGTAAAAATCTTTTCCTGAACATTTTGGGTCTTGATTGCCTTCAGCTCAAATAGTCCACATGCCAAAGTGGCATTTTTGGGTGAGGTATTCTGTTCCCTTTCATTGTCTACCTGACCAGGGCTGGTTCCTGCCAGGGCACTGGGGATGTAGGTCTCTGTGACGGCTCATGCTCCTATGAGGGTCAAGCGTCTCAGTTTTACTTGAACTTTAGGTAAGTGAGGGTCTAGTGAAGGTCTGTTAAGAAGGCCGGGCAGAAAGACCCTAGCTCTAATCCTTACTGCACCCTTGCCGGGCCCAGGACGGGTCAGCGGTGTCAGCAGGAGGGGGGGCAGGCCCCCTGGGCACCTCTACACAGGCTGAGGGCGTGGGGGGCAGGAAGGCGATCCCCCATCTGCAGAAATGCTTACTCAGCTGGTGCCTGAGCATTCTACCCGCCCCCACCCATCCCCCTCCGAGGCGTGCACTAGGAGACCTGGGAGTCACAGCTGAAGGAGCATCCATGCAAGAGCGGGGACACCCGCCAGCTCTGCCTGGCAGCCGGGAGCAGGTGACAAGCTTGCCTGAGCATCGCCAGCATGTCTGCAGCTTCAGCCTGGCAGAATGTTGGCAAAATGCAGCTTCAGCATGCAATCCCAGGGAGGCTGTCTGCACTTACTGCCCTGGCCTTGGCCTCAAGGTGACTTCACGAGGATCTGCCTATGTCTGAGCCTCCGGCACAGCACGGAGGGGAGCAGCAGCTGACCTGTCCTGCAGTGGCGTGGGGTGACCTCGAAGCCACTCAACTTGGTCCTCCTTTAAAATCCCCCTGGCCAGGTCAAGTTAGAGTTTGAGCAGGAGTCTCCCAAGATCCAACCTCGCAGGAGAATGGCACTGGCCGGTAGTGGCCAGGAAGTGGCTGCGGTCTCCAAGAGCCGAATGGGGCCTTTATCTCCTCCAGGATATGAATGTACCAACCTCACTCCAGCTGGCACTTAGTTGTCAGGCCTCTGGAGGTTAGAGTGGAACTAGGGGGGGTTATCACAGGAGACATTCCTCTTCCTCCGCCAGGGTTCAACACGCGCACCCGTTTATAGACAATCAAGTACAATGTCAGCTGTGTCCATGGGGTGGACCTGAGGGATAGCGCTCCCCATGCACTTCCTGCCCCTGTCTCATTCTGTGCCCCTTCTGCAGCTCCTTAGTGCCCTCGCTGATGAGCTATAGGAAGCGTGTGTATTTTGGGGACACGTGCAGTGGGCGACTTCATGACCACTCTTCACAGGGTGCCTGGCGTAGGACAAGAAAACCATTAAATATTAATCTCATGATAACTTTATTTGCTCAGCCAGCTCCCGGCCAGCACCTCTCCTGCCCAGAGAGATGCGTTGAGGATTCAGTCAGGACGGACTCCGTGAGTGCACGAAAACACGGGTTTCATTGCCAAATCTGTATGTTGAATGTGGCCCCACGGCTCAGAAAGCTTCTGCGATTTCTGGCTTGGAGACTGCTCAGCTCCCCAATTTCGGGTTGTGCTGGGCAAAGGTGATGGGGGTGTTGCCGATGACACGATAGTGGCATGACACTGGTGGGACAGTGAAACCCTCACCTCATAGCTTTAGAAGAAGCCTCTTCTCACTTATCACTGGCAGCAGAAGCTGTGGTTGCCAATAGAACCTTCTGTGATGATGAAGATACTTTATGTCTTTACTGTCCAGTATGGTAGCCACTGGCCACAGTGGCTGGTGAACACTTGAAATATGGCTAGTGTGACTCGATTCAAATTTTTATTTAATTTCAATTATTTTTAGGTTAAATTTAAGTAGCCACAGGTAGTCAGGGGCTATCATATTGGGCAGATCTAGAGGTATGCTTTCGTTTTCTTCCAAGGATGATTTCTGTGACTTTATTGACAATTTAGTTTACATTGTTTTTCAACATTAGACAGTGACAGTGTGAGGTTACTGGCTGTGACAAACATTGGTGGTTCCCTACTCGCTGCCACTCCATGCTCGCCGAGCTCTGACTTTGTTACAAAGGGCCAGGGGTTGAATCACTGGTAGATTAAGCCACCTATGATACTCCCGCTCCTCTTTGCCAGTGATTGGTCTTGGGGTGGGTTTGCGACTCAGTTCTAGCCAGTCCAACACAAGAGGAAGTCCCCTGGAGAGACTTCTGGGAAAGATTTTCTTTCCCAACCAAGGAGGGTGAATAACCCCTTTGAGCCCATCATTTTCCATCTTGTTTGGGACACTGTTATGTGGATTTGATATTTGGACCTGGGACAGCCAACTTGTCATTGTGAGGGAAAGGCCAAGACAATCAATATCTTTCTTTGAACTGTTGATAATATTTGGGGAAACTCAGTGAACCCATGTCCTGTGAGAGCTTCTAAGGCTCACCTTAGTCTAAGCACAGTGTCATCAATGAGGTGGACCGACATGGTGTTCCATAGGGCAGTGAGATGGTCAAGGTCATTCCAGCACAAAGTCTAGAAGCAAGATGGAGGGGACTCACTGTTGTCCACTCCTGTCCCACACTTTCTTCGGCACTGGCCAAATGGGAGACTTGTGTAGGACTGAGAGAGTAATCATCCCCCTGTACACACACACACACACACACACACACACACACACACACACTCACAGTGATACTAATGGCTGTACTACCTTCTGGGCTTGGTCTTCCTTCAGATTTGCCGTTTGTTGGGTGGCAGTGGGGGGACTCCAAGGGCTTCTCCTCTGCCCTTCCTGTCATAATAGCCCTTACTTTTGGGTCAGAGAACCAATGCGAGGGTTCTGCCTGAGGTTTAAGGCATCTGTTTCAATCCTACACCCAGGCTTTGGAGAAGTAATGGGCTCAGGGTTCCAGCAGCCCTACTATGAGCGGGAACTCAATCAAGTCTCCATTTATCACTCAACCCAGTGGTGTTCTTGTCCCCTGGGATTACTGTTGGCTTGAGTTAGCATCCCAAATCCCCTGAAAGGGGGTATTCATTGTTTCCCTTGGGGCACAGATTCCCTGACACATGGTCAGATCCCCTGTAGGAAAAGCAGCAGTAAGAGAGGCAGAATACATTTTTGATGTTATCCCATGTTTGTTTTCTTTTCCGAGGGGACCCAGTCTTCATTCAATTCAATGGACTGTGAACTGACACATCAGAGAAGCCACACTGCCACTCTGGGACCTTCTGCTGAAAATAGAGAGGCCATTTTGATGGCAGTGTCCTCTTAGTAACAGCCTGCCTGGGATGCTGGCCCTGACGTTATTGCTGTTGGCCTCTCAGGATTATGCTGTTAAACTCCCGACTCTGCTTCAGCCACTGTGAATATTATCTGATTGACCATAGGGCCTTTCCATCATTCCTTCACAATTCAATTAGGCAGAAACACCTAACTGTCTAGTTTAGGTTACATGATGATGTACTAGTTATAAAGAAGCTGAATGAGAATACTTGATTCCCCTTTGGGTTCCATAAAGAGGAATAAATAAGAACCTTGCCTGCCACCTGTCCTAGAGGCTGGGCAGCCAAAATACTGGTGATTTTTATCTTCACTTATTCTTTTTCTTTCTTTCTCTCTTTCTTCCTTCCTTCTTTTCTTTTTTCTTTATTGAGGTATAGTTGGTATATAACATATTCATTTCAGGCATTCTACAAATGATTCAATATTTGTATATATTTCAAAGTAATCGTAATAATTCTATTTAAGATCAGTTACCACACACAGTTACAATTTTTTCTATAATGAGCATTTATTACATGCCTAATTTTTATTGTTCTTTTTAAAAAATATTTACTATTTTTAGGTAGACTCCTCACCCAATATGGGGCTCAAACCCATGACCCTAACATCAAGAGTCGCTTGCTCTACCAACTAAACCAGCTAGGTGCCCCTACAAGCCTAATTTTTAAAAAGGAGTCTGTCATTTTAAATATTTTTCAGTCAGCCAGTTCCAAAGCTATAATGACTATACATGCTTGAGGCAGGGAGGTGGGGGGTGGGCAGGCATTAAAAATGGTTCTTGGGCTTGGAAAGGTCAGGAATACTAGCCTAAGAATTTGAGGTGTTGGTCATTTGTGTGTGAGGGTAAGACTGAAATGGCCCTGCCTGGGTCCTGCCGGCCACCCCCCCCCCCCCACTCCCGCCCCCTACAGTATGGGTATATCTGGTGACCTCTATTCAGGCTCCTTGACTTTCAGAAGAGGCTGTTAACCTTGCCCCAATCTCAGTTGTCTGTTTAAACATTCAGGTCTGCCCTTAACCAGCAATATAGAATATCAAGGGTCCTTGTCAGATCGGAGCCACAACCTAAAACTCACTCTTGTTTGATACTTAGCAAACATTTGGTTGAATTAAACAACATTTAGGAAGACTTGTCTGAATGGCAGTCACACAGTCATGCATAAGAACTCTAGTCTTTTTTATTTTTTAATTTTTTTTAACACTTATTCATTTTTGAGAGACAGAGACGGTGTGAGTGGGGGAGGGGCAGAGAGAAAGGGAGACACAGAATCTGAAACAGGATCCAGGCTCTGAGCTGACAGCACAGAACCCTATGTGGGGCTCGAACTCACAGACTGAGATCATGCCTTCAGCTGAAGTCAGACGCTTAACCTTAACCGACTAAGCCACCCAGGCGCCCCGAGCTCTAGTCCTTGTTAGCATTTATTTTAGGTTGGAACAATACACTTAGATGATCACGTGCTCTCTGCCCTGGTAGGATGTTTTTGGTTTGAACCCACATGGAGTCATGCCATTGACTTAAAGAAGGAAGACTGTCAACACCAACCCCACAGCACTCATTGTTTTATTTCCAGTAAGGATGTTTTTAGGGCCTTGTTCACTATATTACATAGGCCCTTTGACTGAAAGCATATGGAAGAAATTCCTTTCTGGTCTTGGAATTAAGCTCCTGATTTGTTTTTTTATCTAATGAACATTGTGAGTGATATGGCTGGCCTTGTTTCTTTCCTTGCATGGGCTGCTAGGAAGCTCAGAGTCAAATTGTGGCCCATAACTAGCAAGTGTAGAGGATTTTCACAGTAAGCGTTTTGTGTATTAATTTTATCTCTGGCTTCACACTATTTCTCCTAACCTATTTTCCCTTCTTCCTAATGTTTCCTGTGACTTTTTATTTTTAAATGTTTATTTATTTTTGAGAGAGAGAGAGAGAGCACGCACATGAGCGAGGGAGGGGCAGAAAGAGAAGGGGACAAAGGACCTGAAGTGGGCTCTGTGCTGACAGCAGTGAGCTGGATGTGGGGCTCGAACTCACGAACTGTGAGATCATGACCTGAGCAGAAGTCGGATGCTCAACTGACTGAGCCACCCAGGCGCCCCTCCTGTGACTTTTTAAAAAAGCATTTTATTGGTATATTTTGTAAGCAAGCTTAAATGTTTGTTCTTTATTTTTTAGTCAAAGAAAGATAAAAACAAAGATACACGCAAAATATTTAAAATGTATTTTCACTTGGACCCTTATACTGAACTCTGAGCTGTTCTCTAATCTGGGGAGCTCAGGGATCTTATTGGGTCTGAAGTTTTCATTTTAGTCTTTAAGAATAATCATTTTGTCACCACTCCTGCGATCACTGTGGTAGAAAGAATTTGCATTCTTTCAAAACTCCTCTTCTGCCTTCTGATGTTTACTTAGTACCTGACACCATCGTTATGAACGCATCTTTATTCTCTGGAGAGTGGAATGGGATTCAGAGACTCGTGTTCTCATTCAGTTTTCTAATCCTCTAACAAGAATTCCAAGCATTTTGCGTTTTTACACTTTTTTTTTCCTCTTTGCTGTGGGTATGGGACAAATCAACATCAAAAAATCACTAGTTTGCTTTAGAGGCAATCTTGAGAGACCAATCTGTACTCAGTGAAGTTCAAGTTCCCTCAGCCACCAACACAAACAACAGAAACCTAAAAGCAGTGTTTGCATACAGAGGAATTTATGTATTCATTCTGGGATAAATCTGAGACAGCAGTTACAATCCTCTACTCACCATGTTTTTTGTGGAAACAAAAACAGAACATAAGGACAATGAAAAAGAAAAAAATATCACTCAGTTTCTTATTATTAGCAACTAGGGGATTAGCCTTCCAAGTTCATTTATTTATTTGTTTATTTATTTATTTTAATGTTCATTTATCTCTGAGAGAGACAGAGAGACAGGACATGGGCAGGGGGTGAGGTGGGTGGAGGGTAGAGAGAGAGGGAGACAGAGAATCCGAAGCCGGCTCCAGGCTCTGAACTGTCAGCACAGAGCCTGACACGGGGTTTGAACCCATGAACATTGAGATCATGACCTGCGCTGAAGCTGAACGCTTAACCACCTGAGCCACCCAGGCGCCCCAGACTTCCAAGTTTTGAACAAAGTGCTTGTTATAGTCAGCAAATATTTATTGAGCACCTACGATGTGTTATGTCCTGGAATATAGCATTGTTCAAAACTAGACACAGTCCCTACTCTGTGCTTCCTATCATGCATCTCACAGCCCATAATACCTTTATGCGAGTGGTTATCCCACAGTACATAGTGTTATCATACCTACTCTTCTCTCTGGACCATATAGTTTAGCTACCTTTCCATATCAACACCTATGGACTGACATCATCATTTCAAAACGCCAAATAGTGTTATGTATCTGATTACCATACTTTATTTATTTTGAGAAAGAGAAAGTGAGCTTGAGCAGGGGAAGAGTAGAGAGGCAGAGAGAAAGAGTCCCAAGCTGGCTCCACGCTGCCAGCACAGAGCCTGGTGCAGGGCTCAAACCCACAAACTGCGAGGTTGTGACCTGAGCCAAAGCCGGACACTTAACCGACGGAGCCACCCATGTGCTCCTAGCTGTACTGTGTTTTAGTCAGTGCCCTCATGTTGTAAACTTCCATGCGATTATAAAAAGCACTTCTGTCCACAACTTTACAGAAAACCTGTGCACTGATGCTTTCAAGATGCTTTTAAGTCATCCTCAGAAGCACCAATGTGGACAAGTGACCCCACATCACCCGTAATCTTTCTGACTTTTCTAGTTCAATGACTTTGGCTGTACTTTTGGCGCATGAAGCCTGACTTGCTCAGGCCTCGCTACCCAGAACTGTTTGGGAGATGATTGAAGAAAGTGTCTGGCTTCCTCCTTACAAGGACCTTCCTTTCTACAATGACAGCATCATCTCATGTTGGTCTCAATGATTGCATTGCCTCGTCATTTCTGGTAGCAGAAGGAGCCGACTCCCTTTCTATTCATGCCTTGCTTGAGAGCTGACACTCTCTTCCTGCATTATCCTGCTGCTCACTAAGTGTGTGCCTGCTAGATGAATGCACGAATAAATAGATTCCAGGAGCACAGAATTGGTGTGAGTGAGGGACAGACAGTCCACAGGGAGGAGGTGACATGTGGGGGTGATGGGCAGGCTTAAACTCAACACTATGGATGAGTTAAAGATACATGTTTCAGTTTCTAGAAAAAAAAAAAAAACACTAGAAACAACACCAAGAAGCTTACCTAAAGAGCTAATAAATGAGATAAGTGGCAGAGTAAATGATACTCAATTCACCTAAAGAGTGGCAGAGAAGGATGAAGAGTGGAAAAACAAACTTGGGGGACAAATAGAAAACTAAACCAAGATGGCAGACTTAAACTTAACCATGTTAATAGTTATTTATTATCAACCAAGTAAATACTTTTTAAAAACGTTTATTTTAGACAGAGAGAGCATGAGCGGGGGAGGGGGAGGGCAGAGAGAGGGACACAGAAGATCCAAAGCAGGCTCTGTGCTGAGAGCAGAGAGCCCAATGTGGGGCTCGAACTCACAGACTGTGAGGTCATGACCCGAGCTGAAGTTGGACGCTTAACTGACTGAGCCACCTAGATGCCCCTAAATGCTTTTATGTAAAAACCAGTGATTATGAGATTGTGTAAAAAAGCATACGGAACATTCACCAAGATAAACCATACGCTGGGCCATGAAACAAGTCTCAATAAATTTCAAAGGATTGAAAACATGCAGAGTACTTTATCTGAGGTATTAAATTAGTCATCAATCATACAGGTATTAAAATTAATTATCAGGGGCGCCTGGTTGGCTCAGTCGGTTGAGCATCCGACTCTCAATTTCTGCTCAGGTCATGATCTCACGGTTTGTGGAATCGAGCCCCGTGTTGGGCACCATGCTGAGTGTGGAGCCTGCTTGGGATTCTCTCTCCCCTTCTCTCTCTGCCTCTGTCTCTCTCTCTCAGAATAAATAAGCATTAAAAAATGTAACAAAATTGTAAAAAATATATATATATATTTATGATATATATATGATATATATATATATGATATTTATATATATATATATAACTAATAATCAATAATAATATGATATCCAGGAAGTCCTCAAATATATAGGAATTAACCAAACAATCCCAAATAACATCTTAATATTTTTAATTTTTTAATTTTTTAAAGTTTAGTTATTGATTTGGGGGAAACCGCGTGAGTGGGGGCAGGGGCGGAGAGAGAGAGGGACTCCTCCCTGCCAGCTGTGGAGCCTGACGCAGGGCTCGAACTCACGAACCATGAAATCATGACCTAAGCCAAAACCAACAGTTGGTCATTTCATGGACAGAGCTACCCAGGGTCCCCCTCACAAAAATCTTAAAACCCCACACGTGAAATGAGGAAATATTTTTACTTGAACAAAAGCAAAAATGAAACGCCAAAATTTGTGAGCTGCAATTAAATGAGCGCGTGGAAAGATTTTTTTTGTTTATAGCTATGGGCTACTGATTATCATGCGCCTCCCTTCCCCCTCACCTTCTGAATGAGAGAATAAGCTATTATGTTTTCCTATCTCTGTCTCGCCACTATGTGTCAGGTGTGCGTTGGGGAAATAACATCGTTAGTCCTGGTTCACAGGGCTCTGCACCTAAGAAACCAAATCTGAGGAGTGCTTGAGGAACCAAACCAGGGGTGCATCATCCCCACCCGGATCTAATCTTGACGCTAAGATCCCGGACCTCAGACCCGAGGGTCGTGCTGGAATGGCAAGATAACTTGGGACGTTTTATTTTGCTTCGTTTTGTGGAGTGACTCCGTGTCACAAGTGGATACAAATGATTAGAAGCTGGAGGGCTGACCTGTGTAGATTGTCCCGCATCAGTTCCATACCGACTCATTTAGCTGTATATCGACTCAGGGCTTGGCTATTGTGACGTTGGTAAGAATGATGCAAATAGAGGCTGGGTAAGGGCCTGCACCGTGGGGCTTTGTCCTCTTGGAATCCCCCCTTCGAATTCAGCTGCCACGTGTAAAGAAGCCCCGTGTTAGGCTACAAGTGAGGAAGGCAAAGGGGAGCCGACCCTGCAGGATGAGAGGCGAGCTTGGGGGTTCCAGGTCCTGCCAAGCTGCAAGCTGAACGCAGCTGCAGGAGGGACCTCAGCTATACCATGAGCCACCTCGTTGAGCCCATTGACCCGTAGAAACATGAGACATAACAAGTCATTGCGCCACTGTTTGCTTTGGTAAGTTTTGGGGTGGGTTGTTATGTGGCAATACAAAACTGGAACACATAGGAAGCTTTGGAGCTGGGATGGTCTTTCAGAGTTGTCTCAAAACGAGACGCAAGCACAGGCCTTTTCATCCCCACATGGACCTGAAGGGGAGCAGAATATGCCACCCCAAACTTGGGCATGTGGATTATTTTGAGCAGAAGGCGATCAAGTCCCAGCAGACTCAGGAAAAGCTTTTTTACCTCTCCCTTAAATGCCTAAAATAATTTACATCGGGGGCCCGGCCCAGAAAGGGAGATGTTATCAGAGATAACTTCTTTTTATGTGAAATACATCTGCATGGCGGGTCATTTGATTACAGAACATCCGCTCTTCTCATCTTCCTGTGAATTTCCTTTCTCCCCTTTGAAGCCCCAGGCTCCCATCCCTTCCTTTCCTGAGCTCACGATGGCACATAAGCCTCAATTGCCTGAGTGCCTTTGAGTCTCATATTTTTATGGGGCTCCCTCCCATACGCCTGTAATTAAATTTGTTTTCTCCTGTTAATCCGTCTTATGTCAATTTAATTATCAGAGCAGCCAAAGGACCTAGAAGGTAAGAAGGGAAAAATTTTCTGCCTCTACAAACCTGTCATTAAATTCATCTTGCCTCTCAGGAGGTGGCATGATCTTGGGTGAAGCAACATTTTTTTTTTTTTTTTAGCCAACGGCAGTTCCCAGAGATGGGCACCGCCGTGAGCACTCAGCAGCCAACACTTCTGGCATCTAAGGGAATGAGTGCTTGGATCCAGTAGAATGGTACAGCATTCACTACAGTCAGATTTCTATAGGCTTCCACTATTTTCCCATTGGTGGGATAAATGAAGGGGGCTACAGACACTTTATTTGATGTCAGATCAAACTTCCGGCATGATGTGCTTGGCTTAAAAGAAGAGTTTAATATAAAAACACATAGTAGGTTGACGTATGAGGGTATCTCTCCTGGATTTCTGGCCCTAGAGGAGTACTTTCCCACCACAGCTGGCTGCTATGCAGCGAGAATTGAACATCACATATCCCAACCCTAGAAGGCCAGCCTGACTCATTTCTGTGTTCATTACAGGCTGTGGAAGTAATGATAATGAAGTCTGACCTTGGAGCAGCAAATACACAGAGAGAGGGGGACAGGGCAAGTCTGAAGAGGGTATGGGGGGCTCTGGTGATCAGAGGAGCGTGGCATTGAGAAGGAATCTTCAGCAAAAATGTACGTATCTTTAGGGATGTTCATTGTAGCACTGTTTCTAAAAGTGAATGATGGGAGAAACTTCTTTATCCATCAGCAGGTGAACTGCCACAAGAGGAAAAACTCATAGTGAGAACCCACCTGTGTTCATCGTCTTCCCAGCATTATATGCTTCCTGAACTAAAATCACCTAATTTTCATTCAGATATTCTGCCTTTCCTCAGGCAGCCTACTCAGGGGAAGCTAACCTCAGTCAACCTGCGGCTGGGCCCGGGGTGGCCTAAGTCAATCAACACATGCCTTTGGTACCAATCATCGGTGGTCATGTGACCCAACGCCGTTCAATTAGAGTGAATCAAAGGACTCTCGCTTGGAATGCTGGGAAGGGCACCTGCTTGTGGGCACTCCTGCTGGATGGCTCTAGGCAATGCAACAATTTCTTTCTACCCTCTAAGGGTTTTTGGTTTTTTTTTGGTTGAGACTGAGAATTAAACACCTAAGGCCCGTCAGCAGGAGAAAGGCACACAAATTTATATAAATTTTATGTGACCTGGGAACTCGTAAGGGAATGAAGACCCAAAGAAACGGTGAAAACGACTTACTCCTCCGTTAGGTTGAACAAGGCGAGACAACCGTGGAAAAATTACTAGGCTACGTGGGGAGGCTAAAGGAAGATGAGTATCTTGAAGAGGCCTGTTTGTGTAGAATTCCCCAGCTCTCAACTGCTTGTCCTTGATAAGAGTGTTGCTTCCCTTCTGGTACAGGGAGGGCATCTTTCTCATGGGACTTGTTAATCTCCGGCTTTCAGACAGAAAGGGGGAGGTTAGAATGCCCTTTCTAGATCTGCTGTTTTTAAAGTGCTTTTAGCTCAACCCTTAGGCCAAAGCGGCGTCTTGTGGGATGGCGTAACCGGCCACCCTTTGGGGTCTCATTTGAGCAATTCTGGAGCAGTCGTCTGATGGGACATCATGCAGCTGCTAAAACTGAGCGATTGGAAAGATTTCCATGAGAAATGAAAAGAACGGGTATCAAATCTATGGTACGAAATCCTGTATAATCGGGGGGGGGGGAATGTCTATTTTAATCAAGTGGTCTCTTGGTGGGGGGGGGGGTAGAAGAGGTCGCGGGAGGAGAGAGGAATCCTGTTTTCCTCAGTTGTCTCCGCTTGAATCCCGCCTGAGGCCTGAGGGGGGAGAGGGCACCCCTCCTCCAAGGACAGCTGCTGCAGGAGGAGAGGCTCCCAGGGGACCTGGCAGGAGGTGAAGCCTGAGGCACTGGAGAAGGGGCCTCATGTACAGATACAAAGACAAGACTTAAAATACCCAGTCCTACTGACCCAACAGCCATCCCTGTGGGGATCTGTCCCTCTGAGAAGGGGCTGAGACCACACACAATCTCAGGGTTCTACGGGCTGAAAGGAGCAGGAGGCCTCAGGGCCCCAGGAGAGGGGAAAGTTTGCTCCTCTGGAGGCTTGTCTAGCTCCCTGGATTCGAGCTTCTGGTGGGCAACAATTCTGTCTTGTTGTTGGGTCCCAGTCACCCGGGACTAACGTGGGTATTGGCGGGCGCAAGACTGTACTGAATGAAGGAGGCAAGGCCAAGTGGGGGAGGGGCCCAGAAAGCAAAAGGAGGGGGCTTTCCACCTGCGTGCCCCCAGGGAGGTGAGGCCCAGAGAAACTGGGCCCCCCTGGCCTTTTGTCGTCAAGCCCGACTTCAGCTGGGAGTTCTGCTTTCTGGTTGTTTCAGACATTTCTCCTTTCAATGTAAATATTATTTTTAAGGAGCCTCCAGCCCAAGGCAGTCTTGGTCAGCTTAACCGCTCTCAGTGGGAATACGCAACTTTAAAGTGTTTGAAAAGAATCTGCTCTGAGGAATTTGCATTTCCAGAAAGCTTTCAATAGAGGGCCAAGCGATGGAGCCTGTGAATAAGGGCTTTCTGTGTTTGCTGCTCCATGTGAACAGTACAGGAGGGATAAGAGAAAGGAGGCACATTGCATTCCCCTCACCCCCCCACCCCAGCAGCTGCGGCTGAGGGGGCGGGGGAAGGCTCTTTGCCAAGAGCCAGTGAGGATTCTGGGATGTCTGTGTTGAGTCATCTCTTCCCTGCAGGTTTCCAGGGAGCTGGTTTGCATGAGGTAAACTCGCGACCTGATTCCCAATTCCAAGGGCCACTGTTCCTTGCTCTGCAGCCTTCTCTTGCCTCAAGGATGTGGCCTGGTGGGGAGGGGGAGGGTAGTCCTGAGTGGGGGAGGGGCTGTTGGGGCAGAGCCGGGCTGTTTGGGCGCTGACGTAGAATTCGGTCCCACACTCACATGGGCTCCTTTTCCAGCTCTTCTCCCTTCAGTTGGGACCAGTGGCTGCTTGGGCAGTCAGAAGACCTCCCTGTGTGGTTTGCTAACGCTCCCTTTGGCCCCACCCCTTGTTCATCTTCGTTCTCTGAAGAAGCTGAGAAAGTGGTTTGTCTTCACTCTCCGGGGCTGAGAAAAAAAGCCTTGAGAAGGAAGGTCACTTTAAAGCCCCACCCACCAAGAGTGGACCCTAGGCTTCCTGCCCCCAGTTTAGGAGTCCCCCAGTTCTGGGTTCTGGGCTCACTCCGGGAAGCTCCCCCTGGAGGTCACAGGGACAAGGAAGGGGCGTTCACCAACACTCCTTCCCACCCCTACCCCTCCCTACAGGAGTCCCTCCCCCGTGGCCTGTGGTCAGTCTGTTGGGTGTGTGGGTCCTCTTGGACGGACACAGACTAGCAGAGTGCCAGAGGAGCCCCGTGGCACCGTGAGGAGCCCCGTGAGTATTGACCCAACTCTTAGCCTGGGGCCTGTGACTGTACTTGGCTCCAAAGAGCTGAGGGGTCCAGATGTGTAACTTTGAAGCCCTTTGAAGTCACTTGACGTGCATGGGACATCATTTCAGGAGAGCTTATTCTTTTTTGAAAATTATTTTTCAAAGTTTTTTATTTATTTTTGAGAGAGAGAGAGAGAGGAGGGGAAGCGAGCCCGATTCGGGGCTCAAACTCACAAACCGTAAGATCATGACCTGAGCTGAAGTCGGATGCTCAGCCGACTGAGCCACCCAGGTGCCCTTTTTTTTTTAAGTTTTTAATTTACCTTTTAAAGCAATCTCTACACCCAAAGTGGGGCTCGAACTCATGACCCCGAGATCTAGAGTTGTGTGCTCTTCTGACTGAGCCAGCCAGGGGCCCCTCAGTTGAGCTCATTCTAAGACCAGCCTATACACTAGGCCAAGAAAAGCCCCTGCTTTTATTTCTGATATTAACCAAACAGGGTAATAAAATGGACAACACACTAATCGAACAAAAGTGCCTCCATATGTGGCTTCCTTCCCCTAGAAAATGTTACCCTATACACTACTCTTTCTTCTTCTCTCCGCATTCCTTCTTTTTTTCTCTCCCTCTCTGCTTCACTCTCTCCCTTTCTTTCAATCCATACAAAATATTGACTCTTTCTGTATGCCAGCCACTGGCATTGCCAGGAACTGGCAGTTTACTTGTGAACAATAAAGAGATCCTTGACCGGTACATCTTCCAGGCTAGAGGCAGGACACAGGCAATAACAACACCATAAGCAATAAGTGAATTTTACAGTGTTTTATAGAGGACTGAGGGTCATGGGAATAGAATAAGTGGGGGTTTGCAGTTCTAAGCAGCTGGTCAGGGTGGACCTCATTGAGAACGTGACATTTGAGCAGAGACTCGAAGGCAAATGCAGAGAAAGAAAAACATCTTTCCCCCTACCCGTCCAAGTTCTTGGCTGGGGCTTCTGTAACAACAACAACAAAAAAAAACCCAGATTAATAAGAGAAAAGCATGCAGACTTATTTAAGTTTTATGTGATGTAGAAGATTTTATAAGGAAATGTAGACCTGAAGAAGTGGTTATACCTGAGCCTTTCAATGCCAGGTTGATGAAGAATGAAAAGTTGTAGGAAAATGCGATAGGACAGCTGTCTTAGAGATAAGGCTTATTATTTTTTTTTTCTTGTAGGTATAGAGAAGCCATCTCTCACCTGAGGGTCTATGACCTACTTGAGGGGAAGGTCACAGAGTCCTTCCTGCACCTGCTGTTTTTCAAATTCCTTCGGCTCAGATAGCCATGCGCTATGGAGAAGAGCGTGCCAGGCACAGAAACCAGCCAGCACAAAGGCCTAGTGCAGGAGGGTGCCTGGCTCTGGGGAGACACAGCAGGGAGGTCTCCCTAGCTGGAACACAGTAGGTGGGGCATAACAGGACATTCGGTCAGAGAGGGAGGGGCCTTGGAAAGACCTCAACTGGAGGATTTTTAAAACACTTAAAATTTAAAGAATATATTTTTATAAAAATGTTTATTTTTGAGAGTGAGAGGGAAAGCGGGCATGAGCAGGGGAGGGGCGGGGGGGGGGGCGGAGACAGAATCTGAAGTAGGCTCTGTACTGTCAGCACAGAACCCAACATGGGGCTCGAAGCCACGAATCATGAGATCATGACCTGAGCCGAAATCAAGAGTCAGGCAGCCAGCCGGGCGCCCCAAAGTGTCTCTTCTTGACCTAATTGTAGCCAGGCTTATCTGGCCCAGACCTTGGCCTGCTTCATCTGGTTTTAGTGGGAATCCTGCTGGGTCAGTTTACAGAATCCTTGGTATCTAACTATCCTTGATATCTGATCAAAATCCTCACCCATCCCTCTCAATATCTTTCACCCTGGCTTGCCTACAGCAAGAATCCTGTCGAGTTGGTTAAGCCAGAATTGCCCCTTACCCTATGTTTCCTCTTAGTAATTTTCTATCCATTGACCCCACCCTGCTCCTTGACTATAAATCCCCCCTTGTCCCTATGTTCAGAACGGAGCTCAGTTCTACACTGAGGTCCCTCTTCCCCTATTGCAATGTTTCCAGAATAAAACGTGCCCTCACTGCTTTAACTTCTATCTGGCTCTGGTCCTCTTGCAACACAAAAGTAGAGTGAAGAAGATGATAAACTCAGCGTGAACCAATCACACGGGTTCCACAGTGATCAGCTCACGGCCACCTTGTTTCATCCGTATCTCCATTTCCCGTGTCCCACATCATTTCATCCCTAAGTATTTCTATGTGTATCTCTGAGGAGGACGTCTTTTAAGCTGAACATAAAGTCATTTTCACACCTACAAATTTATAATAATTCCTTACTGTAATTAAATATCCTGTCCTTAGGTCATTAGAGGGTGTTTTGCGGAGGGGTAATGTGCTCTAATTTACTTCCTTAAATGGTCAGATTGTGTGGTATACTCTGGTACAGGAGGGTCAGATGGCACAGCCACTTTGGGGGTGTGGCAGTTTCTTTTCAGGTTAACCATGGGCCTACCTTTGGACCCAGGAATTTCATTCCTAGGTATACACCAAAGAGAAAGGGAAACTTTAGCCCACCAAAAGAATCACACAAACATATTCATAGCAACTTTATTTTAAAATCCCCAAACTGGAGGGGCGCCTGGGTGACTCAGTCGGTTGAGCGTCCGACTTCAGCTCAGGTCATGATCTCGAAGTTTGTGAGTTTGAGCCCCGCTTCGGGCTTTGTGCTGACAGCTCAGAGCCTGGAGCCTGCTTCGGATTCTGTGTCTCCCTCTCTCTCCGCCCCTCCCCCGCTCATGCTCTCTCTCTCTCTCTCTCTCTCTCTCTCTCTCTCTCTGTCTCTCTCTCTCTCTGTCAAAAATAAATGAACACTAAAAAAAAAATAAAAAAAAAATCTCCAAACTGGAAACCATCTGAATCCCCATTAATGTGCAAGGAGATAAACACATTGTGGCATGGTCACACATGGAAATACCCAGAAAGAGAAAGGAATAGATTATTGATATATACAAGACTATGAATCAGGTTCAAAACATTGAGCAAAAGAAGCCCGATACAAGTGTGTGTGCTGGTTGATTCCACTTATATGAGTTTCCAGAACAGGCAAAACTATGTGTCTGTCTGTCGGTGGGTGTAGAAATCAAACCAGTGGTTGTCTTGGGTGAAGGGGACATGAATATTGACTAGAGAGGGGCTGGTAGATGGGGAGACTTGGCGGTAAAGTTTGAAGACAGAAGAGTATCAGGGAGATGTGAGGTGATTCAATCCCCACCAGCACTGAAGCCTACTTGGAATTCGAGGTCATAAATTTAGAGTAATTCCAGGAGGCATGGTTGTATTTGACCAAGTCCCGCTGGACGTGCACCAGAGATGGAGAACTGGTTTTTGAACCAGGATGTGGTTTTGCTAAGTGAGTAAGAGGAAGAAAGTTGGCAAATCGGTTCCTAAGCCCACTAGAACAAGAAGACTTTCCTTTCGCTTCTTCCCACAGAGAAAGCAACACCCCCCCCCACCATATGCGCGAAACACAAATCCCCCCAAAGTGCAACGTAGACCCCAAAAGTTCCTCCAACCCACTTCTCCTGGTCAGCTCTGCCCAGCTCCAGGGGCTCGCCCGGGGGGCCTGCTGGGCTCTTTGAGCTACAGTAGCTGTGGGATTCTTCCACAGGCACTACCTCCTTCAAGATCCCTTATCAGCTCATCAAAACACCTTCTACCACATCTGCAGAATAGAGCACCAGAGGGTAAATCTAAATCCCAGTGGCATTCTGCAGCCGACTTCAATCCACACAGGCGTCCCGGGTATCCTCGGATTTCCCAGAACAAGGTACAAGCAGCTCACCCTTGACCATTGGAGGTGGGCAGGCAAGAGAAAGGCAGAAAAAGTGGAAGAGGGAGGAAGAGAAAGGTAAAAAAGAGAACACAATCCCAGGGGTTCAGCATCTTCATGGAGCTGGCCCACCCAGACCTTTCATCCAGAGTCTAATGCAAGACAAGATTGTCAATGTCAAGACAATGTACTGTCAAGACAATTATGTACTCCTTTTTTTAATGTTTATTTATTTTTGAGAGAGAGAGAGAGAGAGTGTGCACACAAGTGGGGGAGGGGCAGAGAGAGAGAGAGAGAGAGGGAGACACAGAATCCGAAGCAGGCTCCAGGCTCCGAGCTGTCAGCGCAGAGCCTGATGTGGGGCTCGAACCCACGAACTGTGAGATGATGACCTGAGCCGAAGTCAGATGCTCAACTACTGATCCTCCCTGGTGCCCCTATTTTATGTTCTTCATAAGTGGGATCAGTCGCCCCGGACTCGAACAGAACTCCTTAGCTCTCAACCTCCTGGAGGAGTTTGAGCCTGGATCCTTTGCTTCAGCCCTGCAGCTAAGACCAACTGGCCTTCTTCCTTGGATACTTCCCTCCTTGGCAGCTAACAGTGCAACACTCCCAGTAAGGAGGCACCTTAAGACTTCTTAGCCCCAGTCCTTTTGCCAGCTCATGGCTCAGTTCCCTGACTTTGGCCAGGAACGTATCATGAATCCTTCACAAGGGCACTTTGCCAACTCAAATTCCTGCTCCGAGTCTCCATGACTGGCTGTGTGAGGTGTCGTGAGAGTAGAGTATCTGCATGTTATTGATGTGTATGCTGTCGCTGCCTATACCGAGGAGAGCTGGCTGGGGAGAAAAGGTCTTCCAGAATCTTCCAGTGAAGCCAGAACTTGCAGCAGCAGCGTGAAAAGCTGTCTTACCTCTATGGGCTACCAGCAGCCACAGGCCTGATTTACTGCCCTGCCAAACATGGCATTGAGCCTGGGACCTCAGAGGAGATGGAAGGGGCTGCCCTTGGGTGTTCCACCTCAGTTTTACGACTGGACTTGTCATTTTAGTTCCCTGCATCCTGCTTACTCATTCTACCTGTGGCCCACCAGGTTTCGTGGCCAGTGGGAGAGTGGTTGTCCTCTGGAGGGTAGGGTGGGAAGGAGGAGGACCAGAGAAGTATCTGAAAAGCTCGGGACCTTTCAGTTGGTCCTAGCACCTGGCGCCAGTTAGCTGGGTGGGCCAGATGGGCAGCTGCAGGGGGCTCGGGCAGCCTGGACTTGGCTCTTCACCTCTTGTAGCCTCTTCCGGTGTACCTCTTCCGCCCTCAGAAGGACTGCTCCAGCGGGACAAGGCCCGACTTTCTCAGGAATAGCCAGTCTGTGGTCTAGAGACCACAGTCAGAGCCAAGGTCTGAATCTAGCCTGGTGAAGATGCTAGACCCACAGGCCCAGCCTCAGCCAGGCTGTCCCCAAACTCACAGCCACGGTAGCCTTAGTTCTCGCACTGTGGTCAGAAGTATACTTGGCCGCGCTTCTTTCTAGCTCTCCTCTTCCTTCTCCAAAGCACCTGTTGGGGCTGTTGCTCGAAATTGGTGGTAATTAAAATAGTTCAATCCAACGATCACTGTAAGCCACTCTGAATGCAATGGCCTAACCCAAATCTCAGCTTAGCAAAAAATGGTCCCAGTGGGGGCAGGCTTATTCATTCATGAGATTCTATTATGTGCCAGGAAGGATTCGAGAGAGGAAAAACAGCTGGTGTCTGCCTCCAGGACCTAACAAATAGAAGAGGGTATGTCCTACAGGAAATACCAACAGAACAGAACATACCAACATCCCCCCGTTACTTGGGGGATGCTTGGCATGTGACCGTTTATCATGCATGGTTTCTGCTCTTCGAGAGTGATGCCTATGGTCCGTGACCAGTACCGTGAGACCCAATGCAAGGGCAGTGTACTACCAGAGTATCCACGGATGAGCCCCGGTGGCAGTGATTGCCAAAGAGAATGCTATTGGCATTTTGGGTGGGATAACTCTTTGTTGTGTGGGACTGTCCTGTGCTTTGCATTCTCAGCCTTCATCACTAACAGCCCATAGTATCCCCCAGTCATGGTGATAGCCAGTCACATTTCCCGCAGGTGGGAGGGTGGGACTGCCCAGGTCACCACTGCCCTGAGGAATCCAAATGCCATGGGTCCGTGGCTCAAGGCAACTGTGAATTCTTGACTCCTAGCGACTCAGGCATTCATCCTGGTGAAATGGTGGGGGTGGAGGGGAAGGGGGCAGCAGTGGAGGGCAGCACTAGAGCTCTGGTCACAGGCCCAAAGCCATCTGGAGTGGAAAGCTGTGGTTTTTAGCTGCCTGGCATGGGTTCCCACTTCTTTGGGTAACAGGTTACGAAAATTATCATTTGGCCTCTTCCCTGCCGTCAGTCCTCAGACTTTCCGTGGGGTAGACCCTCAGTTCCACAGGTGGTTGTAGACTGGCCAGTCAGAGCATTGCCTTCCCCTGGGCAGAGCATGGGTTCCAGGAGGGACACAGGACCTGATCAGAGGCTGATCAGAGCCCTTTTGCTGCTTGGAAACAGACCACCTTCCCTGTCAGACTTGACCTTCAGAGGCTGGGGGGCTGTTGCTGCTGCAGCCATCAGACCCCCTGCCTGAAGATAGGTGACCCTGCAAAAGCAGAAACAGGTTTGGGGCTACAGTCTGCACCCCCGGAACCAGCCGCATCTGCGCTGGAATTTCCCTCTTGACGGGAGCCAATACATCCCCGTTTTGTTCGGGTCAGGTTGGGTGAGGTTGTCAGACGGGAACGACGAAAAGGGACTGATTAATATGCCGGGAAAAGGAGCTGAGTGTCTTCAGTCAGAGGAGCCACGTTGACCAGGGGTCCCAGTCCTCGGCACCAGGTCTATGCCCCCTTCATGCTGACCCTCAGGACACGACTGTAGCGTGACCCTGCCCCAGCCTGGAAGTCGGCATTCTTCTTGGGGGGGCTGCTTCCCAGAAGAGGTGACTCTCAGTCCAGGGGTAGGGACCCTCTCCCAGCCTGTCAGTCAGTGCCTGTTTAGGAAAGGAAATCCCGGGATGGGGAGGTGATGAGTGGGCTGCGGTGTTCCTCGGGACTGGCCCGGCCCACCTGGTCCAGTCCCGCCTTCCCTGTGACAGGTAGGCTGGCTCCCTGCCCCCTCACATCCCCTGGTCATTACTGAGGGCTTCAGTGCATTCTGGACTCCCAAGTGCAGCCATCTGCCTTCTTTGCCTGGGAGCTTCATCTCTGGAGCGGAGGAAAGTCCTGGGAGAAAGAACCATCTCCCTTCCAGCAGCCCTTAACTGAGGACCAATGGGACAGGTGTCTAAACATCCAGCTTTCCTGCCTCTGGTGGGATTACTCTGAGGTATATGGTCTGTTTCCCATCGTTGCCCCAGCAGGACTGGGTAGGCCTCAGTTGTCCTCAGGGGCCACCGCACCTGAATGGACTGTCATCTCTTCCCTGTTTCACACCCCTCTCCTGTACTCCCACTTTGAACTGAGACCTCTGCCTCAGCTGCTCAAGCCCCACCAGCCTCTGGCGGGTGTGGCTAAGTCCTCCGAGAGAGCACAAGACTGCAAGTGGTGACTGGCCCTGACCCTGCGCGTCCCCCATCACAGGTGAAGCTAAATGAAGCCATCTCCCAGAGACAGAGTGTCCCCGGGCACAGGGCCCCTGTTCCCCAAGGCGCAGGCCTGGAAGGGGGCCAGCACATTCCTCCTGTTCCCACTAACCGGGATTACCACTGGACGGAAGTGCAGTTGACTGTGTTAGGTATTGAATTAAGTTCTAGAATTCTTGTTTTTAGCTTGGGAAAATCAGAAACAGTTTGCTCTGAATGTGCAGAGAAAGTTGCCCTCCCCCCACCTCCCACCATCGGGTCTGTGGCCCCAACAGGAAACTGCAGGATCCCACCCTCATTGCCTGGGGCTCTCAAAGTCATCCCAAACCCATCTCCCAACGCACTTGCCAAGTCGAACTTTGTGTCTCTGGGTAAAACACACTCATGAAACAGAATTTTTTCTTTTTGTTCTATTTTGGTGACAAGAGAGATCCTTGATGGAAACTGGATCTGTAAGAAAAATGAGGATAGAGCCATTAGCTTAGACAATATTCCATGACCTTGGAATTTTGGTGGCTTCCCAGTTTTACCACCCCAAGGGTGAAGGTTCAGCAGCTAAGATCCTCTTGTGGAAAAATAAATGATTTAGGATTCAAATTTCTGTCATTGTCTTGTCAACTAGTTTCATCTAAACACAGCCACTTAGAGCCTGGTGTTCCCTTTAGGCTATAACGCACTTATGCAAAGTTCTTGGCAGGTACTTGGCTCAGTCAACATTGGCGCCTTCTTTTCCTGTCCCTTCTCCCAGGGCTCCCAGCAGCTACGATAGAGCCTCACGGCCCCCAAGCTGGATTGTGGCAATGAATTTTACTATGCTCAGTGCCCAAAAGGAGAGGGGAAACAGCCCTTTGCTTGTAGTGTCTCATCATTCTTGGAGGGATGCTGAGAGAAGGGCTTCCCATGCTTTAAGAAGGAGGATTCTGGAAACGCCTTTTTCCAGAGAGGAGGCTTTGTCACTGTCATTAGATGGTTCTATAGTCTATGGACTAAGAAGGACACCAAACTCTCTATTTCCCTTCCACAGTGTCTAATTGCTGAGCCTATGGAACCCAGGATGACTCAGTGTACCCCCCATGCGCGCGCGCGCACACACACACACACACACACACACACACACACACCGACTTTCATATAACCTCAGGGTCGCTTTCAGTGGCTAAAGCACTTGTCCAAGCCAACAGATCCGCATTGGGCGTTCATTCTGCACTTGGCTCCCATATCACCTTCTAAAAACATTCCTACCTATTGTAGTGGGTGCTTTCCCCTTAGGAAAGGGAAGCACATGTCTGTCTGTCCACACTCCGTGGACAAACAGAAAGGTAGCGGCAGGGTCCTTATGATCAGAGGTCCCAGCCCTGCTCAGCCCCTTCCACTGAGATTCTTGTCTCCTTACTGCCTTTCCCTACATGTGGACACCACTTGTTGACCTGAACCTATCTGTTCTTCTTATCTCTGAGAACTTATAGGGACCCTGCATACTTGCCTAGACCCAGAGCAGACCCACAGTAGGTGTCTTCTCCATAGGCACCTTCCTTCACTAGCAGACTTCTAAACGACCTCTTCCTGGCCTCAGTTCCTGGCTCTCTACTCTATTTATGCCTTCTCTCCGAGTCATCTTAGCCACTGCCTGTGGCTGTATATCTCAGCTATTTCTAATCACTCCTACGCTTAGAGCTAAGACCGGGCTTTTCCGCTGACTTCCATATATCCATCTGCCTATGTGACATGTCCTTTTGGTTGTCCAACATCTTAACGGTAACAATGAACAGAATTCTTGATTACTGCCCCCTCCTGTGCCTTGTGCCTCTGGCAATGGCACCTCAAGGACTCCTCCTTGAGGCTTCCTTTCCCTCATCGCTTCATTCAATCTATCAGCAAGACTTGCTGGTTCTATATCCGTAAGAGCCATCACCCTGTTCCAAGTGCCATCTTTGCCTGCCTAGAGCAGTGCAAACAATTCCCATCTCGTCCCCCTCCCCCTTTTCCATTCTCTACTTGACAGGACCTGCAATTATTTTGAAATCTAAATCAGCAGTTTGAGAGACTTCCCTCTGAGGGGAGAATGAATGAATGAATATATGTAAAGCACCCGGAACAGTGCCTGCACACAGGAAGTGCTATATAAGAATTTGCTCTTGCCCTGCTTCTGGGGCTTCCAACCCATCTGGAACACAAGAGAAATCTTTGAGGCCCTGCCTGACCTTGGTCCCTCCAGTGGCATCTTGGCTTCAGTCATACTGGCCTCTTGTCTGGCCCCCAAAACGTGTGAGGCTCCTTCCTGCCTCAGGGCTATTGAATTTGCTATTCTGTCTGCAAGAACACAGACATATTTGCATAGTCTGGCTCTTTCTGCCATGTGTGCCTCAGTTCAGAGAAGCCTTTACAGACCAGCCTGTTCCCAGGAGCACCCCCCTCCCCCCCGATCATTCTGACCTTCTCTGTTCTTTATCAGATCAACTTTATGTCTCTATTTCCTTCATAACATTTGCCACACAATCAAGAGATCTTGTTTATTCGTTAACTTGTCAATTGTCTGTCTGTGCCCTCTAGAATGCAGGCTCCACCAGGGGAGGGCTTTTGTTCATCTTGGTTTACTCCTATCGCACAGGGTACATACCCCAGGAATATTTAATGAATGAATGCATTATTTAATTAATGAACACTCTTTCTCCCCATCTGCACTCTGCCTTCTAGCTTGGATGTCAGGTAAGCATTTGTGTCTCCCTGTGAATTATTATTCCCTGTTCCCCTCTCTTGGGGGCCTTGGCCAGCCTAGATGCACTGACTTTACCAGACCTCAAAGTCCCAAGCCTAGCCGTCGGCTGTTGGTGGACCTTGGTGTCATCAAGTCTCACCGTACCCGGTGTGGTGCTGGGCACATGGTCAGTACTGACATGTCACAGCCGTGCTGCCCCACTTGCCTGTTGATAGAGTTCGCAGGGGTTCTTGTGGGGGACAGTGGGAAGTCAGAGTGGGAGACACTGTGCTTGACTAGTGTCCAGGAACTGTCACTGCAACCTCTAGGCTTCTAGAAAGTCCTCTCCTGCCCCCTGCTGGTGGTGCCATAATCAGACCCTCAGACTCAGTGTCTACTCAATGATGGGATATGACCCTGTAGCACAGGCTCCGACAGAAGCAGGTCTGGAAGAGGCTAGGCCTGCTGAGGTCGGTTAAAACGCATTTCAAGTACCCCAATGCCATCGCAGTGCTGGAACAGTAATTTGACAAAAGCAGTGGGTTACGTGGAGAAAGGCCACCTCATCAGGGCTGTGGGGTCTGGGAAGGACCCTGTCTCAGGCCACTCAGGGTGGGTGGCACAGCCTCCCTCTCCCTCAGGGGAAACCAGAGTGGTCGAGGGACAGCTCCGTGCAGAGAGAGGACTAGCATGTCCCTGGTCCCTGGTCGCTGGCCGGACCAGCCTGTCAGGTTGGAGACCTGTCCCTGGGCTGGTTTCGTCTGGCCCCGAGAAAGCTGCACCCTAGCCCTGCATCCAGGCACCGGGCCCACCCTGAGAGGACATAAGGAGTTACCCCTCGAAGCAGAAGAAAGCCGCGTGAAGTTCGTGCACTGCGTGCGTTTCTAAGTGACATCCGCGATATAGGGCCCACCAGCCACTTGAACCCCCACCCCCAACACACTCGGGGCTTCAGTCTCTGGGGTCTTGTTGAATCTGCCACTGATTCACTCTCAGGCCCTGGGAGAGTGACCTCCTCCAGACCCGGGACGGGTTTCCATTCCTCTCCCCTCCTCTCCATTTCCCCCTCCCGGCCACCTTCTCTTCCCCTCCTTGCCATCAACCATCTCCTTCCTCCCCTCCCTGCACCCTCCGCGCAGGGCTCAGCACTGTGTGAACTGCAGTATATATGATGCTTCACATTAAGTAACTGGGGTGCCTGCCATTCCTGGGGTCTCTCAACTCCGGTTAAAGTGGAAGACAGCGTCTCAGTGTGGCGCTGCCTGTCTTAACATCCAACACCTGTCCTTGGAGCACACAGGGCACTGCCTTGAAAGCGGAGGCTTTCTCAGGTATCCTTATCGGCTAGAATTCCATGACATTTTGGATGTATATTTACTGTGTAGTCTTTTTATGGAAAGGGATAGGATTTTCCATTTATGGCCAGAACTAAATTTCCCTTGAAAATAAATGCATGGAAGTTAAAAAGAAAGCTAATTAAAAAAAAAAAAGAGTAAGTGATATTACAGATGTCAACCCAGTGAGAGGGATACTATCATTACCTCCATTTAACAAAAAGAAAAATGAGGTGTCAGGAGTTCAGGAACTTGTCCCAGGCTCCAGAGACCCTGGGTGTGGAATGGGATCTGACGTTAAACTTGCGTGCCTCGAGGGACAGAACCCAAGCTGACACCGTGGGCCCTGTTGTAAGGAGCCTCTAGAACAAAATGGCTCAAGGGCATTCTTCAGACTGCAGGTCACCATCTACCCATCCCCTGTGACCCGCCTGGCATGTCTGAACATCCCCTCAGTGCATCCTCAAAACCATCGCCCTTGGAGGTCGTCACTAGTCCCCCTACGTTAGCCATGGCGTGGCTCTCACAGAAGTTAAGTGATGCGTCCCCTAAGACCCAGCCACCAGGTAGCAGAGTCAGGCCTGGGACCTACTCCAAAGCCTGCATGTTTCCAACCACCCCCATGGTGGTAGGGGTAACAAGACCCGCCACCTGGCCACCTTATCTTATATTCCAATAATCTTGAGGAGAAGGCCCCACGGTCTTCCCTGATGGGGAAATGGAGCCTCTTGGTGGCTCTGGAATTTCATGAAACTTAAGGTGCGTCCACAATAGTCCCTCGATCAGGCAGCAGAGCCCCTGAGCAGGTGGTGAGTTTACTGTCTGGGTCAGGCTTTTGAGATACTTTGAGCATCTGTTCCCACCTCATGCCCTGCTGTGGCCACTCCCTGTCCATTCTGCGGCCGGTGGAGGTCTGGGGGTGGGTGGAAACGCTGCCATTACCACCCGACCAGCATTAGCAGGCGTTCACTGCAATGGGGACTTGGCACTGGGGACAACTGTGGGTGCTCCTGGTGCCCACCCAGATCCCCACCAGCTCTGTGGTGTAATTCCGCGCCAAAGCTCCCCTGGGGTCGAGCTGAAGCTGGACTCCCCGCTGAGACCTCCTCCTCGCTCTACTCCGTCCTCTGTCCTCTTACCTCCCTCACTCCCTTTTTCCTCCACAAATCCTGTGCACCCAAATCCCTGTCTCAGGCTCTGCCCCTAGGAGCCTGGCTAGGAACCTCTGCTCCACGTCTCCCATTTCCTCCCGTCTGGTATCCCAGGCCAGTGGGGGTTGGGGAACCTTGGTTTGACAATCCCAGTATGGGTCTGGCATTGTCCTAGAGCGTCGGGCTGTGCTTGACAAAGCCAGGTGACCTTGAATCCAGGAAGAGTCCCTCGGTTCTTAAGCTTTCCCCGAGAGGCTGGGGGCTTGGTCCACCCATAAATTCCCCCTTTATTCAGAGAAGGAGAGGCACTCCCTCAGCCCGGTCCTGCAGGGACGGTGGCTCGGTGGCTTGAGGACCAGCTCTGCAAGGGGGAGCGGGCACAGAGGGGGTCCACGTACCTGCCGGGCCACGGGCCTGGGGTTTGTTCACAAGGATTCAGTGATGTAACAGGCAGCCCCCAGGGCTCCCAGAGCCACAGCGGCAGGCCCGAGAGCTTGGAGCACGTGAATTACGATGAGTGGAGTGTTTTCTTGTAGGTTCTCTGTAGAGCAAAACAGAAAGCCCACAGGTTGGGGGAAGCTGGGACTCTAGTGCCCGTCTACGTGCAGGGAAAGCAGAAATCGTAGGGTGGCCTCGGGATTTCAGGAACGCCTTCTCCCCGTGACCGAGCCTCCTCTCAGGGGGACACAATTCCGCCCATCCCTTCCAATAAATCCCTGTCGCGAGAGTCCCTGCGTCTGAGGATGGGCTAGCCTGGGGTGCCAGCTCCCCGGGACACCCAGGGAGCAGGGTACGAAGGCGGCGAAGGCCGCGGTGTGCCAGGCCCCATGCCAAGCACCTCACACCCAGCGTCTTCCTCAAGCCTGACAACCACCATGTGAAGCGGGTTGTGTCATGTGACTCCATTTTGGAGGTGAGGAATCCGAGGAAACAACATATGACGCCCACCACACGGGCGAGGAAAACAGATGATCACGCTCCTGAGGAAGGCTTTGACAAAATGCAGTATCCGTGTTGACATCGATCCTACTGAAGTAGAGAACCTTATTCAACGTGACTGTGTGTTTCAGGCCAAGGTCTCACATTCCACTGCACCAAGAGGTGTCAAGATGATGGACCCTGGTGCTAAAATTTGAGCGGAATCAAGACTGACACGTCTTACCCCGGCCAGACTGGATCTCTGCCCCTTCCCCTCACTTGGCTAATTCTAAGTCTTTTACCTTTCCCTCTGCCACCTAGGATGCTCTGTCTTTTCATCTTAAGCCACGGAGGATCCCAAGACCCTTTTTGACTCAGCTCAGATACCAATGACACTGCAAAGTCTCCCTGGACCCTGATTTAGGAGCGAGCGCTCTTTTCCTGAAGCTCTTAGAACATCTCTAGGACAGACGTCACTTTCCGGCTTGCATCTGAGATCCTAAGGCCCATGTCTCAGCTTACCACGTAGACGGTACGGTTTTTAAGGGTAAAGTTCCCTGTTCTGGTTTTCCTCACAGGGCTTAGTATTCTATCCAGAACAGGTTTTCCCGCTTGTTGGTTTTAAAGTGATACGAATCCGTGGCTCGGCTTAGCACCAGATGGATAGGAATACTAAGTGTGTGGGAGGAAAGTCAGTAAAGGCGAGTGGTGGGCAGATCATTCCTCGACGGGGACTTACCAGGTTGTATTTTTGGCTTTACGCATGTTCTCCCAACACACCTGGGTATCCGTTTGCTTCTCGTATGTCTGAGAGATGGTGCTTTTCAAGGATGGACAGGAGAGGGGATTTGGTGGTGGAGACACCAGCCAAGAGGAGGAGCAGGATGAGGGTGAGGGGGAGGTGGGCTCTGCTTCTGGGTTAGGGGTGTGAGATCCCCAAGTGGGAAGCCGCTTCATGGACATCGGGTGAGACCCTGAATACAGGTGCAACTACTCTGGGGCCCAGAACTGGGGGCAGATGATGAGGGCTCCCCTCCAACCAGCCCTTGCACAGAGCCCTGCACCACTGGGCAGGGGACTGACACGTTCAGTCCAGTTTTCTGCACAGGGGTCTTCCCATGAGGGGTGGCTTTCTCCTGATGGCTCCGTGGAAGAGGAAAGGAAGGCCAGATACTGAGGAAGACTCTACGGGAGGCTGCCCAGCCTGGGGGCATGTCTCCTGCGGAGCTGCCGGAAGTAGCCGGAAACCGCTGAAGGAGTGGGGATCTTGCTATTACCAAGGGCACGTGTGAGTTGCAATCAGCATCTGTCACTAAAGTCTGGGGGGTAGTGCAGATGCGGGTCAAGAACCAGAAGCTCTCAGCTGTTGTATGGGCCAGAGAAGGCGTCCAATCGCCAAACACAGCATTTAATCACAAAGCTCTGGGTGACAGGGGATTTACTAAGGGCTGTGAGGGCATAGACTCTGAGGAAGCAGTGGGCCCATGGAGAAAAGAAAAACGTGCCTCCCAAAGAAGCCATTTTCAGTAAGGAAGAAAATTGGCACCCCTCCGTGCAGGTGGGGTACCCTGGGGGTGTGGGTCTGGTCAGAAAGGGCAGGGTGCCAAACCCCAGGAACTGGCCACCCCGGGAGAGGCTTCTTTTCTGCCTGGGTTTCCCAAGAAGAAGTTACCCATGGCTGCTACTATGGTCCGGGGCAGAGCCTGACCCCAGGAATTGTGCCCTGAGGGTCCAGCCCCCCACGCGCTCCAGAACCTGTAGAAAGTGAGGAGGCTTGGAAATCCTCTTCCTGGCATGGTTGGCCAGGGTAGAGGAAGGAGGACATCAAAGATGCGGCTGTGACACGGGCCCAGACGACGCCAGCAAGCAGAGCTTCCGGGGCAAGCGGAACAGGAACAAAAGGCCCGCGGCCCCGCACGAGTCAGAGACCCTGGATGGACAGAGGAGGAGACAGATGAGGGATCCCCTGCCTCCAGGAGGCCAGCAGGAGCCAGGGAGACACAGGAGAGAGAGCAGGGGAAGCTGGTTGTTTTAGGGACCGGAGCTCCCTGGGGATTGCAAAATCATGCCGTTAACAGCTCACACCCGAGCAATACTTCCTCCCTCCCCTCGTCATTATCCTCTCATCTGTCAGGACAACCCTGCCGAGTGGAATATCGCCATTCTCAGTTTGCAAATAGGGAAACAGAGGCTCAGAGAATATATGGGCTGTGCCCTTATAACAAGTAGATTCAAGAAGTGGGCTTCGGCTCAGGGGTGCTAACTCATTCTGTGCTCCTTCGACAGACTTCACAGGAACGGACGGCAGCAGGGGACCGTCCGCTCGGCGAGAGGGGGCATCTGACATTGGTCCAAGGTCCATTTGCCCGGGGTTCACTGACTTATCCAGAAGCCAGCTGCTGCTCTGATTTACGGTCCTTGAGACGCCTCCCCAAACTTGTCTCCCATGTGTCCCCTGCCAAGGATCCCAGCGGAACTCGGAGATGCTGTGCTGTTACCCAAGGGGACTTCCGGGCGGATAACTCCCTCCTCGTGCAGTGACTTCAGTCCTGGCTTCCTGACCGAGCTACAGGTTCTTCCGACCAAAGCTCGGCCAGCGGTCCACCGGGCAGACTCAGCACCCTTCCTGCTTAGACCCGCCCACGACAGATACTTTTTCTGGAATGGGGAAGGAAGGGACTCCAAAGGCAACACTGGTCTTTTTTCTCTGTTAGAACAATTTTTTTAATAGGCTTTTAATTCCTGTACATGACATTTACCCCTAAAAGTTTTCAGTGGTTTCGGTCAATCAACAGAGGTGTACAACCATCATTACTAATTCCAGAACATTTTCATTTGTCCCCCAAGGAAGTCCCATAACCATTGAGCAGGCACTGCCTTTCCCCACTGCCCCCGGTTCCTGGCAAGAAATTTGCCTATTCTGTACCTTTCATAAATGGAATCACTCATGTGGGCTTTTGGGGGAGTAGCTTCTCTCACTTAGCCTAATGTCTTTGAGGTTTGCCCGTGTGGGAGCACGTGTCAATATGTCAGATAGTATTTCATTGTATGGATACCCCTCACGTTGTTTATCCATTCGTCAGGTGGTTGATATTGAGTTTTTTCCCCCCACTTCTTGACTATTATCACCGAAGCTGCTGTGGACATTCATGTACAAGTTTTTGTATGGATGTTGTGTTTTTAATTCTCCTGGGTATGGACCCGGGAGTGAAATTGCTGGGTCACATGGTAACTTCACTTTTTTTTTTTTTTTTTTTAAGTTTACTGATTTGAGAGACAGAGAGCATGAGCTGGGGAGACAGGCAGAGAGGGAGGGAGAGAGAAAGAGAGAATCCCAAGCAGGCTCCATGCTGTCAGTGCAGAGCCCAACGCAGGGCTCGACCTCATGACCATGAGATCGTGACCTGACCTGAAATCAAGAGTCGGTTGCTCAACTGACTGAGCCCCCCGGGTGCCCCTGTCCATCTTTCGATTATAGCCATTTTAGTGGAAGACTTGTACTTTCCTGAACTGCAATGTTTTCTGCATACAAAGAGATTTGGATCTTAGCAAATGGCACCCTTTATTTAAATAAAGGCCTTTGTCCCTTATCGCCAGCATTGTTTCCCACTCCGGTTCACAGGGAGAAAATTCCTCTGGCAGAAGAAGTGTAGGGGGTCCACTGTAACCGCTGACAGGTCATCACTGTTTCCTGCTCGGCCATCTCAATAAGCAGAATCCTTTCCCCAGGAGTGAGCCACATGCATTCATCACAAGATTTGGGGATGGAAAATTTTGCTTTCTACAGATACCAGTTCTGAAGGCCATAATCCAGAAATGTTTATGTCCGTGGTTGATGATCACAATACACATGATATATCACACTGATAACTATTTCTACATGTTAAAAATGAATTGATTCTTAGCCATGGAAATAGGATTGTTGTCACAGTGGTATGTTGGATCTGGCTCTCTCACTAAATCTCACATTTTTTTTTTTTTTTGTATCCACATCGTCGCAGAGGAATAAGCCGCAGCCCAGAGAGCGTGGCCTGCTCAGGACCATAGAGCCACCGGCACTGGCTCACGGTGAATTCAACAGAATCCCAGAGAAGGGTGTTCTTCCTCCTGGGGAAACCACCGGACTCTTGGGACCAGAAGGTCAATCAATGTCACAGTGAAGAGCAAGGGTAGTGGAATCAGAGTAGATGGAGGCTGCCCTCTCCCTGCTACTACTGCTTGCTTGAGAGTGTGTGGTTTGATTTCTTTGAGCCTCAGTTTCCCCATCTATAAAAGGGAGACGATGATAACAGTAGCGCCTTTATAGGACCGTCAAACGGGAAGGTTAACATAGACAGTTGAGCCGAATGCTGGGTACATCGTTGATACCCAGTGGCGAGAGTTAGTTAGTTATTACCACTATTAGCAAAAGTATGAACCAGCCCGTCTCCTGAACGCCACTCGAATTCCCTCTACACAATCCAAGGTTCATTCGGACCCTGGCTACCCAGGAAGACGGGGGACCACTTTTCCTAGACAGCCATTCCATTTTCAGAGAGAACTAATCGTCGGAAATGTCTTCTTCGTGTTGAGCAGAAATCTGCCTGTCTACGGTGTTTTCCACAGGGAAGGCCGCCAGATTTAGCAAATAAAACTGCAGAATGCCCATGCCATGTTAGGACACACACTAAAAAATTATTTGTCTGTCTGAAATTCAAATTTTACTGGGTGTCCTGTATTGTATTCAGCAACCCTACTCCTGGGCGCTTAGTCAGACGTCGGAGGGCAACACGGAGCAAGTATACTCCCGACATTCACTTGACAGATTTCCTCCGATGCCTTCAACCAAACCTCATACGTCAAATGGTTCTTGCTTCCCTGCCCTCTCATCCCCCATTAACCTGCACTATCTCTTTTGGACTGGATTGTGAAGCATCTTTTACAGCACACAAGGATAGTCCGATGAGGGCGGAGTATGACTACCTCCCTCGTCCTAAACCGTATATGTCTGTTAACACATCCTTGGTTTTTATTTTTGAGCAGCCACACGGCACTCCTGACTCCTGTTGAGCTAGTATGGTCGCAGAGCCAAGGCAAATGTCGACATGTACGCGTGGCTGCCTTCTTCATTGAGACTCAGGATGGTGGGGAATAGCGAGATCCAGGAATCCTAGTCTCTTGGGTAAACGCGAAACCCCCAAACCCGCACAACCCACAAGCACAGGTCCAGGATACGTGTCAACCAACGCCACGACCCGAAATGAGCCAGCCTCTGGGGGACCCTGTGCCCACCTGATTTCCTGGATCGAGAGGGTGCTTTTGTGGTAGGGTCCGGAGGCAACCGGCCCAGGGCCGGTGCAGGGGCCCGGGCTGAGGGTCTGCTTTCTGGAGCTGGGAGAGCCTGGGGTGCAGGCTGCTGGGGGACGGATCCAGAGCTGGGCTGCGGGGTGGATCCAGGGCTGGGCCGAGGGGTGGACTCTGAGCTGGCGTGCTGGGGTGTGGACGACTCCGAGCTGGCGTGCTGGGGTGTGGAGCCGCGGCGTCTGGACTCTGGCTTCTTCTTTTTGCCCTTCCTCATGGTGGGTTCTGTTCACCTACATGTGGACCTACATGGAGCTGCCTAATCTTCCGGCTCCCTCCTGGAAGGGGGCCGTTTGCCCCTGCCCTGGGGGAAGGCTCTGCGGACCTCAGCCCCGCAGAGAACAGTCACCTACAGCCCTCCTGTGAGGTCACAAAAGCCGGGGGGGGGGGGCTCCTGTGGCAGGGCTCTGCGGACAGCGTCCTCTGCCCACACTAGCCTGCTGCCCTCCCTCCTCCCCAGTTACGGGGATGGGCAGAAGGCACCTGCTGGGCCCTCCAGCACCTAGTTCCGCCTGGCCACAGGGCCTGTGACAACCTGGACCCCCACGGTTCTGCTACCTGAGCGCCTCCTTCAGGCACCTCCCCGCTGGTGTGTTCCTGGGTCCCTGTGCGCTTTCTGTTTCGCTCGGAGGCACCCTGGCTGTGAAGCTCATGTGACGCTCAGCTCTGTCACCGGTTTCCACATACCAAAACCAAACGATTTCACCACGGTAACTTTACCGAAGACTGGGGAGTCCGTGGATCAGCTGTCCCCCCCACCCCGCCCACTCAGGTTCTCTTAAAGTAGCTTCTCCTTTCTTCCCAAACCTGCCCTCCCTCCTGTGGGAAGGGGCAGGGGATCCCCAGCTGTAATAAGAACCCTTAGTTATGGTGAAAGAAGTTTCCCTGAAAACATACCAGCTTTGTTCGAACTCATTACGCTGGCAACAACTGACTACCTCTTAAACCCCAAAGTCGTCGGGTCGATCAGGGGACCCTGAATCTTTCCTGAAGGTGAAAATATGATTTTCCTTTTAGGATGGGCGCGGATAAAGCATTTTTAAAAGACAACCTGAAACGTCACACTGACTGCAACAACAGGATGTGTTCAGATTAGAAGACCCTATCTCCACTACTGATGCATCACCAGGTGGGTGAATATTCAGCTGTTAACTGCATGTTCCTAGGAGGTGATGCCCTTGCTCCAGGACAAGGTTAAGGGCAGACATAGCCAGAAGGCACCTCCACGCAAGGCCAGAGCCAATATGAAATATGAAATGACAGAAAGTAGTTTAGGGATCCTAGAGCCTGAAAAGAACTTAAAGAAGAGAAACTGAGGTTTAGGGAAGTTAAATCACCTTCCAAGGTGACACAGCTGGTTGGAAGCATCGACAAGGCCAAATTCCCATTCAGAGCTCTTTCATGATTTCAGAAGGCAATAGGGAATCGGATCATTATATAGGCCTTAACGTTAATGAACTAAAAAAGGTCTTGAGAAGATTGAAGAAAAAAAAAAAAGGCACCAGGGATTAGAAGTGGAAGATGGCTCAGATCGATAAAGTTGCATCGAACTTGGTTGACTCTTAGCATGAGAAGGTTCGGGGAGCAGGTGAGTAATTCCCTGAAGTCAAGAGCGATGGATCCCTCTGGGGGATTCAACTTAGAATCAGAGACTGGAAACCCGGGTCAGGGACCCCGTCCAGATAAAGCAGACAGGTCAAGAACTCCTAAAGCATTCATCTCTGCAGTATTCAATTTTCAGACACCAGTGGGCTTTTGCCTGGGGTTTCCACCTGGCTTAACCCGGGGTTTCTCAACCTCAGCTCTACTGATATTTTGGCTCAGATAATTCTCTTGTGTGTTGGAGAAGTTTAGCAGCATCCTTGGCCTCTGCCAAGAGATGCCAGTAACATGTCCCCCTGCCCTCCCCGCCCCAAGTTGTGGCCACCAAAATGTCTACAGACAATGCTAAATGTCTCCGGTGTGTGCGTGTGTGTGTGAAAATTGCCCCTGGTTGAGAACCACTGGTTTAAATGAATTAGATAAGGCAAACTCATGTGGGTAGTATTTCCTGGTAGATGAAAGAAACGTGCCATGTCATACCGAGGGGCCAAGTGGCACAGAAAAGAAGTCCCTGTTCCCGGGGAGAGTGATGGAGGAAACACAGAGGAGTGAGAGGTTTACGGCAGTGGAGAAAATACGGGTGCGTTCTTTAAGCAAGAAGCAGGGAGACAGTGCCTGTAGAGTGAGGCTGGCCCAGAGGGGCGAGGAAGAATGGCATTGCAGGACTTTGCTAGAAGGTCTTCCGTGGCCCCCTCTGCCTTCTGGCTGGAGCACAAGGTCCTGGCAGGAGTCTGACTCCTCTAGAACACAGTCACAGACCAGTGTCCCAGGCTCATTGACCTTGTCCAGGCCTTGGCAGCCGTGAGCGCGGAGGCCTGCTTCCCTGCATGTATGAAAGCCCTTCCCCTCCATCAGACCTCTCTCCTTTTCTGTCCCATCTTCCAGATCCATCCCAAGTGGACTCCTCTCCTCCTACAGCCTTTCTCGAGATCCCTGCCTGGAAGTGACCCCTCCCTTTCCAAGCCCCAGATCATTCATATACTGCGTGGAGTTAGGATGATGTTTCTCCTGTCTTTTCACGTGGTCCCTGCTCACAGGCAGTGAATGCCCTGGAGGGCCAAAGACCAGAGAAGAAACTCAACACAAGCCGCTTGAAGGCGACGGTAGGAGGAAGAAGAAAGCAGGAAATCATTGCAAGCAGGGTGGGCATGGACGATGGGGGACAAGGCACTCACAGACTGCATCACCATGGGGTTCTTTTCAAGGACGGACTGGGGCTTTCTGGCCTTGGCTGAGGACCACCCAACAGTCTGAGCTCTCCTCCCGGACATGGCAGCCATGGGGCAACCTCATGGACTATTCAGGAAAGTGAGAAAGATGGAGTCTATGGGGGATGCGAGGTCAGGCAGTCAGGATACAGTTCCGAGGGTGTTAAAATCCACACCCAGTGATCCTGGCCCTCTGGCTGTGTCCAGGGCACGAGAGCAAGCGTGTCAATATTTGTCCTGAAGCTAGTGTCGTAGAGTTGGATGAGACCTCAGACACCAACTGACCCTTGGCCCCCACATGTCAGGAGGGCAACTCGTCCTCAGAGGAGACAGCTTGCTCTGGTCACCAAGTGGGAGGGTGGCAGAGCCTTGAGCAACTGGACATTGGACCACCCTGCCCAGAGCACTTCTTTCTTCCCTGCTGCTGCCTCTGGAGGGGACTTCAGAGACAGAAGGCACTTGGTGCTCGTTTCTGAGCCCCCTGTCTAGGGCCCTAGACCCACAGATTGACCCTCTGGGCCCACAGGCCTGGATTCCTTGATAGGAAAGCTCTCAACGGCTGAATAAGAATCGCGCAGTCGGCCAGCTACTCCGACATAGCACCTCTTCTGGAACACAATTGCGAGGCTAAGACCCAAAAAGCCCTTAGTACAGTGCCTGGTTCACAGTAGGCAGTTTTTACTGTAAATTGTGATTTCTTTGGAGGAGAAGCCTACAGAACCAAGCAAGGAATAAGTGGATGTGAAGAGGAAGGTGTGGGCCCAGGTCCTACAAACTCCCAAACCTGTACCTTGCAAAAAAGTGTGATTTGGAGTACGGGGCAAGGGGGCAAGGGGTCGGGTGGGTGGGTGCAAGTGTAACTCTACAAATTAAATAAATTCGAACATTTTTGACCGGAGATCGCCCCGTGAGCACACCTGGGGTGAGAAATCTAATTAATCTGCACCCAGAGTGGTGCAGGTAGGGCCACGAGGAGAGGGACGGTGACATCGGGGATTTGTCCACCACACTGGACCAGCACAGCACTCCCTCCGTCCTTGCAGTTTCCCACACCCCCGCTTTCGGGCCCTTCACCATCCGTCTGGGTCTCCGGATGCGCTAGGGGGACGCAGCCCCGCGCTCGGCTGCCGACGCGCGGGACGTCCAGGCTGCCCTCGGGGCGGCTCGGGCTGAACACCGCCGTGTGCACCTCCACGGTGGGGCGGTGCGGCGCGAAGGCGCTGCAAAGCAGGGTCTCCACGGGGCGGCGCGCCTCTTCCTCCTCTTTGGGCCGCGGCTGCACGACGATTCCGACGAGCGCGGCGAGCGGCTGGCGATCCCGCGCGTGCACCTGCTGCAGGAGCAGCCGCAGCCGCCGCAGGTTGGAGCGCCGCGGCCGACGCGCAGCACAGCGCCAGGAGCAGCGGCGCTCCCGGCTCCCGCGCCTCCGGCGGCTGGCAAGGCTCCCGGCATCCCGGCGCCGGCTCCTCCACCGCCTCGGAACCACAGGTCCCGGCCAGAGCCGGAGCCGTCACGGGCTCTCACGGGTCTGCAGTCTTGCACCTGTGGCGTGGCCTCTCCTGGGTGGGGCGCTTGCACTTGGCGGCGGGGCAGTCGGCGGGCTTCCACAAGCTGTCGCCGGAGCGCTTGGGCCGCCGCGCGGCGCAGTTGCTGGAGCTGCTGTGCCCGCTCGTGGCTCGGGTGGACGAGGGCCGGGAGGACTGATGGGCAGGGGCCTGCTCCGGAATGTCCTGCAGGGTCAGGCAGCACTGGTCGCTCTTCCAAAGCTCGCCCAACAGCAGTATCAGGCGGTGGCCCTCGATGCACTGGGCCGCAGCCGGCTGCGGTGACTCATCCGTCCCGTCGTGCGGGGCCCTGGAGGGCGCGTCCCCAGGCTCCATGTCCAGTCCGGCTCTCTTGCCCCTCCGGGCCCGGGGCCTCTGTTGGTCACGGGACAAGCTGCCCTTCCCTGGAGCAGGCCACAATACCCCGGGGTCCTGCCTCTCCCTGTCCTGACCAAGGGCCTGCGCTCTCTACTTTTTGGAAATCTTTCAACACAGGGAAATTGCTGTTGCTGGCTACTCAAACGCCAGCTGTGTTTAGTTTCTGTCACTTCGTATGACTTCGGTGTCAAAAGGGCAAAAGCCTTTTACCTCGCGGATGCACCATTATGCCCCAGCCTCCAAGTAAAACAGCTTTTTGTGCACCTGGTGGACATTTAAAAAGCAGTGGACCTGGGTGCTCACTGCATCTGTGATATTTGAAAAACAGTGAGGAACAAAGAGGCTGGTTCTAGATGGCTGAGCCTGGGAGGCGCGCCCTAAGGTGGCTGGGCCCAGCTGCTCTCTGGATGAACTGGGAGCCAGGGTCCCGGTCCAAGCCTGAACTACTGGGGCTACAGGAGATGGTTTGGGGTCCGCTTCCATCCAGTCTTCTATGTGTATGTATTAGAAAAATCTAGCCTTTCCCCCCTGTATTTCTCCTTTGCTACTCACACCAAACCGCATTCTGACACTTCTGGTCACCAAATACATGTTTTTGTTTTTGCTTTTTTGTTTTCCCTACACTGAGCAATTCTGTGACACCAGCTGGGAGTCCTACAATTTAACTCAGTTCTTTTTTTATTTTTTCAATGTTTACTTCTTTTGAAAGAGAGAGAGGGAGCGTGAGCGCATGAGTTGGGGAGGGGCAGAGAGGGAGGGAGACGGAAGATCCAAAGCAGACTTTATGCTGACAGCAGTGAACCCCATGTGGGGCTGGAACTTACCAACCGTGAGATCGTGACCTGAGCTGAGCCACCCAGGCGCCCCAATTTAAGTAAATTCTGACGCTATCTTCCTGGAGATGGTATCAGATCCCATAGATTAATTCCACGAGACTGCCCCCACCTCTAGCTGCCAGTCGTTACCTGTGCTTCTGACCAGTTGGCTGTAAATCTGAGTTTCCCACTGTCCCCTCCTCTGGTGTGATTGATTTGTTAGAATGGCTCAGAGAACTCGGGAAAACAGTTTACTCAATGTTTACCAGTTTATTATAAAAGGACTTGATAAAAGACACAGATGAGTATCCAGAGGGAAGGGATGTGAAGGGCAAGGGGCGTGGGAAGGGGCACGGAGCCTCCCTGCCACTTCGGGGCACACCGCTCTCCCTGAACTCCCACGTGTTTCTCAACCTGAAAGTTCTCTAAACCCCAACCCTATTGGGATTTCATGTAGGCACGATCAATGATGAACTCCATCCCTAGCCCTTTTCCCTCTCTGGAGGCGAAGAATCTGGAAATCCCAAGCTTTTAATCATGACTTGGTCTTTCCGGTGGCCTGCCTCCTTCCAGGAGCCTACCCAGAGTCACTCCATTAGAACAAAAGCCACTCCTATTACCTAGGAAATTCCAAGGGATTTAGGAGCTCAGTGTCAGGGACAGGGTCAATGACCAAATGTTAGAACAAAAAAATGCTCTTAGTGCCCTTATGACTTAAGACATCGCAAGGGTTTCAGGAACTAGAGGCAGAGACCAATATGTATCTCACAGGGCATCAGAGGTTTGTCAAAGCGCCAGAAAAATCTTTAGCAAAACCAAAACAAAAAGCATAAAACCTCCTTCCCTGCCCTGGGGAGGTGGGACAAAGGCAGTCAAGATGGCCACAGTGACTAGAGTTCAATGGTGGGGAAGACTTTTCCCTTTGTTGATTTTTTTTTTTTTTTTAATGAGCTTTGGGTGGCTCAGTCAGTTGAGCACCCGACTCTTTAAAATTTTTTGTTTTAAAGTGTTTTATTTATTTTTGAGAGAGAGAGAGAGAGAGAGAGAGAGAGAGAGAGAGAATGATTGGGGGAAGGGCAGAGAGAGAGAGAGGGAGACACAGAATCTGAAACAGGTTCCAGGCTCCGAGCTGTCAGCACAGAGCCCGACATGGGGCTTGAACCCATAGACCACGAAGATCATGACCTGAGCTGAAGGCGCCCCTGAGTGTCCAACTCTTGATTTCGGCTCAGGTCACAATCCCAGGGTCGTGGGATCAAGCTCCATTTCAGGCTCTGTGCTGAGCGTGGAGCCTACTTGAGATTCTCTCTTTCTCTCTCTCTGCCCCTCTCCCCTGCTGGCGTGCACGATCTCTCTCTCTCTAAAATGAATTAGATGAGGGGCACCTGGGTGGCTCAGTCGCTTGAGCGTCCGACTTCGGCTCAGGTCATGACCTCGCAGCTTGTGTGTTCGAGCCCCACGTCGGGCTCTGTGCTGACGGCTGGGAGCCTGGAGCCTCCTTCGGATCCTGTGTCCCTCTCTCGCTCTGCTCCTCCCCTGCTCATGCTCTGTCTCTCTCTCTCGCAAGAATGAATAAAACATTAAAAAAAAATTAAATGAAAAAAATGTTTAAATGAGCTTTTTTAGGTTGTTTAGAATTATTTTTAAATATATGTAAGTTGAAGACTCTGAAAAGCAACCTGTCAACCAGAAAACCCCAGCTGGAATCCTGCCGAAAGCTGCAGGACCCCTCAGGCCTGGGAACTGGGGAAGACCAGGTAATGGCAGAAGGCCCCCGCAGCTTTGCAGAAGCAGGATGGACATTGTTGGGGTCCTGGTTTTTCAGCCTTGGACCAGACACTCAGCTCACCTGTGTTGGTAAGAACATCTGGACAGTGTTGGTAAGAACATCTCCAGCCCCCTCCCTTCCCCTCAGCAAATGGAAAAGGTCAGAATTGGGGACTCATGGGTGACCCTTCCCTAGGGTGCTGGGCCGCTGTATTATAAATTGATACGAGTTTCTTCCAGGATGCATCATACCTGTGGCCGTGACACCCAGGTGTCTGCTATTGCACAGGTTAACCTGAGTGTGTGAATCTTAAAAAAAATTTTTTTTAATGTTTATTTTTGAGATTGAGAAGACAGTGAGAGTGGGTGATGGTCAGAGAGAGAGAGAGAGAGAGACAGACAGACAGACAGACAGAATCTGAAGCAGGATCCCAGCTCTGGGCTGAGCAGTCTTAGGCTGAGCTGGGAGTCTTAGGATTTGGATCACGCTGCGAGGGAGGAGGCCCTTACCTGGGCCAGGACTTGACTCGCCCTTTCTAAACCCGCTTTTATCAAGTCCCGAACTGGGGAGTACCAGTTAGGAAGGGCTAGAGTTGAACTGAACTGTCAGGAGGGTAGGGTGCTTCACTCTCCTGCTCTGTCCCCATGCCTAGGGGCAAAGGCAGCCCCGGGCTGCAGGGGTGGGGGGTGGGGCCCAATGTTGTGTTCCCCGACATCAGTTCAAAGAGTCGGACAGAGGTGTCAGAGGACCTTTGCATTCACCTGTCTGACACGGAGTACTGCCCTTCAGCGCAAGGTTAAGACTCAAGGGCCACTGCCAAAGGGTCCCCACCTAGGCCACATCCCTGGGCAGAGTGAAGACACAGCATGGAGAGAGGAGCAGGGAGGTGGCAGGACTCTGTGTGACCTTAGAGAGCAGGAGGATGAGGCCGGAGCCCAGCCATCCCTAACAGCCCTTCTTGGGGCCTTTTTTCTTCCCCCTGGGAGGGAGAGATCTGGCAGGAAGTGGCACTAAAAGCAGGTGCTGTATGTGCTAGTGTTAAAAAGTGGATTCTAAGACTCCTGAGCATACGCTCTGAAGGGAGGCAGAATATACGACCCAAAATGCATTACTTGGGCATGTGGATTATTTTGAGCTGAAGGCAGTCAAGACTCAAAGACTCAGGAAAAGCTTTTTACCTCTCTTAACTGCCTAAAAGAATTTACATGGGGGTCCGGCCCAGAAAGAGAGATATTACCAGAGATAATTTATCTGATAGACTTACCCGCATGGTGAGCTCAACATCTGATTACTAAACGTCTGCTCTTCTCATCGTCCTGTGAAGTGTCTTCCTCCCCTTTGGAGACCCAGGGCCCCTGTCCCTTTTCTTAGCTCATGATGGCACTTAAGCCTCAATTGCCCGACTGCCTTTGAGTCTCATGTTTTTATGGGGCTCCCGTGTGTACAGAATTAAATGTTTTCCTCCTGTTAATCTGTTGCATGTCAGTTTAATTCCTAGACCACCTAAAGAACCCAGAAGGGAAGAAGGGAAAAAGTTTCCTCCTCAACAACTTTGAACTCCTTCATGACTCATCTAGAAGTTGATGTAACAAATAGATCCAAGGATATATTGGCTTAGAAATGACATTTATTTCTACTGAGCTCAGTGATCTAGAGGTGGTGGAGAGGCTCTCTGTCCCTTCAAGAGGCGGCTTCCTTTCCTGCCTCTAGGACAGCTGGCCCGGGACCCTTCATCTCCCGGACAGTGAGACATACAAAGACAGGAGGGAGAGGAAGGAAGCATCCTTTCTAGGGCATGATTAGAAAGTTGGGTGAATCATTTCTACTCATATGCCATTGGCCAGAATTAGCTGTGTGACCATGTTGGTGGCAGGAAAGGCTGGGAGATGTGGCTTCTGCTTGAGTGGCCAGGCACCCAGTTAACCCTTCTATTACAAAAAGGAAGAAAGGGTGAGAAGATATTGAGGGACATTTAACAGACTCTCCTTTGCGTCTGGTAATAATTGCCCCCATTGACCGAGGTCCTTCCATGTGCTGGGTATAAACATATGTCATCTTTACTGCGAATTGGCAATGGATAGGGCACTTGTCTCCAAGTTATAGATGCAGAAACCAAGGTTCAGAGGGATTAAGTAACTTGGAGAAATTCAACTAGCTAGTGAGTTAGGTCTGGAATCTAAACCCAGACCGGACGGGCTGCAAATCATAGGTACCTTCCAGGACCTAGTGAGTCCCATGGCATCCTGAGGCTGAGGTGGGGCTAACCGTCTGTCCTACTGGCTTCTGGAGGCTAATCTTGACTGATATAGGGCGGGGAGATAGGGAGGGAAGGGGAAGGCTGGTTGAGGAAGGGGGAGAGGAAAAAAACCCTTCCTCTACTTACTTTAGGCTCTCAGGTTATAAAGCCTCCTGGGTACACAGTTTTAAGGGCCCAGTGAGAACAGGTTGGAAATTTCTGTTCTAACCAAATGATTAACCCTTCCTTCCTTCGTTTGAAGGTGACAGTTTTCTTTCCTTTTTTTTTTTTTTCTTTAAGACGTTTTCCTTTTTAAAGAATTTTTATTTGAGAGAGAGAGGGAGATAGAGCATGTGAGCAGGGGAGGGGCAAAGAGAGAGGGAGAGAGAGAGAGAATCTCAAGCAGGCTCCTCACGGCCAGCGCAGAGCACAATGTGGGGCTTGAACCCACAAACCGTGAGATCGTAACCTGAGCCGAAGTCAAGGGGCGGATGCTTAACCGACTGAGCCACTCAGGCTCCCCTAAGGTGGGGGGTTTTCTGACTAAAATATTTATAAAATACAATATTTTCATAATAAGATATTGAGAAGAAAGGATTGACTATTTCAAATCTCATAAAAGCTCTCATTTCTAACTTTGAAAAGTCAGGAAGTTCCCGCCCAGGTAAAAGGTTGAATCCAGAGGTTTGTAAACTGAAGTGTGAGAGGTGTGTAGACGGTCCCACGCCTTGCACTCATTGGGGTCCCTTGCCTTTATGGCCGGTCGCCAAATTGAGATGCCCTATGACATTTCATTTGAGGAAGGATTCTGCTGATAATGCTTAGAGACCCCTGAAATAGATCAAATAGAGTGATGTGGGTGATTCTTATTTATTTTGAAAAATCATTTAATTATTTTAAATAGGTAAAAAGACATTGTGGCTTCTGTTTGGCTCTCCCGGATTGCTTTTTCTAGGGGAGCCAGCTGCCACCTTGTGAGGACACTCAAACAGCCTGTGGAGGGGTCCACGGGTGAGTCACTGAGGCGTCCTGCTAACAGCCACACGGGGAGCCATCTTGGAAGCTTTCGGCCCTAGGCAACCTTTCAGATGAGTGGACCCTTGGCTGATACCTTGACTTCAGCCTTGTGAAAGACCCACACTAGACTACCCAGCTAACCTCCTCACTGATAGCTGACCCTCAGAAGGGGGCGAGATAATATTGTTCTATGCCGCTAAGTTTTGTGGTAGCTTGTTACACAGCGATAAATGACTCGTGTAATCACCACCCTTAATCCCTGCTCCAGCCACCTTTATGAACTTTAGGAACTTTATGACGAAGTGAACTCTTGGAGGTTATGTAATTACTCTAGGTCTGTGGTAGGCAGCATAATGGTTCCCCCAAAGTTGCCCGTGTCCTAATCCCTACAACCGGTGACTTTGTTAGGTTACCTGGTAAAGGTGAATTAAAGTTTCAGATGGAATTGTGGTTGCTAGTCCCTCACTTTAAAATAGGAAGGTTATTTTGGATTACCCAGGTAGGCCTGATATAATTAAAAGGTCCTAAAAGGGAAGGAGGAGGGATGAGTCAGAGGAAGATGTGACTGTAGAAGAATGCCAGAGCTTTGGCTTTAAGGACGGAGGAGAGGGGCCATGTGCCAAGGAATGTGGGCAGCATGCGGAAGCTGGAAAAGGCAAGAGAACAGTCTTAGTCATCTTCGGCTGCTATAACAAAAATATCATAGTCCAGGGGTGCTCATAAACAACAGAAATGTATTTCTCCTACTTTTGGAGGCTGGAAAGTCCAAGATCGAGCTGCCAGCGCATTCCGTGTCTGGTGAGAACCCATTTCCTGGTTCATAGACAGTCGTCATCTTGCTGTATGGAAGGGGTGGGCCAGACGGCTCCACCCTCAAGACCTAATCAAGTCACCTCCAAAGACCCCCCCACCCCCAATACCATCACATCAGTGGTTGGGATTTCAACATGTGAATTTGGGGGGAACACAAGCGTTCGGTGTATGGCAGAAATGGATTTTCCTTTGAGCTTCCAGGAAGGAACACAGCACTGCCAACATCTGCATTTTAGTCCAGTGAGACCCGTGTTGGGACTTCCAACCCACAGAACTGTAAGACAGCAAATGTGTGTTGTTCTAAGCTGCTAAGGTGTGGTCATTTGCAGCCGTAAGAAACTACTACAAAATCACATAGCCAGGGGGCACCTGGGTGGCTCAGTCAGTTAAGCATCTGACTTGGGCTCAGGTCATGATCTCACAGTTTGTGGGTTCAAGCCCCTCATCGGGCTCTGTGCTGACAGCTCAGAGCCTGGAGCTTGCTTCCGATTCTGTGTCTCCGGCTCTCTCTGCCCCTCCCCTGCTCATGAGCTCACTCTGCGTCTCTCAAAAATAAATAAACATTAAAAAAACAAAGCCACATAGCCAGAAAGTGGCAGAGCCAGGATTCAAGTCCGGTCTGTCTAACCTGAAGCCCACCCATATACTAGACAGACTTACCTTTTCTGCCACAGAAGGAGCTCACAAACCTGATGACTGAATTACTTGAGCCGGAAGTGTGGCAGCTGTCTTACTGTGGGAAGAGGCCACGCAGGCTAATCTGGCTGTTCAGGAACCTGTAGCTACAACACAGGTCAGATCTGTTAAATTAATTCAACAAGGAAGCCATTAGACTCATGTGTCTCTAATGCTGTGGCGGTCTGTGGAGGCAAACCAAAATCTAAGCCTGTAAATGCCTCGGGATTAAGAAATCAAAATGCTAAGAACAACCAATCACAGATAGCCAACGAGGCTTTAAGCTACACTCAAAGAATTTCCTTTCTTTGCTTCTACACTTTCTCTATTTGTCTTTCCCATGGCTCCGACCAGCGAAGTGCTCCCAACCAGTTCCAGTTTGGTGCTTCCCAATCTGACTTGAGTTTTGCTCAAATAAACTCAAAAATCTTAAAAGGCCTCAGTTTATCTTATAACAGATCCTAATAACATTGTACTATCTCCCTCAAAGTGGACGGTCACACTTTTTCCTCCTGTGGAAAAGCATCTGAAATTTGCTCATTTGGTATATACATATATATACGTGTGTGTGTGTGTGTGTGCGCGCGTGTATTTTAAGTAGGCCTCACGCCCATTGTGGAGCCCAGTGCAGGGCTTGAACTCACAACCCTGAGATCATGATCTGAGCTGAGCTCAAGAGTTGGATACTCAACTGACTGAGCCACGCAGGTACCCCGGTCAGCATACATTTCCTGAGTGCCTGTGATGTGCAAGCATTAAGTATATTCTATGAGAATATAATGGTGGCCATGATGGGCATGAAAGTTTCTTGCCCACGTGGAGGTTGCCATCTGGTGAGGAAGTGGAAAGCTAATCTTCCCAGTAACCCTACCATGATCACCAGCCCCACTTTGCAATCAAGGAGGCTGTTGCCAAGAGGTTACGGGCCATGTCCAAGGCCTTGGTACTGCTGGGTGAGGAGTGGCAGGGAGGGTTTTGACCCCACAGTCTAATTCCTGAGCCCGGGCCTCAGTGGTTCTCTGAGGAAAGGCCCACTTGTTGCTTTCTTGGGTTGCAGAATTCCGGCTGGTACCTGCAGCAAGGGCGGAGGAAAGCGAGCCTGGTAGTGGAGTACCGGAAACCAGAGAAGGCCCAGGGCAGTTGGGCCCTTGAAAACAAGAAGAAGGTCAGGAAAGTATAATTACGTCCAGATGTCAGAGTCTTATATTATGCCAGCACGGAAAACTAGGCTATAAGAGAAACTTTGATGCTATTAAAAAAACGTTCATGGGATATTGTTAAGTGGAAAAATGAGGTTGCAAAACAGTCTACCTTATGAGCCTCTTTCTGCTTTTCTGGGTAAAAAAATGTACATATATGGATTTTAAAAAGCTGTATAAATATACTTCAATGTGTTGACTAGAGTGTAACTAGGTTATGAATATAGAGGTGCCAGGTTTAGCAAATAAAAAAAAGGACATCCAGCTAAATTTGCATTTCAGATAAATTGAAAATTTTTAGAACAAGCAAGGCCCACGCAATTATTCATTGTTTATCCGAAATCCAAATTTAACGGGATGTCCTTTTTTTTTTCTTTTCTTTTTTTTTTTAATCTGGCAACCCTATGGGTGGGATTTTGTTTGTTTACTAGTGTGTTTCATATTAAATATACATTACTTTTGAAATAAAAAGGGGAATCAATCGGAGTCCTGCCTTGGTAAGGATTAGTTAGAGGCGCGCGGGGATTCCTGCATTCCCAAGGGCCAAGTCATCTGCGGTAGAAACTGCCCTCCCACACCGGGTCCCCGGCTGGACCGGCGACTCCCAGCGCGGGCGGAGCGACTCCGCCCACCAGGTGGCGCTGCCGGGCCGCGGTCCCGGCGGCCTGGGCTCGCAGAGTCCCGGGAGGGGGAAAGCTCAATGTGCTTCCTCTGATCCAGGTGCCTTTCGGATCCAGGTGGCCCTGAGGCGTCCCCAGGGGCAGGGCCAGGAGGGGTTTCAGGAAGAGCTGGGTGCAAAGTTGGAGCTCTCCCGCCAAAGCACACCCCTCGCCTCTTTCGCCCCGGAAGTGACTGTGTGGACGGATCCGCGGGCTGAACAGAGCTAGCCGCCACCTGCCTCCTCCTGTGTGCCCTGCTCCCTTTCCTCCAACTGACCCCACGCATCTCTCACTGACTCAGCTCCTATGCCTCTGGGGACGCAGTCCTTGCCATGGGACGCTCAACTGGGGGCGGACTCCAGGAGAGAGGCGGGGAGGCGAATCCACGGCTCAGAGAAGGCAGGGTCTAGTTCCCAGGCAGAGAGAAAGGAAGGCTGTTTGGCACGTGTGTGGAGATGCTCAGAGATGGTAAATTGCTGACTAGCGGAGCTTAAGTCCACACTTAAGCATAGCATATGTTGAACAAAAAAGTTTAGTAAATGTTTTTCATTCAATCAACAAATATTCTGAGACGCTCTTTGTGCCCGTTGCTGGGCTGGGCTCTGGGGATGAGATCTCCGCCCGCCCGGAGCTTATATTTTCGTAGGAGAGAGACAAACAACAAACAGGTAGAACAATACTATTGTTTCACATGATGTTAAACTCTAGAAGAAAAGTAAGCAAGGTAATTGATCCCAATTAATCCTAATCCTGTTTCCTGCTGGTTCGGGCTGGCAGTGATGCAGTGGGGAGGGAGGAGCAGGAAGAGGGGGCAGGGAGAGCCACCTGCACAGCCAACAACCCTTGATTCCATCTAGAGGTCTTGAGGCGAATAGAATTCTGGGAGCTGCCAAAGTATTGGGAACTGCTTGGCTGGAAAAAGAAAGGTCCAGGAAAGAGGAGTTTAAGTGCCTGGACCTCTTTGGGTAGAACAGGGCAAGGGAGAGCTTCAGGGTCAGCCCAGCCTGAGAGGGAGAGGCAGAGAGAATGAGAGGGAGAACCAGAATCCTCAGCGATCCCCAGAAGGCCTTGGTGGGACAGGCGTTGGGGAGTGTGATGGTTAATTAATTTTATGTGTCAATTTGGCTGGGCCATAGCACCCATATGTTTGGTCAAATATTCTAGATGTTTCTGTGAATGTATTTTATTTTTTATTTTTTTTAACATTTATTCATTTTTGAGAGACAGAGACAGAGCACGAGTAGGGAAGGGGCAGAGAGAGGGAGACACAGAATCCGAAGCAGGCTCCAGGCTCTGAGCTGTCAGCATAGAGCCCAACGCGGGGCTCGAACTCACGGACTGTGAGATCGTGACCTGAGCCGAAGTCGGACGCTCAATCAACTGAGCCACCCAGGTGCCCCTCTGTGAGTGTATTTTAAATATTGGCTTAACATTTAAATCAGTGGACTCGAGTAAAGCAGACTGTTCTCCATAATGTGGGTGGGCCTCATCCAATCAGTTGAAGGCCTTACGACTGACCTCCCTCAAGAGAGGGGGAATTCACCAGGAGAATGCCTTCGGACTCCAACGGCAGCATCAGGTCTTCCCTGGGTCTCCAGCGCACCCAGCAGATTTTGGATTTGCCAGCCTCCAGAATCATGTGAGCTAATCCCTTAAAACAAATCTCTTTCTTTCTATGCGTCCTGTTGGTTCTGTTTCTCTGGAGAACGCTGACTGATACAGGGAGCCCCAGGGCCCTGGCTGAGATTGGCAGACCGAGAATCTCTGAGACAGTCAACATTTGTTAAGCCTCCACTATGTGCTGAGCTCTGTCTCAGGCACCGGGCACAGTGGCTCTCTTTCATGGCGGCCGCCTATAACTCCAGAGCTGGCTGGGTGGGCCTTTGTCTGTCCTTGTCGTGGCTTTGGATGGGTATTTGGCCCCGAGGAAAGGCACTGAACCTGGGGATTGAGGTGAGAAAGCCATCTATTAACAGCTCACCCCAGAATTCCTCTTGATGGGAACAATCTCCGTTTGGGAAAGTATCTGAGAGCCACTTGGATTAGTGAGACCCACAGGATGCTCACATCCTCCTCCTTCCTCCCTACGTTGCCTCAGTGACTTTATCTGGCACCTGCTCTGTCCAGCCTTGTACGGGCTGCTCTTTGGCCCATTCCAGGGGGAGATGAAGTGGTTTCCTTCTGCTCTCAGGGAGCTTGGGTCAGCGTGGCTCATCCATGAGAAGAATAACACACAGTGAATTGCCACCAACATGCCCATAATTTAGGAAAGCCAACTGTGAAATCTGGAAATGAAAAAATAAAAGAGAAAAATCCCTCTACCCTCTTCCCACCTCCGTTTTCAAACTAGATCTGCCCCAGGGTAAGGAATAGCTTACCTACCGAGCAAGGGAACAAATTTTTGCTTTAGAACTTCAGGGTCTGGTTCTTGGTGGTTTAAAGGTGGTCTCCGAGAGTGATTTTGGCTAAAGGAATTTTAGCGTCTTGTACTGACCTTTGAACCTCTTGCTAACCCTCCCCTCCCCCTCGAGGAAATCTGGGACTTCACAGTACAGGTCCAAGGCTAGCACGCCAGAGCCATTAGCAGGGTTAATTGCCAAATGGGTTTTCTCAGAAGCCTGGGTCCGGCATAAAGTGGGCAGCTGGCAAATGCTTGTCCAGGGGTTCAACAAGATCGAAGCCCAGAGTCATAGAGTCCACTGGAAGATGAGATAGCAAGGTCCTGGGGTGGCCAGCAAAGGTGGTGGGGGGGCTTGGAAATAGGCCCAGAAGAGGAGGTATCATTTGCATAGCTGGGAAGGGCTTTGGGGCCTATCAGCATTTCCCAGAATGCCTTCTGTTTTCTTCTTGAGAAGTGGTGAGAGCCCAAGGGAGTGATGGGTTTCTCAGTGCAGTTCTAGTATGAGTGGCCCCGCCCACAAGCTGCTAGTACCACGCTAGAAAGAGAGAGATCTTAACCGCTGCCTCCTAACCCCCATGTTCTGTGAGAGCCTCATCCTGTAGTGGGTTGAATGGTGGCCCCCAAAATATACGTCCACGTAGTAATTCATGGGACCTGTGAATGTGACCTTATTTGGAAAAAGGGTCTTTGTAGACATAGTTGAGGATCTTGAAATGAAGAGATCTATGGGATCATTATCTGGATGGGCCCTGTATCCCATGACAAGTGTCCTTACAAGAGACGCACAGGGAAGAGACACACAGACAGAAGAGAACGCCATGTGAGCATGGAAACAGAGATTGGAGTGATGTAGTCACAAGCCAGGAAACGCCCAGAGCCACCAGAAACTGGGAGACGCAGGAACAGAATCTTCCCTAGAGCCTCCGGAGGGAGTGTGGCCCCGCTGACACCTTGATTTTGGACTTGCAGCCATCGGAGCGGCAAGACAATAAGTTTCTGTTGTTTCCAGCCAACAAGTTTATGCTAATTTGTTGCAGGAGCCCCAGGAAATGAATGCACATCCCAACCCACATTTTCTACTCATCCCTGGGGGTTTGCACCCCTATGACTCTTTCTTCTTCCACACGTGCCCTATTTTGCCCCATTTTGCTCTAGGTCCACCCAGAAGTGAGACAGTCCCCTGGGCTTGCTGCGTGTGGGACGTGCTCACCCCGAGTTTCTTGTTCTTGGGAAACCATGGGGCAGGAGTGTGGCAGAGAGGGGCTCCATTCTCTAGTGCTGATACTGGCTTTTCCCTCAACGGAATTTGGGCAAATAAAATGATGCCCAACTTTTGCATAGTTAATCAGACACGTGCGGGATAGCAAATCCTGAGAAACAGAAGTGTGTGTGTGTGTGTGTGTGTGTGTGTGTGTGTGTGTGTGTGACAGAGAGGGTGTTTGTGCGTATGTCCCCAAGCGGTTCCCCTCCCCCACATCCCGGCCACCCTTGCTGTCAGGGGCGGAAGGGAAGGCATCCTTCCAGCCAGCCAGCCAGAGCCACCTTGCCCTGCTCCGGCCACACATAGCCCCTGTAATGACTCACAGGTCCCCAGCGCAGCCCATGCTTCTCCGTGTGCCTTTCTGCCGTGCAGTGGCCTGCGTGGATGTCTGTCACTCCCCTTCACTGCAGGCCTTTTCCAGGATGTCCTTTTGAGGCCACCATCATCATCTAGGCAGTTATACAGGTCAGAACCCTGGGAGTGTCCCTCCACACCCTCCTCCTTATCGTCACCCAAATCCATCCCAGCCCCAGAGCCCCAGATTGTATTTCCTGCTTGTCACTGAAATGTCACCTCAGCAGTTCTTCCCCTTACCAGCTCTGTTGGCACCTTGTTCCTCCCCTTCGTGGCTCTTTTCACGGTTGCGATTTGCTTTGAGAACAGAAACCACGGCTACCTGTTCTTCAGGGCATCCCTCCGGCCCCAAACAGTGCCTGATGCTCAAGAAATACTTGTCAAGGGGCACCTGGGTGGCGCAGTCGGTTAAGCGTCCGACTTCAGCCAGGTCACGATCTCGCGGTCCGGGAGTTCGAGCCCCGTGGCAGGCTCTGGGCTGATGGCTCAGAGCCTGGAGCCTGTTTCCGATTCTGTGTCTCCCTCTCTCTCTGCCCCTCCCCCGTTCATGCTCTGTCTCTCTCTGTCCCAAAAATAAATAAACGTTGAAAAAAAAAATTAAAAAAAAAAAAAGAAATACTTGTCAAATGGTTGAATAAATGAGCGAGTGAGTGGACAAATGCTATATTTGAGCCAGGGTGGTGCTGGAAAGAAATAGAAAGGCTTCCCCAGCAGAGTCCGAGGTCCACTTAGGAATAGCCCCAGGTGTCCTAGAAGATAAGGGGGGGGAGACTTGGCAGGTAGACCCCCTCCCCCCATCTGAGCACAGGGCTGCAACCAGCCAGAAGCCTCACAGGTCCTGGAACGTGGAGTCCTCATCCCGGGACTCTGGAAGACTCCTCTCTCCCCCCGTATGTGTTTGCCAGGTGCGTTTGCCATTCACTAAACTCTCCCAAAGGGCGTTGCGTTCAGAGCATCTGCAAATGGTGGGAGTTTTGCCAGGTGGTGAGCGCGGGAAGGGGGTTCAAGGAAAGTGAAATGTACACCCTTCCCGCTGCCTTCAGGAAGACTTAAAAGGAGGGTTAGTCTAGGGGCGCCTGGGTGGCTCAGTCGGTTGAGCGTCCGACTTCGGCTCAGGTCACGATCTCGCGGTCCGTGGGTTCGAGCCGCGCGTCAGGCTCTGGGCTGACGGCTCAGAGCCTGGAGCCTGCTTCCGATTCTGTGTCTCCCTCTCTCTCTGATCCTCCCCCGTTCATGCTCTGTCTCTCTCTGTCTCAAAAATAAATAAACGTTAAAAAAAATAAAAAAAAAAAAAAAAGGAAGGTTAGTCTAGTGCAATTCAGGGAGCTGTTCGAGCTTCCCGCGTGGGGGGCAGCCGGCCTTGCCCTGGCAGCAGGCCTGTTGGCACGCTCTGCTCACCGTGCAGTTGGCCCCACCCCAACATTTTAGTCTGACTTTGTGAAACCCACAGAAAAGTTGAAAAAAGGGGTACATCAAATGCCCCTCCACCTTCCCCTAGATTCTCCAACTGTTAATGTTTTGTCACGTTTGCTTTCTCTTTCTCTCCCCCTTTCTGTGTTACTTTTATTTTGCTGAACAATTAGTTGCTGACAGCTCGATGCTTCACTTCCAAATATCTCAGCATCTCCTACCAAGGATGTTCTGCCACAAAACCACAACGCTATTTTCACAACCATAATAGCATCCAGGACACCATCTGTATTCAAATCTCTCCAATTGTCCCCCACCTGTCTCTTAAAGCTGGAGGTTTTTCCTGCTCTCCGGAATCCAGTCGAGGTTCGCCCATGAGACTTGGTTATGTCTCTTTAGTCTCTTGGGATCTAACACAGTCTGTCACCTTTTGGTTGTTGCTATTGCTGTTTGTTTGGTTTTTTTGGTGACATAGGCTTTTTTGAAGAGTCCCGGCCACTTGGGTTTGTAGGACATCCCACCTGCTGGATTCGTCTGGTTATTTTCTCATGGCTAGATTCAGGCTTAATGTGTTTGGCAAGAGTACTCCCTAGGTGATGTCATTATTGCCACTTGTATCACGTGACGTCGGGTGGTGCCTTCGTGGTGACGCTGAGTGACGTTCTCCATTCTCTCCTTTGCGATTAATCAGTAATTCATGGGATCCTCACACGGTCCCGACATCAAGGGAGTATCCCGTTCACCCAATAGTTCCTGGCAATCACGGATGAGGCTTGCCCAAAGCAAGTACCACAACGGAGGTTGCAAAGTGGGGGTTTTTCCTTCCACATTTAGTAGCTGGAATTTACTCCATCTCCCTCCCCCCCCCCTTAAAAATCACAGTGGATTCATGGATTTTTAAAAATGTGTTCTATGGGGCGGTTGGCTGGCTCAGTCGGTAGAGCACACACGTGACTTTTAATCTCAGGGTCGTGAGTTCGAGCCCGACGTTGGGCATGGAGCCTACTAAAAAAATGTGTTATAACCTGCTACTATCGTTATCCATTTTGGCATTAATATAATCCCACACTGAGCAGTGGGGAGTCACGTAGGTCATCCCTTTGACACGATCGCATTCATCTTTGGCACCGCAGGATATTCTGGGCTCACGCTGTACGTGTTTAGCCCTAGACCTAGAGCTAACTGTTTCTTCAGGGAGTCCTGGCTCCATTCGTGGTGAATGACAGCTAGCTAGATCACAAGAGCGCAGGGCTCTATTGAATATATAATGTGTTCATTGCTACAGCAGTGTCTGTCAGGGAACAGAACCTGGAAATTCATTTTTAAAACAATCATGAGTTCAAACTGATATTTCCACCTCAAATTTGACATTGTAGGGTTTTTCTTTAACTTCTTTTACTTATTACTAGTGTTTTTTTCTCTTACAGTCAAATATGTATTTTCTTGATACGATATTATGCATAAGAGAGTTTCAGAATTACAAGACCAATGTCATTACTAACAGAACGCCTACTAAGTAAAGCATAAGATTTTTTTTTTTTTGCAGTTGATTTTGTTCTTAGAACAGATCCCATTAGGGATGTACCGAGTACTCGACTTCAGTCCTTGCTCTGTGCGGTTATCAGTCTGACATAGTATCACTTTGTTCTGTTCCTGTTCACACTCTGCGGTAGGGTTTGCCTTATCCCATCCTTGCAAACTTTAATTTTGGTTTTTGCCTACATAAGACATTTATATGGTTCAAAGTTAAAACGATAGAGAAAGGTGTATAAGAGAAGTCTCACCACCCTCTCTGTACCTTCTACATTGTTCCCTCCCACCAACACAGTTAACCCTTTTCATTAGTTTCTCTTACACTTCCTGTGTTTCTTTTCATGAAAATAACACACACGTATTCTCATTTTCTCTGGTTTCTTATACAAAGACAGTAGGGTCTATTTCCTCTTTTTCACATTACCCGGAACTTTGTTACCCACTTAAATAGACCTCTGGGGCTCACTTTCATTTCCTCCTGTTTTAGAATGTTCTGACTTCACATGGAACCTGTTCAGTGCTGACTTTTGTCAGTTGATGCTGGGTGTTAGGGAGGCCCCTGTGATGTCTGACGCCAGGGCATTTGGAATATCTAGGTCCTCTTGGGGCTCGGATGACCTCCAGATTCTGAGAATGGCGGGAAAGCAAAAGGCACAAATTGGGGTGAAGGTCACACAGCAGGCTGACCTCTCCTGTCCCCGCCTCCAGTCCTCAGGCGTCTCTGGGATGTGGGTGGCTTTGGAGAAGAGGACGGGTGACCCCGGAGGATTAAGAAATATTGCAAAGAGAGAAACAGTTCCTGCGACAAACTCTTGCCTCCGTCAAAGTACACACTTAAAAAAAAAATTGAGATAAAATTCACATTACATAGAACTCAACACTATTCTGAAGGGTCTATTTAGTGGCTTTCGGTACATTCACAAAGTTGTGTGACCACATTTTCATCACCCCCAAAGGAAACCTCACACCCGTTAAGCAGGTTGCTTGCCATTTTCTCTCCCCGCCCCAGCCCCTGACAATCGTAAGCTGCTTTCTGCCTTTATGCATTTGCCTATTCTTGACATTTCGTATAAGGGGAATCATACGGATGTGCCCTTTATGTCTGGCTTCTTTCACTTGCCTTAATGTTTTCAGGGTTCGTCCGTGTTGCAAATGTATCAGTGTTCCATTCCCTCCCATGACTACATGTTCTCATAATGCTGCCCTTTGGTTTCGTGGGGCTACCTGAGGCTTCCATTTCCTGTGGGATTAGTCCTTGTTGTCTTTTAAGCTGGTGATCCTGGGGATCCACGGCCATACGAGAGGAATCTAGGTACATACTAAGCGTGACGGTAGCTGGACGTTTGCAAGAAACCTCAAATAAACCAAATTTTTACTGCACGAAGTCATACTCACAATGTACTCTGGGAGTACAGAAACACAGGGGTGATATTATTAACTTCGGGGGAGGGCTGTGAAATGCTTAATGAGACAGGCGACCTCTCGGACTGTTTCTCAACCTACAATGACCTGTGTGATCAAGGTAACCCGGCCCAGGCTTGTGGGGTCCAGGCATCCTGACAAAACCACATGAATGTGGAGAGTAACACCTCTCAGGACCAGTGTCCCCTCCCCACCAGGGGAATTTTTCAGCTAGGCACCTTACTGTTTAGGGCCTTAGCGGCATGGAGGCCAGGCCCTGGGGGCTGGGGGACCCCAATGAGTCAGAGCTCTGAGACCAGGGAGGGTGAGAATTACCACTTCCTGTACATGAAAAACACTAAGAGGAATGTCAGTTCCCACCATGGCCAAGAACCAGATCAGATTCTTTCTCCAAGCCTCAGCCTCAAGCACCCCCAAACTCCTGAAAATCCAAAGGGTTTAAAGAGAGGAGGCCTCGGGTAATTTTCCTTATGGCGATTAATGATTTTAATTATGGTTATGTTTCAGTGTTGGCAGCCAAGCAGATGTTAATAACATTCATTCAGTAATCGAGGTCTTATGTAATCCTCATGCCAAATAAAGGACCAGTGAAGTGTGAAAGTGGAGGAACTCTACCTAGTGGGTCGGGACAGGCTGGACTTTTGGGGGGGACCTACCTCGAAGGACAGATGCGATTGAGATGGAAAAGGGAAGAGGAAGGATAGGATAGAGGCAGGAAGGAAAGGTGTGTCCCACATGCACATACTGACAGCGGAGCCTGAAAACCAAAGTCAGAGTCACAAAGTACAAGGGATTTCTAGGATAAAACCATAAATCTGAAATACATCTAAAAATTATTATGGCAATTTTATTTTAAAAGTTTCATGGCCATGGGGCACTTGGGTAGCTCAGTCGGGAAAGCATCTGACTCTTGATTTCAGCTCAGGTCATCATACCAGAGTATTGGGATCGAGCCCCGTGTCGGGGTCTCCCTGAGTGCAAAGCCTGCTTGGGATTCTGTCTTCCTCTGCCCCTCTCGCCCCACTCGCAAGTTCTCTGTCTCTAAAAGAGAAATAAAAAATAAAAGTTTCATGGCCAAATTTTAAAAGCGTGAGGTTATAAAACAGGAATAATTATTTCTTGGCATTGTTAGTTGTGAGATCCCTAGTTACTCTAATGAAGAAAGACACTCACTTTCAACTGAGATAAGTGGGTATTTTTCAGCTGAGGTCAGAGCAGGATATTTGGGGGGCACTTGGGCTACCCAAGACAGTCAGGTTTCCCTTTGGGGGCCAGGTCTAGTTGTTAAAAGCGTCGACTTCCACAATCCAAAGTGTCTCAGTTTGGACAATAGTTCACATGGTTGCCGGATTTATCACGAATTATTGTTATTATTTATTTGAAAAATTGTGGTAGAATATACATAACATAAAAATTTACCCTTGGAACCATTTTTAAGGGTATAGTTCGATGGCATTAAATACATTTTCGTTGTTGTGAACCATCACGACCATCCATGTCCAGAACCACTTTCACCTTGCAAGCTCTGTGCTCATTACGCATTGATTCCCATTCCTTCCTCCAAGCCCAGGCCCTGGCAACCACCATTCTACATCCTGTGCCTATGACTCTGACTACTCTAGGGACTCCATATAACTGTAATCGTGCCGTATTTGTTTTTTTGTGACTGCCTTATTTCACTTAGCATGATGTTTTTAAGCATTCATCTATAGATGGACAATCAGGTTGCTTTTACCTTTTGGCTACTGTGAATAATGCTGCTATAAACTTGGGTGTGCAAATATCTCTTGTGTCTCTGCTTTCAATTCTTTCCTTTTGTTTTATTAAAGATTTATTTTATTTTATTTCTTTTTTTAGAGCATGAGTGGGGGTTAGGGACAGGGAGGGAATCCCAAGCAGACCCCATGCTCAGTGTGGAGCCTGATGCGGGGCTCAAACCCACGATCCTGGAGTTGTGACCTGAGCTGAGATCAAGAGTCTGATGCTCAGCTGGGACTGAGCCACCCCGGCCCCCCTCAAGTCTTTCCACTTCCAGAAATGGGATTGCTGGGTCATATGGAAATTCTACTTTTGATTCTTGGAGGAACTGCCATCCTGTTTCCGACAGGGGTGGTTCCACTTTCCTTCCCACCGGTAGCACACGAGGGTTCCCGTTTCTCCTCCTCCTCTTCAACGCTTGTTTTTTTCTGCTAATCAATTTATAGTAGCCATTCTAATTTTTCTCACTGTGGTTTTTTTTCTCTTTTCAAAAAGTTTTAAAATTGTAATTCTAGTATAGTTAACATGCAGTGGTATATTAGCTTCAGGTGTACAATATAGTGATTCAACAATTCTATACATTATTCTGTGCTCATCATGATAAATGTGCTCTTAATTCCCCTCACCTACTTCACTCCTCCCCCCACCCACCTCCCCTCTGCTAACCATCTGATTGTTCTCTATAGTTAAGAGTCTGTTTCTTGGTTTGTCTCTCTGTCTCTCTTTTTTTCCCTTTGCACATTTGTTTTGTTTCTTTTTAAAAAATGTTTATGTATTTAATAAATATATAGAGAGAGCATGCAGCAGAGGGGCGGAGAGAGAGAGAAGGAGAGAAAGAATCCCAAGCAGGTTCCGTGCTGACAGCATGGGGATGGATCCCACAAACCATGAGACCATAACCTGAGCCAGTATCAAGAGGCAGATGCTTAACCGACTGAGCCACCCAGGAGCCTCTTGTTTTGTTTCTTACATTTCACTATGAGTGAAGTCCTATGGTATTTGTCTCACCGACTTACTCCGTTTAGCATTATACTCTCTAGCTCCATCCATAGTGTTGCAAATGGCATCATTTCATTCTTTATTGTGGCTGAGTAACATTCCATTGTATGTATATTATATATTCCACATCTTCTTTATCCATTCATCCATTGATGGGCACTTGGACTGCTTCCATAATTTAGCCATTGTAAACAATGCTGCAGTAAACACAGGGGTGCATATAGCCTTTCGAATTAGTGTTTTTGTATTCTTTGGGTAAATACCCAGTGGAGCAATTGCTGGATTGTAGGGTAGTTCTATTTGTAATTTTTTGAGGAACCTCCATACTGTTTTCCACAGTAGCTGTACCAGTTTGCATTCCCACCAGCAGGGCACAAAGGTAGCTTTTTTCCCACATTGTCACCAACACTTGTGTCTTGTGTTTTTGATTTTAGCCATTCTGACAGGCGTGAGGTGATATCTCATTGTGTTTTTGATTTGCATTTCCCTGATGATAAGTGATGTGGAGCATCTTTTCATGGTCTGTTAGCCCTCTGTATGCCTTCTGTGAACTCAGTGCGGGTTTTTTTTTTTTTAAGATTTTATTTTTAAGTAATTTCTACAGCCAACCTGTGGCTTGAACTCCCAACCCCAAGATCAAGAGTCACAGGCTCTACTTACTGAACCAGCCAGGTGCCCCTGGACTCACTGTGGTTTTGATTGCATTTCTTTGATGATTAGTCATGTGGAGCATCTTTCCATGTACTCAGTGGCCATATCTTTCTTGGGGAAATGTCTATTCAAGTTGTTTGCTCATTTTTGAATCAGGTTGTTTAATTTTTCTTCTTTTTTTTTGAGTTTTAGGAGGTTTGTATATACTCTGAATATTAATCCCTTATCAAACACGTCATGGATATTGTTTTGTATGATTTTGGAACTTTTCAACCTTGCAAAATTTTGAGCTATAAAGAATCCCCAAGCGAGGCTTTTTACTTGAATGACTCATAGTCTAAATGTATAATTGAATTGTATAACTAAAAATTTGACAGCCCATCTTAATGGTTATTTAGTTTAATGTTACAAATGCAAATACACCAAACGATTTTATAAAGATTAAAATTGTAATACAATCTAATCTGTTATTCTGCTTAATATTGTCATTTAGATCTGCGTTATGTGTCACACTATAAAAGATAAGTTGTTTTTTTTCAGAAGTTATCTAGCTAACACATTCTCTCAACTATCAGTCTGCTTTCTGATGTATCCATTGGAAAGCTCTTGATAACTGTTTTGGTTTATAAAATAAATGCCTCCCAGTCATCACTAATTCTTGCAGAGTTTCGTCTGTTAGATCATTTTTTTCCTTAAATGTTCGGTAGAATTCACCAGTGAAATCATCTGGGCTTTCTTTTTTTGAAAGGCTTTTGATTCAATTTCTTTGAATAGACTTATTCATATTATCTGTTTCTCCTTACTTGGGTTTTGGTAGATTGTGCTTTTTAAGAATTGGGTCATCTCATCTAAATGATCAAATTTGTGGGCATAGAGTTGTTCATCATATTCCTATATTATCCTTTTGATGTTCGTGGGTTCAGCATTGACTGCCCCTGTTTCTTTTCTGGTATTAGTAATTCAGAGGCTTATCAATTTTAAGATAAGTCTGGCTAGAGGCTTATCAATTTTATTGATTTTTTTTTTCAAAGAACCAGTTTTTGGTTTTGGTGATTTTCTCTATTAATTTCCTATTTTCAGTTTTATTGAATTCTGCTCCAATTTTTGCCATTTTTTTTTCTTCTGCTGGTTTTGGGTTTCTATTACTCTTCTTTTTCTAGTTTACCCAGGTAGAAGCTTATATTATTAATTTTAGATATTTCTTCTTTTCTAATATGTGTATTCAATGCTATAAATTTTCCTCTAAGCACTGCATTTACTGCATCCCACAAATTTTGATAAGTTTTAGTTCCATTTTCATTTACAGTATTTTCAAAATAAGTTCTGGAGACTTTTTTTGATCCATATGTTGTTTAAAAATGCGTTGTTTAGGGGCACCTGTGTGGCTCAGTCAGTTAAGCTGCTGACTTTGGCCCAGGTCATGATCTCACGATTGATGAGTTCGAGCCCCACGTGGGGCTCTGTGCTGACAGCTCGGAGCCTGGAGCCCGCTTCGTATTCTGTGTCTCCATCTCTCTCTGTCCCTCCCCTGCTCGTGCTCGGTCTCTCTCTCTCTGTCTCTGTCAAAAACGAATTAAAAAAAAGAAAAATGTGTTGTTTAATTTCCAAATATTTTGGGATTTTGCAGCTATCTTTTTGTTATCGATTTCTAGTTTAATTTCACTGTGGCCTGATAACATAACTTACATGATTTCTATTCTTTTCAACTCATTTAGATCTGCTTTATGGCTCAGAATGTGGTCTATCTTGGTGAATGTTCCATGTGAGCTTGGCGAGAATGTATATTATGCTGTTGTTGGGTGAAGTATTCTGTAAATGCTAATTAGATTCAATTGATTGATGGTGCTGTTCAGTTCAACGATAGCTTTATTATTTTTCTTTCCGTGTGTCTGTGTGTATCCTGTGTGTTCTCTTCTTATGAGGACATCAATCATTGGATTTAGGGTCCACCCTAACCCTGTATGACCTCATATTAGTACAGCTAATTACATCTACAAAAAATGTTATTTCCAGATAAGGTCCCATTCTGAAGTTCCAGGTGAGCATGAATTTGGAGGGGACATTATTCAACCCACTACATTTACCACATCAACAAGCTCCAGTATAATAAAAGTAGATTATGACTGGGGCGCCTGGGGGGCTCAGTCGGTTAAGCAAGCATCAGAACCAGACTCAGAATGACAATGGTTTTGGAATTACCAGGTAGGCAATCTGAAATAACTGTGATTAATGGGTTAAGGGCTCTAAAGGGAGGGGGAGACAGCCCGAAAGAAAGCGGATTGAAAGCCTGGAGGCGTTGGAATGTCTCCTTGCCCCTCTCCCAGGGCAGATAAGGCTCTGGTAAAGCAGTTCGCCTGGATTCAGGCCTTTGTTAAGGAGAACAAGATGCTCTGCTCTTTCAAAACCGTTACATTCTCCCTGAGTGTGTTTGAAAATGGTTACTTTTCCCTCCCCGTGCTTGACGCCTGGAGAAGTTTCCCTACTTTCACAGTGAGAGCCTGGTGGGGCTCCTGGAAGTAAATAAACCCGGGAAAGTATTCCAGGGGCTTGTAACCTTCAGGCTAGTCTGCACCCAGCCTCTAGCAATTCATCAGACTGCTTGAGGGGTCCTACGGATTGCCGGCTCCCATGGTGACTTCTGTTCCCGGTGAGTCTCGCTTCTCTGTATTCCCCCCTCTCTCCGGATTTCGGGCTGGTGCTTCACCCTATGACCTCATTTCTCCCATGCATCTAAGAAAAGCTGTTGACTTGCAGCCTGTTCGCGGTTTTTTTCTCTTGAGGTTGGAAGTAGTTGACCTCCCAGCGCTCCACATGTAAGAGTTGTCTTGCGGTGGCTTTTTGTTATTCCGAAGTATACAGTTTTGCCCTGCAGTTCCGTCTTCCTACTAATTCTTCTTTGTTTCCTTTTTAAAGGCATTTCCCCCCTTCTGCCGAAGACTATAGGGAAACAGACATGCAGTAACAAGCGTCAGAAGCGTGAGAAAGTTATAAAGGCCCAGAATCTTATAAACTGTCTCAGAGTAAGGACTTTGTGGTCTGTGATTCTGACTTCCCCTTCTGGAAATTTGTCGAAGCGTCAGTAACTTCTTGTGTATCTGGCCTTAGGGAAGGTGGCCACTTCTCTTGCTCTGCTGACAGGGCATTTCTTAGCTCGGCTTTCTCAAAAAGTGTTTCTTGTGTGTTTCCTTGTCTCGCTGTTACCTTGTAAAGTTTGAGGCCCCAGGCTCAGTCTCTGTCCTTGAGAGCCACCTGCAGTCTTGCACAAAGCCAGGCTGTGATTCGGACTCTGGGAAAATGGACCGTCGGTTGAACTGCATTCTTTCCCCCAGTTGGTTCGGTGTAGAACGAATCACCTATGTCACTAAAAGGCCACTTACCAGCACATAAGCCCAGGCATGTGTCCACGTGTTGCTCCTCTGGGCCTGGCTCTAACAGGGACAGATGGCTCTGAAGAAGAGCTTTTCTGACTCTGTCAACTAGAAATTTGCCCACACTGTCGATGCGTGTTCATTGTAGAAACCTTGGGAAATACAGACAAGTATAAAGGGGAACATAAAAATGATCCATGATCCCACAGTCACTATTTTTAGTCCTTTGGCCTTTTTACTATGCATGGCTAATACTCAGGGGGAAAGGATGAGGAGTTCTCTAGGAATCAGCAAAAAAATCAAGGACAGCTACTACCCGAATTGTTGTATCTATATACAAAAGAGGATAACACAGTGGTTTAGGAAAGTGGCCGGGCAGGAACACAGCCTTTTTGGTCAGTTGTGTCCGGGTTCCAGATCTCAGGTCTGTCACTTACTGGATGACCTTGGGCAAGCTGCCTCTCGGTGTTTCAGTGTCCTCATCTGCAAAACGAGACTAACACCAGCTAGCCCCCGGGGGGTTGGAGTTAATTAAATGATCTCGTGTACCTAAACTGCTTTGTACAGTGCTGGGAGCAAAGTACTCAATAAATGGATCTATTGGAGGGAAAGAAGCGTGTACCGACATGGTGCCTGATCATACTTCCAGCCGACGATTTCCTGCCGTTTTAAATGGGATTTATGGCAATTAGAGCCCCAGGTTCCCAGGTTCCAGCGCGTCTTCACAGAGGAATGCCAGCTAATAAATAAAGGAGGAATAATAGAATTGGGTAATCACCATTCTGCAAAGACTCCCATAATGACAGATTCAGTCAACATCATCAACCTTTGCCAAAGCCATTGAGCAAAGCACCGTTGGGTACGGGATGTTCACGTGGCATGAAAGTATCTCTTGGCAGGTTACGTTTTGGTAACAGTGGAGAGTTCTGTCAGACCTCGCCTTAACTAGACGTGCAAAATGAGCTTCATAAATAACGGGACAGACTAACATTATGTGCCTCCTGATGTGATCTATTAGGAAAGGGCACAACCTCACCTCGGTAGCATCTTGCCCCAAATAGTTAATCTGAATTATATCATGAGGAAGCCACTGGGTAAACTGAGATTGAGGGATAGTCCACGAGACTCTTAAAGAATGTCAATGTCGTGAAAGACCAAAAGAGGTGGAGGGACAGCTCTACGTGAAAACCCATTAAACAGTGTGGGAACCTTGACTGGCTGCCACATGGTATTTTTTTTCCAAAAAGGATATAAATGACATTTAGGAGATGATTGGGGAAATTTGAATAAGGACTGACTATTAAATAATATTATTGTGTTCCTGCTATTATCGGGTGTGGTGATGGTATTTTGGTTATATAACAGAATGTCCTTCTTTTTGTAGAAGCAAGTCAAGTATTTAAGGGTGAAAGCGAGCTTGTGTCTGCAATTTACTTCCAAAGTGTTCAGCAAAAAAAGGTGTGGGTATACACATATATGTGTATATATATAAAATTGGTGACAGGTAACCAAGTATTTGTGTCTTTCAAGTTTTTTGCAAGTTTGATATTTACAAAAACTAAAAGTTCATAATAAAACCTAGCTTCCAGATGAATGCTAGGACAAGACTTCCCACTGGCCTAGGCATTGGGTGTCCCTCCTAAGGAAAATTAGAGAGCATTTGGTGTAAATGCTGAGGCATAATTTTTTCTGGTTGCATTTTCCTGTGTGTCTCCTTCCTCTTCTTCTTTTTAAAATGTTTATTTTATTTTTGAGAGATAGAGCACGAGCGGGGGAGGGACAGAGAGAGAGGGAGACACAGAGTCTGAAGCAGGCTCCAGGCTCTGAGCTGTCGGCACAGAACCCGACGTGGGGCTTGAACTCATGAACCGTGAGATCATGACCTGAGCCAAAGTCGGACGTTCAACTGACCGAGCCTGGTGTTCTTTTTCTGTGTGTCTTCTTTATGAACATCTGGTCCATAAAAGGTGAAGTGTAATCATTCTCTACACTTGAATTGTGTTTGGTCTTGCTTTACAGTTCCAAGAAGATTTCCATTGAGCTAATGTTTCAAAGGCCCCCAGGTAGTGATACTACTAATGTGTCGCTATATTTGGGCACTGGGACTGTCTCAAACAGGCTCAGGAGAGGGTGCAGTGAGAAGAAGCCTGTGTTTATATTGTGGAAATTTCACAATTATGTGGGAAGAACAAGGCGTCTGTGTGACAGCCGCTTTCCTTCCCAAGAACATCGGATCCCCTGTCATACGTGCTCCTAACAATGACTCAGACCTGTTGTCACATCAAGGAAACGCAGCAAGTGGGAGGTTAAGATCTTTCTAGTGGGTAATGCCTGAAGAAATAACACATAACAGCTAGACGACTAGCCACGTAGGCTGGTTTGTATTGTCTTACACGATGTCAGTAGCGGATTCCGAATTATTCTTTTCTTTGCCCCTCAAAGCAGATGGAGATTATCATTTCACAGGAAGCATGACTGAGATGGAATGTCAGCTCTTGGTGACAGAGGAAATTACTGTCACGTAGTACATGGAGAAGGATAGTGGAGGGAGTTCAAAAGATGAATCTGTCGCTAACTGCAACTGCATCAGGGACTGGCGTATTAGGTTCTTTTTACTTGCCAGTTCCAATTATTTGCTGACGACTGGTCTTGGAGGACTAGGTTAAGAAGGACTCCTGGCTCAGGCAGGCAGAGTGCGGTAGCTGACTAGTGATGTTTGTGTTACGATTAAAAAATATATATTTATTTATTTATTTTGAGACACAGAGAGGGGGGCATGGGAGAGGGAGCTTGAGCAGGGGAGGGGCAGAGAGAGAGAGAGAGAGAGAGAGAGAGAGAGAGAGAATCCCAAGCAGGCTCCACACTCAACGCGGAGCCCGGCTCGGGGCTCAATTCCACAACCATGAGATCGAGACCCGAGCTGATCAAGAGTCGGACACTTAACTGACTGAGCCACGCGGGTGCCCCTGTGTATGATTTTTGAAAGACTACCTTGGTTTGCGTGTCACGCTCGCCATCTTTGAGTTCCCAACACAGACTACATTGAATGCTTGAGAAACACTGAAGCCTTCAAAAAAGCATTTATTAAAGTAATGGATCATAACAATATCTAATATTTGTGAAACATTTGCAGTGGGCCGGGCAGTAACCTAAATGTTGTGCATGGATTAACTTAATCGATCCTCACCACGATTGATGAGGTAAACGCCATTCTGATGCTCGCGTTGCAACCAAGGAACTGAAGCCGGCTTCCTCAGGTCTTTGCTCACTTTGTCAGTAAGCTTTTTCTGGTTATTGTATTTCACATTTCAACCCCCATCACCCTTCTCTGCTTTAGTTGTCTCCTTGGCACCTGCCACCCTCCTGACCTTGTATATATGTTAGTTAGTTATTGTCTGTCTTCTCTCCTTGGAATGTAAGCTCCTGGAGGGCTGGGATTTTTGTTGGTTGGATGATTTGGTTGGGTTTGCCTACTGCTATATTTCTAGCAAAATTTCTTCCTTTAAAAATATTTGTTTTAAGTTTATTTATTTATTTAGAAATAAACAGAGGCAGTGTGAGTAGGGGAGGGGCAGAGAGAAAGGGGGAGAGAGAGAGAGAGAGACAGAGAATCTCAAGCAGGCTCTGCACTGTCAGCACAGAACCCGATGCGGGGCTCTAACTCACGTCCTGCGAAATCATGACCTGAGCCAAAGCCAAAAGTTGGACGCTTAACTGACTGAGCCACCCAGGTGCCCTTCTGGCACCTTTTCTAAGTCACTGCCTGGCACTTTATAGGTGCTCAATAAATCATTGTGGAATTAAAGAATGAGGCTTAGAGTAGTTAAATACCTTACCCCGAAGGTTATATAGCCACTTAGTGTGACAGGTGAGGGGGCAGGGGAGAATCTCATGGTTGGCTTTCTGTTGGGCAGTTGAAAAGAATACCAAATATGGCAAAGAGCCCCAGAGACCACAGAGAATATGAGGTTTACAGATTTTGAGAGGAAATTGGAGAGGAAGGGGCTGGTCTTCCAGCCAAAGAGGCTTCCGGACTGACAGAGCAGGAGCATCTTGGGTATGAGGCGCTAGGTTGTCCACACTGGGGGGGCTTCCACTGAAGAGAGGCGAGGCTGGAAATTGCAGCCTGCTGGGATGGAGACAAAGGAGGCTTCCTGGGTGGGGACACCTGGGGCCATGTGGGTGCCCAGGCTGTTCACACTCACACTCCTCTCTCCGAGGATTTTGTTTTTTGTCTCAAGAACAAATAAATTGGGAGATGTTGACAGTGCACAGAAGCTACTAGGAGGCTTCTGCCAATGACGTGGAAAGAAGGGAAATAAGACTGTTGTCCGAAAGCTAGGGGTTAAAATCAACAGATAATGGCATCTAAGAGCCCTAAGTTAAGTTTCCTTCAGGAGACCGAATGGCTCCTGGGCCAGAACAAGGGCTTGGCTGTCATTGTGAGAACACTGAAAAAGGACAATTGTCACGGATGGGCCACTGGCAGCCCCATCTACACTCTGTCGGGGGTGGGCTGGGGGAGACCAGGCCCATGGGTATCCGTAGCCTATCTGATGCCAGGGGAGGCTCTTGTGGACGCGATTGTCAGGCTGTGTAGCCATGGTTGGAAATAGTCAAATCACAGAACTTGCTCAGACGCCTTCTGGTTATGATTTCACTTCCTGGGGATCTCGGCTCAAGTGGAACAAGGCCTTCTCATCAGAAGGTCCTGCAGCCTTGGGAGCTGTGGTTCTCAGAATGAGCTTGGCTAATGTGAGCTCCATGAGGCCTACCCATCAGATCTCTGAGCCTCCAGGCCTGCAGGACCTCCCTTGGGAATCCCCCCAGGGCAGGTGGCTCCAGGAGACCTGGGAGACCTGGTCATGTGTAGATTCAAACTTATTCACCTCATGGTCTTTGATGAGGTCTACACGGGGTGTATGTGGCCTGAATGTTTCTTACCTCTACAGCGTCCCGGGTGATCCATCTTGCCTTCAATGCTCTCATTACAGTCCCAGGGACCCAAGATACACAGACTTTTACCAGGTTCTCTTCCCTGATAGCATCTGTGAAGCTGTATCAGTTTTCTTTGGCTGCTGTAACAAATGACCACATATTCAGTGGCTTAAAACACCACAAATTTATTTTCTGACATAGGTCACACTGGGTGAAAATCAAGAGGTTGGCAGAACTGCATTCCTTCTGGAGCTTTCTCCAGGGGAGAACCTATTTTCGTGGCTCTTGAGGCGTCCAGAGAATGCTCTGTTCGTGGTCCTTGGCTCTTGGCCCCTCCATCCATCTTCAAAGCCAGCAGCAAAGGGTTGGGTCCTTCTCACACTGTACCCCTCTGACTTTCTCTTCTCCCTCTCTTCCACCTTTAAGGACTCTTGTGGTTATATTTGGTCCACCTGGATAATACAGGCTACTCTCCCTATTTTTAGGGCCCGCTGATTAGCAACCTTAATTTCATCAGTGTCCTTGATTCCCCCTGCCGTGAAACATAACACATTCACAGGTTCTGGGAATGGGTATGCGGATATCTTTGTGGGGAGGGTGTTATCCTGCCCACCTCAGAAACCCTGAGGAATGCCCCACGGTCCACAAAATCTTCCTGGTTGCTGCTGGTCACTTCAGCTGGTGTCTCTCCTTCCTCACCTCTGGCCACCTCAGAACTAGCTTCTCTGGAGTGTCCATTCTCCTTGAGAACTCAAGGGTGGGCGCAGGCATCACCCCGATTCCCCAAGGCTCAGTTAAAACAGGATGAAAAGATCACCATAACAACTGGCACCAAGTGTCCTCTTAGCCAGGGAAGCATCTTGACAACTGTGAGGGTAGAAGGTGGGACCTGAGGGTGGAGGTGTCAGTGTGACCCTGGGTCACAACTCAGGGGCTCGAGACGGAGGGAGGGAGAGATAGAGAGAGAGAGAGAGAGAGAGAGAGAGAGAGAGAGAGAGAGGAGGGTCAGGAAAGCAGTGGGGTGAGAGAATCCTGCCAGAAAGAGGCTGGGGCCCATGTGGAAGCCGGCCTGAGGCTGTCCCCTAGGGACAGAGTGGCCGTGGCCATTTTAGCTGGGGACATGCTGGACTGAGAAGCCAAGTTTGTGTTTCTGGGACATGAATCCTCCCCATCTCTCTGTAGCCCCCAAACTTCAGAAATGCCCAGAACACTGATGACTGCCTGTGGACGGGGAGTCTTGGCAGAACGTTGGGGAGAGGCTAACAAGCATGGTGGCCAGAGGGGTTCATGGAGGTGTCAGCCACCCCTGCCCTGGGAACTTGCAGAAAATCTGGGAGGGCTTTGGCCATCTGTAGTCCCTGGAACAGAACATCCCACGGAGGGCTTTCCTTCCCCAGACCCTTGAGGTCCAGGAGCCAATCTCACCTAGAGCTCAAGGGATGGCTAGAATCCAGCTGACTTTGAGATCTCACAGCTAAAGCCAGGCTGTACCCTTCAGCCATACATTTCTGAAGGTATGGGGATAACAGGAGGGCATTCCAATGTGAAGAACTCTCAAGGTGGTCACCAGGTTTTCAGGCTCCCTGTGCCCAAGCTACTCTACATCAGGCTTCCCCCTCTCTGTAGCCTAACAGTCCCCTAGAGGACTCACCTTTGACCATGTGGTCTCTACCTGAAGTCCAGTAACCCCCTCTGTCCCCAGTGTAATCTTCTCAGGGTCCAACAAAAGGGAGAAACGTTCTTTCTAACTCTCCCTTCTTAGATTCCAGGCCACTCCAAACTACATCTAGTACAAAATGGAACTGACAGATGTTTGTGTTCCTTGGGGTCAAAGAGTAGGTAGGCTATTTTTAAGGCTCTTGATACATGTTGCCAAATTGCCTTCAGAAATCACCTGAGAATGTCCTCCCTACAGTTTTGCCGGCACTAAGGACTGCCATTGAACAAATCTCTGCCAATTTGATATGAAAAAAAAAATCTCATTTTCATTTTCAGTCCTTTGCTTACATGCGAAGAAATATACACACTATCTCTTTTGAATGGGATGAGTAATAATGAAAAGCCTATTTCAAATGTCATTAAGCCTCTATTTAGATATGAGACAAAATTTCAATTCATATGAAGAAGGGAAGGTGCTGTTATCTGTACAACTTTTGTTTTGAGAGTTTGGGCTGGGGGAGGGAAAGGAGAAAAACAAGAGGAAAGCAAGGAAGAGGAATGAGAAGAGCAGAAGAAATAAAAGTGGGAAAGAAGAGGTAAAAAGGCAAAACCTCAGAATTGACAAAAAAAAAGGGGTTTCTCTTTTTAAATGGAGTTCAGAAAAGGAAGAGCAGGAAAAAAAAAACTGTACAAATTGCTCTTTCCATGGGCTTCTTCAAATAAATTGTAAGCAGTGCAATGAGCTAAAAGAAAAAAAAAAAGAAAGAAAGAAAGAAAAAAGAAGCCTTGGAGATGTCAAGTCCAGCACGAGCTCTGTGACTGTGCTCTTATCCTTCACACTGGAGCATGGCTGGCTGGCTTACGTCCCAGGTACAGCTGACTCAGGTTCAAGGTTGGCCGCTTCTGCACACCTCACAATTTCCATCTCCCTGCGTGGTTGTTTCCCACTGCCGGTGTCAATGCTTTCACTTTGCCATTTTCCATTCACAGTCATAAAACCGTAAAGACGTGCCTCTGTGAAATAGTCCCGTGACTGGCAAAACCACGGTGGTACAGGCCAAGAGGGGCAGGTGCACTGCCAGCTGTTGGACGCCACGCAGGTGCTCCAGGCCGTAGTTCAAAACGCAGATTTGTCTCTGGATTGGGTGTTGGAAAGGGGTGGAGGGCGTGGGTCTGTGTTGCGGACAAGGGTGATAGGGCTGTTGGCAAGTTGAGTCTACCAAAATCAAATATGGTGAAGTTGAAAGCAGATTAGGTCAACCACGGTTAAGCATCATTAACCTATGATGATTCTCATTTACTTTGTGGGGCTCATTCACGTATGTGACGGAGGGGTTTAGTTTGGAAGCATGTCTCAACCCTGGTAGAGTCCTGAAAGGACCACACTGAGCTCCCACCTGGCGTGGTGCTGACTGGCCCAGGACGTCCCCGAGGGTCTAACGGGCCAGTCCTGTTTGCTTGTGTCTCTGCCAGAGCAGAAACTCTGCCCGGGCTGCAGCTGGACCCGGGTGTGGTTTGCTGCAGGACCTCACCCTGCCTCCGAGGGACCAGCTGCCACCACAGTCAACTCCTACCAACCTTCTTTCATGGATTTCTTCTCTTTGCCCGCTCCCACTGACCTCGTGACATCTCAGCCCAGTACTTTAGGATGCCTCTCTTCTGTGAAGGACACTTTTTTAGTTTATTAAAGTTTATTTATTGAGAGAGAGGGAGGGGGGAGAGAATGCGTGGAGGAGGGCCAGAGAGAGAGGGAGACAGAGAATCGCAAGCAGGTTCCATGCTGCCAGCAGCCGAGCCCGCTGTGGGGCTCGAACCCACAAACCATGAGATCATGACCTGAGCTGAAGTCAGACGCTTAACCGACTGAGCCACCCAGGAGCCCCAAGGACCCTTTTTAATGCAACCATCATGCGCCAGCATCATAGGAAAGAAAGTTGAAAGTCACTTTAATATCATCTACCACTCAATCCATACTCAGATATCCACCCCCCCCCCTCCCGCCCCCAGCCTCCTGGAAACCTGCCGCGTCCTCAGGCAGCTGCCTCCCTGACCTCCCTGACACTCGCTCCCGCTCTGTGTCTCTCAAATCCCAGCCACGCAACCCCACCTCCCCCTAACGCGGGGCTTTCCTGATCCCCCCGCCCTCCACCGTGTTTCTGCACAGATCCCCTGAGCCTCCGGCTCTTCAGTTGTTCTCTGTGCTTTGTTGGTGACCAGGATCGGCTAGCACGGAGAAGAGCCCGGGGCCGGGGCAGCAGGCACCGTCCGTCCTTCCCTTGGAGGCCAGGGGAGGAAGGAAGCGGTGCGGGCTCCCGCAGCATGGTGAGAACGTAGGCCTCGTTTGGCAGAGGAGGATATGGGGGCATCTTATCTGTTCAGGTATCTCCCTTCTGCACCAGGCAGCACCTGCGGTTGGGACGGAGCCTTAATTCAGCACCGCACTGCATCGGCGGGGCCTAGTGGGGCACCTGTTGCCCGCAGGGCCTCTAGAAGGATTCCTGGCGTGAGCATGGGCCGGGGGGCCTTCTGTGGCGACGCTGGGCCAGTGGCCTGTGCCTGAGGGGTCGTGATGAGCGAGCCCGATGTAAATTTGTGACAGAGCATTCGGTTATATTCTTCCCGCTCCTGAGAAAGTCTGCATCTCCTGGCTGACATCATTCAGTGCTGAGTCATTCTCGGGGCTCCCACTCACGCCGGCATCCTCACTCTCGCCCTGAGGAGGAGCCCTCGTGCTGTGGCACAGTCATCTCGGCTGTGGGCTGTGGATGTTTCCCTCTGAACTAACCGCAGTGGTTACTGGAACCATGTCCCCTCCAGTCCCCTCCGCGAGTTTTCTCCCCTTCATCTCTAAACTTGGGGGGTTTCCCCGGGGATTCGAGTCACGCTCATGAGGCCGGCACACCTCCCAGTCCCCAGACTCAGGTGTGATGGGACCACAGGCGCCTTCAGTTTTTCCAGGATCTAACTTCTGTTCTGAGGACCCCGGGCTTGGTTAAGTCAGGATTTCTCCTCTTTCCCCAGGATTGCATGAGTGCGGGGGTGAGGCTGTGTAGGGAGTGCGGGGCCGGTCAGACTCCAGTCCTTGAGACTTCTTGGATCCATGCTGAGTGACATCCACAGAGGTGGCCTGGGCCATCAGGTCCCACAGGCTGTGTTAACCCGTCCCCATTCCTCCCAGCTTGGATGCTCAGTGGCTTCCTGCCCCTTCACAAGCTCAGGGTTCAGCTATGGCCCCTGATGAAAAACCCCAGAGCTGACTGGATGAGGCACCTCATGGTTTTCCACCCACCTTTGGGTGCACAGAGGTCAGACAGGTGCTCCCATGCCGGGCTGGGCCGCTGGGGTCCCTGGGAGGCTTGACACACTGCCCCGGTCTCTACCTGGGCAGGGGGAGCATCCCCACCGTCCTCGCTTTCGGATCCCCACACTCCACTTGGGGCTCGGTCAAACCAACCCCCTGGGGCTCTGCTCCCTTTGTGGGCACAGAAGAGGCAGGCACGGGGCTCCCTCTCAACGACCTGCCAGCATCTCGGGGTGTTTGCAAGGGAGCCATTACCGTGAGGCAAGTGAGGCCAGGAGGGGCGTGGAGGTCAGCAAAGAGCAGGCAGAAGACCGACAGTGGCCTTGGGGCCTTGACAACTGTTGGACAGAAGCTCTGTGCCCTGTGGGGCCAGAGTGGCCATGACCCAGGGGTGGCCCGATGGGGTTCAGGATTCCTCGGGCATTTGCTAGGGGACAATGAAGGATCTAGAGGAGAGTCTTGAGGGTCAGCTGCTCTTGGGAGGTGAGTCCACTAGCTGCCCCCCCCCCCCAACCCCCAAACAAGGTTTCCTAGTCCCGGTTGTTAAGCTCACAGTTCTAGGAAAAACCATAAAGTCACATGTGGGAGGGATGTTGATTCACCCCTTTCCACATGAGGTTTGCCCCGTCTGGTGTCCAATCTTAGGTAACTTTCATCACTGCCCTGGGCAGTCTTCTCCAGGTCCTTCCTGGAACCCCAGTAGCCCAGGGATGTTGCTATGTGAGTGACAAATGATGAAGGTGTCATAGCGGAGAGGTTTCTTGCCTGACTCTTCTCACTTGTCCTTACTACTGGGCCTGGGTGGGGGGGAAGGCAGGCAGAACAGGGCTGGCCTGGGGCACCCCATGCCGGGCTCACCACGTCCCAGCCCAGAGCCCGAGGAGGACTCAGCTCTCCAGGCTCTTGCTTCTTGACTCCATCATTACCTCTGTTGTCTTGACCCCCAGCTCCCTGGGCCGGGGATGCCCAGAGACAAACATGGGACCCCTGTCCATTCCAGAAAATTCCAGAGTTCAGACATCTCAGTTCCTGAGTCCACCCAAGCTCAGAGACTGGCTGAGCCTCTTGATTCCCCCGCGGAGGGACTCCTGGGGGAGGGAGAATGTGCACAGGAAGGTGGGGCCACGCCAGAGCACCAGCTAGGCAGGTCTCAGCAATGTCCCTGGAGGGAACCAGCCAGGATGCTGTGCCCCCCAGGCCCCTGGATGGGGCCTACTGGGCTGGCTTAGGTTGTAGAGAGGCTTTGCCCTGGGAAAAACACACCTATTTCCAGCCCAAGCGCTGCCTCTGAAGGCCTCCGTCAGGGCCTCGGTTTCCTCATCTCTGCAATGGGCACAGCTGTGCTGCAGGCAATTCTCTCTCAAGAATTCTCCGCCTCTGAGGTCACAAGGACAAATCCTAAAGCAACACAGGCCGATGGACCTTAGATTCCAGAACCCTGGGGTCAGGTTCTCACCTGCTCCCTGGCAGCAATGAAGAAAAAGCAGCCCTACCATTACCCTACCCCCCGGCACTCCCCCTTCCCCTGCCCCTTCCCTTGCCTCTTCCCCCCTACCTGCTGCCCTCCAGCCCTGCCTCCTGCAGGCCCCCACTCTGAGCCCTTGGCCCGGCCCTCCTCCTGCTGGCCCACCTTGCCTGGCCAAGCTCCTGCCTCTCACCAGCTGGCCCCCTCCTCACCTGGACGCCCACAAGGCCCACTGTCCCCACATGCTCCCTGGAGTCCCCTGCTGCCCCTGCTGCCCCTGCCCTGCCAGCCCCCCTTCCCCACCCTACCTCCCCTTTTGCTGCCTGGCCTCCCTCTCTGCTCTTCACTCCTCCTTTGCCCTGGACCCCCCTTCTGGCCCTTGTCTGGCCTCCAGCCACCCGGGCAGACTGCTCAGCCGCCCCTACTCCCCTCCCACCCAGTCACCTCCTCCCACCATCTCCCCACCCTCGGGCCACCCTGCAAACCGTCCCAGGGACCTGGCCCTCCTGCCAGTGGGCACCTGGACCTCTCGGGAATTCGTGAGTGGGGCACCTGCTGGGCACAGGGAGCAGCACAGGCCTGGCAGGTGTGGGGCAGCCTCGAGGGCCCTCCGGCGCTCCAGGAAGCCCCCATCTCCAGAGTGAGCTCTCAGCCACGTGGGGGTCTGGCCTGGGTCACCGGGTAGGTGCCCCTCCTCGGGATCGGTCTGCAGGCCAAGGAAGAGGTGACAAACAGCTTCGTGTCCACACTCGAGCCCCTCCAGGCTCTCAGAGTTACCACTGGGAGGGGGTGGCTGGGCTCAGTGGACTCGGGGGATCTTTCCCTGCAGGGCCGTTCCCTGCCCTGGGGCCAGGCGGGCTGGCCTCCCTCATTCAGAAGGGGCAACGGTGCCCTGTGCCTGGTACACACCCTGTTCTCCAAGCCAGCCTCCCCGGGAGACAGCGACCAGGGCTCCCTATGGCAGAGGGAGGCTGTGGCAGCGGGGGGGAGGGGTGTATGGTGCTGAGTGCTGGGTTGGGACCCTTCACTGAGCAAAGCACCCTGCTCACTGAGGGTCCTGGCCCCTCAGAGGGCAGCTGCTTAGCTTTGTGGTTGTGACCGGCCATCAGTGTCCTGCTGTGTCAGGACTGTGCTCCTGCAGCCTCCCTGGGCCGGCTGTAGGCTCCTGGGTGTTGTGGGAGAGAATCCCAGCTGGCGGTGAAGGCTGTCTTCGGGGGCTTCTCTGAGCCTCCCGGGCCTCCTGGCCTCCGTGCTCTGCTCAACTCCCTTCCCTGCAGGCCCCAGTACAGCCAGAGCTATTCCTGTTTTCCACCCAGGACAGAAGCAAGAACAGGCTAGACCAGCCAGAAATGGGGGCATCCGTGTTTGTACTCTCCTGTCTGCCTGGCTGGGCCACACAGCCTGAACTGTGCAACAGGGATACTGGAATCCGGAGGAGAGTAAGTGGAAGATTCCAGGTACTCTTTTGACTTGATCCTCCCAGTTCCTGTGCAACAGGAACTATGCAATGTCCTCTCCTGTAAGAAAACCAATGACCCAGCTCCTTGGAGCCACGGGGAAGGACTCCTGTCACCTAGAGCACCCCAGCCTCCCAGCAATGTAAGCGCTGGGTTCTCAGAGGCTCAGCCGGGCCCCAGGGCTAAAAAGGGCTCATTGTTCGCTGGTCCATCGCTGTCCATCTTGCAAGCTTGTTCTCTTAGGACAAGCTTCCAAGGTGCACGCTGCTTGCTAGCCCAGGTGGGGACATGGGAATCACGTAGCCGACTTTCCTTCCCAAGGGCTATTTGGAGGTAACATTTAATGAGCTCTTAAGAAAGGCCAGGCTCTCCTGCTTTAACTGGGAGTTGTTTACGGAGACCTGGAAGAGAGGCAGCTGGAATCAAAGTTCTTATGAACAAATGGTTGGACGTTGAGGCCTTATTTCCTCTCACCCAAAATGATGTCCTTCACGGCTCAAGAGGAGCAAAAAGAAACAAGGCCATGAGACTTCATGGAGAGCTTATGGCTGCCCCAGTGCCTTGATGGTGCCTGGGTACAAGGGCCCAAAGCCTCCTCCTGCTAGGGATTCTGTAGAGTTTCATAGTTTCCGGAACTGGGAGGATCAAGCCAAAAGAGTACCTGGAATCTTCACTTACTCTCCTCCGGATTCCAGTATCCCCAGCACCAACCAGTTAAAGTACCCCAGCCTTTCTTTCCTTCAGATGAGACGCCCTCAGGAACGAGCAAATGTTTTTCAATGCGATATGAAATATTTGTTAAAACCATTTCCTCGAGAAACGGGGCCAAAGGCCAAGGTATGCAGGGCTGGCTCAACCATTTTTCAGTCATCTGGTTATAGAAGGAGAACCCTGATTGTACTTCTTGTGTATTTTAGGAGTAGTAAACAGCATTACATGGTCTTTTATAAAGAAAACCGATCCCGTCTGAAGCCCAGCCTGACAGCTTCCCTTCGAGAGGAAGCTCGGACAGTCCTTGCCTGGCTAGCTTTTTATGTGAGGTTTTACCTGAGCCCCCCCATTCCTAATATGAGAACAACTAACCAAATTTTAAAGGATTCAGACATCTTGCTCTCCTGGATAAATTCTCTGTTTTATTTGGTGATTTCATCAGCAGCTACACTGCGTAGTTTATAGATTTTGAGAGTTTAGCATTCATATTCTCCTGGATGAGGACTCTTGCCACGTGATTTTTTTTTTTTTAACAAGCCAGGGCAAGACTTTTCAATGGGTTACAGTTTTACCCAGAATCCACACACAAACAATTACAAATTGTTACATACTATGTTTTTATTTAGTGTTTCCAATATATGTCATATTTTTCAATATATATCAACCTAGAATCTGGGCCATCTTATCCAAGGAAACCAACTGAAAACTTGTTAAGTTTGTGTTTAATTTGTTAACATGTGTTTTACAATTTATTTTTTTTTTATATTTAAAGGTTTTAAAAATGTTTATTTATTTTAGAGAGAGACAGAGTGCGAGCTGGGGAGGGGCAGAGAGAGAGAGGGGGAGACACAGAATCCGAAGCAGGCTCCAGGCTCCGAGCTGTTAGCACAGAGCCCGACGCGGGGCTCGAACCCACGAACTGTGAGATCATGACCTGAGCTGAAGTCGAACACTTAACTGAGCCACCCAGACGCCCTTGTTTTACAATTTCTTACCAAGCTTAGGAGACCTGAGATCTGGCTCACGTTTAGACCAAAGAGTTATATAGGAAGAATCATCATAAATATTACTTACCACTTAGTCTCCAGGCAAACCACCTAATCAGCCTATGGTAACTTGGGTGCTAAAGAAGATTCCGGTAATTCATTTTTGTGTTATGACAAGCTTTGACCAATTTATCTTTAGGGATCATGCTGGACTCAAAGTTTTTATAGACAATTGATTTCTGTAAGCTGAAACCTACTTCTTGATGCTTTCCTTGCTGCTCTGAGTGAGTAGGACCACGAAAGGCATCGCTGTCAGTAAGATGTTCTTGATTTCCCCTCCCGAGATTTAGTACTGGCCCCTCCTCACTTCAAGGCTCCTTCATGTATTGACTAGCCCTTCGCCTTGACCTTCCTTTGCCTTTTGTGACTTGCCTTCTACCTCTGACCAGCTCCTTTCTGTCTTCCCGTGTTCCAATCTGTCTGCCTTTTACTAGTTCTCTTCCCCAGAGTTAGCTCCTAGATTATTTTCTTACACTCTGAATTCTTTTCTACAACCCTGCAAGCTTTCTCCACTGTCCTTACCCTGATGACTCCTTCTTCTATATCTCCATGGAGAGTGGGTGGCATCTTTGGATACCCCAAATCCTTGGGTCCAAAATGGAACCACTTTCTCCCCAGTCTAATCCTGGAACCCAATGCTGCTTCTCCTTTTGAATTCCCCCGTGACCCATCCAGTCCCAACGTCAGAAACCTCAGAGTCATTGTGGACTCCACAAACAACCTCCTTGCTCTCACCTAGTTCATTTTGGTCCCCTGGTCTCCTAACCACTACTGGAATCCACATTTCCTTCCACCTGTCCTTCACCCTCAGTTCAGGGACCATCTCCTCCAAGAAGACTTAGAGTATAAAGCAAGTTTTATTCATCTGTGTATCTCCAGTGCCACGCATAAATGCTTTAATGCTTTATCAGTGAACCGGAAACATCATACTTAAAGTTGGATCTTTCTGAAATGGCAAATTGGCAGGAGTGTGTCCCCCAGCGTCAAACTCAAGAAATAGGACTCATTCTGCTTCTACAAAGAAGATATCTGTAAACACTTGGGATGGTGACTTTATTCTCTGTGGGTGACTAGATTTAATGTTTATTTGCCCATTTTACAGAAGTGTAGGGAAAGACTATTTCCTCTTCTCGCTTGCATTTTCTCTCCTGTGTGTTTCCCATTAAATTGTCAACTGCTTGTTTATTTGCATAGTTGTCATCATAATAAAAAATCCCATCCAAGTGTATTTCCTTCAAGTTATGGTATAGCTTATATATTATTCCATTTAGCTACAAATCGAATACATTTCATTTCATGCAAGGTACACCATAATTAACCAAATGTTCACTATTGTAAGCACTGTGATTTTCATTGCTCATAGGTAATTCTCCATAGGATTCATTCTTCAGTTGTTTGTTTTTATTGGGTTTGGGACGCTTTGAAAACCAAATGACTCTTGGAATGAAGGCTGAAGGAATATTTTCAAATTTTTCAACTGCGTCCTGAGGTAGCCGGGAGGTCTGGGGACTTCTCCTTGCTTGGCCCTGCCATGAGTAATTGGATTATGCCACACGGTGGAAAAGTGACTATGTCAGTGTCGCTGGCTCAGGCCAAATTTGCAAGTCCCCTGGCTCTGTCCTCTCTGGGGGTCTGCTGAACGATCTGTCACCTTTTCTCCCGCTAAGGGCCCTGGGCATGGGGTGCTTGGGATGCTGGGACTGCCGATGGGGGATGGACAGGTGGCCACGAGTCAGCTGTGCAATAACGGAGCTGCATAGGATCTAAGGGGGGTTCAGGGTGTACTTCCCTGGGAGTGCTAGCTCTGTGTGTGTGTGCATATGCGTACTTTTTCTGACTTCAGATCTCCTTACACATTTGTGTGATGTGTGTGAGTGTGATTTGGTGCGATGTGATAAATACATGTACAGTAAAGCATTGGATTGCGAATGACTTGTTCTGCGAGTGTTCCACAAGACGAGCAAACATTTATAATACATCTTAACTTGATGAACAAGCCACGTCTTGTGATACAAGTAGTATGGGGTGCCAAATGTCGCATGATCACAACCGAGCCAACGGTTCTCTCTCTCTCCCTGAGGGATTGTGGGTGATCATCTCCCATACTAGGATGCTCTGTCTCAGGCTGTGGTGTTTGGCAGAAATCAGTGATTTTCAGAACGTTGGAAGGTGCCCACAACTGGGACTAGTGTATTTTTTGTCACTTCAAAGCACCTACGGACAGTCCTTTGCTTTTCCAGACAAGAGTGAGCTTAGGAATACTTTGCTTCATTCTAGGTCAGGCTGCCTGCAGAGAGAGACCCTTTCCTCCGCTACCTGATTGCCAGTTACATTAAATACATGACAAGAGTTTATTAACACTGTACCGTAGTCAACATCCGTTGATACGATGGCCCCCATGCAGGAAAAGATTCCACCGAGCTGATAACGGTGCTTGAATTAGTGATAGCGAAAGTCGTCCTACACAACAACTCTCGTCTCATCTCCCTCACAACCAGCCACAGAGGCTTTCACAGCTAAGTGCAGATTAATTTGTTTATTTTTCTTTGTATCTTCTTTATTATTTTGTATTATATTACAGCATTGCGATCACTTTTCTATGAATATTTTTGGGGTGTGGAACGAATCATACGAATCATCTGCGTTTCCATGATTTCTTCTGGGGAAATTCGCTTTGATGTACAGGTGCTTTGGATCACAAGTGTGTTTCCGGCACGAAGGATGCTCGCGAACCAGAGTCTTACTGTATTTGGATACGAGTGTGTCTGTGGGAGAATGTGTGCGTGCGCGTCCTTGGAGGTGTGTGTGTGAGGTGGGGGTGGTCCCTGTGCCTCTGTACATGTATGTTCGGGTGCGTCTGTGCGCGTTTCTAGGTTTGGGTGTATCTCTGGGTGTATACGTGTGTGGGGGGGTACGTGCCCCTGTGTGTGTGTGTCTAGGGGTGGGTGTGCATGATTCTGGCTGTAAGCCCGTGAAGATCTGAGGGAAGACCACCACACGTAGCACAGTGATTCTGGACTCGGGGACTGAACTAATTGGGCAAAGCCCCCTTGATGGCAAAGTGGGATGCTGCCCATTTGAGGCTCCCTAAGAGCCATGAAGAAGGAAAGACTTCCTGACGGAGAAAATAGTGAGCAGACACATGGAGTCCCATTATCCTTTGCTGCCCGGGCCCCTCATCCGCACAGGAGGCCCGGCTGGGGCTGGGGGAGGCCGCCGGCCCGGGGACCACACACCCTCCTTTCCACAGGGCTGCCTCGTGTAACCTGAAGCCCCCCTTCTCTGATAGGTTCCAGACCTTCCCACATGCTGACAGCCAAATGCAGCCCAGGTGACTCACAGCCCCTTTGTCTCGCTGTGGTGCGGGGAGACTTTTCTTGGAAATGTGTTTCACTGCGGTGTTGAGGCCGGGGTGCCTGCCAGCCCTCTGTGAGGGCAAGGGGAAAAGTACCCGCTCCACCCCCAAGTGTGTGCTCTCAGACCCCGGAGACGCTGCAGTGAAGGCTGCTGTGTGTGCTCACTTGTCTGCGTGGAGAAAAGGAGGGGCCCGTGTGCATTCTGGAAGCCAAAGAGGGTCAGGGCATGCTGGGCACAGTCAGCTAGAAGCAGAGACCCCGGGGCCAAAACCCCAACAGGACAATGTCCTTCCCTGGGGGTGAGGTAGGGCAAGAAACTCACAGAATGAAAAGAGGGCCGGTCCCCAAAGCTTCCTCCCTGACCCATGGTGGCCAGCTCATCCGTGTTTGTCAGGGGCTGTCTTAGAGATCCAGTATCCCAGGGGTCCCCACAGCCTCGGACACCTGGGATAGCTGGTCACACCAACCCCATCCCAGGTAGCACTGGGGTCTCCCGAGAGGAAGCTGCCTCTTGCCCAGGAAGTATCCTCACTGACTGCATTGTGTGGGGCCCAAGGGTTGGGGCATGTCTGGGGATTTTGCTCAGCACGCTCAGATTGGTCAAGTCTGGGTTTTCCTGCTGCTTCTGGCCTGTGTCCAGCTTCCCTGGCACCAGGAACTTGGGGTTGGGGCTTTCAGTGGGAGATTCAGGCTGGTAACAGCTGTCAGTCACCTCAGTTTGGTTTCCACACCTACCTCCCCAAGGTCCTGGGGCAGAAAAAGTCAATGGAGCTGGGGCAGGGAAGGGGTTGCTGCTGAGAGAGGGGTTCAGAACCCAAGCATTGATTTTGACATTGTTGCACTTCTTTTGGTGAGAGAAGTGTGAGAGGTCCTGCCCCTTTTGCAGACTGAGGTTTTGTGATTCTAGAGCCAGGGCTGGGGTAGAAGCCACCAAGTCCTGTCATCTGAGGAGGAAGGCCATCAATCAGCCTTTTGGGTAAAAAGGTTCAGAGGAGAAACAGCCAGGGCAGTGAAGGGTCCCCCCAGACAGGCAGCACAAGTGCCCAGGCCCGTGCCCCGTGAAGGCCAATGAGCTGTTAGCGGTGAAAGGGAGTTTATCAGGTGGGCGAGGAAAGCGTCTGACCCCAGGTGGCAATCTGGTCAGGCAAGGGGGTGGGGGCAGGACGGGGTGACCAGAGTCCCCTCTGGTATGGCGGGAGGCTTTAAGGTGACTGTAGACATGACCTCAGAAACGAAAGCCAGGGACTTCTGAGGCCAAGCTTGGCTAGGGAAGGCCTGGCAATCCTTGGCCGAAGTACCCAGACATCCCTTCCTGACTCCTCCCTGTAAGCACCCATGCCCTAATGTCATGCAGCAAGGCCTCCCCGCTCCCCCCGCTGCCACAGCCTCCCTCTGCCATAGGGAGCCCTGGTCGCTGTCTCCCGGGGAGGCTGGCTTGGAGAACAGGGTGTGTACCAGGCACAGGGCACCGTTGCCCCTTCTGAATGAGGGAGGCCAGCCCGCCTGGCCCCAGGGCAGGGAACGGCCCTGCAGGGAAAGATCCCCCGAGTCCACTGAGCCCAGCCACCCCCTCCCAGTGGTAACTCTGAGAGCCTGGAGGGGCTCGAGTGTGGACACGAAGCTGTTTGTCACCTCTTCCTTGGCCTGCAGACCGATCCCGAGGAGGGGCACCTACCCGGTGACCCAGGCCAGACCCCCACGTGGCTGAGAGCTCACTCTGGAGATGGGGGCTTCCTGGAGCGCCGGAGGGCCCTCGAGGCTGCCCCACACCTGCCAGGCCTGTGCTGCTCCCTGTGCCCAGCAGGTGCCCCACTCACGAATTCCCGAGAGGTCCAGGTGCCCACTGGCAGGAGGGCCAGGTCCCTGGGACGGTTTGCAGGGTGGCCCGAGGGTGGGGAGATGGTGGGAGGAGGTGACCGGGTGGGAGGGGAGTAGGGGCGGCTGAGCAGTCTGCCCGGGTGGCTGGAGGCCAGACAAGGGCCAGAAGGGGGGTCCAGGGCAAAGGAGGAGTGAAGAGCAGAGAGGGAGGCCAGGCAGCAAAAGGGGAGGTAGGGTGGGGAAGGGGGGCTGGCAGGGCAGGGGCAGCAGGGGCAGCAGGGGACTCCAGGGAGCATGTGGGGACAGTGGGCCTTGTGGGCGTCCAGGTGAGGAGGGGGCCAGCTGGTGAGAGGCAGGAGCTTGGCCAGGCAAGGTGGGCCAGCAGGAGGAGGGCCGGGCCAAGGGCTCAGAGTGGGGGCCTGCAGGAGGCAGGGCTGGAGGGCAGCAGGTAGGGGGGAAGAGGCAAGGGAAGGGGCAGGGGAAGGGGGAGTGCCGGGGGGTAGGGTAATGGTAGGGCTGCTTTTTCTTCATTGCTGCCAGGGAGCAGGTGAGAACCTGACCCCAGGGTTCTGGAATCTAAGGTCCATCGGCCTGTGTTGCTTTAGGATTTGTCCTTGTGACCTCAGAGGCGGAGAATTCTTGAGAGAGAATTGCCTGCAGCACAGCTGTGCCCATTGCAGAGATGAGGAAACCGAGGCCCTGACGGAGGCCTTCAGAGGCAGCGCTTGGGCTGGAAATAGGTGTGTTTTTGTCAAGGACCAGAAAGAGGTGGGGTCTGGGAATGGAGCGAAGAATCCCGGATCAGGCTGGAGGGCCGGACTCAGTAAGAGAGCCAGGCTGCAGACACATCCAGGCAGCTGGAAGATGCTAGACCTTCAGCCGCCCGGGGAGACTGTCCTCGTCTTACCATCTTCTTAAGTTGGACTCTGAGGGTGTGGTTTAGGCGAGGCCTCGGGACCTCATCATACTCGTATTCATTCACACTCATTCATCACGTCCTCTTCTCGTAGAAGACGTGTGGGTCCAGTTATTGTAACGAATCCTGAAAATTTTCCCCTTCCATAATAGCTTTCTCTTCATGTAACATTACATGGCTTCTATGATGGAGTTTAACGTGTTTTCACAGAACTCTCCATGGTTTTAAAATTATTTAATGCATAAATTAAGACTTCTGGTCACCTTAGAATGAGGATCCACCCAGTTCATGGAGAATTTTCTACCTTCAAAATCAACAAGGAGAGGATGAATTTTTGTTCTTGTGACATCTGCTGACGTTTTCTGTGCCCTGCGGCCACCTCTCAGAAACCACAGTGACAGCTTGAGGGAGTAGAGTCCCCTGAGGAGACAGGTGGGATGGGCTGCAGGTGGGGGTGAGTTCCTCTAAGCTGCAGAAGCACCTTGAGGTTGTTGGTTGGGTGCAGACAGCACTGGTTTGAGGACAAAGAGCCTGAGGTTCATGCCTGACTCGCCAGATTTTCTCTGTGAAGCTGGAGGCAAAGGTGTCATGGATGTGGGGAGCTGGGGGAGCTTGGCACAAGGGCTGACCTTCGGCCAAGAAGGGTTGCTGGAGCCCTAAGCCCGCCATTTCCAGCCCCAGCTCTGCTCTGTGCTCTTGGGGCGCATGTAGACTCGTGACTCGGCCTTGCTGCACCTCAGTTTCCCCACCTGTAAATGAGGCTAGTGATAGTCTACACCTCATGGGTGGTTTGGAGAATGTACTGAGTTTATTTATAAAGTGCATCGCTCACTGACCCTTAGGACTCCCGATATAAATGGTGGAGGGTTGTGTCTCTGTCATTAATGAAGTCTCCTTGCAGGGCTGGGGTGATAGCGGTGGTGGGACGGGCAGGTATTTGATGACAATAAGTAAGCAGAAAGGAGGACTCCATGTGGGGGGCCAGCGGCACTCGGGACAAAGGGCTTTCGCCTGAGAGTGAGAGTGTTTCCTTCACCCCAGGGAGGTGGGGGGGTGCTGGGACCCCTGTAACTCTGACCTGCCGGGCACTAGGTAATGGAGAAGTTTTTAATCCTCCAACCTAGGCTAAAAAAAAAAAAAAAAAAAAAAAAAAATTAATTCAGAGATATCCAGAAGGAAACGAATACCACACTTACTCTAACTGTGGAGGAGTGAAGGTACACACATTATCGAAGTGCCCAAGACAGTTTACGGGAACAGAAGAAAGTACTATTAACACCCAAATCGACAATGTCCATGCAGCAAAACAAATATAAAAATGTGTGCCCATGGGGAGGGGTCGGGAGGGGTGGTGTGGGGAGAAAACATGTCACAAAAAAATAAGACAGACATTTAATTCTCTCTCTCTCAAAAATAAATAATAAAAAATTTTTTAAAATGTTTAAAAAAAGGAAACATGAAGAGAAAACGATTTCAAAAGGATCCACCCTTTCCAACCCCCAACATGTCCCTAGGAAACATACAAGTGCAGCCCAATAGCTGTGGCTTCTGAGAAGCCAGGGGGAGGCTATAGGCCAGAAGCCCCCAGGGCCCAGGCAGGAGTGGCAGGGAGCCCCGATTGCCAGGTGGGAGCAGAGGAAAGGCCTGGAAAGTCCTGCACCCCCACAGGGCATTGGGGAGCCTGAACTAGAAGCTCTTGTGTTAACCTGGGGGCATCCACTTCGGGTCCTGAGATGTTCCGAGGCTCCCTAGAAGTGCCGGCCTCTCGTGTATAAACCACAGAACCTCTCCTCCCCTGAGTGCAACCAGAGGGGAGGCTTTGTGTGTCCGTCTTTTCCAGAACCCCACGGTCTTTACAACCTTCCCAGTGAAGGGCCCTCTCTGCCTGATGTGGAATTTCGGTCTCTGGCTTGAGGACAGCCTTTGCTCAGGGGGACTTGGCCCCCCCACCCCCAATTCGGGCCATAAATGGCTACAGGCAGGACGATGCAGGGAGCAGGGAGCTCTGAAAGAATTACGAGAGCCGTGGCAGAAACGGAAGGAAAGCCCACACCCAGTTGTCCAGAACTTCAGGCCTGCAACCTCAATGCTACATTTCCAGTGAGAACCGGAGGGGGCGTGTGGGAGGGGAAGGGGTGAGTTCTAAAGGGTTGCTGCCCCCTTGTGTGTTTTACTCCACCCTGCCTCGACATTGTGAGTTGTGACCTTGAAGCTGCCAGCCACCAGGTGCCCACTTCCAAGGAGGCCGAACATTTTCCGTCTGTATGGGTGGCTATGACGGCCCAGCTGTCTTTTCAAGCAACTAGGGGGGTGGGGCAGCGTGGGGGCAGTCCTTGGGGACTGGGTTCAGACCCCAGGAAAGGGCCTCATTTCTGCTCCAGTGGAGTCAGGCTAAATGCATAGGACAAGCTTGGGGACAGAACTGTGGCAGAGCCTGAAATTTTGGATCAGAGGGTGGAGGGCACAGAGGGGCTGGACCCATCCCCCTCTTCCTGCCTTTTGGTCCTCAGTTTCTCCTGCCCTCCCTTCTTTGCTGAGGCATCCTCATTTCTGGGACCCCCTGCCCACCGCCTTCAGTTTTTTATGTTGTTCTTTTTCCCGGAGACCACTGAGGCTGACATAATGGCAGTGGGGGCTGGGGGTGGGTCTCAGCAGCCTCAAGCCCTGCACCCCACTTGTCAGGCCAGCTCCTGAAAACAGTTTTTCAGAGAGGTGCTACTGTCTGTCTTGATCACCAGTGCCCGGTTCAGAGTCGTGATCAATGGATCCTCGTTGGCTAGATGAATGTATGAGTGCGGTTTCCAGAAGTTAGACCAGGAGCCAAGCTGACGTAGTAGCTATGTGAGGTTGTGGCTACTTGAACCTGGGGCTGCCTGAGGCTCTCACTGGAACCAGGCTGCCTCAGATGACGGCGACCCCCTTCCCCTCCCGACTCCTTTCCCGTTACTGCTGTTGCCCTCACCCCACCCTGGCCCTGCCACCCGAGTTGGTCTGTCCTGTGTCCAGTCCCCGAACTGCCCATCGCACCGTAGCTGGATTTGGGTGGCTGTTGGAAGAAAGGCACTATACTATAAAGCCAGAGCTTTCTCTCTGATGGGATGGTTTCCTGTCCACTGAATTTGTTCCCCGGGTCCTCTGAGCACCCCTGCCTTTATCCTGTCTGGCCAGCTCCCCCCCCCCCCCAGTCTCGGCTCCAGCTAGCCCCCCATGTCCCCAGGCTTCAGCTGCACAGAGACTCCTGGCCTCACCCAAGATGTCAATTTCCTTCCTCCTTTTGTCTGCACTTAGGCTATTCTCTGTGCTTCTAGCATCTTCTGTCCCTACTTTGTCCCCCGTCCCCGGTCCCGGGGCAACTCCCCCAGGTGGGATTGGGGGGCATCCTGATGGCTCTGGCCCAGCTCTTACACCCTGTGATGCCCCCAGTGGGTAAGTCTTCATCTCTGGAGGAGATGCTCCATGAGTACAGGGAGAACTTCAGTCGCTGAAGGAGGAAATTTAAGCAGCATCAGGAGAGGGTGTGGTGAGTCCCCAGGTGCTGAGGAGCCGCCCTTTGCCAAACCCAGAGTGGCTCTTTTCTCACCCTGCACGCAAGTGACTCTGGAGCTCAGATGCTACCCCAGGACACTGGTAAGGTTGGAGGTCTGAGCCCCCTACTCTGGGCTTGCCAGCTGGTGGGCAGGCAGGACCTCCCACCTCTGCCCCCACACCAGGCTTCCAAAGCTTCTGATTTGTTCGGGAAGGTGAGAGGGTGGGCAGGGTGGCTGCTTCTGGGAGGTTTAAGGAATCTTCTGAGAAAAAAGTCTTCATATTTGTGATTCCCCAGGCCTGGGGCGGGGGCAGGGGGAGGAGAGGACCTAGATGGAGGGACGGGAGTCATGGGTGGGGCCTTGGGCAAGTCCCTGCCTGGCCTACCCCTGAGGAGGGTCTCTCTGGCCCAAACAGGCTCCTGCCTCGGGTGGGGTCCCCCATCACGCTCCCAATGAAGGTCATTAGCAAAGCTCTTCAAAAAAGGGTGGGAGACGGGGCGCCTGGGTGGCTCAGTCAGTTAAGCATCCATCTTTGGCTCATGATGACTTCAGCTCAGGTTGTGATCTCAGGATTCATGAGTTCAAGCCCCTCGAGCCCCACAAGCCCTGCGTCGGGCTCTGTGCTGACAGCTCAGAGCCTGGAGCCTCCTTCAGATTCTGTGTTTCCCTCTCTCTCTGCCCCTACCCCTCTCGTTCTCTCTCTCTCTCTCAAAAATAAACACACATTGGGTTGCCTGGGTGGCTCAGTCAGTTGAGCGTCGGACTTTGGCTCAGGTCATGATCTTACCGCTTGTGAGTTCGAGCCCCGTGTCATGCTCTGTGCTGACAGCTCGGAGCCTGAAGCCTGCTTTGGATTCTGGGTCTCTCTCTCTCTCTCTGCCCCTCCCTTGCTCTCTCTCTCTCTCTCTCTCTCTCTCTCTCAAGAATAAATAAAACATTAAAAAAAATTAAAAAAATAAACACACATTAAAAAATTAAAAAGAAAAGTAAGGGTGGGAGATGATTTGTATGCAGCACAGCTTACGTCATACACAGTTTTTTTGTGTTAAAAGAGGGAGAAAATGAGAACATACATGTACATATGTTGGTGTAGAAGCTCTGGAAGAAGCTGTCATCAGGGGTACCCTGAAGGGTGGGTGGTGGGTGGGCACTGGATTTGGGGGCCCAGTGGTTGGGCAGAGACATCTTACCGTATGTGTTTACGTATGTATTTGGATCATGTGCACGTACTCAAAATTCTAAATCAAAAGCAACAGCAATAAAACAGAAATAGTAATTACAAAAGAGAGGATAGCCAGGGGGCGAGGCTCCCTTTGAGGAGGGGCTGAGTGGAGAGTCCCCCGCCGTGGGCCCCCACGTGCTGACCCCTTCCCAGGGCTCCCGACGCCGCAGGCCCTGGACACCTGCATGGCTCCTCCCTGTCCTTCCCGGGACGCTTCCAGCTTCCAAAGCTGCGCCCACGACGCCCAGGCCTGGCCGACTCATGGGGGCTTACATCGGGCCAGGGGCCTATGGGGGCCTTGCTGTCTTCACTCCCAGGCCAGCTTGCGGCCCAGGTCAGGGAGTGAACTTTGTTCTGCCCATAGCACAGGCACGGGCAGGATCAGAGTCATACAGTGACAACCTAAAAGGATGTCATGGTTGGCTCTGTGAACCTCTTCTCCCAGGGATGGGGACCCCATGCTCTGGAGGGCCAGGCGACCTCCCCACGGTCACACACAGCTGTTGTTTCTACAGAGATGGCCCTATGCTGGGATGAACTACCCAGAATGGGGAGTTTCTATTCCTGTAGACACCCGAAAGTCACAGCGTGCCCGGCCTGTAAAAATAGCCCGTGCTTTGGTCTCTAACGGGATCTCCCGGTCCCTCCCCAGCATCGAAGCTGAATCCGTCAGGGTGTTTCGGCCCAGATTCTCTTGAGCGGCTGCCATCTCTGAGGGGGTCCCTGCTGAGAGCCACCCAGGGTCCATGAGTGAGTCTCAGCTCTCCCAGCCCTGCATGTGGGAGGCGCGGGGGAAATCTCTGCCTGAAGGGCCCTCGGGGACTGTGTGGCCCAAGGCCGAACCATGTTGCGGTGGAGGCCCTGGCGTGGGAAGCCAGGGCCCAGCACGGCTGCCCACACCCACCCTGCTGCCCGGCCCTTGAAGATGCATGTACAGGGGCTGACGCGTCCCCCGGGCTGGGGCCTTCCTGGCCCGCCAGTCCCCTCAACATGAAGGCGTGCACCATCGCACTCCTTGTGTGGACAGCAGTTCTGAATCCTGAACCCCAGAAGGGCTGGAAGTCGGGACAGCCTTCTTCAGACGCTGGCTGTCCCTGTGTGACCCCCAGCCTTTCTTCAGTTGTGTCTCACCTCTGCGCGTGCCGTGCTTCTTGCACCCCCTTCTCCCTGTTTTTTTTGGAAGCTGAGTGAACATCAGAGGGCCTAAGAGTGAGACCGTCCCCCTAGAAACATGTTTCTCATGCCCCATTCTCGTTCGCTTGGTGGGGAGGGACTCCCACACAGCCCCTCTCCAGAGCCAAGGGAAAGAGCCCCCCCTCACCACCCCCCCACCCCGGCCAGACAAGGCTGGGGCTAGAGCCATTTGAAAAGCATCTTGGTCCCACCCCCTCATTTCACTGATAAGGAAGCCGAACCCCAGAGAGGGAAGTGGTTCTCTCCAGGGCAGGCTGGTGACCGAGCTGGGACGACAAGTGACATCTCACGGCTCACTCAGCTGCACCGGACCCCCAACAGGTAACAGCCCCCCGGGCCACTTAGAAAAATCGAGACACAGAGGCCACGGACTGACCTCGTTTTCCTGGATGGCGGGTGACTTCCTGAGGCCTGCTGGTGCTTTGTGGTCTGGGCTCCGTCCACACCTGCCCGGACTCGGCGTCCCAGTTGGAAGGGGTGGCCGCAGCCCCCAGCAGCCTCCACGACAACAGCAGCAGCAGGCGGAGGGCTGGTTTGTTCTTGACTATCAGTGACATTTCCTACGAACCCTCAACTTCCTCCTGATTTGACTCAGGGTTGTAGCATCTTGCTGGGGTGGGGAAACCTCACCGTAGGCAGCCCGGGAGCCTTCCCCAGGGGGGCTTGGCTTGCGTGTCACTACCTCCTGCCGGCCCTACTGCCTGCCTCCCGGAACCTGGCCCTGGAAAGCACCAAGAGCCCAAGACCACACGTTGTCAGGAATCACCCTCTAGCCCCTGGGCAAGGTGCTCCAGGCAGGCCAGGGCCGTGAGTAACTTCCCCGGCCTGAGTGGACCCCTCTGGAGAATGGAAACAATAATGGTTTTTTCTTCCTGGGGCTCCTAAGAGCAGTGAGTGATGGAAGAGCTTGGCCATGCAGTCAGCAACTGGGAAGCTGTGCCTGCTGTTATATATCGTAACTGGATTGGTCCCTATATGTACCCCTACGGTGCACACGGATGATCGGCCCCACTTGGCCACAGCAGGGAAATCACGTCAGGTGATACAGGTGGATCAGGATGGTGGACACTTGAAGGAAGGGATGAGGTTTTTAAGAGGGGAGGCGAGAGTCTGAGGGGAAATAGGAGGCGGTGAGTGGAATCAGGCACCCCAAAAAGTGAGGAAGGGGGAGCTGGGGGCTCCTGGCTATATCGGAGGCTCTTGCCGGTGATACTGGTGATGCTGTTGGGGGAGGGGAGATAAAGGAGAGACTCAACGTGAGGGTCAGAGAGGCCCCCCACCATCTGTTTGACCTCGGGTAGACTCTAGCTTCTGTGAGCCTCACTGTCCTCACCTGTCAAATGGGCATCATTATAACAATGGTCCAGGAATGTACTGAGTTCCCATCGGAGAGCACTTAGCACAGGAACAGCCACATCTCAAGTCCCTGAACTGACCCCTCTCTGACTCCTCCGACTCCCTGAACCCCACTCCAACCTGCCAGGCTCGGGGTGCAGCTTCGGCAAAACTTTGGAGTCAGGGAGATTGTATGTGCTCTGTCCCGCCTGTGTCCTGTTCCTTTTCACATCGTGTCCCCCAGAAGCCCAGCTCAGGTGTAGACAGATGAATTTATTTATGCTATGTTGTTAGTGGCAGATAATGGCATCCAAATAAATATTTATATTCTGCCTGTGGGATTCAACACTGCACTCCCAGAGGAGACAAGAATTTCAGGCGAGAACTTGGATGACACTGGTCCAGGGGCGTGTTCCTCCTCAAACGACATTTCTTAGGCTGTACCAACTCTTCTCAGCCATGGCTGGCCCTCCCATCTTGTAGGTGGCTCACACCACAGTGCTCCGTGAGGATGAGGAGTTTGGCAGCAAAAGGGGGGAGGGTGGACCGTTTCAGCCCACAAACCTCCCAAAGTTCCATTCTCACTGTTGCTGGTGTTTCTGGAAAGTTCTTCTGTTGATGGGAGGAGGGCTGGCTTGGTCTGAGCCACACAGCTCGGTCTGGATGCCACAGCTGTGCATACTAGGCCTGGGGTCTGCCCCAAGTGTGACACTGGCCTAGGCGGCCACAGGAATCACAGCCCAGAGCCAGCCTGCTTTAGTAAGAGAGCCGGCAAGGTGAGGCCACGGGCTCCTGGCTCGCAGAGCTAGGCGGTGCCGTTCGGATGAGAGAACCCAGACGGAGGCCACACAGCCAGAGCAGCTAGGAGCCTTTGGACTCCTAGGCCAGTCCCTCTTCACACACAATTTTCTCTCCTCTTTACTAAACATTAGGAAACATTAATATATTGACAGAAGATTCTAGTTCAGGGTTAAAAAAAACAACAACAACCCCCCCCCCCCCCCCCCCAAAAACCTTTCTTAAGCGTGAATTCCCTTGACAACGTTCTGGATAAATGGATCTCCTGCCTGTCCTTACATACGCCTGGTGACAGAGAGCTCAGTACACAGCAAGGCCACTCTGTCTGCTGTCAGATGCTCCAGTAACGAGACAGGTCTCTTTCTACGGCACCTGGAGCCCATTCTGCAGAGTCGTACAGGGAAGCGTGCCTTGAGCGTTGAGGGTGCTAAAATGGCTATTCTTTTATAGACCATGGGCAACTCCAGTCCTTTCCACGATCCCCCTGGGTTGTGGCTTCCTTGCCTGTCCACGTGCAGCCCCAGCCGAGAGTGCCCAGGTTACCAAAACAGCACAAAGACCTCTGTCTCCCCGTGTTCCTCTTCTAGATTCTCTAAATGTGGGTCTGGTTGCCATCATTCCTCGCTGGCTTTCGTGTTTGCAAGAATACTTACGAATCCCCGGTTTCCCTTACGCTGTGGCCGCCTCTGTGTTTTGTGTATAAACATTGGTTCTTTCCCAATATTTCGGTGGCATAGTTCTGATTTTATCTCTGACTCACACGTTATTTAAGAGACTACTTAAGAGAATGCATAGAAGTACCTATTATATATTATTAATATCATGGTGCTCAGCAAATAGTGCTGTCTTCTTTGTGGTCTGAGAACAGAAAGGGTGGCACCACCGGGGCATACTCGGCGGGGCCCATTCCTGGGATAAATGTGGCAAAAGATCCTCGTCTTCTTGCAAGAAAAGTCTATTCCCCTGATTTATGATTCAGTCCTCACCGATCTGCCTTTTTAATTGGGCTATTCAGAGCTTAAAAAGTTCTCTGTCCACTTGATCGATGATACTCTGAGAGGGGAGCATTAAGGTCTCTACCTACAATTATATTTCCGTTTCCACTGTTTTGTGCATTTCTGGTGCGTTCCCGTTACGTGTTTCTTTGCTGTGCACATTGGAACATAAATTGTTTTATGTTTTAATTATTTATTGTAACTTTTACCTTTGGAAAGTCTATGTGTTACTCTATTTTTACTAAAAAAAAAAAATGACTTTGTCATACTCCCTTTTTTTCTAGAGTTCTGTGTGCCTGATAAACCAGAGATTACCCCATCGTTTTACTCTGTCTGTGTCTCTTTGTTTTCTCTGTTTCTTACTGGCAAAAGAGGATTGGGTTTGGGCTTTTTTTTTTTTTTTTTAAATGAGTGCTCCTTTTTATATGAGTATTATCATTTTTAAGGAGTATTATAATTTTATTATAAATGTTACATTTCTGTAAACCTCCACGGGGTTACTGTCTACGTAGAGACATGGCAGTTTTTTCATGTTTAGTTTCTATTGTGAATTTTCTCTTCCTTGTGTTTCTTTACGATAGACAAGATAATTTAACCTGAATATCGAATTTAGAAACTATTTAAGTTTGAACTCCCACATTTGTTTCTATTAACAGCTGTCCAGACTTTGGGAGGATTTATTTAAATATCTTCCCTTCCCTTGCCCCTCTCTCCATTGCTGATCAGCATTTTGAATGTTTTTTTGTATCGCTCTTTACTCCTAATGGCTGACCTGTGGACAGATGAAACTTTTTTTTTTTTTAATGTTTATTTATTTTTGAAGGAGAGAGAGAGAGACAGAGCACGAACAGGGGAGGGGCAGGGAGAGAGGGAGAGAGGGAGACACAGAATCCGAAAGGGGCTCTAGGCTCTGAGCTGTCAGCAGGGGCTCAAACCCATGGATTGTGAGATCATGACCCGAGCTGAAGTCAGACTCCCAACTGACTGAGCCACCCAGGCACCCCGAAACTTTTCCTTTTTAAATCACACATCAGGTTTCTGTGGCCATTTCTCCTCTCTTAGGTGGCATCTGCTCTCTCACCTGTGACTTCCAATCCTCTCTGTCACTTCGTGCTTTGTTCCCAAGTTTCTCAGACGTTGCATGTTGAGATGTTCATCTTTGACCTGGCAAGATCTACGCTTCATCAGCTGAGCACCGGTTAGTTCAAAGCATTTCTTTAAATTTTGTATGAGCCTCACTCCCACCCCTGCCGTGCCTCAAACACACACCCAGACTTTTCTTCTTTTAAGGGAAAGTCAAAGCCTCTTCTTCCTTTTCTCCTAGCTAGCATTTACTACACCTTACAAAAATTAAAATTGTTTTTGTGTCACCGCTAATTACTTAGAAAAATATATACAGAGAGAAAAAGAGAAGGAGATAAAAGGTTGACTATGTACCCACTACCTGTTAGAACGCAACCAATGTTTGGCATATGGAAAGTTTTTTCTAGGTTTTTTTTCCCTGTGTGTGGGCTTTTAAAATCATAGTTGAAGTCATTCTGAATGTATAGTTCTGTAGTTTGTGGGTTTTTTACTTAGCATAGTCAGCATAAACATAACATAATCAGACAGAAAAAATTTCCATTGAGTAGATTTACCATCCTGAAATTAAGCTCCTGTTTCTATTTAAAAGTTTGTGCGTTTTTTGCCATCAGAAAAAAAATGCTAAAGTAAACACGTTTCCGTACACAACTTTTCCTTCGTTTTCGTAATTGACTTGAGGTAAATTTCTAATCACCGGATGAGAGATTAGTAACATTTCTTTGACTGGTACTGTGAATGATCAAGAAGCTGTGTATACTTACCAGCATGTCAAAGACTGTTTCACAGAACCCTTACCAGCTTCTTTATTGAAATGATGAGCAAAAATTTATGTTTTTGTAAATCCTCCCCTGGGAACTGTTGGTGTCCTCTGCCTGTTTGTCTGTTGAGGGTCTTGATAATGTATATGTTTTTCGTACTCTTCATAAAGAAAGAACATCATTTGTCTGACATTATTTGTGTATTTTCCTTCCCTAGTATATTTCTTGATGTTAACCTTTTTTAACAGAAAGAAAATCTCCTAGGTTTCTATATATTGTGGTCAGAATATAGCCAACATAATTTCTGCTTTTTTTTTTTTTAATAGAAGATTTTGTTCTTGGTAGGCAGATAATTCATTTTGGCAATTGTTTTTTTTTTTTTTTTTTTGGATACTTGAGAAAAGAGTAGATTACATTTCTGTTTCAAACCAAATTCAAGAGCTATTAATCAAATTGTATTCATTCTATTGTTTATATAACTCTACATCCCAACTTATATCTTGCTTACTTGATCTGTTCAAGTTTATAGTACATTAGAGTCTGATGCTACACCGTGTCTTTGCCAATGGCCCTTCAGATTCTAGCGATTAGACTTCATGTACTTTTATAGGCTATTATTCAGTGCATAAGATAACTCTATCGGCCTTCATAATTTTTCTTTTGTTAATGTTAAATAACCTTGGTTCTGATGCGTGGCTTTATTAAACTCTATAATGCTTGATGTGAATGTTACCACTGACTTTCTTTTTATCCAGATTTGTCTGCTATACCATCATAGGACTTTTACTTTGAACATTTCTCTGTCATTAAGTGTGTCCTTTATAAGCAACAAAGAGTTGTATTTCATAGCTGACCTAAAAACGTTAGTTAATAAGGAAAGCATGACTTTTTTATGTTTATTGTAATTCCTCTGCTCAGTTTCTTTTTCCAGTTTATTTACTCCTTTGCTATATGGTCTGATTTGTTTGTTTGTTTCTATCTTCTTTGGTGATTTGAAGATATGCATCCTGTTTTTAATAGTCCGTGGTTAGTTACTTCAGGGTTTAAAAAAAAACCTCTTACATTCTCTGTAATTATCAAAGTGAAAAAAACCCCGGAACAATAACTTTAATTTCCTTTTATGGAATATCTGCTTAGCCCATGTCCTGTTACTTACCACCATCCCTGCCCCCATCACCCCAAGGGCATTCTTCCTTCTTCATTAATTGATCTAAGGGATTACCACTTGTCTTTTAAAAAAATTTGTTATTGGGGCGCCTCGGTGGCGCAGTCGGTTAAGCGTCCGACTTCAGCCAGGTCACGATCTCGCGGTCCGTGAGTTCGAGCCCCGCGTTGGGCTCTGGGCTGATGGCTCGGAGCCTGGGGCCTGTTTCCGATTCTGTGTCTCCCTCTCTCTCTGCCCCTCCCCCGTTCATGCTCTGTCTCTCTCTGTCCCAAAAATAAATAAAAACGTTGAAAAAAAATTAAAAAAAATAAATAAAAATTAAAAAATTTGTTATTTTTTTTACCTTAATTAAAAAAATTTTTTTAATGTTTATTTATTATTGAGAGAGAGAGAGAGTGAGAGCACAAGTTGGGGACAGGCAGAGAGAGAGGGAGACACAGAATCCAAAGCAGGTTCCAGGCTCCGAGCTGTCAGCAAAGAGCCTGGCGCGGGGCTCGAATTCACGGACCGCGAGATCGTGACCCGAACCGAAGTCGGTCACTTAACCGACTGCACCACCTAGGTGCCCCTGTTACTATTTTTTTTTTAAGTTAATTTATTTATTTTGAGGGAGGGACAGAAAGAAAGAGAGAATCCCAAGTAGTCTCTGTGCCCAGGGTGGGGCTCGAATTCACAAACAGCGAGATCATGACCTGAGCTGAAATGAAGAGTCGGATGCTTAACTGACGGAGCCACCCAGACGCCCCTACCTCTTGTCTTTTTTAAGTGACCTCTTTTACAGCGCTTTTCTTTTAAGTTTACATTTGTAACCATAATCATCATAACTGAAGTCTCTTCGTGGTTCCCTGCTTTTAATGCTCTGCCCTAAGCTTTCCACCTTGATATTTTCATTCTTCATTGTCATTACCTCACGGAGGTCTAAATTTTTGCGTCTCGGAGTCCATTTCTTTCTGGAAGCCACACATTTCTGAGGGTAGTTTTCTGTGTTCTTCACACCGTCACAGCAACCCAGATGGGTAGGAAAGACTCGTGTCCACATTTTCTCCCTCAAACCTCTTCTGTCGTGAATTACTTTTTCAGAGAGGTTTCCAAGGAATTTGCTTTGTTTATTCACAGATGTTTGTAGGCCTCGATATTAATGTCATCTAAAGATGTGAGCGGAACATCTGGGAGGGGCTCTCTTTCCATAAATTTTGCACAAAACATGGCTTCTCTGATCCAAGTTCTCATCTTCTTTGTTGTCTGATTCAGCCCCATCTCTCAGGCACCCCACTGCCTGTCGGTGACTAACAAAGGTCATCTTGGACCCTTCAGGTCTCTTCACACATCTGATTTGCTTGACCCGTGACCTCTTCCCATTCAATTCTATTTCCTTCCTGGTCTGAGGCTGGAACCAGGGCCCGTTCAAATGCTTCATGTGAGGCCATCAGACCCACCATCCCTGCTGAAGAAAGAGAACACATATAGATGGTCCTGATGGGAATGGGAATTGGGAACGTCCCCACTACTGCACGTCACACGCTAACCAGCTTGTGACGTAAATAGAAGCATTACGACAGCCTCGGGGGTGGCTATCAGGTGGCTGCTCCAGCCTCCCCCTTCAGGAGACCCCGCTGCCCCATGGGAGCACTGGTGACTTGCAGCCCAGCTCTGCCCCTTCAGCTCCACAGTGATAGTGGTCCTGGGGCCACACTGTCCTTGTGTTGCTTCCAGCCAATCACCGAGCCCAGCAGAGGCACTAGTCCTGGGTGACTTCCGCTTGACCTGGGACCCCTCCACCAGGCCACCCAAGCTTAGGGGCTCCCCAGTGGTCCGGCCAGCAGGTTTTCAGAGCCTCACCGTGCGCTGACTCTCCTCCCACAGAAGGCTTCCTTCCCTCTCTCCTTCCACAGGTGTCCGACCTGCCTCTCCTCTTTATCACACACACAGACATTTGTCCCAAGAAATCTCTCAAATGTCTAATCCTGTCTCAATGTCTGCTTCTCAGCGTCCCAACCCCCCACCCCCCACCTCAATGCAACAGGTGGACAGGTGGGTTGGTGCGGATCCCCGGGTTGGCAGGAACAGGAACTATCGAGGGCCCCTGGCAACAGGTCAAGTGTGGGGAGCTTGCTGGCTCCTAGCACAAATGGACTGGCCATTGTTGGCAGCTGATCTTCCAGAAAAATGACTGCTTTATCTCTTGCTGCAGGCTGGAGCCTTTTTATCTTCTTCCAGAGACGTTCCTGATCTTTTTTTTAAAGAAGATTTTTTTAGAAAGATGGTTTCCTTGAACTTTCCGAGGGAATTCAGAGGATTAATTTTTCAGATGCTCTGCTTACTCTGCCGTTAGCTGGAAGGTTTTTTTTTTTTTTTTCAACCTAATTTCTTTTTGACAGTCCATAGAGTGCTTTCTCTGACTTCAAAGATTTCCATTTGAAAAGTTGCCATTTGAAGTCTGTCAGTAATTCAAATGTGCCCTTTAGGATGGTCCTCCCGGAGAACACAGATAGCTGAATTGTGTCTCTTTCCCACACATACACCTGGTGCCATCGAGTCAGACAAGCCCCAGCCTCCGTCAGACCATTTTTCTCCCTTTGTTTTTCTTTGGTTTGTTTGACTCAGCCACATGCTGGGGCTGGGTTGGGTTTTACCTTTGAGCATCACTGACTTTTTTTTCTTGGCTGCTTTAGTTGTAGTCATTGAACCACTGGTGATGCAGTAGATTCTTCCATGGAGGACGCCTGAGCATGACCCAGCCAAAAAACGGACGCCTGAGTTCCTCTTTTTTGCAGCCTCGTTGAATTTCTTTAAACACAAACCTATATTTGCTCTTATTCTTGTGGTTCTTGGCTTACTGCTGCTTCTGCTATTGAAGGTGACTTCTCTGAGCCAATCGAGTCTTCCTGTTTGCTGTTGCAACACTTTCCGGTGAGACCGGGATTTGTTTTTTTTTCTTCTGGCCTGCCTTTGTCATCATTTTTGAAATTTCTCTTGCTGGTTCTAAGTTATTCTAGCTATTTTCTGAGATAGGCCTGGGGATATTTTGGCATTTTTAGCCAGGAGGAAGCAGCCTGCCAGCTTGTGTTTCTGACAGGTGTCCTCCAGCGGGAGCAGGTGCGCAGGGGGCTCCACACTGCACAACTCCAGGAGGCGCTCTTCGCAGAGACCTCGGAGCACGAAGCTTTAAATGTGAGGAAATACATTTTCCTACATCTTTTGTGATATAAACCCCTAAGCATAGTTAACACATAAGGAAACCACCAAATCAAGCAACGTATGTTAAATGTTTAACACATAGTTCTCCATGGATGATACAAAAATATATTCTTTTTTGCTAGCAGTTAGAGAGGGTTTGGGAATGGCATTCTTTTATATATTTTTTAATGTTTATTTATTTTGAGAGAGACAGAGAGAGATTGGGGTAGGGGCAGAGAGAGAGAGAAAGAGAGAGAGAGAATCCCAAGCAGGCTCCCTGCTGTCAGTGTGGAGTCTGACATGGGGCTCGAACTCATGAACCGTGAGATCATGACCTGGGCCTCAATCAAGAGTCAGATGCTTAACTGACTGAGCCACCCAGTGCCCTGGAAATGGCATTCTATATAGGGTCTCAAAAATTCCCAAATCCTTCCTTCCCAAACGCTTACAAGGGAATTATACTAAGAGACCATAGCAGAATGGGAATTCTCTTACCCATATCTGTGGAGCAAAGAAATAAGTCACACAGATGTTTGTTGTGGAAGTTTTTGTTCCCTAAAACCCCTAGCAAACCTAAATGTCCGTGAGTAGGCTATTAGCTAAATGAGTTGTGGTATCTCCTCACAACAAGAAACAACAGTGCATATTAAGAAGAAAAAGTCAATTCATCGATGTTAACGTGGAACAATTTCCAAGAAACATTGCAAAGTGACAAAGCAAAGGTCACAGCTGTGGGTGTAATATTTTCCAAATTTAAAGAAGCATCATATGTATGTATGTATATGTGTGTGTATGCGTGTGTGTGTGTGTGTGTGTGTATGCCTATCTTTGGAAAATTTCTGGAAAAAGTATGCACAGAACTGTTAACCGTGGTTGCCTCTGGAAAAGACAACTGAGGCCCTGGGGTACAATAGAGGCTTCTGTTTCTTTCTTTTTCTTTTCTTTGCTTTCTTTTTTTGTATTGTCTGAATATCTTATGGAATGCATGGAATACTTTTTCAATTAAAAAAAAAAACTACTAGGGTCGCCTGGGTGGCTCAGTCAGTTAAGTGTCTGACTCTTGACTTGGGCTCAGGTCATGATCTCACGGTTCATGGGTTCAAGCCCCGCATTGGTCTCTGTGCTGACAGTGGGGACTCTGCTTGGGATTCTCTGTCTCTCCCTCCCTCTGCTCCTCCCTGACTGGCTCGTGTGCATGTGCGCGCACATTCTCTCTCTCTCTCAAAATAAATACATATACTTAAAAAAACCTAGTAGAACAACACAAGCTCAGCTGATAGCTACATTGGTCACTAGTACAGGGTTCTTGGTCACAGACTATGTTGGCACCTTCTCCCTGCCACATCGACATTTTGGACCTCAGCCCCTGCTGCCAGGAAGTCACTGAGGGCAGGAGAGTCCTAATGAGTAGTCTGTGGCCCAGAGCGACTGACCTCCCACATGCAGCGACCTTGTGTGCTCCAGGACCTGGCACGCCCAGCGCCTCAGACCAGCCACACCCGCCCATCTGCTCACGAGGTGGGGGCGGGAGAAAGGAGGGTGGGTGGAATCGGGCTCATATTTGAATTCTCTGTCCACTGGGCTGCACATGCCCTGACTTTGATCTGCTCCAGGACCACCGTTACGGACCTTTGTGTCCCAACCTCCCTTTCCCAAATTCAAATGCAGAAATCTAACCACCAAGGTGGTGGCATTAGGAGGTGGGGCTTTGGGGGAGGTGATTAAATCCTGAGGGCGGAGCCCTCGTGGGTGGGATCAGTGGTCTTAGAAAAGAGACCCCGAAGAGCCTTCTTGTTCTCTTTCCACCACGTGAGGACACAGAGAGGAGTTGGCAGTCTGCACCCTGGAAGAGGGCCCTCACCCAACTGTGCTGGCACCCTGATCTCGGACTTCCAGCCCCCAGAGCTGTGAGATACAGATTTCTGCTGTTTATAAGCTACACAGCCCACTGAACCAAGGCAGTCACCTACCACAATACAGAAGTCCACAAGGGCATGCACCCGCCCCCCTCCCCCCAATTTGGCCAGCTCTTAAGTGAGACCTGGCCAGGGCCTGCCTTGGACCCTCATCTTTGGCCTGATCGGAAGCCCTGACTTGGGATCTTCTGTCTGTTGGCAACCAGCTTCCCCGTGCAGCCACACTGCAGCCTGGTCCTCTTGTCCTTGAGACCAGCTCTAATTGTCCACCTGTGTAAAAGCCTTTCTTTGCCCCGTGGAGAACTCAAGCCGTCACATTCCCTCTGGGAATGTCCTTTCTTCCTTGTCTCTCCATTTCCTGTCTGGTTTTCTCCTTGATGTAACAAGGGGCGGCAGCACCTCTAGACTTTATGTCTTTCCAACGTCAAGTCCCACTGAGAGAGAGCCCCAACCCCCTTCCTAGAAACCCAAGTAAGAGTTACTGTTGCTTTTTGTCCTCTCTGGGTGGGTCAAATGTCTATCCCTGAACCAATGAACAACTAGTCACCGTGTCTGTGACCAGCCCTTCGGGCAGGGGTGGGGTCAGCTCTGTCCAGCCTTCTGGGATGCGGGTGGCGGGAAGCAGACAGACAGCATGCAAAGAGGGTCTGGGTCCCCGAAACAGCATTTGAGTTCCCGGTCAAGCTGTAGCTCGTCAGCCCTGCCCTAGTTCTCATGTTCTCAGCTGTGTGAAATTCTCGCTTTGCTTAAGCCAGTTTGGGTCAGGTTTATGTCATTGTTACTATTTTCTTCTTCTTTTTAAATGCTTCTTGATTTTTGAAAGAGAGAGAGTGAGCAGGGGAGGTGCAGACAGCGGGGCCAGGGGAGGGGTGGGGTGCAGAGGATCCAAAGCCAGCTCCGCACTGATAGCAGAGAGCCTGATATGGGGCTGGAACTCACAAACCGTGAGAGATCACGATCCGAGATGAAGTTGGACACTCATCCAACTGAGCCACCCAGGCATCCTGGTGATTACTACTTTCAACAGAAAGAGTTCCGATTGAAGGAAAGGACAGATGTTCACACACAATTCCATTTTTGTAAAAGAAAAAAGGGACACACACGTGTGCATGTGTGTGTGCGAGTGTGAGAGAGTCTGGAATGATACACAGCAAAAGGTAATAGTGGTTATACCTGGGCAGCTGGATTAGAGGCAATGTTTTCTTGCATTTTCTAATTGTTACTTAATGGGCACGAATGGCGGTGGGACAAAGTCACTTGGATCCATCACTTGTAGAGAGCGAGAGGAACTTCGTCTAATCTGCTGTTGGTGTTGTAGGAAAGAACATGAGTCAGCAACTAAACAGAAGCTGGAGCTGCTCCTTCAGCGATGTGGATGAGCTGATGAAGACGGTGCAGCTGACGGTCCACATCCCCACCTTCCTCCTGGGCCTCCTCCTCAACGTGCTGGCCATCCGAGGCTTTAGCACGTTCCTGAAGAAGAGGTGGCCAAATTATGCTGCCACTTCCATCTACATGATCAACCTGGCAGTCTTTGACCTGCTGCTGGTGCTGTCCCTTCCGTTCAAGATGGCGATGTCCAACGTATGGGCTCCCCATCCTTCCGTTTGTACCTTCGTGGAGTGCTTCTACTTCGTTAGCATGTACGGGAGTGTCTTCACTATCTCCTTCATTAGTCTGGATAGATTCTTGGTCATCCGGTACCCGTTCCTGGTCAGCCACCTCCGGTCCCCCAGGAAGATCTTTGGGATCTGTTGCACCATCTGGGTCCTCGTGTGGGTGGGGAGTATTCCCATCTACAGCTTCCACGGGAAGGTGGAAAAGTACACATGCTTCCACAACATGTCTGATGGCACCTGGAGTCCCCAGGTCTTCTTCCCCCTTGAGGTGTTCGGCTTCCTTCTTCCCCTGGGTGTCATGGGTTTCTGTTCCTCCAGGAGCATTCACATCCTGGTCTGCCGTCAGGGCCTCACCGAGGACTGGGTCCAGCAGAAGGCCTGCATCTGGACAATTGCAGCCAGCCTGGCTGTCTTCGTGGTCTCCTTTCTTCCGGTCCATTTGGGCTTCTTCTTGCAGTTCCTGGTACGGAATGGCTTTATTGTGGAGTGTAGAGCTAAGCAGAACATCAGCTTTTTCTTGCAATTGTCCATGTGTTTCTCCAACATCAACTGCTGCCTAGATGTCTTCTGCTACTATTTTGTCATCAAAGAATTCCGCACGGACATCATGGCCCACCGGCCTTCCAGGGTCCAGCTCGTCCGCCAGGATACCATGACCAGCAGGATCTAAGGAAGGAAAGACCTACACAGAAGAAGGAACCCCCGGCCCCAAATCCCAGTAGCAGATATCGCGTTCCGACGTTTCTGATGTGGTGGACCGATGTGGCACATTTGCTTCTGTGCTTTCCCTTGTGATGCTCATTGAACACTGTCATTGCTCATTATGCTCCAAAGAGCTTTCCCCAGCATGCAGACAACTGGACATGAATCACCCAGTATTTGGGAATCTCTGAAGGACCCGAGAAACGGGTGAATTCTTTATTTCTAAGCTCAAAAACATGAGGCAGAAGAATTGAGATAGAGGAGACCATCGGAGCAAGGCTGTTTCCCAGCTCTTCCCCATCCTTCTGTTAGACTAGAAGGTTCTGGAAAGGAAGAGAGACGAGTTAGGAGAGAGACCCGAGAGGGTTGGTCATGGTGGGAAATGCTCTGGGAACAGACGGAGCAGGAGGGATGTAGCAAGCTCCTTTCTAGTTTGGGGATCCCAGGGTAGAGCAGATTTGTACCTCCCCATCCTTTCTGGGGCTTTGTTGGCCAATAACCTCACAGAGATGATAGCAAGTGGGGGTGAGAGGGGCAGAGAAAGAACCTACAGAGAGCCCCAAGTTTCCTATGGGAAAGAAGGGCCTGGGAAGCCAGCCAAAGCTTCCCGTGTCCTCCCAAGGCTGCAGAAGGATGAGGGGAGCCGGTGTGAACCAGGCCATGGTGAAGCTATGGACGCTTTGTGGAAGAATTGGGGACAGAGGGGAAAGGCACTGGTGACACCTGAGAGCCACAAGGGAATTGGATACACCTGGGGAAGGAAGGTGACAGGCCAAGGACCCCCTGTTGCCATCATGATGTAGCCTAGAAGAGGCTGATCTAAGGATGCAGGCTTGATTTGGTTCAGCCAGAGGAGAATAAGGAACATGTGTTTGTCTTGCCCACCTGAATCCTGCAGGACGGCTGGCTCGGAGCCACTATCCACAGAACTGTCCCTCTCCAGTGGCCGGGAGGGGGCAAATGAGCCAGCCAGGAATGGGAGGAATCATCTCGATGGCATGGAGCCCCTGGCAGTTCCTACTCGAAGACCAAACAACCGCCTCCCGGTTTGGACCGGGCTTCTCTCTCCAGTGGCCCTGAGGAGGAGGAGCGGTGGCGGCTGTGAGCCTTGCGAGGACACAGCCGCCGCTCCAGAGAGCAAAATGACTAGAAGGATGGGTTGTGGGGTGGTTTTGCGAGGCGGAGTGAGTGGGACGAGATGTAAGGGATGAGACCTAATGTGAGAAAGGGGGAGGTCTTTAGGAAGAAAAGAACCACTTTCTACTTGGAGGGAAAGGGGCTTCCACTGCCAAAGGGTGGATGGAAGGTAGGTGGCTTGTGGCCGAAGAAGAGGGCGATTTTGATAAAACCCTGCCAGGAGGCGGGGGCGGAGGCTGGGTGATTACCGAGGTGAGGCCCGAAGCCACAGGGCTCTGTGAAGGGATGGGGTGGCGGCGGGGGGTGGTGGAGAGGAAGCGTGGAGGGCAGAGCTGCTTCCTGCTTGAGAATCGCCAGCTCGGCTGAGAGCATCCAAGGGCAGGAGCCCCTCTGCCTCCTGCTTCCGCCCCAGCCAACTCAGTAGTCAGGTGGAGGGAAGGGTGAGAACACGGCGTCAATGAAAGGGTGGAAATAGCTGTGGAGGAATGATCATGACCAGGACCAGAGGCTCTCCCCCCCCCCCACACACACACACTGGGCATCCAGGAACCGGTAGCCTGGGGCAGGGGCTCTGCAGTCCAAGCTGCCCTGAGGTGCCTACACCCTGCACCGTTTCGCGGCCATCCTGGACAGAGGCTCTAAGAAAGCCAGGCTGTTACATCCAGCAGGACATTGGTGCCGGGGGTTGGTGGCGGGGTGGGGGGGGCGGGGAGCGGTCAGAGCCCATGGGTACGTGCAGTCACCGCCTCTCCCTCAGTTTCTCTCTTTGCACTGGGAGCTGGGAGTCCAACATGTGGCACTTATATCTACCACTTACATAGGGCCAGACAGGTTCCCTGAGAGAAAATTGATGGCAGGGCCCTGACAACCCATCACGCGCTGTGATGTTCATAAACATAAAATGTTGTCCCGGGGGCAGCATGACCCTGCCCGAGCTGGGTGATAGAGAAGGCGAGAGGGGAAGCTAGACCTATGAGCTCAGGTTGATATGGCAACCGTGGACTTGTGGGTGAGCTTTGGAGACCCCCCCCCCGCCCGCCCGCCCGCCACTGATCCCAACACACTGGAGGAGCCCACGAGCCTCTTCTGTCTCTCCATGGGGACCCATCCTGGTCTGCAAGTCACAGAGGACTCAGCAGGGTCTGTAGGGGTGGGCTCAGGTCCAGCGCTTCAGACCAGGCCGCTCTGCAGGAGGGTCCACACTGTAGGCCAAGCAGTCAGGCCCAGCAGGCACAGGAGGGACAGAGGTCAGGTTCAGGGTCAGGGCTCAGGTGCTGAGGCATTCGAGGGCCCACGCTTGCAGCAAGTGGTATCGAGTTGGGGAACGCTGAGCTTAGTTGTGGAAATCACTGCAATTCCTGCCATCAAAGGAGGCTGGGGGACGTTATTTGGCCATAAATGTGACCTATTTTTCCTCCCAGTCTGGAAAAACCTGAGACACACTTGTCATATGTGCATGTATGAAGCTAGCCCAATTAAGTGGAAAATGACTTGTTTAATCGGATTTGCCAAATAAATCGATTCCTGGGATGCTGCGTGACCTGGTCTTGGGGGGCACTTACTGGCTCCAGTGTAGAGCCGGTCCCTGGTGGCCCCTTGCCTGGTGACCCAACAATCTTGGCCGGAGGGACCAAGAAGGGCCCAGGCGGAAGCAGCCACATGGACGCCGAGTGTGAGCAGACACAGGAGCGGAGCCGGGGCCTGCCCGAGTGGCCAGGAGCCGGACCCTGCAGAGTCTGGCTCAGTGCAGGTCCCTGCATCTGCTCAGGGACTTGGTTCTCCGCGATAGCAGCTGCACCCTCTCCCTCCATCTTGTCCGACCGCCCCCATGATACTGGAGCTGTTTCCCAAGGCCCTGGCTCCTTTTACAGACCTCGTGAGGCCCAGCAGAGGAGACCTGCTGACCACCAAGGGGCCGAAGACCCAGGGCCAGTACTCCAGAGGTCTTTGCTGTGACCCGTCCCTTCACTAACTGCCTGTGGAGCGAGTCTGACTCTCCCGGGTTAAATCTGAGTTTTCCTTTATGGCTCCGCACATGTGGACCCTGCTCACCTATCCAGAGCTCCTGGAGAATGTGAACTCCTGGGTGCTGGCCCCAGGGCCACCTCTTTCTCCTAAATTCCCCACAGTCTCAACTACAGCCCAGTTCTGGCCTGGGTACTGAGAGCTAGCTGGGGACATCCTTGTTCCTTGACAATTGCTATATGTGCCCCCCACCCCCCGCTGCAAATCCATATGTTGAAGCCCTAACCCCCAGTATGATGGTATTTGGATAGGGCCTTTGGGAGATACTCAGTTTTATTCATTTATTTAAATGTTTGTTTTTGAGAGAGAGAGAGCATGTGCGAGTGAGCGGGGGAAGGGCGGAGAGAAAGAGGGGGACAGAGGATCCGAAGCAGGGTCTGTGCTGACAGCATTGAGCCCGATGTGGGGCTTGAACTCATGAATTGTGAGATCATGACCTGAGCCCAAGTCGGACGCTCAACTGACTGAGCCACCTGGGTGCCCTGGGAGATACTTAGTTTTAGATGGCTTCCTGAGGTTGGCACCCTCATAATGGGATTAGTGCCCTGACGTGAAGAGCCACCAGAGTGCTTTCTCCCTCTCCACCTGCATGCCGCAAGGAAAGGCCATGTGAGGACACAGGGAGAAAGAAGGCAGCCATTTGCAACCCAAGCAGAGAGCCCTCAGTGGACATCAACCCCGCTGGCACCTCGACCCTGGACTTCCCGGCTCCAGAACAGTGAGAAATAAATTCCTGTTGTCAGAGTCGATGGTGTGTTGTTAAGACAGCCCAGGAAGACCGATACAACAGCCATTTCCTGCTGACCCAGCGGCTACCTCATATCTGGGCCACGTCCCCTCGGGGGACAAGGGCTGACCTTCCTTGGGGATATCGGCCCCCGTGGAGCATTTGGCAGGCACAGTGCTGGTCCATGGGCTGCACAGTCCTCTTGACTCTCTCTCCGGGGACCCTGTGAAGCTGAAAGTCATGATATTTATGCTACCTAGCTGCTACGGGATCCTGATGACATTTGCACTAGAAAGATCCCCGCCTAATGGCAAGTTGCCACAAGTAGGCGCTAATTGCAAAGATGCTTGAAAGGGCTGAGGCCTGGCAGGTGACTGTGGAGACTGGCAGAGGTAAAAGGGATTTTGTTAAGAGATCACGAGGAGAGCCCGGTATCGCGGAGCTGTCTCGGGGTGGAGACACCGGCATCCGCTCTCAGGAACCACGTGGAAATGGTGGTGGAGATTCCCACGCCGAACCGCCCTCCGCTGATCCCGGTGCCATGGACAGCGACCTCCCAGGGCCAAGGAAAGGAGGCAGCTGGGGTCACCGCGAGAACCCCGCTGCCGAGGGGGCAGGGGGCTCAGGATCCGTAAGAACAGCGCTTTGTGGAAGCAGCACCCCCTGCAGCTACCGTCACGGCCCCCTCCTGCTTTTGTCTACCCACAGCCGGCTTTGCTAGGGAGCCTAGGACACAGAGCCGTGAACGGGCATTGAAGGGAGGGTGGGTGGCTGGGCAGGGTGGACGCCCCGAGCTTGAAGCCGAAGGCCGAGCAGATGCCCCTCTGCCCAATCCGGGCCTGAGCCTCCTCTGCCCGCCACCCCCCCCCCCCCCCCAGCCAAGAGCCCGCAGAACGTGTCCTCCTCACAAAGCCCTACAGGAAGGACAGCATGGCTCCTTGATCGTGAGCTACAACCTACTTGTGGCCCTCTGCACCTTGAAGTCTGGGAGGGAAGATTCGAAGCGCTATCACATCAAAGCCCGAGGTCACTTCTGCTCGGTGGAGGGGCCCCGAGTTCACCTTCGTTCTGGGGGCCATCGTGGAGCAGGTGTAACCAAGATACTCCCTGTGAGGGGAGGCTATTGGGACGGGGTTCCGGGGGGCGTCCACAGTCACACAAGCGTCTCTGCAGAGCGTGTCCCCCTGAGAGAGCCCTCGTCTCTAAGGACAGCTCGGGGGGTACCTCCGTGCAGGTGAGGGCGTGCAGCTGTGTGTGTGTGTGTGTGTGTGTGTGTGTGTGTGTGCTTCTCGGTTAAGCGAGGACTCGCAGAGGACTGCCGGCGGGGGGGGGGGGGGGCGCACAGAACTGAGGAGAGATCCACAGGAATCAGACTTGACGGGGCCAGATGCAGGTGGCCCAAGGGTCCAAAGAATCAGAGATCCAAGGGTCCAAAGCTGATACTCATGGATGGTGCGTTTAAGACGGAATGGCTCTGACTTGGGGCACATACTGCGTCCAGTAAGCCAGCGGTCGCGGGTGAGGTCCAGGGCCAACCACAGCTCTGGCCGTGGAGGGGTGGGGGTTTCCCCGAAGGGCAGAGAGGCCTTACGGACTAGAGGACCGGCACCAGATGGGTGGGGAGATGTCTCCCTCCCCAAGGTGTGCTGGGCTCTGGGCTCTGGGTGTGGCCACCTCTAGTGGCAGATACAAGCCTCCCTGCTGTGCTTTTCTGCAGGTTTTCTTAAGTCTCAGGCGTGACCTTAAAGCGGCAGCTGGGGCTCAGCTCTCACTGACGGGAATCCAGCGTGTGGCGCAGGGCAGAGCGGGGCACGAAGTCAAAGCCGGGAGGCACGTGGGGAACCTGGCAGCATGTCCTGGGGCAGGAGGCCCCGAAATACATTGGGAGGAGAAGGAGGGGAGACCAGAGAGAGGGAGCTGGAAAGGACGAAAAGGATAGCAGAGGGCAAGTGTGATCTGGGAAATCTCTAGTAAATGATGGAAAGTTGTGCAGTGCCCAGCACGGGCGGATGTGGAAACAGGGAAGGGAGGCTTGGCAGCCAGCAGCCTTGAGGCAGCATCAGGGAAAGAGATGCCCGAGGGCGTCACCCATGGGATGTGTGGCTGTCACGGGCCGGGCTCTGTTCCCCCTCAAGGCTGTGACACTGGGGTCTCAGTGAGGCTTATCCAAGCCTTCCAGGCAGGAAGCCAGGGTGACCCTGGGGGACTGAAGGTTGCTTGGTAACTGTGGGACCAGAGCAGGCCACGGCCACTCCCGTGGGCTCAATGCTGGACTCCCCAAGACTACCTCCCTCCTGTGGCCAGAGCTGGCCATGGCCCTGAGCTACATTCAAGGTGAGCTCCTGAGGCCTTGGAGGCAAATGGGGAAAGCTTGGGGGCTGGGTCAGAAGGTCAAGGCTGACTCCTGTCTCCACCCCTGACCATGTGTGCTCATGGCCAAGGTACCCCATGCAGTGTCCTTACTTCAGCTCTGCCCACGATGCAGCAACACATGGAAGATGTCTGGCACGCGGCGAGGGCTCGATAATTTATTCAGAATTAGACTTGCAATCACGTAGAATAATTGAGTTAGGATTGTGGTGAGTTCCTTTTTAAAACAAACAAGAAAAGGGGGCGCCCGGTGGCTCAGTCGGTTAAGCGTCTGACTTCGGCTCAGGTCATGATCTCGCAGTCTGTGAGTTCGAGCCCCGTGTCGGGCTCTGTGCTGACGGCTGGGAACCTGGAGACTGTTTCGGATTCTGTGTCTCCCTCTCTCTCTGCCCCTAACTCACTCGCATTCTGTCTCTGTCTCTCAATAGTAGATAAACATTAAAAAATTTAAGAAAATAATAAAACAAAATAAAACAAACAAACAAAAAAGAAAACGAAGTAGTGGCCTATTGCTCTCTGGGTAGGTCACGGGTCTCAAATCAGTTTTGTGCATGGATTCCTCCTGCAGTCTGGAGACCCTTGTGGGCTTTCCCCAGGATAGCAGTCTTATTTTTTTTTATTTTTTTTATTTTTTTAGAGAGAGAGCGAGGTGGGAGAGGCAGAGGAAGAGAGAGAGAGGGAATCGTAAGCAAGCTCCATGCTCAGCACCGAGCCCCACACGGGGCTCGATCCCGTGACTCTGGGATGACAAGCCGAGCCAAAATCAAGAGTCAGATGCTCAACTGACTGAGTTACCCAGGCGCCCCCAGGACAGCGGTTTTAAATGCATACAGTAAAATGCATAGGATTACAAAGGAAAGCTGATATATTAAAATGCAGTTACCAAAATTTAAAAATTGTGATAGAGCCACGTACATGCTTCATTACTCAGGCCTGGCATAAGAAGGTCTGGGACCATGGTTAATAATTATCATACTTTTGAATTAGTGATGAGCTGAGCTGAACCAATGCTTTGCAATTTCTGCAGCGACTATGGTGTGATACGAAAATAGCTGGGGCTTCTACTGGCGGCCGGGTCCCAGGGACCGTCTGTTCTCCTCTGGTGCGAGGCCCGCTCACACCGTGGAAGGAAATGCTAGTTTCAATTAGCGATTCGTGAAAACAAGCGTGTAATGTTTTTTTCCCCAGCCAGCTCATGACTGCCCTGAATTTCACGCCTGACCTCCAGGTTACGAACCTCTGGTTTAAGCAGACGTAAGGGCATCTAGAAATAGATGCTCTTCCTCTGAGGAAGGATCGTGTGTGCGCCCTCTTGGTTATGCAAATGTGCGCACCAGTGTGCCCTTTTCCTCGTGGGGTCGTGGGCAGTGGGGCTTAGAGACGCTGGTCTGTTGGTATATAGGGGGAGGCTCTCTGGGGCGTTCGGAAAGCAAAGACACCCATGTCCCCACCCCTGATCTCTGAGATGCAGGGTCAGGCGTGCCTGAGCAGGAGTGCTACGGGTGGTCCAAGGAGCAACGGCAGAGACAAACAGTGAGGCCCTCAAAGTAAATGACCTTGAGTAAAGGCGGGAGGCTGACATGCTGTTCTCATTTCAAAGCTGGAGGGCTGAGGCCCGTGTGGAAGGTGGCTGGCGCTTGATGTCCCTTCCCACCCAGCCACCCTGCCCCAGGGGCAGTGCTTTGGGAAATGACACCTGCGTGTGGAAAAGTGGACTACAAGGAGCCATAAACCTGAACCTGGACAAGGGCATCCCAGCCTTGGGGCAGCAGCATCCTCTGTGCAAGCAAGCTTCAACAGTGACACCTTGTGACAGCAGGGAGCAATAGTAGCCGTGGGCCGTGGGGACCCTGCTTCTCCTCCTGGGGTTAGGAAGCCAAGCTGACCTCTTCTTTGCTCTAAGGAGGACCCTTGCGTTTGGGGAAACTGAGGCAACTACCCCCTCACCCCGCCACCCCCTGTCCAATGAATTAGAAGAAGAAAAGAAATGTGAACATATTTCAGTAAAGTGGATTGTGCCAGTAACATCATCGTCATCATATCATATGTGATAGTTTATTATCAGTACTGTTCCTCCAATGTGTTGATGTAATGAGTTCCACCCTCAGAGGATGACCTCGCCTAACCTTATGTAAAGGTCCTGGGGGACATCATCGTCATGCCGTAAAACATCTCCAAGGGCCTATCACGCCAGCAGATCCGGTCTTTGGCACGACTGTGACTTGTTCCCCTACCCTCTGCCCCCTCCTCCAGTACCCCCTTCCCCCGCTCACTTCTCCCCACCCCACCCAGGCCGTGTCCTCTCTCTGCTCTTCATCATCTGCTCTTAGGAGTCATTACTCCTGGTATGAGTGCTCGGCCATATGGTTTTTCCGTCTTGGGATATTTACATTGGAACCGGGAGAAACTGTCATTCAAACAAAGAATCAAGAGAGCAAAAGGGAGACACTTTTAGAAATATCCACCCCCACCCCCCACCCCACACTCCGCCCCCCGAGGAGCATCTGGAACCAGCAAACCTGGAAGGGGGGGGCTCGCACGAAGCAAGCGAGGCACCTCGGCAGAGGACGGGGCTCGGGTGCGTGTTAAATTTCTGTGCATCATAATCCGTCTCCATTACCCCTGGCTTTCCACAAAGCCCCCCACACTCAGTCGCCTTGGGTCAGTTGCCCTTTATGGGAGAAAGGAGGTGGGAACATTTCCCAGGTGAGGTCAGACCCACAGACTCGTGGCTAAGATGGAGAAGGGCGCAGTTTCTCCCGAGACTTCCAGGACTGTTGTGGGGGCAGCCAGGTCCCGGCGGGTGAAATCACAAGCTCTTCCGTTTGAAGAGGAAAGGGAGGGTGAGCCCATAAAACTGAGGCCCTGGGGCTACTGATGGGTGTGGCCAGGACCTGCCTTCAAAGGGAACTGCTTTACCAGGGCGTCTGGCTGGCTCTGTCAGTGGAGTATGTGACTCTTGGTCTCTGGGTCGTGAGTTCAAGCCCCACGTTGGAACCTACTTGAAAAACTAAAAACAAGGGCTGCCTGGGTGGCTCAGTCCGTTAAGCGTCCAACTTCAGCTCAGGTCATGACCTCACACAGTTGGTGAGTTCGAGCCCCGCGTCGGGCTCTGTGCTAACAGCTCGGAGCCTGGAGCCTGCTTCGGATTCTGCGTCTCTCTCCCTCTCTCTCTGCCCCTTCCCTGCTCACGCTCTGTCTCTCAAAAGTAAATAAACATTAAAAAAATTGAAAAAAAAAAAAACCCAAAACGAAGGGAACTGCTTTACAGATGCGGAAACATATGGATCCGAGGTAGGAATGGCACCAATATTTTGATTCCCAGGTGAGTGCTCTTTCCACGACAGAACTCTGGGTCTCTGTGCCCTCCCTCCCCACTCCAAGACCCTCTCGGGCTCTTCACAGACCCTGTGCCATCACAGGGTGACCCACCTGCTCCCCAGCAGAGGTTAGCACAAGCCCAAGTGCCAGCCTCCACCCGATCAGCACCTGGCGGAGAACAGACATATTCTCTGCTTGCCTGTTCTGCCTCATTTGGCCCTCCAGGCGCCCTGCACCGGGCGAGGAGTTCTAAATAGAAATGATCCCTCCTAACCGTCGCTCGCAGCGAGGGCTCACATCTTCTTTCCATTCCCGTGTGCCTGGCACAGGCTGGACGCACAGCAGAGCCTGTAAATGCCTGGTGATCGACAGCTGCAGGCCTCACCCTTGCCCCAGACCTCGCTTCGAACTCGGGGGCAATTGGAGGCTTGGCTCCCCCTGGAGCCAGGGTCCCCTAGCACCTGCTGGAGATAACAGAGAGCAGGAGTCCTGCCCCCGAGCCCGTCATCCCCAGCTGGGTGAGGGAGCCTCGGCCGTCCTGGTAGAGGTGAGGGCAATGCAGGAATAACTGGGGTGTCTCCCATCACCACTTACAAGTAAGGCCACATTTCTCTTAACGTTCACGCAACAACTCAGCGTGATGGGAAAGGCCACCTGTGGCTTGGGATAACGTTTCCGGTGATAGTGTCACACAGGGATTCGAACAGTGCTGAATTGGAGTAACTGAGACTTGAGGGGAGGTCACAGGGACTCTGGAAGTCCCTGGTGACTTACCCTGAGGCCCAGGGGACGATGAGGACACAGACACCCAAGCCCCTGGTGAAAAGTTGAGATAAAAATGTTCTGTGACACGTGAAAGTAGAAACAAGCAACATTTCCAAATTAATGTATTATTTACCTGCTGTGGAATTCAAATAGGTGTTTGAAAATGGGCGCCTGGGAACTATTACCATGAGAGACATTTAAACAATTGCAGGCTCACCCTCATGGTCTGTACGTTCGAGTTGAATCTTCTCATTTGGAAAGATGATTTCTTTTGTGTGTGCGTCTTCTTCGTGGCCAGGTGGAAGATGCCTCATATTCAAGGTTGCCTTAGGTTTGGGCAGAGATGGCGTGTGCCCATGGTTCCTGGAGGAATGCAGGTCTGTGTAGGTGGAGCCAATCCAGATTCTTCTCTCGGGACATGGAAGGAGAGAGGGGTGGCATTGCCCCAGAGGCAGTGTCTGGGCTCCTGTCTGCTTCCCTGCCACACCTGGGTGACCCAAGGGCCCGGGGCTGGGGACCCCAGCATCACACCGACATCAGCTCTCTCTCCTGGAGAGAAGCCCTGGGAGGCCCCAGGAGGTTGCATTCACCTGCTGGGGTGCCCTCAGCAACTCATCTTTACCTGGTGCTTCTCCTGGTTACTTGGGGTAACTCAAACTGGTTTCTCCTGCAGGCAACCAAGAACCCTCCTGTTAGGGAAATGATGCTTCCTGTTCCAGAAGGAGAAAGGCTAGCTGTGGGGAGAGGGGATCAGGGCCTCCAGGGTGCAAGTGGGACTAAAAGATTCCCTCTTCGATGGGGGCTGACAAGGGGGTGTCATATGGACAGACCCTTCCCATAAGCCTCCGAGCTACAAGTAAGCCCTTTTGGATAATCTCAACTTCATCCCTTGGGAAACGCTGAATGAGGGTCTTTTCTGGGATGAAAACATTCTGGGGTGGTGGAGGCAGGACGGTGGTCATAGATGGCCCCTGGGGGGAGAGGCACGGATTCTTCCCTTTCCTGGGGCCAAGGGGGCAGAGGCCTGACATGACCGCCAAGGGCCACGTCCACAGAGACCAGGGTGGTCTCCACAGGAGGATGTGTAGGAACAGGAAGCTGCTCTGAGTTCTCTGGGTGCTGTGAGCAGCACTGGATGGAGTGTTCTGTCTACAGTCTGGGTACCTGGTCCGAGTTTTAGCACCTGGCAGCTGCCGCCTGAAGGTCAAAGAGGCGACAGTAAACTCACCTGCCCCACATCTCCGGGGGGTTCTCACTGTCCTCTGGTCTCAGACACACATCTCTCCGGGAAGCCGTCCCTGACCCCCAAGCCCCAGTTAGGCCCTTCCTATGTGTCCCCATCATATTCCGGCTTCTCACATGGAGCTGAGGCGTGTGAGGGTCTTTTGGTTGCAGGAAACTCCCTCAGATTCCTTCAAGAAAAGCAGATGATGACACTAACTACACGATTTTATAAATTTACTAAAACTTATCGCGTTGTCGAACAAGGAAGGAGGGTGGAGGGTGGGAGGGAGGGAAAGCCAGCTGCTTCATGGCCAGGACGTATATGGAAATAGAGCCAACAGGACGCTTAGCTCCACTGCAAGGCCACCTAGAGCCCTGGCCAGAGCCACCACAAGACTTCCCTGGGTGGGCCTCACGGGGCCTGGAACATGGCTCAGTGCTCGGAAGGACTAGAAGTTTCCAGAAAGTTTGCTGACGCTGATCTCCCCTTTCTAGCCTTTCAGCTCTGTCTCCTGCCACCGCTGCCCCTCCTAACGGCCACTGTCTTCACTGGCCAGTTCGCCTACGTTGATCGCTGGCATCCTGAAGATGGGCTGCTTGTGGGTCAGGCACTCGCTGCTCGTCCAGTCAACTGCGGCAGGGGTGCCACGGGGCCACGCAGGGCGTGACGTGGCCACCTCTGGAGGTGCCGCCAGACAGGCGTTCTGAGGCTCCACGTGTCAGTCCCTGCCCCTAAGCCTGGGGCCACTCCCTGCTGTCTCACTGGAACACGGTCGCTCCCGTTTGTACCTTCTGTGTCTGCTCTCGAGCTACAACTGCAGAGTCAAGTAGTTACAACAGAGGCCGTAGGGTCTGCAAAGCCACAAATATTTCCAATAGGGCTCCTCGCAGAAAACATTTCCTGACCTCTACTCGGAACTGTAAGCTCTTGAGAGCAGAAGCTTAGTCTCGTTCGTGCCTGGACTCCCCAAACTTAGCAGAGTGCCGGCATGGAGTAGGAACTCGATAAATCGTGGTAAATGAACAAATGAATGACTCTGGGCTGGCTCTGAGCCCTCCGCACCCCTCACTTTAGAATGAGCAACACTTGCACTCTCCCACCCATTGGACAGGGTGAGCGACTGAGCCACTTTGCCCGGGACGGTGGGTTTCCCAGGACATGGGACAATCAGTGCAAAAGCTGGGAAAGCCTTGGGCAAAGCTGAACGATTTGTTCACCTTATGTTGAGCAGCCTGGCCTTTTTCTAAGCAGAAGCACCGCCCGCTGCACTTGGCCAATCGATCCACTACGGGTTGCTGTCTAGAACTGCCTGCCTGACAGAAACAGTCACACACATAAGCGCCTACGTAACGGCAACGGATTCAAACAAGCGGGTAAAAGAGCGAGGCAGTGCCCGATGACGGTAGCCCGGGGGCTGGAGAGGCCGTGGCAGTAGAGACTCTGGATGTCACTGAATGAAGCAGCTGGGGTCTCTTCAGGCACAGAGGATGAAGAAAGACTTCCCGGGAGCTGGCGTCCAGCTGGTCTTGACTGAGAGAGGAGGAGTCCATCGCTGGCAGAGAAGAAGGAAGGCAGTGACCTTATTGGTATAGGAGGCCCCTAGTGTCCCAGTGTCAATACCAGATCCTGAGCCAATTCCTGTGACCAGCGGGATGGGGTGTGGCCAGCCAGCCTAGGGCACGCGCCCATCTCAGAGGCGGCAGGTGGGGCACCGACTGTGGCACCAAGAGCATCCTGTGGGCTGGAAGAGGGACTCTGGAAAGGAAATGAAGATGACTTGGTTTGGGTTCCTTGGAAAGCAGAGCAGGAAGCAAAGGGTTCAGCGACACTCCTTTGTTGGGGCGGGGGTGACCCCCCGGAGCAGGAGGGAGGGAAAGGAGCATCTGCTGGGAAGAAGTACAGGCCAGTTCCAGAGTGTGTTATGGAGCTTGGCCACAAACTGGTTGCTCAGTCGTGGGGGGCCATCCTCTGAGAGGCTGTGCAAGGGACTGTTTCTCGGCACGGTCCTTCAGAAGAGAAAAGGAGAAGAATGTGTCCACCGGCTCCGTCGCAGGTTCACTCCTAGCATGTTAATTGTCTGGACTTCCTGGCTGAGCTTGGGGGGACGCAGTGTCTCATTCCCCAATGTCCAGGGAAACCCCAAAGGCAAGAGGGGCACCTCCGGGACGAGAGGCTGCTGCGTTGTGCGTGGGTGAAACTGGTCCGAGTCCACACACGGGGGGCGGTCTCCGTAGTGGCTGGGGCTCGTGGCCAATGGCCCAAAGACAAGTGAGAGGGGCCCAAAGTAGCACACAGAGGCGTCTGATACAGAGGAACTTGAGAGGGCGGGCTGGGATACAATTAGAGCGTCCTCTGTCCTTCTCCAGATCAGCTCGGCTCCGTTTGCACAAAGAGATAACCGGGGCTGGAGTAGTCATCAGGTTGAGGGAAGGTCCTCTGTCTCTAGTGAGGACCAGGTCCTTAGCCCGCCCCCAAAAGAAAAGGCAGAGTGAGCTTCTCCCTGTGGAATCCAGAGTGGTCTTAAAATGCTGCTCGGCAAACGTGAAATGAAGCTGAAAGAAGGCATAAACTCCCGAACGCTTTCTTGCCTGTAGTAGAGAAATTCTAAAACAGAGCACTTGGGTGTGGCGGTGGGAATCCAAAGATAAACGGCTAGGTTCGAAATCTTGCCAAAGGATGTGGAGGGTTGGAAAGCAGATGGGTGGTAGATCTGGAAGGAACTGGGATCTGCCCAGGCCTGGCCCACCGCTGAAGGGAGGACGGGGGGAGTTGTTCTCACCGTGCGTTTGCTCATCTCACTGTATCATGCTCAGACCCCAGCCTTTCTCCAGGGTGGGAGCCAGGAGGTCATGGAGCTCAAGAAGCTGGGGGTCCCACCCCTTGGCCTCAAGGTCGGGTGAGGAGAGAGTGGCCCTTGGTGGTTGGTGGCGGGGTGCGGTCACCATCTGCCTGTGCGGGACGGTCAGGGCTTCTGTGGTCTGCTGGGAAGGTGGCCCAGGTCAAAGAGAGAGGTGACAAGAGTGGCACGGGGGAGTCATAACACGGTGAGACATTGAGCCTTGATGGCGCAGGATGAGATTTGACATGAACCCAACACACAGCTCCCCCACGGTATCCTGGGCTTGCCCCTCACAACACGGCACAGCGTCCCATCACGTCCCGTTTGTTCTGTGCCACTAGATGTGAGCTCTGGGAGGGCCAGGCCCGTTTCTTGTTCACCCCTCCACGCCCAGGACCTGCCCCGCTGCGGGCTCCCAGGTGAGCTCAGGGGCCCGTGTCTGTATCTCAGTCCAGGTACCGGGTGTGCCCCCCGCCCGGAGTCTGGCTGTCAGGTCTGGGAGCTCCTGGAGGGCAGGGCCGGTGTCCTGCTCGTCTGTCCCCATTCCCTGGACAGGGCCCAGCACACAGTAGGACTCCAAACCATTCGTGGAATGAACGACTGACATCGCCTCCTCACTCATTTCCTTCTTGGTTCCACCTCAGTCTGTGGCCAGGGCCAGCTGGATGATGTGCAAAGAAACTTCTCTTAACTAGGAAAACTGTGATGCCCCCCTCCGTGCAGAGATAGGAGTGGGTTTCCTCACGGCTCCAGCCTCCCAAGGATGGGAGCACAGCCAGCGCGGAGAGTTTTCACCCCGGGGTGTGCTCGCCTCCCCCGAGGAGGGCTGGGCCACGTGGCTGCCCCACAAAACTGGTGGAAGACGGCACTCCTAAGCCAGCATCTAGTTCCCTGGGCTCCAAGCCGCCCGAGGGTGGCCGCTGAAGCCCTGGGACTCGGTACAAGTCACCAAAATACTGTTCTTTCCACCTCGTGTTTGCCCCAGTTCTGGTAAATGCAAGTTTTATTACCAGCAGCAACAGCAGGCCACAGCACAAAGACAGGGTCGGAGAACATCCAGCTGGAAACTTTCCTGGTCTCGGAGGCACAGCCTCTGCTCAGCAAAGCCTGGCCGGGGGATCCTCAGTGACAGCGGTCTCCTGGGTAACAGCGGGCCAGAATGGGGAGCTCGGGACCTGCTGGGGGGGTCTCTGGAGCCAGCTCTGCTGCGGGGGGATTCACAAGCAGCAGAAACGACCTGGGTGGGCGCTGGGACTCCATCCACATCGCAGGCCTGGAAGGAGGGTGCACCTGGGTGGTCAGGGGCTAGGATGCCCTTCGATGCCTGAGAGAAGGGGGCACTCCTGAAACCCCGCACAAGTCCCCCAGCCTCCACGGCCCAGGCCCGCCCTGCCCCCGCTACAGACTGGACATTTCTGAACGCTCTGAGAATCAGGTTTCTCTATCTCTCGTGAATTGGGAAGAAGGCACTTTTGCTCCCCAGACTGGTTAGGGCTGCCCCCCTTCCCAAACTGCAATTTCCTAATTTCTGTCACCTTGCCGCCCACTGCTTCCAAAGCCCTCAATCCACAGAGGCCTGAGGATCCCCCGGGGTTGGGTCACCGTGTCCCCTGCTTCCCACAGAAAGCCCACAGCCTGGGGCCCTGCACCCTGGAACCCCGGGCCTGTGGCGGGGCCTGTGGCCTAACAAGCGTCTGCCTTCGCACAGCTGCCCAGGCAGAGGGGGAGGTAGGGGCTGGTGTCTTCTCTTCAAAGCCAGGTCTGACTACTTCTTTCTCTTCTCCCGCTTCACCCTTTCCCTACAGAGCTAATTTTACCACCAAGGGAAGACTCTGGAAGCCCCCAGGAGGTTAGCTATAGTTTTACAATAAATCACCCCCGGGTTGTGGGAACCGGTGAGGAGGGGCTTCATGTCACCCCTTTCTGATCTGGGTTGGGCCCAGAACTGCTTTGACCAATAGAACATACCAGAAGTGGTGTGCCGGGGCCTCCAGGCCAGGCAGTTAGAAGGCCTGGCCGCTGCTGCTTCCTCCCTCTTGGAACCCAGCCCCAGCAACGTGGGGAACCCCAAGCAGTCAAGCGGAGAGGCCCATCTGGAAGAAAATTGAGGCTCCCGGCTGACCAGCCCGGCTGAACTCTGAACTGATGTGAGGCTCTCCTAGCGGTAGGTCTTCCTGCCTCCATAAAGACAACTCAGCTGATGACAGGGCAAAACCAAGCCGTCCCCACTGAACCCTGCCCAGACTGTAAAACCTTGAGCAAATGCTTGCTATTTTCAGCCACAGGTTTTGCAGTGTTTATTACGCAGCCAACAGATAACCAGAGCAATCACACGGCCAATAAATAGCAGCAGTGGTCTCCAAACCCAGGTCTGGGAGCCCGGGGTCCCCTCTCTTGCGGCCATCCCCCCGGGCTGCATTGCCACCACGGACACGCACGGCGGCATCCGGAGCTCTGACCATCCTCCCTGAAGTGAGGCTGTGCAGACTTCCTTTTGTGTCCCGGATGCAGCTTGGTGCCCTCCGTTCCCAGGAGCCTGGAGCACCAGAACATTCCTCCTCACATGCTCCCTGAACCCCCAGCCCAGCCAGGGGGTGCAAAGAGCTGGCCTCAAGTTAGACCCATTGTTCTAGCACCTTCCTCAGCTAGAGAACCAGCTGCCTGGGATGCCCACAGGGGAGCCTGCAAGGCCTGAGCAGTAAGTAAACCCAATGAGGTTTTTTTCTCCCCTCTTCCCTCTCCCCCACCTGTCATCCGAGTGTAGATAAAGATCCCACAAGCTGAGAGAAAAAGAAGTCAAAGAGGTAAAGTGAGGTCATTGAGGGGGGTCTGGGTCCTCCTGCCTCCAATCACCTGAAGTTAGCTCCCAGGGAGACCCATTAGCACCCCTTGGGGCTCTGAGAAGAGGGAGGGATTGTGCCCACGGGGGCACACACCCCAAAACAAAGGACTGGCAAAGGAGGAGGCTCCAAACCGGTCCTGCAATTTGCGCCCACCCCCCACTCTGGCTTGCTAACTGGGCAGAACATTTATCTTTTTCTTTTCTTTCTTTCTTTCTTTTTAATGTTTATTTGGTTTTGAGAGGCCGGGAGAGAGAGCGTGAGCAGGGGAGGGGCAGAGAACGAGGAAGCCAAGCCGGAGGATCCAAAGCCAGCTCCTCCCTGACAGCAGAGAGCCTGTCGAGGGGCTTGAACTCATGAAAAGTGAGATCATGACCTGAACTGAAGCTGGATGCTTAGCCAACTGAGCCACCCAGGTGCCCCTGGGCAGAACATTTCTAAGGAGAGAATGATAATGAGAGTCCCACAAAGCCATGCCTCTGCCTTTTGCCTGGGGAGAAGGGCTTCCTAAGACTGCTGGAGAGCTTGGTATGTTGGGAGGGGAGGACCCTGAGGACACAGTGTGCGACAGGCTCTCGAAGCTTGGGTGACGGGCTGTGGCCGGAGCACAGAGCAAGGAGGGGTGGCTGTGCCAGGAAAGGCCCACCCTGTGGGAGCTGGTGGCATCAAAGGATGTGGGAGTGTTCCAGCAGCGGGTCTGAATTAGCTCCAGCCCAAGGAGACCTGAGCTGGCAGCACGTTCACGTGCATCGAGGTGCAGAGGTGAGGGTGGGGTGGAGGCCAGAGACTCCCACAGGTGCCCGATACAAGTGCTCGGGCCCCAAGCCCTCACCCGGGAGCCGCCTGGGAGGGAGAGGGGGCGCGGGAGCACCAGGCAGGGGCGAGGAGAAGCTGGCTAAGCTCTCCTTTGCTCGCTGCAGGCTTCCCACGGGGTGCAGCTTTCAGATGGTGGAGGGGAGCAGCTCCGGCTTCAGATGAACTTCGGAATCTGGGTTCTTTTTCCTAACTAGACACCGTAATTCCGGAAATCGGATTTTTGTCGTGAACGTGACCCCAAGGCATTTTTCTTATCTCGGACTGACCTCCAAAAACACCCCAGGTGCGGGGGGTCGGGGGAGAACCAACTTCACTGAGCAGGTTTGGAAAGGAAGCGGGGAAGAAAGAACTCAGTTGTTTTCTGACAGTATCCCACAAGCCTCTCTTGCTCAGCAACCCTGGTGCACAAGCAGCAGGAAGAATTCTAGAATCCTAGCTCATTGAGCCAGATGGGGATTTATCGACAGGATGCTGGGTGGCTTAGAGAATCACTGGGCGGCTGGAGAGACTGCTTCAGTAATTGGGAGGTGACGCGGTGACCGCGGTTGAAGGTTGGCCGTGGAACCACGGAGAAGATGCCACCACCTCTGCCCACGGACGCTGGGTGATGTGCTGGCCACTGTCCCCCATCCCGCACACTTCTAGCAGTTATAAAAAGAGGCAGCGGCTGTCTCCATCAGCGCTCCATTGGAGGGAAGACCTCAAATACAGGAACATGGCTCTGGCGCTGGGCCCTGGGGGACGGAATTGACAGTTACTAAAAGGGTGAGCCTTTAATCGATGGAGCTTGTAAGCGAAGTAATGGCTGAGTTTACCCTGCAAATGACCAAAATTACATTTTTCCACCACCAGGATAAACGGGGACTTGAAAACTAGATTGTTATACAAAACAGATTACTTTGGGAAAATAAAAGTACCTTTCTGCACGCCTGAGTTTTCAGCTGTGGAATTCACACTCACCTCAGAGATAATGCAAGAAATGAGCAACATAAATCACTGAAAGTCCCAGGCCACACACTTGAACATGGTGGGCGCCGGCTCAGCAGGTGTTGGAGGACCACGCTGGTCAAAGTCACAGAGCCCCCCCTCCCGTGACCCCCCCCCCCCCCATCACCTCACGGCTGTCCTTCTTCTATTTCTTTTCAGTCCTCCTGCAGGAATGGCCCAGCCAGGACTTGTTAGCTTCCAGTGACAAGCTCTCTGTCTCACGGGTGGGAGGCTGGCACCCAGACCTTCATCCAGCTCATGCGGCACATGGAGAGGATGAGACGCCCGTGGTGGGCAGCAGCATCTGGGCATCACCGATGCTCTGGAGCCACCGTCCTGGGAGAGCACTGGCCGTCCCTGGTGCCCCCAAGCCCTGGACTTCAAGCTTCCCTTCCAGCCCCCAAGACCCCTGGAGGAACCTGGTCCCAGGAGGGCCAGCAGCTCTATCGCACTAGGCTGTGTCCTCTGGCCCAGGAGCGTGCACCTCTCTTCCCTGCTGGATTTTTCCACACCCTGCCATTCTTCTTCACTGTTGTCCAAAGCTCAGATGGATCCCGGGAAGGCTGACTGGCCATTTTTTGGTCTCCTCTGAGCCCCACACTGCCAGGCCGCATGCAACCCAGTGTTTATTTTTGACAGAGAGACAGACAGAAAGCGAGTTGGGGAGGGGCAGAGAGAGAAGGAGACACAGAATTGGAAGCAGGCTCCAGGCTCTGAGCTGTCAGCACGGAAACCAACACGGGGCTTGAACTCACCAACTGTGAGATCATGACCTGAGCCAAAGTTGGGGGCCTAACCGTCTGAGCCATCCAGGGGCTCCAGAAACCGTGTTTTTAAAGCTGGAAAAGGCCTTCGGAATGACTTAGCACCAAGATGGTGTCAGCCTCACTAGTGGCCAGCAGAGGAGTCCAGACGCCCCGGGCCTCCAGACGCGGGCCCCATGTCCACTCTGGGGACACTGCAACCACTACCGCAGGTATCTGCCCCATATACACTCTGCTTCCCCACAAGGGCACTCCCCACAGCTAGTGGTGCCCACAGCCCACCAGACATCCCTGGGGTGGGCAGGGACTCGTGCGCCATTTTCTTCCTAAGCATTTATTGAAGCTCTGAGGTCCCTGCTAAGTAAGACTTCAACACCAGTGGGTGGTAACTCCTTCAGGCAGAAGGCTGAGAAGGGTTTCCATGGAGACCGCCCAGGCTCTGGTTTCCATAGTAACACTTGCACGAGGTCCTATATGTGTCAACTTAACATTTCCAACTACTCTAGTCTTCAGGCCAAACCTGGGCCTGATACAGAAATTGCTTTCTAGGAGGGAGGGGTGACAGACCTCAAGATCCAGAGGGGAGATGGGTGAAACTGTGCTCAGTTAGCTGACAGTGAGGGCATCTCCTCAACCAGCAGGCCCTCCCCCATACCCGCTGCGAGGCATGTGCACACACACACACACACACACACACACACGTTTGAATTATAAAAAGAATACATCTTTAGACAAGGAAGGATATAAAGTCCTACACTTCCCTGCCATCCCTGCTATCCAGAGGTAACTGGTGTTAGTTGGCTTTGAGTATCCTTCCAGAAATAGTATATGCACATCCATAGAGCCATCTTTTAGAAAATTCACTAATGGGATATATATTGTCTCTCTACCATCTGTTTTCCCCTAATTATAGATCTTGGAGAACTTTACACATCAGAACAAATAGATCTACCTCATCTATACTTTTTTAAAAAAGTAAGTCCCCAATCAAGGGACTTTTGTTTTTGGTTTCTTGCTATTACAGCAATAAATATCCTGTACACATATTTTTGTATACTTGTTTGAGTATATCTATATGGTAAATTCCTAGCAGTGAAATTTCTGGAATGTTAAAATTTGATTCTAGTCAAACCCATTTTACTGCCATTATTGATACAACAGGGCTTGTGCATACTTGAGAAAACTGGGTTTTATTGAAACAAAACAAAACCACAAAACCATTCTCCCTAACTCATTCTATGAGACCAGTGAGCCATTAACACTACAGCCTGACAAGGAGAGCATGAGAAAGAAAATTACAGGTCAGCTTTACTAATAAACATATATTTAAAATTCCTAAATAAAATATTAACAAACAGAATCCAATAGCGTAGACATATACACCACATTAACAAATTAAAAAAGGAAAAATATGTGATCATATTGGTTAAGTACAGAAAAAAAATCTGATAAAAGAATTCAACATATATCCCGCTTAAAAATTCTTTGTAAACAAAGAATTGAGAACAACTTCTCCAACTAACTTCAAAAGAGTATTCTCTCAATATCTATCACTAAAACTATACTCAAGGTGAATTCCCTTTAAAAATCAAGAACAAAACAAAAATTATGACTATCACCATGATACCAGAGCTCCTACTCTATGAGGTGGGATAAGGAAAAGAAATAAGTTTTAATTATTTGAATGGAAGAAACAAAATCTATTCATAATCAGTACAGTGGCCTATGTAGAGAACACAAAAGAATCCTCAGATAATGTCTTAGAATAAATAAGGAAGACAGCTTGGCAAGTTCACTGGATCAATACTCAAAAAGAAATTACATTTCTATACATTAGCAACAAAGAGGTATAATTACTATAACAACAAATAGAAGAGACTCAGGAATCAATCTGATGAAAGATTTGCAAGGCTTCTGAGATAAGTATAAGCCAATCTTCCAGTAGGAAGACAGTGAAGATCCAGAATAATTTTTTAAATGCCGTGTTCATGGCTCAGGACACTCAGTATCAGAGCAATCTCAATTCTCCTCAAGTGGATATGTAGACTCAATACAAGTCCATTAAAACCTCAACATTTCATAGAACCACATGAAACCAAAATGCATATGAAAACAGAGGACAGAGAATGGGCATGGCCCTGCTGCAGAAAAATCAAGGTAGGAGACCTGCATTACCAGATATCTGGACTTTTTAAAAATGTGGTTATGGTCCAAAGGATAGACCTACTAGGACAGAACAGAAAGTCCAGCAATAGACCTTACACAGATGGAAACTTGATCATTGTAGGCACACACTGCAGCTCAGTGGGGAAAGAAAGAACCAAAACAGAAACAAAAACAGAACAATTGGTTATCCCTACCTCACACCATACCAAGGAATAACTTCCAGGGAATGTTTAAATGTAATATACAAAATATTAAAAGCCTTATAAAATAATCCTTGAGGATTAGAAGAAAATATAAGACAGTGTCTCTTCAATGTTGGGATAGGAAGGATTTCTGAAACAAGAGGCAAAAAGTCATAATCATAAAGAAAAAGATGGATAGATTTGACTACATTAAAACCAGTCATTTCTGTTCATCAAAGAAACAACAAAGAAAGTGAGGAGACAAGTCATAAACTTGGGTAAGAGATTTCTCATACACTAATGACATTATACATAAAGATTATATAAAACATGTAAACATAAAAGAACTCCTACAAGTCTATAAGAAGAAAACAAAACATCCAATAGAAAAACAGGCCAAAGAACACAAACGGCCATTTTCTAGAAAAGGAAATTTGAGGATCCAATACACATATGAAGCTTGTCTCACTTTCCTAGTAATCAGGGAAGGGAAAACGAAAACCATCATGAACTACCATTTTTCTCTCAATCCATTGGCAAAAAGAGAAAAAAAAAAGATCCCAAGTGTTGTTAATATTAAGTGTTGGGAAGGACGTGGAAGAAGGAAAACGCCTATGCAGCACAGGTGGGAATGTAAATTGGTTCAATGCTGTACAAAACACAATATGGCAGAATCTTGTGAGTTGAATACTCGCACACTCGCGACCCAGTAGTTCCACTTTCAGGTGTATATAACAGAGAAATCCTTGCGCAGCTACATCAGATGCCTTGTAAACGAAATGTTGGTAAGAGCATTGTTGTAATGGCAAAAAATTGGAAAGAACCCAAATACTCATTGTTAGAATAGGTAGGCAATTGCATCGCATATTCACCTAATAGACTGATATACAGCAGTATAAGTGAGTTAAATAATATTAGAGGCATTAACATGGATGAATCTTAGAAATAAAAGGTTTGGGAGGACACAAGTCAGAGAATAAGACATGTATTTCATTATTACTTTTATAATATTCAAATCCAAGGAAAACTACACTAGGAGTTCATAGGTATGTGGTAGAATTGTAAAGCAAAGCAGAGAATCTCAGGAGTTATTAATTCACCTGTTTTGGGTAATTACTATAAAGAGATTGGCTAATACATGGGAAATTGACACATTTTCATGGTGGTCTTTAGCTCTAAGAATGGATGTGTCTTTTTTTGTTTTAAGTTTATTTATTTCGAGAGAGAGAGAGAATCTCAAGCAGGCTCCATGCTGTCAGTGCAGAGCCTGACACGGGGCTTGATCTTAAGAACTGTGAGATCTCAAGATCTCAAGAACTTGCGCCAAAACCAAGAGTCTGTTGCTTAACCGACTGAGCCACCCAGGCACCCCAGAGAATAGAGGTGCCTTTAATGTCCCTCACAGGATATGGAGGTGAGGGATGTGGAGGGTAGAAGCTGGGATGCTGTGGGGGTCCCCAAACATGGGAGCCAACATTCCCTGCGTCCCTGAGCATGAATGCTTCTCCTCACATCTGGAGGTGGTCCACTTCCCCTCCACTTAAGTCAGGGCTGGTTTTGTAACTTGCTTTGACCACAATGCAATGAACTAATATTCTGGAACTTTGGATTCCACGCCTTATGAGGACTGAAGTCCCTGGCTCCCTCTCTCTGGGAGCTCAGTTGCCAAACTGTAAGAAAGGCCAGGCTATTGCTTGGAGGCCATGCTGAGCCAGGCCAGGATGGGAGTGGCACCTTGGATGCGGAGTCCAGCCAAGCTCTCAGCTGCATGCAAAGCAGGAGTGAGCAGCCAGTGAGAGCTGGTCAAACTTGGCCATCCCTCGGAACCAGGCCATGAAGTTCTGCGGTGGTTTGTTAGGCAGCAGCAAATGGAGAAGTGAATGCAAGAAAACCAGTGCTATTGGCATCTTTTGTTTCATTAATTGGCTGGTGGGTTTCCAGAAACACATTGGTCATGATGCTTTATAACTTCCATACCAGTGATTTAAACTTTTTTGAATGCTTATTTTTGAGAGAGAGAGAGAACACAGTGGGGTAGGGGCAGAGAGAGAGGGAGACACAGAATCAGAAGCAGGCTCCAGGCTCCAAGCTGTCAACACGGAGCCCAAGGCCTGGCTTGAACTCAGGGAACTGCAAGATCATGACCTGAGCCAAAGTCGGACGCTTAACCAACTGAGCCACCTGGGCGCCCCTACATACTAGTGATTTATATACAGCATTTTGTATGTAGTGAATGCTTCGCAGTGTAACATATTTAACCAAAAAAAAAAAAGCTTCACCTGACATGCAAAAATGCATCTTCCTAATTTTGATTTGTATTTTCTATGTACGTGCAATTAAACATCTTTTCATGCTTAAGCAATGATCCATTTGTATTTCCCTAACTGTGAACTGCCTGTTCCTATTCTTCGCCTATTTATCTATTGGGTTGTTCATTTTTCATGATTTATAAAAATGTTGCCTATCAGGAAAATAGCCCTTTTTAAAGTGTCCTAGGTTTCAAAACCATCTCCCTCAGTTTCAAAAACATCTCCCCCAGTGCCCGTTAAAAACCTTTTGACTTTGTGGTATATTTTGCTGTCCATAAATTCTAGTTTTTCATAGTCCAAGTTGTAATTGGTGGGTATCATACTTAGGTCTTCCCTCCTCTAAGATTCTTCTAAATCATTTAAGTACTTTTATGGCTTCATTTCATACTTAAAAACCTTGGTTTATGCAGAATTAATATTATTACTGGAAAGTAGGATCCAGGTTAAGTTTTGTCCAAATGGCTAGCCAGTTGTTCCATTAAAAAAACCCAAAAAACAACAAAAAAAACCCCCAGGGGGCACCTGGGTGGCTCAGTTGGCTAAGCGTCCAACTCTTGATTTCAACTCAGGTCATGACTTCATGGTTCGTGAGTTCGAGGCCACATTGGGCTCTGCGCAGACACTGGAGAGCCTGCCTGGGATTCTTTTTCTCCCCCTCTCCCTCTCAAAATAAATAAACATTAAAACAACAACAACAACAACAGGGGTGCCTGGGTGGCATGGTCGGTTAAGCATCTGACTCTTGATTTTGGCTCGGGTCGTGATGTCATATCACGGTTTGTGAGTTCGAGCCCTGCATCAGGCTCTGCGCTGACGGTGTGGAGCCTGCTTGGGATTCTCTCCCTCTCTCTCTGCCTCTCCCCTTGTGCACACGCACTCTCTCAAAATAAATAACTGCAATTAAAAAAAAAACCCCACATGTGCCCCATTAAATATCCTCATATTTAAGACCATTTCCAGACCCTCCACTGAGTCCCGTTGACCTTTTCCTTTGCTACGTGGAACTCTTTAATTATAGTAGTTTATGATGTTTAATACCTGGAGGCTGTTCTTTCCCCTTATAAGGACTTCCAGACTATCCCCCATGTTTACTTTCCCAAAAGAACCTTGTCAAGTTAAACAATAAATCCTGTCAGCATTTTAATTGTGATTGCATTGCATGCAGATTGACGTCTTCCCAAGACTGCCTTTGAGAACAAGGTGTGTCTGCAAACTTGAGTCATTTATGTCCCTCACAGGTTTATTGAGCCGGACCAGTGGCAAGGATGTAGGCACCCACCCTCACCCCGGTCCCGCTGGGTCCACCCCGCCAAAGTTCCGGGAAGCTCTCCCACCACCTCCTCTGTAGAATGAGACCCTGTGACTCATGCCAACCTCAGCTTGGACCCACCGAGGTGGTTACTAATTGCCCCGAAACTGCGAAGAACACTACATCGTCCTTGTGCTTAAGGACAAGCAATAATGATGTCATCTTCCGTGCAGAACTAAACATGATGGTTTATAGGCACTTAAAAGCAGCCATGACCTTGGGCAAGTTACTTCCGGTCTCCAAGTCTACTCCAGGTCTACTCTTCCTGTAAAATGTGAATCGACCCGGCACGGCATGGTGTGAGGACTGAAGGGGACCGAGGGGACATGGATGCTCCTTGGCTGAACCTCTGCTGGCCTCCCCGCCCTCCACATCCAGGCACCCCTGGCCAGCCTGCGGGATGGGGTGCACCTGCCCGGCGCCCTCCCCTACCCACTGCTCCCAAGTCAACGTCAGAAGTCAAACATTTTTATTGTTCTACAGACACTTCTGAAAAGGGATCTAATTGAGAAAATATACAAAGCATTTAAGACTTTCATCTCCAGAGAGCACCTAAGTCTGGCTGGAGGCGTCAAAGCCTCCTTTTCAAGGCTCAGGGCTGAGAACGGTTAGCATATTGAATGATCAGTAAAAACATGCAAAAGTGAGAAGGAAAAGGGAAAAAAGGCTGCATTCCTCCAAAGCCGGGGGACGGAATTTCAGAACGAGGGGGAGGCAGGGTGCACAAGTACCAGGTGGCTCTCCCTTCCCCCCACATTATCTTCTCAAACAGCTCCAAGCTTGGAGAAAGCAACGAGCCCACCCCCTCGTCTCTGCTCAGCGCTCAGCCCCGCAAGGCTGCCCACCTCGCTCTGTCCCCTTCCTGTGGCCATGGCTGCAGGACCTCACTTGTGCTCCTGGGGGCCAGGGCGGGGGGCCCTGGCTCCTCCCTTCTTTGGTTCCACTCGGAGAACGATTGTGCTTGACGGACTCATCCCCACCCCTCGCTCCAGGCTCCCATTGGTGGGCTGAAGGCACTGACAGGAGTCCTGGGGGGAGAGCCCCAGGACACCGTCTTCCCTTGTGCTCTGGGGCGGGGGGGGGGTCCATCCCTGGGCACATGACCCTACCCTCAGCCCAGGTCTGGGAATCTGGACGCAGGAGGAAATGTGCTGTCCAAGGAACAAGCCTTTTGGGACTTTCCCAACTGTGCAGATATCTCTGAACCCCATACCACACCCCACCCTGTCCCCTTGCCCAGGACCCCCACATGCCCAGTCCCTCTGTCTAGCCCTCCCCCTGGGCTGCCAGTTGCCAGTGCAGCTGTGGGCTGGCCCCAGCGGACCTGACTTCAGGATGGTGGTCCCAGAAACCACCCTGTGGCGCCCTCCTGTCCCCCAGACCTGGGAGCTCGGAAGAGGTGGGGCCTCAAGAGGTCACGGCTCTGGTACAGGGAGGCGGGCAGGGCTGGAAAGGAACCAGGAGACACGTCACATCTATGGAAAGGTCCAAAGTACAAGCTAAGCGAGGGGAAGGAGGAGGGCCGGAGTGGCCAGAAGGGAAAGAAGGAAGAGGGCAAGGGCGGGGCCTGGAAGGGGAGGCCCTCACACCACCCCGCAGATGAGGGTCTCCACCACGAAGGTGTTCTCGAAGTGGCGGATGGCATTGCAGTTCTTGGCCCCTCGCTTGTTGATCCCTGAGAGGGAACAGAGAAATCTCAGTGAGGACTGTGTCCCGGCCCAGTGCCGGCTGGGCTGCAAAGGCAATCAGACTGGGAACCTGAGCGGGACCACAGGACCTCGGGATCCCGGGGCAGGGAGGTGGGAGGAAGAGGCAGCTCCCGAAGTGACACCCAGACCCACTGAGAGGCAGTGTACTGAAGGGGTGAGAGCCCAGCTCTGCCATCTTCCCTGCTGTGCGACCTCAGGGGTGTTACTGAACCTCTCTGTGCCTCCGTTTCCTCATCTTTCAAAGGGACAGCGAGAATAATGACAGTGGGGATAACTCACACCGTCTCAGAAGGACATAAAGAGTGTAAACCAGGGCCTGGCCCATAGGACGTGCTCAGTCACCATTAGCTGTTACTACTGCTGCTACCGTCTGAGCTCTGGGAGGGCTGCTCTCCAGCCACGGGGCCCGGCACGGCCGGATGATGGTTTAGAGCTCAGGGCAGGGGCCCAGACGGGAGGAGCTGGCCACTCACGCCTCCGGGTAGCCCGGCGCCGCAGCCGGTAGGTGTCCTTCCCGCTGCACAGGTGGTAGATGAAGGAGCCCAGGGCCTCCTTGTCGCTGACGTGCTCCGTGACCACCATCTCCTCCTGGATGATGTACGTCTGCGGGAGGTAGGTCCCTCTCTGCGAAGGGAGAAGCCGCAGCGTCGGCTCAGTACCCGGGCTCTCCTCCCTCGGGGTCCCCTGGCCCACTGTCCGCTCCCCACGTCTCCACGCTGCTCACTCCGGCAGGGTCCCGTCTGCACGCGCCCGCCTCCCCCATCCAGAGGCCCCAGGCCTCGCCCTTCTGACGTCTCCAGGCACCTTCCGTTTGTGCCAAGCACTGGTGCCCGCCGTGCCGCACATGTGGGGGTCTGGTCTCCCACGGGGAGTGCTGCTCGGGGAGGGGGGCGACCCCACCTGTTCCCTGCACTGCTGAAGCGGGGCACGGCCTAGGAGGCTACAAAGCTGGAGACGGAGCGGAAGCGTGGTAAGGAGAAGAAAAGGAGACGTGTGGACTCTGGGCGTGGGAGAAGGAAGATGGAGAAGGCGGGAACCGATCCGGGGTGCTGGGCCCCGCTGACAGCAACACCCCCGGGCCCCCTGACCCCCACCGCAGGAGGCTCCCTTGCCCCGGGCCTGGCCCCTACGAGGCAGCGGGGCCCCTGCTCACCTTCACATTCATGAGGAGCTCCCAGAAGTTGCGAGGGGGCAGCACGATGGTGGTGTTGAGCTCGATAACATAGCACTTGTCCAGGGAGATGTCATGGTAGGCGGTGAGCCCCTGGGCAGGAGGAGGGGCCCCGTCAGTCCCTGAAGTCGAGGGCCTGGCCTGGGTGGGCTGGGAGGCACCAGCCCGACCACGCCGGTGCGATGCACCCCCGATTCCCGATCACCCGGGCGGGTGCTCCTGGGCTCCTGCTCGTCTCCTAGCCTGTATTTGCGGGGACTTCCACTTACTACGTGAAAGACACCAACTGTCCAGGGCCTCGGTCGTTACAAGGGTTCTTCTCATGGGATCACAGAGCTGGGGTTTGGGGAAGCCAGTAATGTTCCAATCGTGCATTCCATCAGACCTCTGAGGTCCCGGCATCCCTGCGGACAGCCAGGACCCTCAGCAGGAGATGCTCCGTCCCTGGCTCTCTGGGGGGTTTCAGCTGTAAGACTGTCCAGGATACGGAGTGAAGGGATCGTACCAGACAATCCCTAGGAAGCTCTGGGAGGCAAGTACGGGGGCACAGGTGGCTGGAGAGCCTGTGTTTCACAGGCCTCAAAACGGTCACTGGCAACAGAAGCGCGAAGGATGGTTACCTCTGGGGAGGGGGTACTGGCTGGGGCGAGGGCACCAGGGAGGGCACCAGGGAACCTTCCGGAATGCTGGCCGAGGTCCAGATTTGATCCGGGTGGCACTACATGCAGGCCTCGGAGAAAACCCACTAAGCTGTACACGTAATGAGCTTGACTGGCGTGCTCTACCTCAAAAAAAAAGTCACCGCAAAATACCCAACTGAAAGGAACATCGGCCTCGCCATGACAGCCAGTGTCTGCACCAGTTCACGTTCAGTGAGAAACGCTACCCCTACACAACAGAAGCGAGGTCTTTAAAATCCTGATAAAGCAGACCCGTAGACGTCTGCCAGACATAGCTGCCGTCATAGACGGAGGTACTACGGGCACTCGTATTCTCCTTTCTCACGACCCTTGGTGGAAGGGGGTTCTGGGTCTTTAGGACACCCTTCCACCACTCCTGCCCCGGCCCTGGCCGGCCTCACCCGCTGGAAGTCATGAATGATGTCTGCAGGGTCCCCGCCGCCGAACTGGGGCACGGGCACGTTGATGCGTTCATAGTTCTCTTCGAGGTAGATCTTCACGTCCTCCTCCAGCTCCATCCGAGTGCGGACCTGGGAGGACAGGGAGTCCTCGTAGAGAACGCCACAGTGGAAGAAGTTGTCCCGGGCCAGCTGGGCAAGGTGGAGGAAGAGACAGGCAGACCGGTCACACGGTGCCTCCGGCACAGCCACCCCGCCCACCCCACTGTGCCACGACCCCCAAGGCCTGGGCAAGCACGAAGTGTGGGACTAATGAGACCCATTTCACAGGTGGAGAAACTGAGGAACACGGGGAGTCAGGGAGGGTTGAGCGGGATCTGCCAGGTCCCAGGCTTAGTCCCCAGCAGTTGGGATGGGGTGAGAAGCCCCAGGAGGGCACAAGTTGGGGCTGGGGACAGAGGGGACCAGGAGCCAGGCAGGCTCCTAAGGGCCACAGGAAAGGGCCCGGGAGAGGACTCCCATGGGAAACGGAGAACCGGGAACACGCGGGGAGCTGGCCGTGGAGGGGGAAGATGGGGAGGCGGTGGGGGGGGGGGGAGCCAAAAAAAAAGGGCAGTCGGCAGGTGTGTGGGAGCTGAGGTTTCTAGGGGAAAGTCACATGGAATACAAAAACTCTTCAGTAATTTCCATCACGGAAAAACTAAGTAACGAAGTGAAAAGCCAGTGCTTGAGGGTGGGAGGTCACTTGGGTCATAAATGACTGGAAATTCGCAGCTTCTTTGTCACTCTGAAATTCCCTGTTCAGTACACTTACGGTTATTCTTTTGAGCTTTAATTTAACTCCCTTGGTGGCAACTGTCTCCCTCCCTAGATCTGGGCTGATCGCAAGGTCACCGTGACCATGACCAGTCCTCCCGCCCAGCTTCATGCCCTCACTTGGCTGTGTGAGTAGATAACGGGGGTGCTGTCACAGGCGGAGGCCACCCCTTGCGGGAGGTGGGGGTGCATCCGTCCACTATCCGGCTCTCTGCCTTCCTTGTTTTGTGATCCAAGCAAACATCCAAGGCATGACCCTCGGGCACAGGGTCCAGCTCTAGAGGGATCACAGAGTTCCGATTTCTGCTGGATCTGAGTTTCTGGTGGTAACACTCCAGGGTAACACTGTGGGAAGGGGCAATGGATTCCAGTCCCAGCTCGCCCACCACTAACTGTGTTCCTGGGAGAGCTTCTGGGTGGCCTCAGGTGTGTCTGAAGACATGGCTAAGGACATTCTACCAGGGTCCATAGGGGTCAGAGGGCGGGGCTCCAGTTCTGTCTCCGGGACCAGGCAAGAGGCTGGCGTGAGCCCAAGGAGGCCCCATGGAGGGAGGATGCGGGTCTTTGGTGCTTGGCTGGGCATTCACTCCCACCTGGGGGCAGGTCACCTGCTGTCCCCCCTCCTCACAAGCCCTAAGGACCTGGCTGTCACCTGCCCATGCTCACTCTCCTGCCAGCTCCTCTCTAAACACTACCTTTCACCGAGCCCCGTGCCTCCCTCCCGCCTGGCCTCACCTGTGCGAGGAAGAAGTATCTGTAGATGTAGACGGAGGCGAACACGAGGCCCATGAGCAAGACGACCATGCCCATCGACAGGTAGCACACGCCGCCCACAGAGCCCCCCTTCTTGTAGTGGTGGTGGGGGGGGCGTTCCTCCTGTGGACAGCAGTGCTGGGTCAGCCAGATAGATGGTGGTCCCGCACCTCTGGGGACCCTCCCACCCCCTTCCCGGAAGTGAGATCTCACCCTGCCGGCCGGGAGCGAGCCTTGGGAAAAAGGGGAGGGGAGAACGGGGCCGAGGACACACGAGCATCATCTGGAAGGGATGCCCCCCCAGGGTCCTCCCAGCTTCCTCCCAGGTAAAGAGAAACTGAGACCCGCATCAAAGCCATACATAACGACCCACTGGGATTAAGCGGGCACGTTTGGATTATCCATGCCATTAGTACCCTTTACTATGCCGGCTGTGACCACGATATATACTCTTAAACACAGAATGGGGGAAGCACAGATGTGGCCTTAATAAATGCACCAGACCTGGGAACCTATAGGAAATGGGGTGCACTGGGCAGGCTGGGAGCCAGAGAAGGCTTTGGATCCACCCGAAAGCTGGGGTGCACTGGGCAGGCTGGAATTGGGGCAGCGGGAGGTGCCTGCTGGGCTCCCCCCAGAAGGCCATGGCAGGGAGTGGTCACCGGCTGATGGAAACAGAGGCTCCAGGAGGCGCATGGGGTCTGGGCACAGTGCTGGTCTCCCTTGGACCCGGCGGCCCTAAGCCTGCGATCCATGCTGGGCACAGCTCAGCTACGGCCCCGCACAGGCACCGGCTGGCAGTGTTAAATAGGCTGTCAGGAGTGAAGCCTGAAGGCTGAAGTCTGGAGGTTCCTGGACAAAACCTGCTCTGGGGAAGCCAGGCTTGGGCTCAGAACAGTAGCCACAGGTCTGCCAAGAAGCAGCAAGTTCAACTGACCGAACTTCAGGGCACACGGGTCTGGGCTGGTGGACGAAGGTGTGTGCGTAGATCTCGGTGACACCGCTTTACCCAGAGCACTGGACTGAGAGTCTCAGGATTCAGGCTCTTAATGAGCCTTGGCCATCTCTCGTTTGTGCACGTCCTGCTTCGCACCCCTGCCCTAACCCGGGCCCTCACCCACCCTGGGAGATGTTGCAAAAGCCCAGGCCTGTCTCGGCCTCCACTGTCCACCCTTCACACCCTCCTCCATGGCGTCCAGACACAGTCACGGTGAGGTCAGAGTCCAGGCCCAAGGACTCCCCCACCCTCCAGGAGCTGAGGCCGGGTGGGTGAAGGGAAGGAGTTCCAGGCTCCACGTAAGCCACAAACTGTCTGCTTAGCCCCTTTTGTGCCAGGTTTCCTGTCTCCCTTTAGCCCTGGGGGGCTGGGGACACAGTTCAGGTCCAAGTTACCCTGGAGAAGCCCTTATCTCTTAGCCCAGCACAGGGGGCCTGGCCTGGTGGGGGTGGGGCACGGGGCCTGTTGTGATGCGCAGGCCCCAATCCCTGAGGCCCCCTGGCTTACAGCATACAGGGCATGGGGCCCAGGCCTCAGGGAGTAGAGGGGTAACCATCAGATGGGGCAAATGCCTCCCGCTTGGGGCTCTCCCACACACCCTCAAAGCCCAGGAAAAGGACAAAAATACCACGGGGACCCTCCCCCTCACTGGGCACACCCATCACCAGACCAGCTGGTCCCCCGCCTCTGCACCATGGGACAGACACAGGACGGACAGGTGCCCCGGCCCATCTTGTTCCCCAACGCCGCAGTCTGCCCTCCGGGGAGGTCGCCTGGCGCGGATGAGAGGTCAAACCCATTGTGCCAAACTCACTAGCTGAGCCCCTCTGCAGGCCTGGGGACCCTCCCCAGCCCGGCCCTGCCGCAGGGGTCCTGTGATCCAGACCAGGAAGATAAATTCATGACACCACCCACTTGGCTGGCATCTCCTCCACACGCTCGGGCCCTCTAACCAAGGTCCGACAGGAGCCAGGGGATTATAATGGTTTTGACTTTCAACGGGCTCCCAGGAGCAGCGCAGGACGGGGCAGCCTGACAGCCCAAGTGCCACAAGGCACACGCCACCCCGGGGCCTCTGTGGAGGAGGGTGGTGGCGTCTCTGCTCCTCCACCGGTGGCGGACCCAGGAGACAGGTCAGGCTGTTGTGCCAGCTGCGGATCCTGCCCCTGGGGCTGGACGTTCACAGACAGTGGGGTGAGTGGTGGCCCCAAGTTGAGAGAGGCCTCAGCGGGGGCGGGATCCTCCATGAGGGGAGCATCTCTCTCAGGAAGTGTGAAGAGGCAGGGATTGAAGGAGACCAGGAACCTGAGAGCCCTTTGTCAAGGATGAAGTGCTAGATAAAAATAGCAGATCTTTATCAGCTGAAACTTTCCTTTTCAGGGCCAATGACAGGGCCAGCTGTAGAGACTGCACCCTGGCCATGCGGTCAGAAAACCAGAGAAGTCAGCTTTTGAGAACTGCTTTTAAAAAGAACAAAACAAAACAAAGCCAATGGTCCACAAGCGAGAGCCTGAGGGCCTGCTCCACAAGGAAGTTCACAGACAAGGAGGCCGATGGTTTTAGAGCAGCCTTTCTAGCCTTTCTGCTTCTGGCTGGGTCAGTGCCTGGGGCACGGCTGCGGCTCTAGGGCTGAGAAGAACGCAGCCTCCAGCAGGCCCCCTGGATACCACTCTCCGTCTCTACTCTGTGGGGGTCACTGTGAAGGTTGAGGATCCCCGGCTGTCCTAGGTGTGTGGGGACATACCCCTCACGTGTCTGGGGCTAACACAGAGCTCCCTATCCCACCTTTACTGATGCCCCCTAGTGCGTGCCTGAGGCTCAGCTGCCCTGCTCCCCTCCCTAAGCCCACACCCCTCCTGCCTGCAGGGCCCAAACCTCAGAAAATTCAGGGCTGAGCAGCAGGCAGGAAGGGAAAGCAGGACCAGAGCTTGCCAGGAAGCAGACTGGAAGCCATGGATGTCCCTGCTTGGAGACAAAAGGCACTTCAGACATCAAGCCCCCCTCCCCGCCCCCCCCGCCCCCCGCAGGAGAAAGGGCCCCTGAATCCTGCCCCGAAGCTGCTATTGCTTGCCGGGCCCTGAGCTCCACAACGGAGAATCTGGGGACTCCTGGCTGTCCAGCTCACCCGGAAGGACTGTGGAGAAGCCTGCTTCCTGAGACCCCTGGGCTGCTTTGCTTATGCTGGAGGCTCAGGAAAATGCTGCCCCCCCAAGCCCCCACCCCCGCATGGAGCAGCCAGACATTTGGGGGGGGCTTTCACTTGGAAAGTGGAAAAACATTGCATACTGTCTCCAAGGCAACTGGGCTTTCTGAGCAAAGTGCTTTGCTGTGCACTCGTGTGGGGCACGTGAGCCAGCCGTGCGGGGACCTGGAGGGGCCCGGGCCTCCTCTGCCCACGGCACCGCGGCCCGCAATGGCGCTCATTAAATGATTTAGCAAAGCCAGGGCCACAGCGGTCAAGGGGAACCCAGCCAACTGGAGCATTAACTCAGCGGACTCCCATGGCTCCTGGAGATCCCCCCAGCTAGAGCCTCTCAGTAACAATGCCCAAATTAACTGCAAGCAGATTAAACTACAGTCGCAGGCTGCTGGGAGGAGGCTGGCAGGGGAGTCAGAAATGCACTTGCTGTAGCCCAGGCTGACAGCTGGAGAGGGAGGGGTTCCTGACTGGCCTCCTTGGTATCATTCTTCTTCAGCATCTTTCTTTCCTAGGCTGCAGACCACAGATTCAAGGGCACCAACGTGTGTGTGTGTGTGTGTGTGTGTGTGTGTGTGTGTGTGTGTGTGTGACAGAGAGAGAGACAGAGAGACAGAGAGACAGAGACAGAGACAGAGAGAGAGAGAGAGACCTAGTGAAGGTGAGGGGAGTGGGCAAATGCCCACTGTCCACAGGAGCACAGAGAGCTATGTTTTATGTACAAATGCCCACGGGGACACATGGACTCGCTCTCAGTGGAACCCCATTCCTATCGTGTGGCTCAGCGGCTTGGACACACGCCGGGTGAGTAAGCGCAGCGTGGACCCCTGCACCACCCTCTGCTTTGCTTGGCCAGGCTGGGCCCATTCTCTCATCTATTCCGGTCCTGATGGTCAAGATGAGACTCTAGAGAACAAAGGCTCCGAAGGATGAGAAGCAAAGCTGGCTGCTGACAGAGCTCTCCTGGGGGAGAGAGAACTTGGAGAGTGTGTGTGTTGGGGGATAGCCAGGCTGTGCTTCCGTGATCTTACCATAAACATTTTTTTTCTTCTAAGAGGAACTCATCCTCCCTGGCGGTACTGACAGCCTTGAAACATGCAAGGACCGGCCCAGAAAAGCAAATAGAAAAGAGAGGGAACTAGAGAGGGAAGAGAAAAACCACTGTGCTGTGTGCCCCAAAGCCAAAGCCCCTCTGGGAAGGCCCAGGACAGACCACGAAGGGGGCCAAAGCCCCCACCCCTCCACGAGATAGGACCAGGAACAGGACCACCTGTCCACAAAGGTCCTTTTTTTCAGCTCAGCGGGCAGGGCCAGCGGGTACTGGGGCACTGGGGCAGGAAGACTCCACGCCCACCAGTACCGCCCTCCAGGCTGGCAGGGGACCCTCCCCCAACCACTCTGGGAGACCCAGCTCCTGCCTGCCAAGGGCCCGAGGCCAGGACTCGGAAAGTGAAATCTGATCCCCAGGTATGCAGCTGGGGGAGGGGGCGACACAGGAGCCATTAATCAAAGGCAAGGCCAAGGAGAAAATTACCCGGGGCTGAGAAGATGATGGTATTGAACATGTCTCTCTCCTCCTGCAGCCCCCCCCCCACCATTTGCAGCCCCCCAGCCCAGTCCCGTGTACACGCCCACACCTGGCTGTGTGTGTGTGTGTGTGTGTGTGTGTGTGTACGTGTGCACTCAAGCACAAGCAGATGGATGGGAGAGGGGAGCCAGGCTGAGAGGTGCAGGGCTGGCCAGAGGGTGCTAAGAGGGGGTGCTTCCCAGCCAACCCACTTTCCAAGCTGGCTTCCGGCCAGTCGCCCATCAGCGCAGGCTTCTCATTATCTCAGAGGCGAGCGCCAAGGGGAGGGTGGGCAGCTGGAGGCCCAGCTGGGCCCCCACCCCCATCCCTTCCCGGCCCACTGAGGCACTTCCTTCCAGCAGCAGGTCTGGGGACAGAATCCTCGTTGTATTTCAGTTTTTGCTCAGAAGCAGGGGGGCCCCCGCTGTGGGGGTGCTGCTGAGGTCTCACCCTGGCCCTGTAGGCCCGTACACAGGTGGACATTTTGCTCTAACGGCCACGGGGGAGCTCCTGCTGAGGGCGTTCGCAAACTCATCTGTTCATCAAGTGGTCCTTCTAGGGCTTTAAATCTGGTTTTGGAGTCCAGTTCGGTGGCCAAGGAGGGGTCTCGGGTCACCCTCAGTCAGAGGAAACCTTCTGCAAAGCTTTCCTCCGCATCCTCATCAGCACGGGGCAAACCTCAAACGCTCTGTCTTGACAAAGCAGATGGCCGGGCCTCCCAGTCTGCCTGTCTGTCCCACCCACCTTCTCCTTCTAATAAATGGTACCCTAATAATGGTGGCACTGTGTATGAATGCTGGGTGCCTGCTGCGCTCGCTGCCGGAGGCAGGAGAGGGGACTTGATCTACACCCCCTGGTTATTGGACGTGAGAAGTGTGCCCCTTGGCCAGGTGAGGGCACATCAGGCTCAGAGTCGTGAACTCTCTTCCCCGCTCCAGTTCCATCAGGCAACTGTCAGAGCCAACAGGCAACATCCAACAGGGCCTCGGGAAGCTGCGATAGTTTACTGCTATGCACTTCTGTCCTAGTGGTGGTGGGGGGGGGGTGGTTAATCCTCCTCCTGGGCCCCCAGTGCTCCTCCTTGCCAATGAAGACAGCTAGGGGACCCGCCCAGCTAACAAGGTTTGGGAGAGGAGGCTGGCTCATCAGGCCCAAGGCCATTCCAAACAGCACCAGGAAGGTGTTGAGATTTCCACTTCACACTGGGTGAGGGGGAAAAGACGATGCCCGATGTCAGAGCCAGAAGCCGGTTGTCAGTTACTGCCAAGGGGATGCTGGCATCTGCCATCTAGCCCGGCACCATCAGGAGGCTGCTGGAGAATGTGCCACTCCGGTGAAATTTGGTGGACCTTCTCGGAGTCTGAATTACATCCTCCGACTGTCTGGCTGGTTTCCCCTTCCGCTTGAAGCCTGTAGCTCTCAGAAGCAGGGTCCTGAATTCCAGGCCTGAGCTGGGCAGCAGGCCCTGGGAGAAGAGAGGGGCCAGCCAGGTCCCATCCCCACTCCCTCCCTGGGCTGGGAGGAGGGGAGGAGGCGGGCTCCTTGGTGAAGGGAGGAAAGAAGCTTGAAGAGACCCTTGCAAACTTTTAAAGCTGCAGACCATGGTCTTCAAATATGGAACGTCCCCTCTCATCTAAACATCGGATGAAGACGGAGTTGCTCTGGTTGGGGGTGCAGAGCAACCCCCCAACCCAGCCCAGCCCAGGTGGTCCTGGATGATGCAATGACCACACCAGGGCAGGGGAGCTGGCCTGAGGCTGCTCGGTGCATTTCACATTCAGGGTCTCTGCTGGGGCTGTGACACCCACCTGAGGCCCCTCTCCAGCGTTCCCTCCAGCAGGGCCCAGGTTTCTCCCCCTGCCCCGCAGCCCCCGGAATACTCCAGGCAAGGTTGAGTCTGAGCCACAAAACTTGGGGAGGGATCTTGCCCTGAGGAAGACTCCTCAGAAGCCAGCAGGGGGAAGAGAAGGGGAGTGGACAAAGACGTCGCAAGTCCAGTCTCGACGGGACTGCTTGGCGCGCCCGAAGACCGCCGGAGCGGACGGTTACCGACGGTTACGTGGACACCTTTGCCGGGGCACAATACAGCCTGGCCGGACCAGCTCTCCCTCCCCTCGCCTCCCTGCCCGCCACGCGTCCTGCCCTCTCCGGGTCAGACTCCACGCAGCTCAGACAGTTTTCCACTGGCGGAAATGCCTTCTCTCCCCCAGGCAGGAGGGAAGGGGGAGGAGGGGGAGGACGCCGGAGGGGGCGGGCTGCACCGAGGCCCGCCCCCACAAAGAGCCTCCAGGATGCGGGAGGGCACCGGGGCAGTGGGGGAGCCTCCCGGCGGGATGGAGAGAGCCGCCCAGAACGCGAGCCGGGAGAGGAAGGAAGCCGGGAGCAGGGAGACCCAGACGGCATGGGGTGGGGAAATCAGGGCGCCTGGCCTCATAATTTCGAATCTCGAATCCCAAACGTGCAGCCGGGCCGGTTCTGGCTTATTTCCATTTCTTCACTTTCTTGTCCACCAATTTAGGTGCAGACCAGCAGCACATTCCCCGCCCCCCACAGCACCCCCCATTAGGGACGAAATCAATGGCCCCTCCTCCTTCGTTGGCACCAGACTCCCCCCCCCCCCCCGCCCCGCCATTCCCTACCAATCATGACCCACCCCCAGTTTGGGGAAACCCAGTCCAACCCCTCTCCCATCCCCCACCGGGGGACTCGACTCTCTCGGCCCCTCCTCCTTGATTAGAACCAGACGCATACCCCCACCAACATTCCTCCAACTTATATCTACCAGCCCCTTCCCCTGTCTTGGGGCCAGCCGCCTAGCCCCTCCACTTTTGGAAGAGACCTCGAGCGTTTCCCTCCTTGGGGACCTGTGACTCGGACCCCTCCCACTCTTCGGACTTTTGCTTTCGGTTGCCGTTTTAAGAGAGGACCCAAGCCCCCTCCCCACTCTGGGATGAATGGCCCATTGCGGACCCTCACTCCACTCCGATCACGGCTCCCGGACCCCGATGCACCTAGAGCAGTTCCCAGGGCCGGCGGGGCACGCCTCGACCCCCGGCCCCTCTTACCCGAGCCGGCGTCAGCAGGATTTCAGCGGCCGGGGCCCGAGCCGCGGCCGACGCCGAGGCCGAAGCCTTGTCGGCCTTGTCGCCCTTGATGCCGGCCACGGCGGGCTGGAAGCTGATCTTCACCATGACTGCGCCCGGCCGCGCGTCCGCCCTGCAGCCTCTGCCCGTGCAGCCTCTATCTGTGCAGCCGCCTCTCCGCGCTCTGCAGGCACCGGAAGTTTGGACGGTGTTCGCGTCCCTCCCCCTAGCCCCGCCCCCAGTCCGCCCCGCCCCGCCCCCCACAGGAGGGTCTTGGCGCCGGCCGCGCCTGCGCCCCCTTTCCAGCCCCTGGGGCGCGCAGTGACCCCTGCCGGGCGCTCTGCTCCGATCGAGGGAGGGCTGAGGTTTACTCACACACTCGCTCATTCACTCACTCACTCACTCACTCACTCACTCCATTCATCCATCCATCCAATCACCCATGGACTAAGCCCCTTTCGCAGACTTTTTCCTTCTAGCTTCCTCTCCGAGACCAGCATCCCCGTAACACAGCCTTTGTTAAAAGAATGTTTGCCCAGCAAATGCGCCTTCTACACAAATGCCCCGTCTCTCCTGCTCCCTTTCATACCCTCCTCTTTGGAAACACTGACTGCCCCTACTGCACCTGTCCCCACTGCTCCCCACCTGTCCTGACCCAGGAGGAGGCTACAAGTCCAGGTGCCCAACTGCTTGCCTGCATCCTGCATCCATCCACGTCTCTTTTCATTCTCCATCATCCTTTTTCCTTCATTTTTCATTCCTGTAGAACCTTCCTGAGGGGCTCTGGGGATGTGTGCTAAGGATGCTGGGAATAGAGAAAGAAGGGCAGCCTGCAGCGTCGGTTAGTGAGTGCCAAGCCCTGTTGCCCATTTCTCCCCTATCCAGAAGGATCTAGTGTGGTCGGAGGATGGGCGGGGTGGGTGTCTGGAGGCTTGGGTCCCAGACAAGACTGCCCCTGCAAAGCCTCACTGGTATTGTGTAAGACCAGGGGCTTGTGTTACTGGAGCATCTCTTGTCCCCCCCCAACCCTGGATCTTTCCTTACTGTTCCTGGTCCAGACTGGACTGGAGACAACACCCAGCAACACACACACACACACACACACACACACACACACACACACACACACAGCCTTGGGCTGAACACTGGCTTTTGGCTCTGCAGTTGGGGTGACAGGGGAAGTTAGGGGAGTCTGAAAGCTTGCTGAGGACAGTCTGAAGCCCTCCACTGACCTGTCCCACCTGCCAGGTCTTGAGTGGCTGTGTTGAGCCCTGGGTACCCACATCCCAGACTCCACCATCCTGGTTCAGGTCTTGGATGAATTTATCAGGCTTGAGGACAAACATGTTAAGAAGGAAGGTTGAACTGATGCTAAGGCCACTGTCCTGGGGAACTGGGAGAGGGAAAGGGAAGGTGGAAGAAGATAATTTGGAGACAAATTTGGTTTGGACAAGAGCCAGAGAGGAACGGGCCATGGACTCTTGTTAACCAACTCTAAGAACTCCTAGATGAATCTTGGTGTTTGAAGAAGTTAAGTCCCAACCCTTGGTTAGATTCCCACTCAGCATCCCCAACATACATTCCTCCATTCAGAAAGTGTTTTTCAGGGAGCCTGGTTGGCTCAGTAGGTTGAACAACAAACTCTTGATTTTGGCTCAGGTCATGATGCCAGGATTGTGGGATCGGGTTCCGTGCTGAGCATGGAACCTGTTTGAGATTCTCATTCTGTCTCTCTCTCTCTCTCTCTCTTTCCCTCTGCCCCTCTCCCCAATTCACATTCTCTTTCTAAAAGTTAAAATAATAATAATAAAATAAAAAAAGAAAGAGTTTCCTAAGTGCCCCTGCGTATCAAGCATTATATTAATCCCTGTGGCAGAAAACAGCCCTAAGATGCAACTTTGCAACCAAGGACCTAATCACATTAAACCTTCCACCTGCCAAATTCTCACACTGTTTATGAAATTTACCCATACTTTGTTCTTTTTTTTTTTATTGCTGAGTAATATTCCATTTTGTTAGCATACTGCAGTCATCTATCCAAATTCCTGGTTATGGATATTTGGGTTGCTTTCCATCATTGGCTATAATGAATAAAGGTGTTGTGAACATTTGTGTACACGGCACTTTTGGTTGACATTTATTGTCATTTGTCTTGAATAAAGAACATCACAAAGGGTGAGGTGGGAATGGTCCACTCCAGCAGACAGGCATATTTTATCACATGACATTGTTTAGAAATAATATAAAGTGAGCCAAGTTTCGTTGGTTTCATCTCATTATTGTTTTTAAATTCTCCACAGATATTGCACCCCCTTGCGGCCTGACCTGGGCCAGACTAGTCACACGGCCCTGCCCCCACCCTGGTATCCTACTGCCTAGGAATGGGATTGTATCACTTTACACTTCCACCAGCAATGTATGAGAGTTCCAGTGGCTCCACAATTTCACCAACATTTGGTGCTGTCAGCCAGTCTAATTTTAGCAATTTTAGTTGATACAACAAGTTGTATCTTATTGTGATTTTAATTTGCCTTTCCCTGATGACTAATGATGTGAGTATGTTTTCTTATGGTATTGATCCTTTGTATAACTTCTTTTGTGAACTGTCTGCTGAAGTCTTTCGGTCATTTTAGAAGTTGGATTATCTTTTTTATGATTGATTCGTAGGAGTTCATTGTATATTCTGAAGACAAGTCCTTCGTCATATATATTTATTGTGAATATTTCCTCTCAGATTGTGGCTGGTCTTTTCGTTTTCTTAACTTTGTCTTACGGCGAGCCGACGTTTCTAGTTTTGATACAGTTCAATGTATCAGTTTTTAATTTTATGGTTAGCACTTTCAGGGTTTTGTCTAAAAACTCTTTGTCCACCCTGAAATTGTGAAGATATTTGAGTATGTTTTCTTCTAGGAACTTTGTAGATTTAGGCTTTACATATAAGTCTATGATCTATTTTTAGTTGTTTTTTTTTGTGTATAGGAGTAGAGGTTTTGTTTTGTTTTGTTTTCTATACAGTTGTCTAGATGTTCCAGGATCGTTCATTTAAGAAACTCCTTTTTCTATTGGATTGCCTTGGCACTTTTTTCAAAATCAATTGACACTTTATATATTGGCTTATTTCTGCACTCTGTTCTGTTACGTTCCTCTATTTTTTTTCTATCCTTATGCTACTTCACATTATCTTAACTGTAGATGTCTATTAAGTCTTAAATCAGGTGGTGTAAATCTTTTTCTTCTTTTTCAAGATAATTCTGGCCCTTCTAGATCCATACAACCTTAGAATTGGCTTATCAATTTCTACAAAACAAAACCTGTTAAATATAAATTGGGTTTGAGTTGAATCTAGAGAGCAATTTGGGGAAAACTGAGGTCTTAACAGTATTGAATTTAAGCCCATGAACGTGGTGGATCTCCTTTTTTTTTAGCTCTTTAATTCCTCTCACCAGTATTTTGTAGGTTTCAGTGCAGAGGTTTTGCATATTTTTTGATGGAGTTATTCCTAAGTGTTTTATGTTTTTGATGTTATTGCACTTATCATTTATGTTATTTTCCAATTCTTTACTGGTAGTATATAGGCATACAATTGATTTTGGAAAATTAATCTTATATTTTGCAAATTTAATATATTTCTTTGTCACGGTATTTTTATAGATTCCTCGGGTTTTCTAAAATATACTCATGCCATCTGAGAACAAAGACAGTTTTACTCTTTTTCTCAATCTTTGTGCCTTTTTTCCCCTAGCCATATTGGTCAGGACTCGAGTACAATGTTGAATAAAAATGGTGAGAGTAGACATCTTCACCTCGTTTCTATCTTAGGAGGGAAAATGTTCATTATTTCACCAGGAATGTAATTTAGTTATAGGTTTTGCATAGATGTCCTTTGTATTAGTTTCCTAGGGCTGGCATACAGGCTGACATCACAACTTGGGTGGCTTAAAACCAGAAATTTATTGTTTCAAGTTTCTGGAAGCTCTAAAGTTCAAAATCATGGTTTCAGTAGGGTTATGCTCCCTCTTCCACTTGTAGGGGAGAATCCTTCCTTGCCTCTTCCAGCTTCTGGCATTTGTTGGCAACCTTGGCATTATTGACTCACAGACACATCACCCCAATCTTTGCCTCCATCATCACATGGCTCGCTTCTGCCTGTGTCTCTGTTTTCACATGGCATTTTCCTCTTTTTATAATAACACCAGTCATATTGGATTAGAGCCCACAATAATGACCTCATCTTAACTTTTTTATATTTGAAAAGACCCTATATCCAAATATAGTCACATGTACAGGGTGTTAGAATTTCAACATATCTTTTTGGAGGACACAATTCAACCTGTAACATCCTTAATAAGACTGAGCAAATTCTCTTTTTTTCCTAGTTTGTGGAGAGTTTTAATCATGAATGGGTATTACGTTCGGTCAAATATATTATCTTCACCATATGGGTTTTGTCTCTTATTATGAATTTACTAATTGATTCTTGAATATCAAAAAAGTCTTGCATTCCTGGAATAAACCTCACTTGTATTGATCTTTTTATATATTACTGGACTCAATTGGTTGGTATTTCATGAAGTTTTTTGTTTGTTTTGTTTTCATCTATGTTCATGAGGGCTATCAGTCTCTCTTTTCTGTAATGCCGGTTCTTGGTATCAGGGTTATGCTGATGTCATAAAATAAGTTAGGGAATTTCCCAGCCTCCGTTTTTTTTGTTGTTTTGTTTTGTTTTCTGAGGAAGTTTGAGATTGATGCTATTTCTTCTTTAAAATGTTTGATGTAATTCACCAATAAAGGCATGGGGATCCAGCATCTTTATGATGGGTGGGCATTTGATTATGAATTCATTTTCTTTAAGAAACATGGGGCTATTCAGATTTTCTATTTCTTCTTAGTCAGTTTTAGTAAATTGTGTCTTGGAAGGAATTTACCCATGCCATCTAAATCATCAAGGTGGTGACATCTTGAGTGGAGAGGTCAGTGTGGAAGCTCGGGACCTCAGCAGGCCAGAAGAGAGAACTCTAGACCAAGGCCTTTGCCTGGGTCTTTCAGCACACTACAGCGAGAATACAATAAAGCTGGCCTGGTGATCACGTGCCATTTGTGAAGGAAGAACAGGTGAAACATTCTTGGGAGTTGATTCACCACCAGAAAATTCTCATAAGGGAGAAGTGAGGTGCATGTAAGTTTGGCTTAGAGTTGTAGGAGCCTGGACACCCCCCTCCCCAAATTTTAATCTACTTAGATCACTGGTTCTCAAAGTGTGTTTTGGGGGCACCTGGGCATGTCCACAACTCTTTGTGAGGATGTGGAGGCCAGAATATTTTTCTAATAACACTAAGATGTTATTTGCCTTTTCAACCTCATTCTCTCATGAGAGTACAGTGGGGTAATTGAGAGGTTACATGACATGCGGTGTCATAACAGATTGGAAGCAGAAGCAAGTAGGAGAACGCAGCTCTCTCCTCTGAAGCTAGATATTAAAGATATTTGCAAAAAAGTAAAAGGCTCCACTGCTCGTCCGATTTTTTTTTTTGTTTGTTTTGGAAAACACAGTTTCTAAAAATCAAAATGTTATATATATTAACATGTAATAGGTTTGTGCTGTTACTTTTATATGACTTGATAAATATCCCATATATGTCTCAGTTTTAATTTTCAATATGTTAAATACCATTAAATGTATATCCCACATAAACAAACGATCTTTAGGCTCCTTGATGTTTTTAAGAGTTTAAAGGGGTCTTGAGTCCAAAAAATTTGAGAACTGCTGATTTAGACAGTTTTTTTGGGGGGGGGGAGAGGGAGAGGAATACATTTTATGGAAGTAGAATATATATACAGAAATGTTCTTAGATTATAAGTGTGCAGCTCAAGGAATATTCACAAACCAAACCAAAACAGAAATATTCGCACGAATGTAACCAGCAGCGACAGAAACAGAACATGAACATTCCCTTTTGTTCCCACTCCGGACCCAAGAGTAACCATTATTTCCCGCCCAGTGAGGAGCTTTGTCTATTGAAAAAAAAAATTTACCTACACATGAATCTCACAGGATGTGCTCTTTTCTACCCAGCATCTTAAGAAAAAAAAAATTTTAATGTTTATTCAGTTTTGAGAGATGGAGAGACTGAGCATGAGTGCAGGAGGGACAGAGAGAGAGAGGGAGACACAGAATCCCAGGCAGGCTCCAGGCTCCAAACTGTCGGCGCGGAGCCTGACACGAGGCCCGAACCCCCGGACCGCGAGATCAGGACCTGACCTGAAGTCAGATGCTTAAGGGACTGAGCCCCCCAGGCGCCCCACCCTCTGGCATCTTTAAGGTCACGACCCTGAGGGTGGCCTGCGGGGAGGGTGCTGGGGGCTGGCTCAGCCTTGAGCGCACCCCCATGTGCTCATCCGCTCTCCTGCTGGTAGACCCTTGCGTTGTCTCCAGTGTGGGGCTCTTACCAACAGAGCTTCTGTGCACATTCTTACAGCGTCCTTCGGGAACGTTCCACCCGTTACTGTTGGGTACACACTGGGGGCCGGGTTTCCTTTTTAGTGTGTCGTCGTCAGGCCACAGACCGGAAGGTGAGACTTTCACGGCAGCGAGCGCGTTGCACCAGAGCCACCCTGGCCGAGCGGCGGGATACAAAGCTCTCGGTTATCCACTTGGAATCTTCCGCCAGCCCTTTCTTTTTCCTCGTGCCACACCCAGGGCCGTCGGTGTGACCCGCAAAGCTGGATCGGTGCCGTGAAAGTATTTTGGTGGAAAGTGTCACTTTGGAAGAGAGGTGGGATGGTGACTGGGCTGCGGCCATACAACCCTTGGGACTGAATCTCCACCCCCACCCCTTGCTAACTCCAGGGGCTTCTCACTCTCTCCAGGTCTTGGGACCGCAGGGACAGGGGACTCTCCCGCAGTGACCCCACTAAAAAGGCTTCCTGCAAATCGTCCCATCAACCTAGCAGCTTTGGCACAGGCCGTCGGCGCTGTGATGGGTGAGACATTCCGTTCAAGAGAGCGAAACCACAAACGTCACATTCCTAGGAATAAACTTGACCTGTGTAGAGAAAGGCACAACGTTTTCCTGAAGGCAGGAAGCGTTAAGTAGAACGGAGAGGCGAACCGAACGGTATTCCTGGATGGGAAGATGACGAAAATGTCGATTCCCCTCCAAATCAAAGCAAATCCAATTAAAATCCTAACAGCCTTTTGCAGACAAGTAGAAATACTATTCTCAAATTGGTCATTGCAATCGCCAAGAACTTTAAAAGAAAGAAACAACAACTACCGTTTCAGCCTAACAAATGGTGTGCTGAAATTTAGAAGAAGAAGATACTGGTGTGGAGAATTTTCTAACTACACGAGGCAAGAAATCGTGATGGAAATTTTGATATATTTACATATATGAAAATACCATGTATGAAACAGAGAGGCGGATGTCAAACGGGAAACGTTCTGGTTATTTCCAGAACTAGTCAGAGGAGCGTGCGTTGGGTGTAGAGATTACTAAAAAAAAAGTAAACCAAACCTCAACAAATTAATAATACGAGAAATGAAGATGAAGTGAATGACTTAAATATGGACACCAAGAACCGAGGGAGGGAACAGCAAAACAAATCCGACGAGAAGAAAGGAAATGAATTAATGAAAAAATGGAAAAATGGAAGAACTGGTAAGTATGTATATTGTTTTTCTTTTTTCTGAACTATCTCCCCCCCCACTGCTTTATAGAGGTAAAATTGACTAACAAAAATTGTGTATGTACTTCAGGGGTACAGTGTGACGGTTTGATGTAGGTATACATTGTGAAGTGATCCCTATAATTAAGTTACTTAACACATCATCCACCACCTTACGTCGTTGCTATTTCGTGTCTGTGTGATGAGACCATTTGAGGTCTCCTCCACTGGCGAATTTAAAGTATACGGCACAGTACGATTAACTAGTCTCCATGCTGCACTTTAGATCCCTAGGACTTAGTCATCTTAGAGCTAAAAATTTGTACCTGTTGACCAGCCCCCCCCGCCCCCCCCCCCCGCCCAGCCTGTGGTAAACACCATTTTACTCTTTGGTTCTATGAGTTTGACTATGTCAGACTCCACATGTAAATGAGATCGTACAGTCTTTCTCCCTCTGGTTTATTTCACTTAGCATGATGTCCTCCAGGTTCATCCATGTTGTCCCAGGTGTCAGGGTTTTCTTCTTTTTTATGGCTGAACAGTATTCCGTTATATATATAGTTTTCCTTATCCATGCATCCGTCGACGGACCCTTGGGTTGTTTCCAAGTCTTGGCTATTGTGAATAATGTTGCACGGAACACAGAGGTGCAGGTATCTTTTTTGAGACATTGATTTCATTCCCTTTGGGTATATACCCAGAAGTGGAATTGTTCAGTCATATGATAGGTCTGTTTTTTATTTTCTAGGAATTTCCATACTGTTTTCCATAATTGCTATACCCGATGAGTATATGAAGAGAGAGTTCTTCTGGAAAAATCAGTGGAAAGAGACAAATCTATAGACCATCTTAGTAATAAATAAGAGAGAAAATATTAATTCAGTGAGAAAGATATAATTATAGATAAGGTGGATGTTATAAATTATTTTATATACAATCATATCTAATCAATACAAATATTTTGAATTAGATGAGTTTATGGGAAAGTGCAAATGGCCAACATGAACTAAAGAAGAATTAGAATATCATAATGCCCTGTAATCAAGGAAGCTAGTGAAGAAAGTTCTGAAACAAATGATCTCAAAAAATGGTCTGAACAGGCAGACCCCTTAACTAGATAGTTCTTTCATAATGAAGGAACAGCTACTTCTATGGATGCTTCTATTTATTTTAGGCACAGATGATATATCCTGACACAAAAATCTGACAAAATAAACAAGAAAAATAGAATTTTAGCTATGAATATGCAAAAATATATGAATATACAAAAACTGCAACAGGACAGGAGGAGGGCATTGAAGTGCCATCAAGTAGAGCTTCTCCCGAGAAGAAAGACACAGATTTCATGTTGGAAAACCTATCTGAGGAGAAATTGCTCTGGAAAGTAGTGCTTAAAAGTAATGGCCATTCAAACTTGAAAAGTGTAGAAAAGCATAAGAGAATAAAACAACTATTACGACAAAACCCACAATAACCACTGTGAATACTTTGCTACTCTTCACCCAGTATTTTTTACTCCCCACAACAAAGAATTAATTATCCAATCTAAAATGCCAATAGGGCCAAGGTTGGGAGACCCTGATTAATATCTTGCTTTTTTTCTCTTTAAAATAATTTCAGGGGCGCCTGCGTGGCTCAGTCAGTTAAGCAACGGACTCTTGGTTTCAGCTCAGGTCACAATCTCAGGGTTTGTGAGTTTGAGTCCTGTATTGGGCTCTGTGCCGACAGTGCAGAGCCTGCTTGGGACTCTCTCTCTCTCTCTCTCTCTCTCTCCAAATAAATAAACTTAAAAAAAAAAAAAAAGAAGTTATTATAAAAAAAAGTCAGCATTTTCTCAGAGGTGGGCAGAATCCCCCCACCCCACCTTGCCCACCTTGCCCAGAACCTGTGAATTTGTCACCTCACATTGTGAAAAGAACTTCACAGAAATAACTCAGGTAGGAACCTGAAGGTAGGGAGCACATCCTGGATGATGTGCGTGGTCCCACTCTCATCAAATCAAAGGAGCCCTTAGAATCGGGAACTTTCTCTGGCTCCAGTGAGACAGGCGAGGCAGAAGAATTCCGACAGACTTGAAGCATGGAAAGACAAGGGTGATGTCGCCGATTGGAGATGGGGCAGGGGCAACGTGACAAGAATGCAGGTGCCCCTCGGGTGCAGAGAGAGACTCCCAGCTGAGGACAAGAAGACAGGGACCTCAGTCCAGGCACCTCACGGAACTGAGTTCTGCCAACAACCTGAATGAACCCGGGTAGTGCCTTCCCCCCTCCCCTGCCAGACCCTCCAGATTTGGAGCTCCAGCTGGCCGGCACCTTGCTTTTGACCTTGTGAGCCCAGGAGCAGAGCAAACGGCAGAGCCTGCCTACACTGTTGACCAACAGAACTCCGAGATGGGGAATTGTGTGGCTGTGAAATTTACGATAAGGTTCCCGCAGCAATAGAAAACAAATACATCTGGCACGATGAACAATTCCGCCGTATTCGCGAACATCTGTGTATGTAGATCTTTGGCCCCATCTCATGGGCTTTTTATAAACGTTGCCCGGTTTCTCTCTGGAAATGTGCTTTCAATTCATCATCAGCCATACTGGAGAGAAATGGCTACATCTTGCCCTTACCAACATTTAGGGAAGTCACATAAGACGTACCCTTTAATTTGATAAGTAAAAACGTACACTTTGATATAAGAATAATTTGTCAATTTTTCCATTAACATAATTTAAAGTGCCAGATATTTGCTAATTAGGTACTTTTTAAAAAGAATTACCTCTTGGGTCTATCAGTTCTGTTTTTTCCCCTGTTTTCTAATTATTTCTGCCTTAAAAAATTAATTTCCTTCTCTTTTCTTCATGTGTATTCTTTTCTTTCTCCTCCTTTCCTTTCCTTTCCTTTCCTTTCCTTTCCTTTCCTTTCCTTTCCTTTCCTTTCCTTCCCTTTCTTTTCCTTCCCTTCCCTTCCCTTCCCTTCCCTTCCCTTTCCTTTCTTTTCTTTTCTTTTCTTTTAATTGCAACTGAAGATGAACTTTCTTTTCCTGATGTTCAGATTCGGGGAAATAGGTAATCCTATTTCATAGGTATTAATGACTAAATCATAATATTAGGCTTGGGCGCCTGGGTGGCTCAGTCCGTTAAGCGTTCACCTTTGGCTCAGGTCATGATCTCGCGGTCTGTGAGTTCGAGCCCCGCGTCGGGCTCTGTCCTGACAGCTCAGAGCCTGGAGCCTGCTTCGGATCCTGTGTCTCCCTCTCTGCCCCTCCCCTGCTCGCTCTCTATCTCTGTCTCTCAAAAATAAATAAATAAACGTTAAAAAAAAAAGAAATAGATTTCGAGGCAAATTGTTTCTACCTGTTTTATCACATGACATCAGAGACTTAATTTTCAATGAAAATTTACTTAAAAGGGAGATGCTTTCTTTTTCTGAGGATAAATTCAGTACATGCACATTGCAGAAACTTCAGACAGTAGAGAAAGTCAGCTGTATTAGTTAGCTGGGGCTGCCTTAATGAAGAAAGTCCCACAAACTGAGTAGCTCAAACAACGGAAATGTAGGGTTTTTCAGTAGGTCACACTGTTGCCACAGATGGTTCCTTCTGAGGCTGTGAGGGGAAGTCTGATCCAGGCCTCTGCCCTGGCTTCTGCTGGTTTCCTGGTCATCTCTGCTGCTCCTTGGTACGTAGAGCACCACCCTGATGTCTGTCTTCTTCTTCACAAGGTGTTCTGTGTGTGTGTGTGTGTGTGTGTGTGTGTGTGCTTCCAAATTTCCCCTTTTTGCAAGGACGTCTTTTATATTGGATTAAGGCCCAACCTAATGACCTCATCTTAACTAATTACCTTGGCATTGACTCTATTTTCAAATAAGGTCAAATTCTAAGGTCCTGTGAGGCTTAGGACTTCAACATATGAATTCTAGGGGGCGCGGTTCGACGCGTAACAGCAGCCTTGTTCATAGTCACCCTTCCCTAGGATGACTGCTGGTCTCGCCATCACCGTGCAGTTGGTGTATTTTCTTCCAGGTTTGCTCTACACGCATACGAACGCTCGCGGAATTTATTTTGTAAAACATGGAATCATACAGTTCTCTAATTTGCTTTTTTTTTTCACTGAACAAAATGTTCTGAACACCTTTCCACGTGACCAGACACAGATGATATTTAAATGGGTGAATAGAATTCTATGCTTTGATGAGCCATGTTTTATGGACCTAAGAATGTTTGTTTTTCCACGTTTGCCCTTCAAGCAGAGCAGTCACGAAGATGCCTGTATGCAGAGTGCTCTCTGGATTCCTGGCTGCAAGCGGGTCCGCTGGTTTAAAATGGCCCGTGGCTTGCAAAATATTTTGACACGTATTGACAACCTGCCCTCCAGAAACACGGGGAGGTGACCCTTCACACTCCCGCCGCCAAAACACTTTCTCCTCCATACCTGCTCCTCCCCAGCCTTCCGTACTTCAGCGAGGACGGCTCCGTTCTAGCAGCCGGGGTCAAACCTTTTTTATTTTTAATTTTGTTTTCATGTTTAACTTATTTTTGAGAGAAAGAGAGACAGAGCGTGAGTGGTGGAGGGGCAGAGAGAGAGGGAGACCCAGAATCTGAAGCAGGCTCCAGGCCCTGAGCTGTCAGCACGGAGCCCCATGTGGGGCTCAGCCCCGGGGATCGTGACATGAGCCAAAGTTGGACGCTTAACCCACCGAGCCACCCAGGCGCCCCGAGGTCAAATCTTGAAGTCATCCTTGCTGCCTTTTTGCCTCACACCTCGCACTGAAGCTCTCAGCAGGTTCCCTGAGCTCTGTCCCCAAAGTCTATCCAATCGGACCGCTTCTCCCACCTTGGTCCACATCATCTTCTCACTCGGACCATCTCCCTGGTTTCTCACCTTGACCTGACCCGGGTCTGCCCCGCCCCCGCAAAGTCTGTTCTCCCTACAGCCGCCAGAGGGCGCACCTTAAAACGGAAATCAGACCCTGCCCGCCTCTTCTGGGACTTCCCAGAATAAACCGCAAGGCCCTAGCCAGGGGGCTCCAGATCCTATTCCGTGAGGCCCTGCCTGTGTCCTTTTCCCGTTTTTCCATTCCCGTGTTTATCTCATAAAAACACAGAGAAGACTCCTTTGCATATTAAGATTATTAGCTCGGTCCACCAGAAGTCACTGGTATTTTTCCCATTTTGACATCTGCCTTTTTATCGCATTCATGGACTGTTTTGATATGTAATTTCATCACATTTTCCATTAGGATTTCTTCCTTGCCTGTACACTTAGACTCTCTCCTCTTTAAACTTATATATTCACTAATATTTCCTTCTAGCATTGTTATATATAGAACATCGAAAACATTACTCACTACTTAAAAAAAAAAGTTCTTGACAGTTGTAATGTATTGGCTTCTCAAGACAAATTTTAGAATGAATTTCCTTAGTTGTCTGCAAAACTCTACTGGGATTTTTGTTGGGGGCTGCTTTAATTTGGGGGAGAATGCGTATTCCTTTCCAGGAGTTTGGTTTGTCTCTCCATTTATTTTAAGCTTTACGGCCCCCAGTAAAATTTTGTGACTTTTTAAAAAAATTTTATTCATTTTTTGATAGAGACAGAGTGTGAGTGGAGGAGAGGCAAACACCGAATCCAAAACGAGCTCCAGGATCTGAGCAGTCAGCATAGAGCCCAACGCGGGACTCAAACTCGCCAACGGTGAGATCATGACCTGATCCAGAGTCGGACGCCCCACCGACTGAGCCACCTAGGCGCCCCTTGTGGCTTATCTTTACCCAGGTACTGTATATTCGTAGTTGTTCTCGTGAAGGGAATGCTTTCGGGGCCGACTCTTTTCCTGGGGACCCCGTAGCAGGCCGGGCCCCTCCTGCTGCCCCTGGGATACCTGGAGGGCGTGAGCGCACCGGCGCCGCGGACAACTGGAACTCCCAGTTCCACCCGCAACCCGCCCCGCGGTCCCGAGCTGCCGCCTCCGCTGCCTGCCACGGCGATTCGGTGGCGCCCCCTGGTGGCCGTTACCAGTGTGGCGCTTCTGCTGCCTTTCAATGCCACGCAGGCATCACCTTCCCGGCTAGACTGTCGAGTCACCTCCCCATGAAGGAAGGCAAACGATTTTCAACATTTTGGATTCAGCAAAATACACCTCGGAAGATGAATATGAGAAAGTCACCCTAGAGCCAAACCGCCACTTGAAAATGTAGCAGCTATTTATGTATTCACTCCGAATCGGCTGATGCAACGGATCTTAGGGGCCAGGCCGCCGTGATACAAACGCGAACCGAGACAGACAAGGGCCCCACTGTTCCCCTGCACAGTGTATTCTAGTGAAAGGAGACACAGATAAGCAAGTAAGTCAATGTGATTATTTCCAAGAGAAATAAATAATTTGAAGAAAAGAAAGCAGGAACAGAGGCGGTGGGCGTGGCCAGCACTGGCTAGCGGTGAGGGCAGGTGAAGAGGTGTCCCATGGAGGGACAGGGGAACGAGGAGTCCACGCGTGGAGACGGGTGAGCTAGATACGACTCACTCTTGTCCAGTCCGGAGCCCGTCTTTTCTTTACAGAAGTGGAAATTCAGTTAGGAGAAAAGTGGAATATATACGTTCTTACTGCCTTGTGCGTTCCTTCATAGCCATAGTTTACAATGCTGTTATGTTTCACCCACAAGAAAGAGCACAGTTCCTATTCATCACGTGGGGAAGTGGGGTCTGCAGGCCCAGAAAGTGACTCTTGTTACCGGAATGTGGCTGTCGGGGCTTTGGCCTGGGTGTGGGAGGCATTTCTCTTTTGGCTTTGAGCTGTCTTTCAGGCTGGCTTAATGACATCTTTTTAGGCTGTAATTATTGTTGTCCATACGAAAGAGCAAGTCTAGGAATCGATGACACATAGCGTCCTGGGCTAAATTGGGTCCCCCCCCCCTTCCCAAGTTGAAGTCCTGACCCCACTACCTCAGAACGCGATGGCATTTGGAAACAGCATGTTTGAGGAGGTAATTAAGTTAATGCGGGCTTGGGGGTGGGTCCTCATCCGATACGACCGGAGTCCTTATAAGAAGGGGAGATCAGGACACAGGCCCACACAGAGGGAAGACCACGTGAAGACAGCAAGGGGGCAGCCCCTACGAGCCAAGGGGAGAGGCTTCAGTTGGAACCAACACTGACAACAACTTGATCTTGGACCTCCAGCCTCCAGAACTGCGAGAAAGTAATTTCCTACGGTGTAAGCCACACAGGCTACGGTACTTGTTAGGGCAGCTCTAGGGGACTAATCCATGTAGATGAATGTTCTCTTTAGAACGAAACTTAATGGTTTCGTTGAAATGAAACTTGATGATGGTTGAAATGAAGGGCTTACTCTAAGAAATGTTTGTAAACACGAGCTTAGAAGGTTTAGGAGCACCTACAAGTGGGGAACCATGAGGTGGGAATGCGGTGAAGCCGAAGGAAGCGGAGACCTAACGGATCCTGCTGTCCCTGGGGTGAGGAGGGAATGTGTTAGCGGGAAGAAGGTAGAACGTGGATGCTCAGAGGGTGGGGACCAGGCAGCTTGTAGAAACTCACTCATTCAGCCAACACTGAGTCAGGGTCACCTACCGGCCAGGGGATGGCAGTGAATCAAAGCTAAGGAAGGGACGCGTGAACTTGGGGGCAAACAAGACAACAGAGAGATGCGCTGGTGAGTCAAGGAGACGTCATCAGGTTTTTCCAGAATCTGCTGAGATAGCCCCTCAGCTCTGCCCTGTCGTCACCCACCCTTCTGCCCTGCTGGACGCTCACCAAACAACCTTCCAGTTTCCAACTGAGCTTTCCACATCCCCTGACTGGGAAAGAGTTACCCCCTCCCTTCGCCGCCCCCCCCCACCCCGGCCAAGTTTTATAAATTGAGGACCTGCTTTGTGCCAAGCACTAGAGATACACAGTGGGGGGTTGACAGGGTCCCTGAAAAGGGAGGCTTTGTATTCTGGATACGGAAAGAAGTGGGTGGATTCAAGATTGGCTGAAGTAGAGTCAGAAGAATGTGGGAAGGAAAGAGAATTCCTAAGGATGACTCCTGGGTTGGAGGGCTAAGGAATAGGATGCATCATGGGGAAATGGAAGGGGAATCTAGAATTTTCTTAGGCATCTGGGGTTTTAGATGCTCTTTATGCATCCAGGAGATACCAAACAGCAGCTTGATTTGTGAACTCTGCAAGCAGGTTGGGCCGGAGCTAAAAATGTGGGATTCGGCAGTTTACAGACAGAATTTAAAGTCATGGGACGAGGTCAAGTCACCTGGATAAAGAAGCTGGAGGCCAGGATGACTTTTGATATATTAGGTTTTTATTTTCATTTATATTAAAATACTTTCTCATTTCCCTCATCCTTTCTTTCTTTCTTTCTCTTTCTTTCTTTTTCTTTCTTTCTTTCTTTCTTTCTTTCTTCTTTTTTGACACAGGATTATTGTGAAAAGTGTTTTTTAATTCCTAGATATTTGGGGGATTTGAGAGCTGTCTTTATGTAATTGATTTCTAATTTATTTCCACTGTGGTCAGAGAACGGACCCCAAATAATTTAAATACTTTTTCTTTCAGATTTGTTGAGCCTCACTTGGTGATCTGTATACAGTTGATCTTGACACACGTTCCACGTGCACTTGAAAAAACTGTGTATTTTGTGCAGTTTGGGGTTTTAAGTTCTACAAATGTCAATTATGGCAGGTTGGTTGGTAGTATTCGAATCTCCTGTATCCTCAGTAACTTTTTATTTTATTTTATGATTTTTAAGTTTTTATTTATTTTTGAGGGAGAGAGAGAGAGAGAGAGAGAGAGAGTGAGCATGAGCGGGGGAGGGGCAGAGAGCGAGGGAGACACAGAATCCGAAGCAGGCTCCAGGCTCCAGGCTCCGAGCTGTCAGCACAGAGCCCGATGCGGGGCTCAAACTCACGAACCGGAAGATCATGACCTGAGCCGAAGTCAGACACTTAACTGACTGAGCCACCCAGACGCCCCTCCCCAGTAACTTTTTAAAAACTTAACTTCAGGGGCTCCTGGGTGGCTCTGTCGGTTAAACGTCTGACTCTTGATCCCAGCTCAGGTCATGATCTCACGTTTTGTGAGTTTGAGCCCCGCGTTGAGCTCCTCGCTGAGTGGGGAGCTGGCTTGGGATTCTCTCTCTCTCTTCTCTGTCTGCCCTTCCCCCGCTCTCTCAAAATAAACAAACATTAAAAAAAATTAACTTCATTTATTAGAACAGTTGTAGATTTACAGAAAAATTACATTTAAAGGACAGTTCCCAGATGCCTCACATCCAATTTCCCTCACAATTAACATCTTACATGTAGACGTTTTATTCACATCAGGAATCCATATGGATATACTATTATTAACTACAGTTCATGCTTTATTCAGATTTCCTTAGTTTTTAGCTAATGTGACTTTTCTGTTCCAGGATCTTACCCAGGATCCCACATGATAGTAATTACATTTCCTTAGGCTCCCCTTGGCTATGATAGTTTCTCAGACTTTCCTTGTCTTTTTTTTTATTATTATTTAAAAAAAATTTTTTTTTAATGTTTTTATTTATTTTTGAGACAGAGAGAGACAGAGCATGAGCAGGGGAGGGGCAGAGAGAGAGAGGGAGACACAGAATCCGAAGCAGGCTCCAGGCTCCGAGCTGTCAGCCCAGAGCCCGACGCGGGGATTGAACTCATGAACCGTGAGATCATGACCTGAGCCAAAGTCAGACGCTCAACCGACTGAGCCACCCAGGCGCCCCTGACTTCCCTTGTTTTTGATGACCTTGACAGTGTTGAGGTATTTTGTAGAAGGTCCCACTGGGGGATTTGGCTGATGTGCTTACGATTAGATGGGGGTTAGGGGGTTGGGAGAGGAGGACCAGAGGTGAAGCGTCATTCTTACCGCATCATGTCAGAGCTACGTATTATCAACATGCCTCACCCCTGATGCTGCTGACCACCAGGCTGAGGAGACACTGGTCAGTTTACCTGGGCATCCTGCCTTTTACCGGGCAACCCTCTCCAGGGGTCCTCCTGGCCTCTGCCAAATGTCCCCGTGGAACATCGGGGATGTAAGAATACTCTTCCAAATACATACATTCTTCCCCAGTGACTTACATCTGGATGTAGGAATGTTCTCAACGTTCCAAGCGTTTTTTTCCCAGCCGCCAGTGCTCTCCGCCCATCACCGAGAGGGTTTTTTCTCTCGTGGGAAATAAACCGGCTTCGGTAACGGCCCACGATCCTTTTGAATTTTCCCGATGGAATTTTGGCTCCTGTTCCGCAGTTGTCCAGAGCGGCCGGTCCTGCCATCTGCTTTGGAAAGATTCTCCTCTCCCGTTAAAGGGCAGATTCCTTCCAGCTTGGCTATTTGCTGAGCATTCGTTTGTCTCGCTGTAATTCAAGGAAGGACTCAAAATTTCTGCTGGCGTTATTGCCTCCCCCTTTCTGTGTTTTCCTGACCTCGGCGAAGCTTTCGCAGTTTGAAGACTCTACATCTGCGGGGTTATACTTCGTCTTCCTCGGCTGATTTAGTGTGCATCTGATTTCCTTTCAAGTGTTTTGAAATAACGCTTTTAACTCAGTGGCATCAACCAGTTTCTTCAAAAGTGCTTCGATTTGTCCAGGAAGCGTCTGTTTGCTCCTGTGTTCCTTATGCCGGGTCCCCGGCCCCACCATCCAGGCTATCTTCCCCCGAGACCACCACCCAGGCGCTCCTCCTTGGTGAGCGGTCACCTAGAGGCGTCATCTGATTTTCTTCCGAGTTTTCTTTTTTTTTTTTTTAATTTTTTTTTTTAACGTTTATTTATTTTTGAGACAGAGAGAGACAGAGCATGAACGGGGGAGGGTCAGAGAGAGGGAGACACAGAATCTGAAACAGGCTCCAGGCTCTGAGCGGTCAGCACAGAACCTGACGTGGGGCTCGAACTCACGGACCGTGAGATCATGACCTGAGCTGAAGTCGGCCGCTTAACTGACTGAGCCACCCAGGCGCCCCTCTTCCGAGTTTTCTAACATTCCACTTTGTTTCATCTGTTCACTGACCCTCCTATTCCCTTCTTTGGCTTCTTGTGAAATCAACTTCGCGCATCCCTGAAGGTCATCATTTTCATCCAAAGCGCCTTTACCGTCATCCCAAGCTGTCCTTTTTTTCCTTCTGATGTATTTTGAAGATTGTTCTAGCTGCAGGTACGTGACAGCGATGTGTTCTGACACATCTTCTGAAGACGGAAGGTTTCTTATGATGCTGGCTGCCCACTCCACCTGTTCTGAATGTTCAGATTTCCCTTTGACACGTCCTTTTCTGAAAGCCTCTATTTTAAGTCCAAGAAGAGTTGGTGGTTTCCAGCTCTTTATTAATGGTACCCAGGTTTTTCAAAAGACTATCTTTTAAAAAAAATTTTTTTTAATGTTTATTTTTGAGAGAGAGAGCATGCGAGTAGAGGAAGGGAGGAGAGAGAGGGAGACACAGAATCCAAAGCAGGCTCCAGGCTCTGAGCTGTCAGCATAGAGCCCGACGTGGGGCTCAAACTCACGGACTGGGAGATCATGATCTGAGCTGAAGTCAGACGCTTAGCTGACTGAGCCACGCAGGTGCCCCCAAAAAGACTATCTTTTTTAAAGAAACATCTTGGAATCACGGTAAAATCGAGAGGAAGGCACAGAGACTTCCCATATCCCATCTGCCTCCACTCATGCACAGCCTCCCCCGTCATCAACATCCTCCACCAGAGTGGGGCATTGCTACAGTTGATAAACCTACATTGGCGTGTCCTTATCACCCATGGTCTTAAGACCCAGCCTTATGGTCTACACTAGGCTTCCTCCCTGGTGTTGTACATTCTGTGAGTCTTGGCACATGTACAATGACACGTATCCATAAGGTTTTTTTCACTTCCCTGAAGATCCTGGCCATTTTAGTAGGTATGTGGTGGTGTTGCCTTGCTATTTCAATTTGTATTTCTCTGATGATCTCTGATGTATGGCATCTTTTCATATGCTTCTTTGCCATTGGAATATTTTCTTTGGTGAGGTGTCTGTTAATAATGAATATTTTTAAATCAGGCCATTTCTTATTGTTGAGTTTTAAGAACTCTTTGTATATTTTGGATAATAGCACTTTGTCAGATGTGTCTTTTGCAAATATTTCTCCTAGTCGGTGGCTTATCTTTTCGTTCTCTTGATAATGTCACTTGCAGAGCAGAAATTTTTAGTTTTTCTTTTTTCTTTCTTTTTCTTTCTTCCTTCCTTCCTTCCTTCCTTCCTTCCTTCCTTCCTTCCTTCCCTCCCTCCCTCCCTCTCTTTCTTTCTTTCTTTCTTTCTTTCAAGAGAGAGCTCTTGAGCCAGAGAGCAGGGCAGAGGGAAGAAGAGAGAGAATCTGAAGTAGGTTCCACACTCAGCTTGGAGCCCAACACGGGCTCGACCACCCCACGATCCTGGGATCATGACCTGAGCCGAAATCAAGAGTCGGGCACTCAACCGACTGAGCCACCCAGGTGTCCCAGAAAATTTCAACGAAGTCCTGCCTATCAGTCATTTCTTTCGTGGGTTATCCATTTGGTTGTAAAGAAAAAGTCATCACCATGTCCAAGGTCATGTCTCCTATGTTATCCTCTGGGAGTTTCATAATTTTGCTTTTTACACTCAGGTCTATATCCATTTCGAGTTAATTTTTATGAAGGGTGAAAGATCTTTGTTTAGACTCTGGAAGAGCCCCCGGAACCAGTCGCCGCCCGAGTGGCTGGGATTATACGCTTTCTTTCTACTCACCATCTCCTACCCCTACTGCTGTTTTCTTGACCAAACTCAGTGGAGGGGATTTCTGGGTCGAGTGAACTGTTCTTGTGTTTGGGGCTCTTCCAGACTCCCGTCTGTCTTAGGAACCCTCTCCATGTTCTAAGCTCTGCCTGATTTCCTCTTACCCTTGCAAAGTTTCTCCATCCATGGCAGGACTGCTCTTATCCAGACCTCGCAGCACCTCCCCGTGGAAGCTCCCCTCAGCTCACCCACGAGAGCCTCAGTCCTCTTAGGAACTAGTTCATCAAGGCTCCCCTGTGCCTGCCAGCTTGGACCCAGCATCACCACGAGTTGGAGAGGAACACCCTGAAGCTACCGGATGTCCCCACCCCTCCTGGGACGCCACCCTCAGCCAGCAGCTTGCTCTTCCGGAAGCACCTCCCGAGGGCCTCAATTCTTGGCATCCCCTCTGCACTGCCCCCAGACAGGCTGCTGTGGAATGAGAATGAACCAGGCCCCCAGGATCCCCACCAAGCCTGGAGGAACACGTGCTCTTGCCTTATGCCCCGTCTGCCTGCACCTCGGATGGGACACAGAGATCACTGCCACCATGTTAGCTGGTGATGCTTCCCCCCGCCAGACTCAGAGCCACCACCCCAGTGACAGCTCGGGAATGTCCTCCTCACATGCCTCGTTCCTGAGCAGTGGCAGGCCACGGGGCAGAGGCCCTCTTGGAAGGTCCAATGGGAGGGTGGGTGCCCGCCCCTCCTCAACAAGAACTTGGGCCAGTCTTCCGGTTGCTTCCTGGGCTTGAAGACCCAGGAACGCTCAGGTTCCCAGCCTGGGGTGGACAGTCGCCTCCCTGCCTTCAACAAGTCTGAGCTCCTGGCCCCTAAGAGCCTAAGCCACCAGCCCAGCTTGGGTTCATGTTATTTTGTTCCATCACCGAGCGGCAGCCCTGATGGTGGTTTGTGGGCATTTGTCCCCAAGACGCTCCCCTGCCATCTGCTGGAAAGCTGTCAGGTTGAATAGACAAACTTGGATATGATAGGAAGGTGATGGTGCCCCTAGAGGCGTGCAGTGTGGTCCCCTGTTGGGATGTAGCTCTCAGCTGAGCTTGAGTGATGCCCGACCCCTGAGCTCCGCAATCGGGGGAAGCTCATGGTCTAGGGGGACAGGGACAGACCCAGAAACAGAAACAGAAGGTGTGACATGCAGGAGAAGGATGGACAACCAACTGTGGGGGTCCAGCTCAGACCCACACCTTTCCTGGGGGACTGCACTTCCGAGTGTGGGTCTAGGCCTGCCTGGCTCAGTCCTCTGGCCCCCAGGCTGGTCCGCACCACACCCAGCCCCCCTGGTCTCTCTGGTGACCACGGCCATCGCGGGTGGCATCACAGCCCTGCCCTGCGCCCGGGGCCCGTCCTCATCCTGGAGAGGCCCATCTACCTCAACCCCCTCAACGCCCAGCCTGTGCCTGGGGGCTGCTCCTTATTCCTTTGCATGGAAGCCGGATAACCAGCGGTTGATGTCACCTGCCCTCTCTTGCTTCTCCAGGTGTGGCCCCTGGGCCGCAGCACCTGGGGGCTGGTTAGAAGAGCAGAATCTCAGGCCCCATCCCAGACCCTCCGGACCAGAACTAGCTTTTTATCAAAACCCCTAGGTGAGCAGCAAGCACATCACTGAGACCGGGCAGCACCTCGGAGGTGGGAGCACCTCAGGGCTGGGAGAACCAGGGAGGTGGGAGCACCTCGGGGCTGGGAGAACCAGGGAGGTGGGAGCACCTCGGGGCTGGGAGCGTCACAGGACTCCAGGAGCCTATGACGGTAAAACACTCCAATCTAATGTACGAGGAGAGTGTCAGATGAATAGCTGCTTTGCTGTTAAAAAGGTGATCAGAGTGGGAGGGATTCTGAGACCCCCCTTTTGCTACTGTTCATTTTGCTCCTGGGGGGGGGGGGGGTCACAGGTAGAAAGTACACCAGGTGAGTTGTCTCGCAAAGGAGATAAAGAGATCACAGGGAATAACTTCTGAAGCTCTGACTCCCTGGCAGGGGTGAGTGGGTTTCCTTTATTTAGGGTTAGGATGAATATTTAGAAAGGGGAGGGCGTCATCGTATGTGGAGGGCGTAGGGCCGCGCATGCACCGTGAGGAAACGTGCCTATTCACACAGTGTGATGTAAGTGAGGCTCGTGTTTGTCTTCGGGTGGGGACTTCAGTATTGTCATGAGGTACAGGTAACTGGGTCACTCGTGGGCCGTTCCACGGTCCATCTGCGCAGGTGGAAGTCAGGGCTTGAACTCAAACTGGTCTGGGCCATCTGGGCCGCTTGAGCTCTTGGTCCGTCCGGGCGGTTATGGCTTGAAGGTAGCGTGGGTTTCCATCAGGGGATGCTGTGCCCATCTGGTCCTTTGCCTGAGTTAAGAGATAAACTGGAAAGAAGGGCTCAAGGCAAACATGTGGGAGAGAGGCTGATGGGTATAAGCAGGTGAGCAGTAAAGGTTAGGTGTTGGGCTGCAGCTGGTGACAACTGGGCCTCAATTATCTGCTTACTGATGATTTTTGGAGGAAGGCAGGCAGCTGGAAGAGCGTGTGGAATGTCGGACTAAAGAAGAGGTACTGCCTGCCGGGTCCACTCCTGGCTCTGCTGCCTGCTGCTGTGTGGCCTTGGCCAAGTTGCTTAACCTCTCTGTGCCTGTTTCCTCATCTGTCAAATCAGGATCCTAGAGGACCCACTTATCGGAGTGTCGTGAGGACTGAGCCCTTGTAGACACTTGGTAATCACTCAGTCAATATTAATGAGGGTTGTAGGCGGTTAACAGAGAACCTTGAAAGAGTGGGGCTCTGTTGACATGGGTGGTTTCAGAGGATTTAGCACATGGAGGTCAGCAAATATTTACCTGCCAGTTACCACAAAACAGAAATTAAATCAATACTCATTCTTTAAAAAAAAAAAAAATTGTTATTTCTAAGTCTGTTTCCTAAGAAGGGAAGAGAGTTTTCCTGATTTGAGAATGCTTGTTATAATTATCGTAAGGATGACTGATTTGCAAGTCCCAGACCAACACATCTCAAGGTGGAGCCAAGCAGGATTTGCTGTCGACTGGATGGGAAGAGGGGGTAGCCGATGAGGCAGGACGTCCAGGATAATTGTTGACTTAAGGAACCAGGGCTGGAGGGGGTGGGGGGGTAGGGTGCCCTGGCAGGTGGGCTGATGTGAGTTCCGGGTTGGGCCTGCCTCATCCGGGACTGCTGTTGGACGCCCATGGGCCGTGGGTGGCTGCGGCTGGAGAGTGAACTCCGGAGGACGGGTTGTGGGTGCTGCTGGGTCCCTCAAAGCCACGTGGCCCTGGGGTTCAGCGATATCTGCTGGGCGTATATCCCCCTCCCCGGGGCAATTTTTTTGGATCATTTATTTTGTTGCCACCATTGTATTACAAAACATTTCAAGTGTTCAGAAGATACCACAAGGGAATTTTACAGGGGAAAATGATCTGATGGGGAGAAGAGACAGATGCCTCATGCAGAAAAATTCCAAATAATCGACGTAGATACTTGCTCTCAAGGAAGTGGAGCCTAATCCCCACTCCGAGTGTGGGCAGACATAGCAACTGTTTCCTGGGGACAGACTCGAAAGAGGGAAAGCGAACGAGCAGCTTTACTGCAGAGAAACCAGACCATGCCGTCTCCACCAGGTGATCAAGGTCAACATCAAGGGATTGAGTCACGGGGCTGAGCGCACCCTTGATAAGCTGTGACGAGGGCAGCGCTCTCTCTGGGTGGTCTCCTAATCAGGAGAGAAATAATCAGACAGATCCCACCTGTGGGGGATTCTACCAAATGCCTGTCATGGAAAACACGCAGAGTCTGAGACACTGCCCAGCCAAGAGGAGCCTACCGACACATGATGGCTAGTAAGTGTCATCGTGGGGTCCTGGATGGGATCCGGCACAGGGAAAGGGAAAACTATGGACATCTGAGTAATGGATGCGCTTTAAGTATTAATGATACTTTCACATATTAATAATAGGACATCAATATTCGTCCATTAATTATGACAAATACACCATGCTAATTTACGATGTTAATAATAGGAGAAACCAGGTGCAGGGTGGATCTGGAAACTCCCTGTACCACCTTTGCCTCTTTTTCTGCAACTCCAAAATTCTTTCAGACAATAAAGCTGCTTCAAAACAAAACAGCCATACACCCACCACCTAAATTCTGCCCTTCACACTTTACTGTCCATATCAGACATTACGTGTGTATCACGCATCTATCCGTCTCTGTTTACCTCTCTTGACTGCCCTCTCTTTTTTGCTCAAGACGGCACGTGGGAAGCTGGGACAGGTGGGCTCTCAATGCCACGGGGTCTCGGGGCCTCCAGGTCTCCGGGTCTCCGAGTCTGGTACGCTCTAGGAATGCCCCGTCCCCAGCCTCGGCTGTAGCTGGAAACAAAGAACTCTACTGTCACCCAATGGATACTTAGAGAAATGAAAGTTGAGTGGTTGAGGGACAGCTGAGGAGGCCCAGCAAGGCAGGGAGCCCCTCTGGCTGGGGGCCAAGGCAGGACCCCTGACCCCTTGGCCAGTTCTAGTCTAGACCCGGACGTCTGCCAACTCTGGCCCCAGTTCCCAATGGCGCAGCCATTTCGTAGGGTTATGCGTACTACACTTTTCAAAAAAGTCTTTTCTGGAAGGAGGTAGAGCATGAGGGAACGGGGAGTCTTCTTTCCAGTTGTGCTAGTATTTTTGATGACCAGGAAGAACAATTTCAGAGCAGTGGCAGGGCCTGTCCAGCTGCTTTGGAAAGAGAAGTGTCTGGGGGCAGGGGCGTCGGCTGACGGGGCTTGGGGGGCCCCGGGGCACTGACGGGAGGCCCAGGTCTGCGGCCTGTCTTGGGCCACAGGTACCTGGTGTCCGGCTTTGCCACACATGCTGTGGCCACAGCCCCTCCTGAACATGGAGGCGAGAGGGACGGGAAGTGTGTGACCTGAAGGGCGGGCGGCACAGCTTGGTTGTTCCATGTCCTGCTCTTCTAAGAGGGGCCCCACCCATGAAGCGGCTGACCACAGGCGTGGCTGCTTATGCCTCAGGGTTAGCAAAAGGAACAGAGTGTGCCTTAGCCTGGGTTTCCCCAGCAGCAGAGCCTGGGACAAGGGTTCGAACGCTGGTCATTTATTCGGAACTTGATCCCCGCAAGCCCCTGTACAGACTGGGATGGGAGCCAGGGGAGGGAAAAGATGGGATACAGGGTATGTCATTACACCACTAACATTGTGGTTTTTGGGGCTCAGCCCTGCTGGGAAGCCCCCGCCTCCCCCCGCCCATCCCAGCTGACGGCTGAGGACGCTGGGGTGAGGGCTGCTTCCAGGGACTCTTAACTGCCACCCTTCTGGTGCCCTGGCCCACGGTAAGTAGCTTCTAGAGGGCAGAAGCGGGTGCTACGTGGAGGCTCGGGGCACCGCTCGGTCCTCTGTGTGTTCATGTGTTGGGGTTGGCACTCGACCCTACCCCACCCGCCTCATTCCCCACGGGGAGAGGTCCACGGTGGGGCTGCCCGAGGGCCGGGGAGAGGCTCGCAGAGTCAACGGAGCACGAGAAGGTACTATTTGGGTTAGGAGTGGGGCCGGGACGAGGGGACCCTCATCCCTTCTCCACACAGGTGACACCATCAGGTGGGGGATGTCAATCTCTCTCAAGCGTGGAAGGGGGTGTGTGGGGCAGCTCACCAGGGAGGAAGGAGAGGAAACCGGCTGGGGCGCGGCCTCGTCTGGAAGCTTCCCCTGGGCTGGCCCCGAGGCTCCCCCTACAGCCTTGTCCGCTGCCCCCGCTTCATCTCCACCGAACCGAAGACCCAGGTGCTGAAGAACAGAACAGGACCGTGTCATTTCCACAGATCACCAAGTACGTAGGTGATAAAAATTTGTTACCGAGCAACAGGAATCCTGAGGAGCTAAAGTTCATCTGGTAGAGAATGATGAAAAGTTGAAATCTTCCCCCTAAATCTCTAGTGGCTGTCTTCCGGAAGGGCTACCTAGAAAAAAGTACTGCACAAGTTATAGAGGACTTGACCTCCTACCTAGAAACCTGGCCGTCCCTGTACCGGGAGCCCCAGGTCCCCGGGGACGAGTCCAGCACTAGCCCTCGGGGCCTGAGGTCGTCGGCTCCCACAGGACCATCACACGGGCAACCAGACACCAGCGGAGCCGCGGCGGTCACTGTGAACAAACGCCGCGCAGAGGCGTGACGCCAGTCGTGAGGGGACACAGCTTTGTGCGAAGATCACCACCTCTTCGGTCGGCGTGAACCGGGGCAGGGACAAGTCTCCACGACAGGCTGTGAAGGCCTTTGTCCCTACTGACCGTGTCTTGGGTTCTAGACCCCGCGGAGGATCGCAGGCTGACCACAAGCGGTCAGGTGGGCGGGCGCTGACCGTCAGCGTGGAGAGGTGTTGAGACGGCTCCTGAGGGAGGCTTCCCTGTGGGGTTAGTTCCTGGGATCCAGCGCACAGGCCTTTGAGATTGTAGTGTATGGGGCGTCTGGCCTCGTCCCTCACACCTTCCAGAAACAAAACGGCCGGAGAGATGGCACAAGGCTCTGAAAGTGGCGGGAAGGCCGCAAAGGGCTGGGGAGGAAGAACGCTCCTTGTAAACCGAGCGGTAGCTGAAGGGCAGTGTGTCTGGGGGCATTTCTGGCAAATTCTCAGGGTATCACTCATTCATGACCTCGGAATGGCAGAAAAAGCCATCGGGCACTGAGCCCTCACAGAGCTTGGAGAGTCATGATCTTCTTTGGCCCTTACAAATAATATATATAAATAAGGAGGGCAGGGTAAGGGCTACACGCTGACCCCCGAGCAGCCCGAGACTTGCTGCTTCTTGGTGCGGGGAAGTGACACCGACAGGTGACCGGTGGGAAGTAGAATGTGAGCTAATGCACAAGTCCAGCCCTCAGCGTGGCCACTTCCTGTCTGATCAGAGAAAGGGCCAAGTCACAAGGTGTGACCTCACGGGGCCGTGTCATCTCTGGAGACGAGGGACCGAACTACCTGGAAGAAATAGGCAACGAATAAGATGTGTTCGGATGCGGGGTTGTGGCAAGGACACGTCCCAGGCCACGGCCCCAGAGAGTGGCGATCCCATTTACAGACAAGGGTTAAATTAAAAAGCGAGGACAGGGCTGTGCACCCCACAGCACAGGCGGCCCCGGGGACAGAGGGCTCTCTCGCCCTCACTGTGATCTCACCCTTGTAACTTCTAATCCTCCTGCCAAATGTAGTTTTACCCTCGAACGTTAATAATAAAGGGTCACAGAGCCATGGGCGAAGGGTCCGCTCCCCAAACACTAGGGTCTAAAAAAGTGATCAAACAAGGAGTAATATACTGCACGTGAAAGGCAGGGCGAGGGAGCTGGGAGCCCGGTCGCATAACACTCCAAAAGTCGCGTAACTTTTAAGGGAAAGTCGCACCAGACACCAAAAATCAAACCCTGAATAGGAAAAAAGACTTAGGCATGTGTGTTAGCTGTTTCCCGTTAGTTTGTGACAAAATGTGGGCCGGGGTGTCTCCTGACGGGGCTGTTGACGGAGACACAAATGCAACTCTCTGGAAGACACCATAAAAACGGACAGCGCTGTTTCTCCAAAATTTTATTTTTAATTTAAATTACAGGGCCAGCCAGATATTCTGATAAGAAATTTACGTTTCCTCAGGAGAAAGGAAATGCTTTCAGGGCACTGTTAACAACTGTATACATCTCCACCTTTTTTTTTTTTTTAAGGGTTAAAAATCACATTGAGTAACTGTACCTGACTCATGTAAAATTAAACCTTTGTAACACAAAAAGAAACCACTTCCAGTATAATAGTTTTGGTGATATGAATATATTAAATGATCGTAACTTTTCACCTTTGAATGTTTTCACATTTTTGTTAGAAAACAAAAACAAAACGAGCCTTAACTATCCCCGGCTCCCAATGCAATGGTGGCACATCGCTGATCTCTGTGACGTGCTGCACCCTCGCTGTCTCCCACACACAAGTGCAGGTGCCACCGCCCAAGTGGAAGCTGTTTTGTTGTTTCAAGTTCTAAGAGCCAGTTTGGCGGGGAAACTTTCCTTCCACTTGGTGTAACTGATGTTTTCGCACCAAATCCAGACACCAAGCACTGGACCGCGAGACCCAGAACGTTTCCTCACGGTCGAGTCCCCCGTTCCCTTCCTAAGTATCTTGGGTATTTTTCATTTCCGGGAGTTTGGATCGCTTTCCCGACTTCCAGTAGAAAAACGTGACTTATTTTACACAGATTTTGGAAAAGACAGCCTCAGGAAAAGCAATTATAATGCAGACTGCCTTCTGACTGAGATAGGATAAAACACATTTATATCTTCTGGAGCTATTTTCCTCGCTGGTATTCCCAGGAGGTCTGAAAACCTGCCGATGCTTAAAACATCAATTGGGAGTCTCATGTTGCTGGCTGAATAGTAATTCAATTAGTAAGAGAGGCTAGCAAAGAGTAATTATATAAATTTCTTAATCAGCTACAGCCATGCTGAATTCAAACTGGCAAACTCTGATTTGTTAAGTTGTTAGTTGTGATCTTTGTATCACTAAGATGAACAGATACCATTCTAAGAACTTGACATAGATATGTTCTAGGAGACGTTCTGCCGTGGTCACAGTAACAAAAAGTGGTGCAAATCAGTTACTTTATAAATACTGATAATTTGCAGCATTAAGGAACAGGACATTAAAAAAAAATAAGTTTCCCCATAGGACACCTATGACTAGGGGCTCTTCTTTTCCTAAGAGAAGCCAGTTTTAATTATTCAGTTTCACAACTATTGTACTGGATTACTTACTCTAAGAAAGAAAAGGTGCTCTACAGAGGTTCCCCCCCCCCCCCCCCCCCGAAGAATCAGCATGAACTTAGCATAATCAGCATCATTCATGTCTGGCGAGCTCATGACTCATTGAAATGAATAAGGCCGATACTGCGCAGGGAAGCGTGGCTGGCTGAGTGCCAGGCCTACCGAACGGCACCCCAGTAGACAGCTGAATACAAAGGATTGGTTTCCATTTTGTCTTTTAATGCTGTGATACTTAAAAGTTAAATCAGCATTTTCATGTGATCGGAAGTCTTTCAATTACATATGAGCATTCATTTTTTTTTTTTTTGCAAAAACTCAATATTAGGTAATAGTTACATACTAATACAGTAACATTCCTCTGCTGTACAAATTAAATCATTTAAAAGAAAGGAGCATTCTAAGAATTATATACAAAAGAAACCTGTAAGCATTGTCGAAATGAAACGCAAGGTGTCACTGTTAGCTCTACTGGTTTAAAATACCTTCCAAAAAGTAAAATTAACAAATACCCTTCAACATATCCAGGTTTACAAGTCTCAAGAAAATCAAATGTCAAAAAATTCTAGAAAGCTGTGAAAAGCATATATACATTTTCCTCATGACCTTATGAAGCTTCACGCCTTTGAAAAGTTGCTATCGATTCATATTCGCACGCCAACTTTATCCACCCCAAAAGCTCCTACCTTGGATACAGCTCCCCTCTGATCTCAAATACAGCTCTGCTCGATCTTCCTTCAGCGAAGGCGTACAACCTCACCACGAACCCACGCTCAGATCTTTAACAGAGATCAAAGCAAGCACGCAGGTTGAATCTGAAAACACCAACCCCCTTCTTCCCTAAACCACACCGTCATCTACACATCTGCCTGCAGGAGCCTAGCCAGCCACGTTCAGAACTCCCACAGCAAACAGAGTCCTCGAATTCTGAAGCAACACACAGATCAAGAAAAAGTCCACGTGTGCTCTAGTGGGCAAGAAAGCAGCAGCTACGTTCTCCAACTTGGACTAAAAAAAAAAACAAAAAAGATAAAATGAAAAACCGTTCACTTAACAGCAGGTTAGCAGTAATGTTCCTCATGAACCGAGAAGAGTGCCTGATGCTGAATAGCTAACAGCAAACGCTGAATCTGGATTTACTATTTTAGGTGTTGATTGGAAATTAGGCTTCTTGCTGAGCTGGTCTCTTCAAATCCCTGATCTGTTTAACTAAATAGGTCTTCTCATCGTTAAATTGTTCGTCCTCGGTCCTGTCATTCTGAAACTTGCTGAGGAACTCTATGAGTTTGGTCTGGTTCTTGAGGAGGATGTCTAGGATGGGCTGCGTCTTGTTAGGATTGGCTACGAACACCTGCACGGAGAGAAAGCAGCATCAGTCGCAGGAAGGGATGAGACCCAGACGTCCGCCCACAGCCAGCAGGGCACGCGTGGCACACGCCCGATGCTTCCCCGGGGCCTGCGGTCAAGTCATGGTTCAGAGGATTTTGTTTTGGAAGACTGCATTTTACAAGGGGGGGGGGGTGAGGTGGAGAATTACATGTTTCAGCACAAAAAGGACTGACAGATTCATTCATGCTCTGAAATTCTGCAGCTTGGTATTAAAATATAGACTGATTTTACAATAAAATGGGCAGAAATTATTTCTGGGCAAGGAAAGTCAGAATGGATTCCAAGTACTAAAACCTCCATGAAAAGCATTAAAAAATGCACTAAAAAATGCTTACTTTGTGATCAGTAATAGTCTACATCAGAAATGAATGACTCTCCCCTCATCCCCCAGTCCAGATGGTAGACCTTTCTGGGTCTGTTTTTGTCCAATGTTGTGCTACACAAATAGGAGCTCAGATGACCAACACGAAGCTAGTAAAACTCCAGCTAGTGGTAAATGCAGTGAGATGAACAACTGGAGAAGGAAATCCTGTCTGTGGCTCCCATGCTGTACCTTAAACACGTGGAAGGCCTCAAACTGGATGTTACGACTCTTGTCTCGGAGGAGATTCATCATCAACTTGAGGTTCTCTGGTTTACTGATGTATTTTGTCATAATTGTGAAGTTGTGTCTGTCTAACAGTAGTTCACCGAGAAGCTGAGAAGACATTTAAACAATTACTCTTACATTATCATCAAGATTTCAAGTAAATCCAAAGTTAAAAAAAATAATTCACTTTATACTCATCACTGTTAAGCCCAGAATATAGGCACTCAAAAGACCGATGAGTGGAACCGAATTACGACCTACAAGCTACCGAGAGCCCACCACCTGCCACCCGACCACGTACACGGTTCTTCTGGGGGCTTAACCTATGGGGAGTCCAACACTGCTCCCTGGTCTTGACGTGTGCCAGCGCACATTTGGCCCAGAATCTGCAACTGTCACAGCCTACTTTTCACATAAGCATTCCTGTTGTCTCATTAAAAAACAAAAACGGAAACAAAAAACTATCAAAGAAAATGGTTAGAAGATAGGTTATTGATAATTCTTGTTTGACTTAACTACAAATCTTAGTGTAATTAATTAAAATTATTTTATTTACTTGGACTTCCCAGGAGAGAGTGTTTCAGGGCCAAAGTTTTCCACACACTTACCCTTGAACTCGCCAAAGTTATGCTTTTATCATACCTGATTCAGGAAAGTTTATGAGTATTTCTCTGTTCGTTCTTTCTTTAGCAAACTATCCTGAAGATACTCTAGTTTTTTCTTAATGATTCATCATCACTAATGACATTAAGCTAAAAAAATGTCTGTGTCTCCAGGGCTTACTGAGTTCTAGAGTCATTATACCACATCGGTCCTTGATTTTCCAACCGTCCCTGCTCGCTCTAGCTCTCTTCGTCTGAAGCCAGTAGTCACCTCCTCATGTCAGTGAGTCAGCTTCTAGGTGAGGTCTAGCGTGCCCGCCGTGGAGGAGGAGTAGAGTTGCAGTCCTTGGGGCAGGGGCAGGGGCAGGGGCAGGGGCAGGGGCAGAGGAAGAGGCAGAGGCAGAAGCTGGGCCCCTGCATCAGCCCACCTGGGCTTGAATCCTGGCTCCCCACTGCCTGTAAGCTATGCAACCTTGAGCACATTAATTTCCTGGTGCCCCAGTTTCATCATCCACAGTGGGAGTGGATGACAGTACCTATACCTCATGAGATACATGCGTAGTGGGAAATAAAAGCACGAATATGTGCAAGGCACGTGGGACTGGAGTCTACACAGAGACATGGACTGAGCTCTAAGGGAAGGAAAATGCATGAGTAGAGTTATTCTGCCCTGGATTGATTGCTCTGGTTAATTCCTTTCTGGATTCTTGACTGTGTCCTAGATAGTTGAAAATTTCTAGACAACTATCTCTAGATAAGTAATATGTAATATTAAATAAAAAATAACCTGATGTGCAGGAGAACAAATCTATTCTACTTAGGATTTATAACGAAATTCTAGAAAGAATTCAAAAGCTCAAGCTCAGGTTTCACATCAATCTGAATCACAAAATGTACAACTATCAGGGCACCTGGTGGCTCAGTCGGCTGAGTGTCCGACTCTTGATTTCAGCTCAGGACGTGATCTCACGGTTCATCAGTTCGAGCCCTGCGTCGAGCCCTGAGTCTGGCTCTGCACTGACAACTCAGAGCCTGCTTGAGATTCTCTCTCCCCCCCATCTCTCTGCTCTTCCCCAGCATGCGTGAGCGCACATGTACTCTCTCAAAAGAAACTTTAAAAAAAACACCACAAACCCAAAATATACAACTTTCAAGGTAAGAAGCAACAAGTATTTACTCTTACGAAGACTCAAAAGTTACTATTAAGCATGTGAAGGGGTACAGTTTTCCTGGTGTTCATTTTCTATCACAGAAACCAAAGAAATACCACGCATGGCTCACTTGGTTATCTGGAGGAGGATAACTGGTAATTCTTTAAATTTCTTGAGACCTAAACAAAAAAATTGGAGGTCTTGCACAGGGAATACCCATTTGCTGGTAAAATAAATATAGGAATACTTAATGCCCGTGTAGCTGGAAAAAAAGAGCACAAGTAAAAATCCATGTTTAAAGTACCACTGGTTCTCACAATTGCTGCATACGTCCTGAGGTGTCACAGAGCTGCGGGAGCCGGGGACCGGCCCTATGTCCGTGACCGAGGGCTCGCACACAGCGGTCTTAACTGTCCTTTTCAGGTTGGCAATTGCAAAGTGGCCAGAAGGTCTTGAATGCCCTTCTCCTTATCGAAGCAACCCCAAGATTCAGAATTTGATTTGCGGATACACTACCTTCCTCCCCCTCTCGTGAGAGGTATTGGCCCTGGAAGCTACTATCCTAGGTAGTCCTGCCTGGCCTCCTTGGCCTTGGAAGACACTGGCTCCATCCAGCTGCTCATGCCTGTGTGACTGCTGGGGAGACAGGGCATCCTGGCCCTCAGATATGAAGAGGTCACTTTACTGTGTTGAGAATCACAGGGGAGCCTACATCATATTATAAACATTACAAGTATATATGACATTATAGTACACTGATGTACAGGGAAGAAAAATTCCTGAAACAGCTGCCAGAATTTCCACACCCACCCCTGAGGATGAAAGGACTGGCCTTACCGGCGGCCATCGCCCAGCCAGCGCACCTGGAGAGAGGACAGGATAGGCTGGGTGGTGAGGCCCCAATAGCGGCAATGAGCAGAAGGCACCCCAGCCTGAAGGGCCATTTCGGCCGTGATATATTTCCAAGCTGTGGCTATTACTGGTCCCCAACTGTAGGAGTTAGTCTTAAGAGAAAAGAAGGAAGTATCTGGCCAGATGGAAAGGATTCTTTTGGACATTTGGATGGTAGAGAGTGTTCTAGTCAAAGGATACAAAGCCTAAAAGAGGCTCCTGAGGTCCTTTAGTCAATCCCCAGAGAAAGGTAAGGTCTTGAAGAGTGACCTCCCTCTGGCAGGAGGGCAAGCAGGAATGGAGTCCTGATCAAAATGAATTTGGACACCTCTGAGAGGAACAACTCGGAGCAGAACAGAATCTGAAGTGGACCCAGCAGAAAGTACAGGTGGAGTTAGGATTCCGCCTTCCACCCCCAATCCTTTGTGAGCTGTACCCACAGTTCCTGTCAGCACCACTTACTGACAGAGTGAGGGGTATGCTTTTGTTAACCGCAATGAGAATTTTCTAGAGCAGAGGTCAGCAAACTTTCTGTAATGGACCAGAGACAGTAAATGTTTCAGACTTGGCAGGCCCATAGAGTCTCTGCGGCCACCATTCAAACCTGCTGTTATACTCTAAAGTAGTCTTATATAATATAGAAGTAAATGAATGTATCTATGTGCCAATAAACCTTTATTTACAAAAACAGGCATTGGGCTGGATTTGGCTCATGAGCTCTAGTTTGCCAATCCCTATTCCTGAGTTTTAACTCTTTTTTTTTTTTTTTAAGTTTATATATTTAGAGAGAGAGAGAGAGAGAGAAAGTGTACGTGTGTGCATGAGCAGAGAAAGGGAGAGAGAGAATTTGCCCAAGCAGGCTCCGTGCTGTCAGCGCATGGACCAGGCCAACACAGGGCTCAATCTCACGAACCGTGAGATCATGACCTGAACTGAAATCAAGAGCCGGCACTTACTAGCCACCCAGGTGCCCCTTGAATTTAAATTTCAAATGGAAGTATGCATGTCCTGGTCTGATACAAAGCGGCCAAACCTGCCTGAGGTTGAAGGTTTCACTGCTCACGGCCGCCCCGCCCCCTCCTCATGCAACAGCCTGCGTCATCCCGGAAGCACAACAGCTACCAAGACTTCATCTAGTTGGTGTGATTCTAAGTTTCAAAAACAGGCTTCCAAATCTAAAATACTGCATTGCTAAGAGGTAGAGACCTCTTCAAAATTCTGCATATTCTATGTTGATTTCTCCACTTACAAGCAGGTGGGCAGGTGCCCTGTGCCGACCACAGCTGAACTTCGTTTCCACAAAAATCCTGACCAAGGACAAATGTATTTTCCTCTCAAAGGTCTAAGACCCACACCAGCATATCTCCCATTCCCCAGACACAAATTTCACGCGCAGGGTGAAGAGAAGTAAAATACGTAAAATAATCAGCCATACCTTGAGTGACTGTCTTTTTGTCACATAGTTTTCTGAATGAAGTAACTTCTCATATTCACTGAAGAACTAAAAGACAAGAAAACATGTATCAGGAATTATTTTCTTAAAGACTGGTAGAGGACCTTAAAAAGCTTGAGCACAAACTTCTAACACCACGAAGGCCAACCACTGCCCATCTGTCTCACACAGCCTTCCTCAGTGGCGCTCAGAGACCCTCAGGCCCCCGCCCCGAGGATTACCTCCAGGAGGGGGGCTCCTGAGACCGAGTCCCGCCCAGTGCTGGCCAGGCCCACACAGCTCGAACCTGGTCCTCCTCTGTCATCCAAACCCCACATGCATAAAACAGAACTCCTACCCTCCAGCTGTCTGCTCAAGGAGGAGTCTGCTCTCATTTCTTGGTTTTAGGTTAGAAAATTTCCTATTTTTTTTTATAGTTCAGTGAGTCCAAAGCATGTAGACAAAGAGAAAGTCACCTATTCTTTCAATGCATCAGGCAAGAGGAGAAAATAGTTAAAACCAGACAAGAGGAGAAATTCAACACTCTCAAATAGGTAGGTGTCCTAGAAAAGGTGGGACTTGGGCTCAATCTTGAATAATAGCAGGGATTTCATTTAGAAAAGGGGAGGAGATAAGATGGGAAGGACACAGCATGAGGGAAGGCTGGAGAATGCACAACGTGACATACTTAGGAAGTGACACATGTCCACCAGATTTACACAGTGCTTGCTGCTCACTAACAAGCACGGTGTCACTGGCATGGTGAGGCGTGGCAGCCGATCACAGCAGGAGGTAAGAAATGGACAGGAGGGACACAGGGTCCAAGGCCACAGCTGCTAAAACGGGGCCTATGCTTCATGAGGGGTCCTGCTCAGCCACTCAGCTGTGATGCAGAGCAGGGGACTCCTCGAGGAGCTGCTCTCAGGGAACTGCACTTCTGTCACCTCACCTCGAGGGCTGCATCCGCTACAGGCCACCGTGATCAAATCCCCGAGAATGCCCTGGGAGAATGTGTTTTGTTTTACAGATGTTGTCATCTTTCGGTTGATTTTGTTCCCCTGAGTGCTTTCGGTTATTAGAAAGCTCAGGGCCGAAGTGTACAGGATTTTAGATCGTGTGATTTTGTGATTCTGTAATTCTGTGTAAAAGCAATCCTCCCGGTTTAATTTAAATTACCTGCCTCCTCACTTTCCTTCTCCCTCCCTCAGATCTGACTGCATTATCTACACGTTTCTGTTAGCTGCCTCACATAAATATTCCTGAAATTTTGTTGACCAATGTCATCTATTGATAACCTGGCTGAAGGTTAATAATTGTAGTAATATTAATTACTAGCAAACTGACGTCACTGCCTGAAGTTAAATTTCCTGTAAGTTGGTTTGTATCTTTGGTAGGCTTTAAACTAAGACACTGGTATGTCAGATTCTTTCCAATCTTTGAGGCCATGGCGTAGCACAAACAATCCCGCTGACGTTTACTGACGCTCACCGAGTTCCGGCAGTGCCCTCAGGCACTCAACACACTTGCTTACTTGATCCTCACAACAACCCGCCACACGCTCAGGTGCGATCACGAGCCTTCTTTTAGGGCTGAAGATCCTGAAGGCAGAGGGTGAACGAAGGCAGCCGCCCAAGGTCTGGCAGCACAAGGTGGGGCTGGCGCCCGAAGCCCACACTTCTAATTGCTGCAGAAAGGCACCCGTGAGGTGACTGTGCTGCCGTTTGAAACCAACGCACAAAGACACACACCACATCCCGGTGGAAAATCAAAAAAACCCGACCAGCAATGTTTAAGCCCCTCCTGAGACGGCCTCCGAGGGACCGGGATGCACTCAGCACTGCATGCTACCGAGTGGGAGGGAGAGACGAACACACAGTTCGAAAGCGTAGATTCTGCCTCTGAGAACCTTACAACTGAAATTTAGTTGACGAGTAAAGTGAACAATGAAGTATCAGCAGTGCCTAAGATTTCAAAAATTCAAACGACCAGTGAAGAATGAAAACCCAAATCTCGCCGGTCAGACAGGAATTTCAAGAGGACTGTTATTATCCTGACTTCTCCAAGAACACCCATCGTCGGGCTGTGGGCAGCGTGTAAGTCAGGCCAGTCCGGCCTAAGGATGCGCCCCTGCGCACGGCGGGGGCAGAGCTGGTGCATGGTGGGGGCGAGCACCTGACCCTGGGACCTGAAGGCTGCTGTGCGGGTCAAGAGCGCTCAAAATTGTTTATGTCGCTCCGGATGTCGGACATCAACTCAAACTGCTGGGCTAGTCCAGTGTCCTCACTTTACAAAGAGGACGGACTTCTGAATCCCCGGGGTAATGGCCTCGGCCATGGCCCCGAGGAGCCAGCGGCAGGAGCAGGGCTTCCCGAGGCAAGTGCTCTGCTCGCCCTCACAGCTGCCGCCCCCCTCTCTCTCCCGGAGGTGGCAGCAGTGTGGGCAGCCGATGGAAAGGAAGGGAAACTTAAAGTTTGATAATAATTTTCTTTTTATCTTAAATGTATTAACTGAGGGTCGATGGCGGGAGGGGGGGGCGGTGGGAGATGCAGGGAGGGTGGGTGATGGGCATTGAGGAGGGCACCTGTTGGGACGAGCACTGGGTGTTGTATGGAAACCAATTTGACAATAAATTTCATATTAAAAAAAAATGTATACTGTCCTTTGGCAGCAAAGGGCTTTTACTTCCTCCCCTAAAGCAAGAAAAGAAGGGTAGCGTGTCAATCAAAAGATAAAATTTCTGCTTCTGACCAAGTAACAGTCAATACCTTAGTTCAGTAGAGAAATGATTACAGCACCGTCTAAAACCATTACATATGCAAAGTAAGTATCCGGGATACAATCTAATTTCAATCTTTCATTTCTGGTACAAAACTTACAGTTTTAAAGTAGAATTTCATATACTTACTTTATCATAATGCTGTTCCAAAAATTCTGCACTGAGCAATTTATGTCTTGTGAGTAAATCCTAGAGAAAGAAAATACACTATTTTACAGCGGTTCTGCATTTAAGTTCTTTAAGAAAGAGAATCCTAAAACATGCCACGCCATTTTACCTGATAAAAACTGTTGTTAAAACTCACTATACTTAAAAACACTTGCACATGAGTACATGAGTTGTACTGAAAATGTGGATTCTACGGAAGAGCAAATAAAATCACTAATAACTGGCAACTGTGATTGTGATGGTGATGACTGGTCGCGGGTCTACAGCTCTTAGAAGGAAAAATTTAAAAACAAACACATAAGGCAAGAGAAATACAAATTCAAAGAAAGGGAACATGGCAATAAAGTGAAAGAAAAGTAAACGATTGTGGTAAAGTATCAAAGAGAATACTGCTTCTGGAGGAGAAAGAGGGAATTTCTTTCATTAGAAAAAGTACTGGAGGTTCCATTTTCTTCCTCCTAACTTCTGTTATACTTAGTTTCATATCTAATGAAGTCTTTTTTTTTTCTTTTTTTTTTGGATGCAAAAAGGTGATTTTATTAAAGCTCAGGGACAGGACCCGTGGGCAGAAAGAGCTGCCGGAGACAGACTATTTTTAAAAAGCCCCATTGTGTTATAAACCTTAGCTCCTAAGTAAGCACAAGGCTGCCAAAGTGTAGGATCAAACATCAGAGTGACCTGGAGCCCAGATGCATTCCTCACCACGTGGCTTTCCCAGAAAACAACTCCAGGATCATTCATTCAGAAAACATATACTATGTGCCAGGTAAAGTTCTAGGTGCTGGGGCTCCAAAGACAAAAAGATGTGGTCCTTGCCTTTAAGGACCTAAAAGTTAGCAATGACTAGCCTGGTTCTCACCACGTGGGAAAGAGAATGGGAACTCAGGACAGCATAAATGGTCAGTATTTGGTGAATTATGGAATAAAATTCCTTTAGAGCGGCCTACTGGAGAGGTTAGTGCCAATAATCCCCTTTCTCCGAACCAACTTTCCTTGTTCTCTTAGCTGTTTATGTTTGAGTGGCCCAGGTCACAACGAACCATTGTTTCCTGAGGTATGTCCAAGTGTAAGATTGGTCCTGAGAAACGTTCGAGGAAACGTCCCATGGCCAAATGCACGTGGAAAATGCTATAGCTCTGGTTCCCTTGTGGGGAGCTGGCAGGTCTCGAGAGACCCTACAGGGAGCTCTTCTGTCATGTGCTTTGTTACTGCCCTTCCCAAAAGGCCTTCCTCACACAGGCTTTCCCCTTGGCCTGCTGACCTACTGACCACCTTCGGATCTCGCCCCCACATCACTGCCATAGCTTCCAGACTGGTCACCAGCATGGACAAAGTTGTCTTTACGTCTGTGAGATTACATGACTGCCATCTCCCATGCTAGACTATAAGTTTTATAAATACCACGTTCACGTCTATTTTTACGAATCTTTGAATCCCCAGCACCAATGCAGTGCCCAGCACACAGAAGAGTGTGATATTTAATACATAAATGAATGAACCAACAAAATCAGGAAACGGGTTTGGGAAAACATCACATCAAGCAATCCTTAAAGCATGCTTTTAAGAAGGTTTCTAACTCCACCCCAAAGATTTACAGGTGTTCAAACTGCTGGATAGGGTATGCATCATATGCCTTTCTTGGGCAAATTTTTCCAAATCCCCCTTGGGGATTCAATAGACAAAATTAGAAAACCTGGAGTTTGAGCATCCTCAAGAAGCTGGAAGAGAAATGCCCAGTAAGAGAAAAGCTTCCCAGTATGGGGGAGGAGACGGAGGCGGGGAGAGGAGAATTTATATTAGTGTACTGGCCCACAGGGTCAGCTATTAGGGAGACAGGTACATGAGAACTCGAGGGCAATATATGAGGCATGCTTGTTAAAGGCACCTCCTCCTTCTATAGCTACTGCAATCTGCTTATGGTGGTCCCCCCGGTGTAGGAACCTCAAGGGCAGGGGTTTGTCTGGTTCACTGTTGAACCCTAGCACCTAAAGAACAGTGCCTGACACAGGGTAGGCAGACTCGTGGAATGAGCCGAATGAACAAATGAATAAACGGATTAAGGGATTAGTGTGTCAGGGTCCATATAAGACTATGTGTCATTTCTACTTTCTTTGTGGCTAAATCATTCTGGAGACCACTAGAAGGAAGTACAGAGAAAAGAACTTGGTGTTCACTGCTCTGCCATAATCTGACAGAAGAGAATGCAAAGGAGGGGATCTTAGAGACAATGGCTCTCAACTACGGGTGAATTTCAGGAACAGGAAGGTAGAAGATACTGCTCTAGAAAGCAAAATTCCTAGACACGTTGTGCAATACATTTTTACTGAAGTTTTGAGTAAGAAAACTACTCTGAAGGATAGATCTCAAGTAGGAACAAGAGCCTCGCAGCTGGGCCACACACGAAAAGGGGACCTCCAACATTTCCCCAACTAGGGAAGATTTTCTTCATTATCACCTGGTTTAAAGAGACCAGGAAACTCAGGAAACCACTGCCAATGTAGGAACCAAATCTCAATGGCCTTGGAGCAGGAGAGACTGAAGGGGCGCTCTGAGACGGCTAACATAGGAGACGGACCCCAATGCACAGCAGGACGAAAGCCCCTTGTTAAGAGGGCCACACCAGGGCCTGGAGAGGAGAGTGAAACACTGGTAGGAGAGGAAAACTGCCGAGAGCCAGCACAGAGAAAAAGGCCAATTCCAAGCTGGGAAGAGAGGAGGTGGGGACTTGGGCAGAGCCTCTACCTACTGAGCGATGAGAAGGAATCTCACCCTAGGAGCTGGAGCCACATGCTTTGGAGGGCTCCCCCAGGGTCGGGGACAGAAACCGACAGAAGAGAAGATGAGGGGGAAAGGTCATGCAGTCAGTGGTCAGTGAGCTGCAAAATTCCCAGCATGCCACATGGTCCCAGACCACGAACTGCTGGGTCGGCTAGCAGTGGGGAGGGGAAGCAGGATCTGATTTGCCACCTCCCTAAATTCCAGTACATCCAAGGCCCTGGTAGCACTGGCAGACAGGGGTCATCTCCTGAGCCCAGCAGATTGAGCACCAACCTTTAGGGTACACTGAATTTAGAAAGACTCCTAAAAGTGGGTCTGGGACTCAAACAGCATGTTACAAGGACAGCCCTGGGATCCCTGAAGAAATGCTGCTGACTCCGGGGCTCGATTTCACAGAGCCCTGGCAAGTTGTTTGGCCCAATTTCTTCCTTGATGCTTGACCATGTACCAGGACGAGAGACTCAACTCTACCAAATGTGTGTGGTTCACTTTTGGAGCTCTTAACAGAAAGTTCTCCCTGTGCTAGAGTCAAACCTGTCCCCAGGTTATTTCCAGAAACCGTCAGAGCCGACAGAAATAGGTTCAACCCACTTTCTATAGGACCCCACTCCACATACATGAAGTGCTCTCACGGCAAGTCCCTACCGAGTCTTCTCTTCTCCAGGCTAAATACGTCCAAGTTCCTTTAACCACTCCTCGAAAGACAGGATCTGAGTCCCCCTCACCATCTACTGTCTTCTGAAAGCCATCTATTTGTCTATGTGCCTCTTACAGTGTAGCGCCTGGAACGGAACACATTTATGTGCTGTTACCTTAATGGCTCATATATGGTGGGGCCAGACCGTCAACAGCTCCTTAGGTCACACACTACGTGGTCACATGTAGCTCTGGGGCAGCAGCATCATACTGTTTAATTTTACTGCACGTATTCAGAATTCTGTGTACTCAGAGTGGGCTCTGTAGGCAGACTGCCTGGGTTCAAATTCTGGCCTCCCATATTTTGCCTGACCTCACCCGATACTTCCAGGCTTCAGTTTCTTTCTCTGTAAAGGAGATAGTAAAAATACCTCCCCCAGAGAGCTGGTTGAGTAGGGTATGAAATTGCCTGCACTTTAGTAATTGTTATACTTAGCAATTATTATATTTAGTATTGACTATATTATTATGCCTTATTCCCACATCCCTTATTTATAGAGTTGGGTCTTCAAGTGGAAGTCTTCAGTTTGTTCTGTTCCATTCTGGCCTCTCTGGATCATTCTGAAGCCTTATTTTAGGATTACCATGGTCTGCTGTCTTTCCCTTTGTAGCTCTCACCTATACATTTGAGAAGTTGTAGGCCTTGTCACATTTTATCTAAGTCATTAATAAAAATGTTCAGCCGGACTGAGACAAAGCCCACTGGAAATCCACTAGAAATTTCTCTCCAGGGTGATGGCAATCCATTCTGCAGCACCTTATGCACATGACCTTTAGTTAGATGTAAATCACTACACTGAAATTCTACCTAGCTCCTGTCTTTTCATTGATTCCATCGAAACAGATCTGTACAATTATTCAACATCCAGTATATCCTCATAGTTATAAAGGAGTAATTCTAATAGCTACTGTTTGCTCCACACACAGTGTGTGGGGACACAATATTACCCTGACATACTAGTATTCTTACCTCCATTTTAACAGATGAAGAGCTTGAGATGAAATCCGCAGCAGGGCCGGGAACTGAACCCGGGCAGCCACACTCTGAGTACCCTCATCTACTGGCAACTATGAGATTAATATGACTGAACTTACTCTTCGTGAATCCATGCTGGCTGTGGGTACACGGTTTCCTTTCCAAAATGCTCAGATATCATCTCTTTAGAAACACTTTCTAGAACCTTACACAGGTAAAACATCAAGCTCCAAGCTCCACCAGCCTCTCTGGGGAATCTACCTTCTTTTACTCTGGAAAAATTGGAAATATATTCGTTGGCCTTCTGATGCCCCTCCCGTCTCAAGTCCTCAAAAAAGAAATCATGAACAATATTTGGCCACTGAGTTACTATCTTAGTACACATTCATTCAAGCTACGGATCTTGTTAGTTTTAATTTAGAGGGGGTAGTTTTAATTTCCTTTTGAGACCCAGCACCCATTCCACAGATTTGTAAATTCAAGTCTATGGATGAGCTGCATTTCTTCAAATTTTTTTGTGCACGGTGCAGTTTCTGGGGAGACAGGTCTGGTCACATTCTTCAAGGAGAGCGCGAGCCTCGGATCTACCCTCCTTTTCCGTGATGCAAATATTCTCTCAAAAAGGACGCCAGCAAACCAGGACAGGAGAGTTCTTCCTCCCCCTCAGCACCTTTGGTGTGAGGCTATCAGACTCTCACCGCTCTGACCGGGTTCCCTCTCGGAAGGATGGGGAGGGAAGGTGTGTTCTGATAGGTCCCGTGCCTCTCTCTCACATGCCGTCTTGGTCTGGGCTCTGCTTGGTTTTGTCTTGGGCAGCTCTCTGTTCAGGGGCCTCTTTAGAGAGCGCTGCCCCTTCTGCGTAATCAGGAGCGGCTGAGATACAGAAGCCAAGCCAGCTTCCCAACAAACACGGTCTCTTCCAGAGTCCATCCTTCGAATCCTGAACCACCTTTGAAAGCTTCCCTTCTTCAGGGAGACACTACCTGCCTGGCTCTGCCCAGTCTTTTCCTCTCTGCCTTAACATGAGCTGACAGGGTTGATTTACCCACAGTGATTCCATCACCACCATCTTCTCCTTGGGGAGAATGGAATTCAAAGAAGCAGCCCTAACTGAGGGCTGATAAGGAAATTATCAGCAAGGCCAATCGAGACCGTCAGATTCTGTGAATCACATTTCTGGCACAGTGTTAACACGTCTCCCTTCCCGTCAGCCAGCCGTGCCACCTGCGCCAGGCGCATGGCATCAAGCTCTCCGCTGGGCCGGGAGGTACGACTGTGCCCCCCCACCCCCCTCCCACTCCTCTCCTTCCCACCCCACCCCCACCTCTCCCAGAGTGGCCGCTCGCGGCTCGTGGCTTGCTTTCTACACAGGATCTCTTCCCAACATGTGGTATCACCACACCTCCCTTCATAACAGGCCTGCTGCTTTTCAATGGAGCATCCCCTTCCACCAATATATCCTAATTATGAGTCCTAGCCCCAAAATGCAGTGACACAAAGACATCAGATTTGTCACTTTATGTCATAAACTCGAATTCATTTCATTCTGCTTTATAAATTGACATATAAATATCTGAGATCTTACCTAAGGCTCCTGACATCCTCTTTAATAGTTTCAGGAAAATAAATCCTCGGGTACTTCTCACGCTATTACCTTATTCTCATTCCAGGTGAAACCCTAATGGCCAGGTGCCCAGGTTTTCATCCTGTTTTAAGGGTGTTCATTCACCGTGAGGGACATGTTTTACCTAGAGACCAAGGCATATGCTCATTATCTCAAGGGCTCTTTACCCTCATAAAACTGACCCTCACGAGGAAGTGGCTACTTCTCACCATAAGAGTGTCCATGGTTCCTGAGCATAGTGGTCTGCAGGTTAGTATGTTAAATCCTGATTAAAGTAGAGGTTCTAAATAGTCACCTATGAGGTCAGACATTTTATATAAGGGAGCGTAACATATAAAGGCTTACTTTCATTGTGAGGAACACTAATAAATATTACTGCTTTATTTACCGTAAACAGCACAGAACCTTGCAATTCAAAACAAAAATCTGCATGTTGTACAGTTCTATTGAGTCCTAGGTGCGTTTAATTTATACAAATATAGAACAGGGCGATAGGGCGTACTGGGAAGGGAGGCCACATAAAAACGTGAACAGGGCAGGCAATTCTGCTCCCCTTGCCCCGAGCGTTCAATAAATAAGCTTTGGCATGAACATGGGACGGAGAGCTAAGTCCGTTGTTCCCCAGGGCCTGTCCACAGTGTGGAAAATTCTGCCCTGATTGTGCTTCTAATATTTCAAGACACGCATACTCCAAATTAGCATGGCCCTGAACAGAAGACAACGGCTTGGTGTTTAACCAAAGCAACTGCGACAGTACGTTCCAACACAGGAGAAAAACTCGTTTGTCCCACACACTGTGTATCAACATACCACGGCTGATGAGTATGTTCACAGAAAAGTGTACTTGTGACCATACTGACCGTACTTTTCGACAGAGTTTGCAATCTAACCCTCCCACCCTGTCGAAGCTGTGACTCTACTGCACACACCTAAGTCACACACACACACAGAAAGCAGATCTTCTCTCTTGCCGCTAGAGGGCAGACGGGTATAGACTCAGAGATTAGACGTTTAGGAAAGAACAGCAAACTGGTTAATCTCACAAGTATATTTAGAATTCTACAGTTTTTTATGTTACCTTGAATGTGGCAAATGCATCTGAAGCTATGTCAAACGTTGACATTTCGACATATCTGAAGAAGTCATAGAATTGTTCTGACCACAAAATGATTTTTGCAAGTGGTTCATGTCTGATGCATTCTCTTAACATTATCCCACAATTGAGAGCTATTTCTGGAGATTCATACCTGCAAAACGAAAAAAAAAAAACAACAAACCAACCATGATTGCTGTTTCAAAACCCCGATCACTAAACCGTTCACATTTTTAGAACAGGAAGTTGAGATGTGTCTTAATTAAGTGACCAGAGTGGGTTACAAAAGGCATCTCTGTCACAGCAGGGTGTGGTGAGCTCAAGTGGGTTTACTCCAGAGGGTGTGCGCACGCACGTGCGTGCACACACGCACACACACACACACCTAGCTGGCAACAACTGCTTCAACCCAAAGAAAAATAAAAGGCATGGGAGTGATCACATAAATAAACATTCCTTATTGAAGCTAAAAGATTTGAGGAGAAGTATTCGAGGTCACACCCCCAAACGAATTTGTTTTACATGGGGTGCCGTCAAGACTTCAGAAAAACCAAAAGCTGAATTAAAAAAACACAACAGGAAACAAACAAAATCGTTTCCCAAACTCGGAGTATCTACATAGGTCTATCAAATAAGCAGCATTTTTACTTCGTTGTTTCAAGTCAATAGTCAAAACAGCGCCTCCAAGGTTCTTGGCAGTGCCAAGCCTACGAAGCCGAAGGCCTGAGCCTGCGGTCACACTGCGCTTGTCGAGGAGGCCCTGCGGGACTTCGCCGTGGGTACTGGGGACGCCCTGGCATCTGTTCGGCACCCATGGCTGCGTCTCCCCTCTGTCAGGAAGGAGCCCCGTTTTCCTCTCAGCCCCACCACCCCCAACCCTCCCACTGCCTCTCGGGCCGCACGTGCTGGCCACGTGTCCTTCCCACGCGGCGTCCCCTCTACCCTCCTGCACTCATTGCATTTCCCTACATCCAACTAGCAAGGACCTCCTCCTGGCCGAAACAGACTTCTCTCATGACATAAATTCCACTACTTAGTGTCCCAATGGTGCTGACCTTTGCATCTCTGTCTTTGGAAAAGGAAAGAAAAAGCTCTCGGTTCTCCTTTCCCCCCCTCGGACTGTTCCTCTTTCTGGCCTGGCCGAGGGCATCCCTCCGGTGCCGCCAGCCTGCTGGTGGTGGGGCATGCCCCCCCCCCCCCCCCCGGTGACTCCTAAATCCCTGCTCAGGTCCGCTCCTGGACCCTAGTCAGGCATTTTCTGTTGCCGCTGGACACTTCCAGTGAAAGGTCTACCGTAGCGCTACATCTCAAAATTCGAATCTCTTCTCCCTCCACAGAACAGCCGCCCCCCCCCCCCCCCCGCTTCCTCATTTCTGTTTTCTGGCACCATGATGTGGTGTCAGAAACCGGGTCTAAGACAGGTCTTGCAGAACCTCCTCATCCGCTAACGGAAGCGTCCTAGAGCTGCAGTTACTACTAGCCACACGTGGCTATGGCGCACTCCAAATCTGGCTAGTTTGACTGAGGGACTGAATTTTACGTGTTAAGTTAACGCAAAATGAAATGACCGCCTGCAGCTTGCAAGAACTGCGCTGGGCAGAACAGTTCAAACCTCCCGCCTCCGTCTCTTCTCAACGCTTCCATCTTTAGAGCCACCACTCGTCCCTGTAAGACTTCTTTGAAACATTTTAGTTTCATTCCCTTTCATCCATTCCCACTGCTGCATTAACCCACACCTAGAGAAAGGTAAGTGCTCCCTCACCAGCATCTTTGCTTAAGCTCTGTCTTAACGAATTTACCCAGCACACGAGTAGATCAACAGCATTTCCAGTTGAGGAGTTCAAAATGATTTCTCCTGCCCGTCAAATAAAGACAAACTTCCGGGCTTAAACGTCCAGGCTCATGAGATCCGCTCCTTCAGTAAAAAGGTCACCGCCCATTCTGCCATCAAGCACTCCAATTATCTCCCTATTGCTGCCAATCACCATGTTCATTCCTGTCCCTGGACCCACTCCCCTTTTTTCTATTAGAATTCTAAACCCTCTGGAACTTCAATCCTTAGTCTCACCTCTTCCACCAACCCTTGCCTTATTGACTAAACCCACACCGCACCCCCTGTTATCCCGCAGTCCTAATCGTTATCTGCAGTGTTATCCTTCTGTTACACACAGGATCATCACTGAGCCTCAAGAAAGGACTCCTCTGGATCACTTAGGGCACAGCTTCTAGCAGGCTGACTGGCACTTGGGTGACTACAGCGTCTGCCCACAAAGTGGCTGGTCCAACAATTCACCTTCGCTGATCTGAATTTAACAAGCAGGAGACCAGAAAGACAAGAGTAAGACAGTTCGGTACAACAAGCTGGGCAGGTTTTGAGTGGTTTTTCAAGCTTGTCTTAAATGACTAAACCATAAACTATCGAGTACAAGGCAAACAGTTATGCCGTACAACCTGTTAGCACTAGAGTGGAGAGCACATTCACATTTAAGTCACCGGGGGAAAAAACTGCTGCCTCCAGATGCAGCCTAACACTAGCGACAAGCCTATGTTGAAACGCACAGTGACTCCGCCGGATGGCTAACGTCAAAGCACTTACGGCCTACGCAGTGGTCACACTGCAGGAGAGGAGTCTAGACTCGTTAAGTGAAGTACAAAAACCTTAAAAGGTAGCTCACAAGTCTCCTTGAAGAAATGGCTGTTTCCAGGTCTGAGGCGGGAATCTGTACAAAATCAGCACGGGACGTCTTGTGCCAGAAAGCAAGGAAGCTATCAAAGACTGATGGGGTCCTGCCAAAAGGACACAAGAGCCAATTTGAAGGAGCTTCCCGATGGCCCAAGATGATGCAATTTGGATATAAAAATCTGGACATCGTGACTGTGATGGATTGAAACACACCAAGTATATTTTTAAAAACCCCACAACTGGAGTTCATAACGACCTGATCACCAATTTAAGAGAAAAGAGGACAAAGGAACATGTTAAATGAAACCACAGGGATGTAAAATTCAAAATATGTGATTTTTCTACAAAACATATGACCCCGTTGCTTCAACAAGTAAATGGCATAAAAAAAAAAAAAAAAAAAAAGGTGTAAGAGTCATATTAACCAAATTCAGTTTGTGCACCTCGCGTGGAACTGGATTTAAACAAACTAACTGAAAAGTGCCGTTTTTGTGTGTGAAAATCAGGGACATCTGAACATTGGGTACAAGACAATGTTAGGTCTGTAAATGGTATGGCGAGTATGGTAGGGGAAAAAAAAATCCTGGGGTGCACTATGTACTGGGGATGCACGCTGAAGGAATCTTATGTGTGAGGAGGGAAAAAAGGAGGCAAAGCATGTGAAGTAAGAATGACAGAACGTCAATAACCGTCCGCACTGGGTGACGGGTAGGAAATGGCTATTTTATTCCCTCCAGTTCTCTGCGCAGTTTCCACTCTAAGGGCTACACGGGACGGGGAGACAGCGCTGGCGGGCACGGGCACCAGCACCAGCTGCACCGCCCGGGCTTCTCCTCGCCTCCCTGGAGGACGTTTCTGCTGCAGCCACTCACGTGAGAGCTGTCAACTTTTAAGAAAAAGATAATTTAAAGATAAACTGTACCTTAAAATTCTTACTTTAACAACGTTTATATCGTTCTTTTGGCTACTCTTAAGCGAAAACACAGGCAAACTAATTTATGATTTTTAACCACCACTGCTTTCTACGGAAAAGGAAATACTCAGTTTAAAAATACACAAAGGCATCTGGAAGGTGCTCTAAGAACACCAAAATTTCAAACTACTCACTACATGCTTACACACACAACTCTGGATTGGGAACAACAAAAAACGAGATGCCAAAAGTTCTGTATGGCAACATCTGAAGAAACAACCAACATAGAGATTTAGAAACAGAACGAAGGAAATAGAATGCTGGCATCAAACACATGCACTGACTCATGCTTTGTCTAAACAAGTTTGAACTTGGGGGAAGTGCTGAACCACAGAGATGTGAATCAGAGGGAGGCAAGCTACGATGCGAGCGGTAGAGAGCAAGCTGATTCATGCCAGTAAAACGCCTGTCCGCCAAGTTAATAGAGCAGCACCAACGCTGGGACAAACAGATACACACCAGACCCAGAGCTGGCGAACAACTCCTGTGTGAAGCAATAAGGTGACCTTGCCAATCGGGGAGGCTCACTGATGAGGGAGAAGAGCATTGGTTTTCTTTTGAGGTTTCGGTTTTTAGGCTTTTCTGGTTTTTGTTTGTTTGTTTTTTTCATACTGACAGACTACCACAAATGCCTGCTTACTAGCCCAGTAGTTAAATGCACTGTCAATTACCAACCAAGTCGGTTGGTGAGTGGACACAAACAGGTACAAAGCAACGAGCACTACTTCGTAAGCGTGTCCTTTGTTGACCGAACAGAGTCAAGCTATGTAGCATCCAAGCTCCATTTACTAGGCAGCTTTCACAGCCTCACAGTGTGCATGTCTGCCCAAAGATGTCTTTAAGCACATGATTTAACTGATATTTCATATAAATAAACTTCTAAAATCTAGAGAACAGAAAGAAGACCACAGAAGACTTTTTTCTTCAGTTGCATAGGATCTGAGACTTTAAGGGCTCACGATTCATCCACCTTTAAACTCCCATAGGTATTTTCAAATTCAATTTAACTCACTGGCTGAATTTTAAGAGGGAAGTGTGTTCGGGGCACCTGGGTGGCTCAGTCGGTTGAGCGTCCAGTTCTTGATATAGGCTCAGGTCATGATCTCGATCTCAACAGTTCATGGGTTCAAGCCCTGTGTCAGGCTCTGTGCTGACAGTGTGGGGCCTGCTTGGGATTCTCTCTCTCCCTCTTTGCCCCTCCCCCGCTCATTTTTTTTTTCCCTCTCTGTCTCTAAATAAACAAGAAAAAAAAAAAGAGGGAAATGTGTTCAAGATCTATGGGAAAATGAAATGACTGAACTACAGAGAAAATACTTTCCCACATTCACCATCGTGTTTTTGCCTAAGACCATCTTTCCTTTTTATTTTTCAACTGAGAATATAAATTTTGTTATATTGTACATACCCTTTCAATAACATGAACAAAATATTCTGTTGAGTGCAGATGTATTCAACAGTAGGAGTTCTTGTACCAATTTGTCTTCTGAGAATATTGTTGAAAATTTGAGCCACGTCTTTTTTGCCCTATTAGGAATACAATCATTAAAATATTTACCCGACTAACCACCAAAAAGCCCAGCCACCCTCCCAAATAAACTCAAATTAAGGCATTGCATATTTATATAATTATGACTGAACAGCTGACTTTAAAGTGCTCATAGATACTAAATTTTCTTTATTTATAATTTCAAATTCTAAGTCTTCATAGTATACTATATTTACCATGAGCAATGTATTCAAAGTGAAACGTTACTACATATAATTTCTAACCCTTAAAATCATGCAGACTCAGATATGAAAAATAAGACCTTGCTATATGCTTACAATGTTCAGGGATCTGATTCCCACCCATAGGGAACAAACAGCCTCAAATAAAATGCTCGTGTTGTAAACAATACACGTTAATTTCCTCTTCTACTGATGGATGAGGAGAAGCTGCACGCTGCTAGTATAATAAAAATGAAAGAATTCTGTAAGAAGCTGAGCTTTCATGGCAAGTAGACATATCCCCCTATTTAGTTAGGTCTGTTCAGGAGAGATTTTCTATAGATTAATCATGAAGGTTCTAAGTACCACATGATGTAGCAGTTCAGAGACCAGAATTATGTAACTGTGCTTTACAAAACGCAATAGAAGGACGTGACTGCTATACAGTGAACCTTATAATCAGAAACTGCACAAGAAATTAACAAACGGAGAACTGAACCCCAGGAGAGGTTTCAGAAGGGCCACTTGTTACGAGGCTGACGAGCCTGCAGGGCACTGAGTGAAATGCTAGCTTTCCAGTGCCAGAGATCATCCTGGGGCCTGTGCTAGATCAGGAGCGGCAACGGCAGTCTCTAAGAACCCATCTCAAGGGCACACACTTCTTGGTAAATTTAAGTCACTAAAGTCCCAAGTGAACATTAAATTCAGTGACCACGTTGGGGAATGAGATGTGTGGACAAAGGAGAAGGAACTGGACGTTCCAGTGCGTTCCCCACTTTGCAGGAAATAAAAACTGTTGTTGGTGGAATTTGATACACTATTAAAAATACATGAAATCGGCTCCCTAAATGGAAATATCACTTTTATGTGTTCTACAGGATAGCAATACTTTCTATTGTCCTTTATTACCAATATTATTCAAGCAACCTACGAACCACACTCTCTCATGACTCTTCAAAACTGAATCTGGCTATGTATCTGCCATTCTTTCCCCTGGTTTTTCAGGCACCTGCACAGACATCTGATCGACCACTCAGGATGATAAACACTGGGGCTTAAAACAAAGCCCACCCGTGACAAAGACTCAGAGGAACCTGCTAACCATGCCACAGCCCTTCATTACCATATATACTTCGCAGACTACTTTTCAGACTGCTGTCAAGGACCATTATTCTCACCGTTAAATTCACTAGCTAAATGGCACGATTCAGCTACATAAGCTTGGGCAGTAATAGCAAGTGCCTCCCAGGGCCAGGCAGGAGATGCATATGGGCCCAGCAGGCCTTGAGACAGAACAGCGAGCTGCTGTGTGCAGCACACCCAAGCATGTCATGGTGTAGTGGCTGCTCTGTTCCAGCTGAGGGGCCGGGTGGGCCCACAGGCTCAATGTTGCCAGAGCTAAAATTTTCAAGGGAAGCCAGAAATTCAAAACTGTGCATAAAATCTCCTGCTATTTAACCATTATCCTAATTTAAACATTTAAAAGTAGTGCCAAGCAAACAAAACGCATGATCTCTGCTGTAATGAGTTCTCAACAGGTTAAAAAAAACAAAAAACACAAATACATAACTGGATGTCTTCTAAAATCTCCTCTACCTCTAAAATTCTAACATTCCACAGTCTTTAGATTTATACTCTGAGAACGAAAGGCCAGTGAATCAGGTGAAACAGCAGGTGTTTATTAAATATGATGTAAACAAAAGGGCACAATGAATACCTAAGAAGCTTCGTACACGACATGGTGGAACAGGAGAAGAGAGACCTGGCCCAAGCCTCGGGCGCCCCTGAGCTCCTGCCCAGCTCTGCTAATTAGGTGGGCAGCCTGGGCTCGCTTACAGGTCAGTAACCCCTGGGCCAAGAGCTCAACAGGAATCTTAGGATGTTTCAAAGGACAGAACACAAGGAAAAGGACCGTGAATAAGGTACTGTTTTTGAAAAATAAGAAACTGATTTCTGACCTCAAAGTCAATGAGCTGTAAATCTGCTACCAGGGTGCTCAGGAGCCCGCTGTTGTAGAGTTCTTGAGCGAGCTGCGCCACCGCCTCTGTTTGTGGCTCTTTCTCATTCGTGCCATACAGAATTTCTTTCATGGCAACCAGATTTTTGGAAACTTCTTCTGTAGCCTAGATTTGGGGGGAGAGGAGAGAAACAACTCATTAAAAAAAAAAAAAAAAAAAAAAAATATATATATATATATATATACATACACACATACCTACACTTGTTAAACACCTTCTCTCTACATTACCTGCCCAGAAAGCTACGTAAAAGACACAAAAGTGTGCAAGCCCTGTGCCTGACCTGGGAGCTGAGCACTGTGGACATGTGTACACGTGGGCCCCGACACATGTGTTCGAGGAGGGGCCGGCAGGTTACAACATGCACCCTTGAATACTGCCGACAGTGGTACTGTAGCAGGAACAGAACAGGGAGGGAAAGTTTAATCCGCCCCACCTGGCAGGGAAACAACACGGAAGAGGCACCTGAGCTGACCAGACAACGGGGAACACTGACAAGCAAGAATGAGGGAAAAGGAGACTGAGGACAAAGGAGAGGCATGAGATGCGGATGAGGGAGCGGGAAGAGCAGAGGGTCTGTCCAAGAAAAGGCATGGGGGAAATAAGGGAATGACACAGAAGGGGGCTTTGAACGTAGAGCTAAAATGTTAGGAATAAATAAAAAATCACTAAAGAGCCTCCACTTCTGGCCAAGACGGAGGAACAAGCGGCCAATTTACCTTCCTCCATGAAAAAGATGATAAAATAGAAATTATACGAAACAATAAATTTTAAACCCTGAACTTCGGACAGCACAGGGCAGTGATGCTTGAGAGGAGGGAAACGAATGAAGTGAGGCTCACACCTGCCCCAGCTTATTGCCTGGAGAGGGTTTCCAGGCCACATCACAGGGAGGGAGAAGGCAGGCAGAACCAGCCGTCTCCACAAGTCGAGGAGACAGCTGGGAAACTGCAGGGCAGGGTACCAGAGAGGAGAGAGATTAGTTTCTGTGGTGGAGTGCTCATAAGCAGGTGCATGGGAGGAACACACCCAAAGTCAGGGAACAGCCATGGAGCTCTTTCCAGGCAGCCTGCCCATCTCTGGTCTTCTCCAGAAAACGCCCTGTCAGCTTCTGTAACTGTTCTTTAAGGAAGGGGGGGGGGGGGGTGCTAATGTCCCAATCCCATCTAGAATGGAATGATGCAGATGACACTAGACCACAACCTCCCTGTAAATGTCACAAATGTTACTGTACCCTGAGGCTACCATCAAGAATTTCTGCAACTTAGTCAGAGAATTCATTTGAAGCCAGGTCTCTGAATGACACTGCAATGAAGGCTTTAATTTGGCCTCATGAACAGCCCATCATTCAACTCTGTGGAGGTAGCTCTAGACTCTGAAGGACATCCAACATATCAGCTATCACTCTCATATTTGCAATCATCCGCGGATCTGACACGGCCACCTCCCATGGCCTCCATCATTAACCACAACACTGAAAAGGAAATAACTGAATGGAACCCACCGTTATGCCTTTGAATCGTCATACTCTTTTCAGTAACAATCTACTAATAATCTTTGGGCATGGTCCTCAGTGACTTACATATAAACTTATTTCCAAATCATATGCAAACGACTTTCTGTTAAATACTTTGATAAAATACGAAAACATTTGACCCATGAACCACAAAAAGGTTTGAACTATGCTAGTCCACTCACACGTATCTTTTATAGGACAGTACTATAAATGTATTCTCTCTTATGATTTTCTTAGTAACATTTTCTTTTCTCTAGCTTACTTTAAGAATACAGCATCAAACATATATAACATACAAAACGTGTTAACTGTTTATTTTATTGGTAAGGCTTCTGGTCAACAGCAGGCTATTAGTAGTTAAGTTCTGGGGGAGTCCAAGGTTGTATATGGACTTTTGACTGTGTGGGGGGGGGGAAGGCAGTGGCCTTATCCCCGTGTTGTTCAAGGGTCAACTGGATACTATTTCTTCCACATTTCCTGAACATAAGAAAACAAGATAAAGTTAATTTGGTGTGATCTTTTTGTTAGGCCTATGTTGATTTCTAAGGACTACTACTTTCTTTTCTAAATGTTTAAAATCATCCTATTAATCCCATACAAAACCTTATTCAGTACCAATGATAAACAGAATCTCTAACTTTTCCAGTCTGCTGTTACTACCCTGTTCTGTTAACGCCTTAGATTTCTGATCGCAGTTCATCATCCAATACATCAATTTTAAGCATCCCCAAATGTACTTTTTGGGGGCCAGTAGGTAAAATCATTTATCAGTAGTCAATGTTCTCTTGCAAACTAAGTACATGTGTTACCTCTGTAATTTCATTGTATTCGTCTTTATCCTTCAGACGATTTTCTTTGACAGGGAGGAACCTGCCATTCAGCAGGCTTTCGGAGTGTATTATCTGTGGGTTTTGTACCAGTGACCCTAAGTAGTAGGCCTCAGCCCCCTGTGCTCCTCTGGCTAGCTTACCGTTGTGAGGCTCTTGGTAACCTTTCACATGCCTCAGCTTACAAATGCTCTTCTTTGAAGTCACGAGTTTAGATCTGAATCCAGACCATACTCTGTGCTGTCTTCCGACAGCAAAAGGCAAATAAGAAGGAGGGGGGTGATAGTTAAAAGGTATGAAGTTTCTTTCTGAGGCGATGAAATGTCCTAAAATCGACTGTGGTTATGGTTGCACACTGCGAATAAACTAAAAACCACGGAACTGTGTGAGTTACCTCAATAATGCTACTTAAAAGAATAGGGAGGAGAGAAGCAAGGAAACAGAAAGCAACTTACAGTATTTCTGAGATGAAAGGCAACCTAGACCTGCTCTTCTTCCCTCTCAGAAGACAACACTGTCACCTGTATTATGGGTGGTGGCGGGATGCGGGGGGCTGGGGGGGGGGGGCACCAATGGCATTCCCACATCTGCTAACCACTGTACTCATCTGCTTATGCTGATCCTTCTGGATTCCACTCACTCTCTGGCTTTCTCAGGAACTCAACATGTCTGTTTTCTCACCTCCTTCTCTAGTCAACTCCCTCTCACTTGTTTTTCCCCCAATCAGGTTTTAAATATGACCAAAAATCATTAACAAAATCAAATAAGCTCTCCTTTGACCAACCACACAGAACCTTCCCGGCTACTGCCCACCCGTAATTAAGCCTCTAAAAAGCATCTACCTGTGAGTGCTACAGTCCACATCTCCTTCCTAGTCACTTCCAGCCCAATCCCATGTGGCTTCTCCACTGAGTACATTACAGCTTTCAGCCAGTCACCAATGACCTGCCTGCCAGGAAACACAATTCTCAGTCTTTAGTACATGTCAGCTCTTGGCAGCATTTAAAGGTGTTGATTACACCCTTCTTTTAAAACTGCTCCTCCCCTGTCCTCTGTGACTCACCACCACCCTAATTTTTCCTGCCTGTCTCCCTGGTTGCTCCTTCTTGGCTCGTCCCTCTTGAAGAGGCCATTTAAATATTGGGAATTCCTCAAGGCAGGGTACAAGGCCTCTTCTTCTCGTTCTATCATCTCTCCCCCAGTGATGTCATCTACACCCACAGCTTTAATTAACACCTAAATGCAGATGCCTCACAGATTCCTATCTCTAATCCAGTTCTCTTACTAGTACATTCCGCAGCCTACTTGAAATGTCTCCACTTGAATGTCTTGAGGTACCACAAACCCAATGCTACCAAAACCAGAACTCCTGATCTTGCCCTAATGCCTGATACATTTTTCTCTTGTTCTCTATTTCAGGGGATGATACCACTCCCGCTGCTCTTGTGAATGTCAGAAACTCAGAAGCCATCTTCAACCCTTTCCTCTTTCTCACCCCATCCCAATACCTAACTCAACACCGTGTCTCCCCAATCCATCCATTTATCCCCATACCACCACCACCCACGTCAGAGTTCCCATAATTCTTGCCTGGGCTATAGTTTACTGACTAATTTTCTTGAATTCCCTATAATCCATTCTCCGTATCACAACTAGAATGATCCTTTTTTTTTTTTTTTAAGTTTATTTATTTAATTTGAGAGAGAGAGAGAGAGAGCATGAGTTGGGTAGGGACAGAGGGAGAGAGGGAGAGACAATTTTAAACAGGCTCCGTGTTGTCAGCGCAGAGCTCAACGCAGGGCTTTGAACTCACAGACCGTGAGATCATGACCTGAAACTGAGATCAAGAGTCAGATGTTTAACTGACTGAGCCACCAGGGCGCCCCTAGAACGATCCTTTCTTAGCACAAATAAGATTGTCATTACCTTTGCTTCAAATGCTCTAATTACCTATTGCTCTCGGGATGGAGAAAATTTCTTAACGTGGCCTGTAAAACCCTGCATGTTCCGACCCCGTCTTACCTTACCCTGGGCTACAATTTCTCCCCCACTATCTCTACGTCAATACTCTGGTCACACTGGAATTCTTTCAGGATCCCTGCGCATGTGGTCTGCCAGGCCCACGCCCTGCCCCCACCTCCCGGCCACCTCACATTCTTCCTTCATGGCTCAACTCAATGCTCACTTCCTCAGAGGTGATCTTTCTAGGTAAATTCCATCATACATTCACCACCACCACGTACTTCTTTTCTCACGGTTGCATGTAATTCTGCTTTTCCTTGTGATTTCTAATTAACGTGTCTTCTTCTGCTCTGTCAGGAGCCCAGTGCTTGCAAGTGTGCTATACACAGCTGATGAATGGCTCAACATCTGCATCATGATCATCGGGATGTAAAAAAAATCCAAATGAAAACCGAACATGGGGAAATATGATGTTATCACACCATGAAGCCAACGAATTCCTAAGACGTAGTGCATCCAAGAAAGGTAATCTACCTGACAGAGCTACATCAGTGAGCAATGAACATAAATCCCTGTGTTGTCACAGAGAACAATCTGGAAGAAGACACCCCAAACTGAGTATAGTCTGCCTATGGCAACAGGTAAGAAGAATATGAATATATATATGTATATTTAAAGTTTATTTATTTTGACAGAGAGAGAGAGAGAGAGAGAGATCGAGGGAGAGAGTGCACACACATGTGTGAGAGCAGGGGTGGGGCAGAGAGAGGGAGAGAGAATCCCAAGCAGGCTCTGTGCTGTCAGCATAGAGACTGACTCGGGGCTCGATCTCACAAACTGTGAGATCACAACCTGAGCTGAGATCAAGAGTTGGATGCTTACCCAACTGAGCACCCCAAGGAGAATATTTTCACTTTTCACTTGCTCTATTTCAGATCTGTATATTTTACAATCCACATTTTATTTTTTTTAAAGGAGCAGAAAAATTAAGGGAATGAGATAAATAGATCAAAGTGCCTACTACACTGGTGTTGATTTATCTTCTTTAAAAAAAAATTTTTTTAATGTTTATGTGTATTTGAGAGAGGGAGAGAGAGTGTGAGCAGAGGAGGGGCAGAGAGATAGAGACAAAGGATCTAAAGTGGGCTCTGTGCTGACGCAGTGAGCCAAATGTGGGGCTTAAATCCATAAACCGTGAGGTTGAAACACGACCTGAGCCGAAGTCGGACACCCAACCGACTGAGCTACCCAGGTGCTCCTGATTTATCTTATCTCTGCTTCTGTTCACTTTTTTCACTCCTCCCCAGAAGATATCCCCTCTAAATTTCTAAAACTTCTAACAAATACTAGTATTACATATGTAAGTAGTTTACATATGTAAGTAGTAACTAATCACACCTTGAAAATCAACAGTGCCACAAACAATGCCAAATGAAAAGCTAAAGACTGGAATGAGTTTAACAATAAAAGGCTAACTTGAACTCGTCAGAAACCGAGAGTGGCACTGGGGACAGGAGACTTCCAAACCTGGGCATAGCGCGCTCTCTCTGTATCTGAACATGTAGCTTCACTCCTGCCATATTCAGATAAGACTTCATAATGAGGAAATCCATGGTTAGTTAGCATCTACAGAGGATAATCAGCAGCATGATATGAAAAAACTAAACCTCATCAATCTTGTTATTTACTAGCAGTCCTGATAAATGAGAGATTAGGTGCATATTTCAATTGAGGACTTTTAATTTTATGCATATTTCAACTGTTTCTGTGATGTCTGTTCCATATGACATGGATAATTATAAGCTGATTAAACTACAACTAAAAAAAAAAAAAGAAGAAGAAGAAACCTGTCCAAATTTTACTAAAACATGATCAGAAAACCTTAAGAAGTATTTCACCTGAAAAGGTGATGTGGCGGGTGTTTACTGAATGAAGATACAAGAGAGAACAGATACCCTCGTCTGTTCTTGTGTAGATTTGGCTTAGTTCTCTTCATCAGCATTCACACTGGTGACCCCGCCTAGCCCCCCCATCTCTGACCTGCTTGCATTAAGTCAACATGTTCTCTGCCTCTCTGACCACATCCTCCTTACTGCACCTCCTTGTCTGTCCCTTCACACCTCATGAGTAAGCTACTCACACCTGCATTTCTCCAAGCCCTATACCCTTTCAAACTGCTGAGATCATCATGTCACCTAAGCCACTGGGCTCCTTAATGACCACGTGGCCTATTCTGCTAAGACTGCATGTTTTAGTGCTGCCCGTGCCCACAGCTCCAGGTCTCTTGCCCCTCTAAACGTTGGATGTTCTTCACTGGAACTTTCTCTATTTCAGCAACCAGGGTTCTGAGCACCGTACAGAAAGTGCCAGAACCTGCGGACACTTGGTTTGCCAAAGTTCATGCTGTTCAATTGCCTTCAATCCAGTCAGAAACATTTCTACAAACTGGATTATTTCTAACCAGTAACTCCCAGCAGCAGATGTTTCAAAACTGCTCTACTTTCCTCAAGAGACTTCAGTCTTTCTCTCTGCTCCCTATCTGAACATCTAGCTTCACACCTTCCATGCTGAGATAAGACTTCATAATGAAAACATCCCTGACTTCCTCCATCCATCTTGATGTATTTCTGCCATGCTCCATCTCAACTCTGGACACACACCATAATCACTTGGGGCCTTGAAAAAAGATGCCCCATCCCCCCGAGAGACTTATTAATGACAAAAGGAAAAATAGTACTTTCACAGGCAGACACCATCATACATGAGATCAAAGTAAATGGCAACGAGACCATTGAGCTCATAGCCTCCTGAGGAGGCGCTGCAAAGGGTACAGCATTCTGTGATTTTCTTGCCAAAAAGGCCTCACCTGCATTGAATCAGAAGGAAACATCGGCCAAACCCAAACAAAGAGACAGTCTACAAAATAACTGGCCAGTACTTTTCAGAAGTGTCAAGGTCACAGAAGTCAACAGAAGACCGAGACACTGTTCCAGATTAAAGGAGAGCAAGGAGACGTCACAACTAAATGCAAAGTGACATCCTGAACTGCATCCTGGTCCAGAAAAAGGACATGAGTAGGACAACTGATGGAATTTGAAAAAGATCCATGGATTAGTTAACAGTATCCTATAAATGTCAGTTTCCGGATTCTGATCATTAGACTGTGGTTATGTAAAATGTTAACATTTAGGGAGGCTGGGTGAAAGGTACTCTCTTTGCAATCATTTTGTAAGAATAAAAAGTTCATCTACTTTCTTATTTTGCTTTTTCTTCACAGGTGAGAGGCATCTCTCCTTAGTTCCAAGGCTGATGGCTCAATATATGTGTGCTGGAGAAAAGGCCCCTAAACATACAGTCTGGTCTTTCCTCAAGTCCCCCCATGTGCCATTTTGCCAGTTGTGTGGCCTTGTGGAAGGTGTAGATTCCATACCTTCAGACCTGAGATTCCAAATAAAGGTTCTCCCTATTTTCTACTGCCCTCTCCTCTCCTCACCTTCCTGCCCTGATATCTTTGTGTCTCCTCAAGTGACCCTGAATGCTCACACTACTCCTCTGCACCCTCGGAACCCCCACATTCACAAAGCCTTCCCTCACTTCCCCCACTCTCATCCTCTGATGCCACAGCAGTTGCTACGCTGTTTCCGCCCCTGGCCTTGTAGCCTTAGATCTTCTCTCTACCTCGCATTTCCCTAACTTACCCTCGGGCTATGGAAAAGGCTTGCTTACACTTTTTTATCCCCTCCCCTCTCCAATGTCTGAGATGGTGACTTACACGTGGCCTGACTTCATGATTTTATTAACTGACTAAACCAAGCCTCTTATTAGTCGAACACGGTGTTGTGGGACACAGACGCTACCCTCGGGTGTCCACTGAGCATCACATTAAGTTTCATGGGCACAGACTACTAACAGCAGCCAATTGTTTTACAAATACATGCTCATGAAGAAAACCATGCGGAACAATTACACCCCTCATGACCAGCCACTCACGTGACTGGAAAACGATGTGGCTCATGCCTCACTAATCGTGCTGCTGCCCTGTCTGGGTGAGAAGCACAGAACTGTAAGTTCTTAGTTGTTTTCTCGAGGCTTTTGAGCCACACATAGTGGGAATTTGGGGATACCCCACAGAGCGGAGTCACAGGGACAAGAGTCCGGGGCTTGGTAAAGCTTCCTGGAATCAAGGCTCCAAGGTGAGAAGCCTTGCTGCTAACTGCCAGAGGCGAGGCATATTAATCCTATGCCAGGAGCCTTGCTGACTTCCACCTACAGCTTACTGGTAACAACTTCATCTCCAATTAGTATCTTCAAGAAATATTTTAAAATTTAACAATGTAAGTTACAGGATCAACCTAAAGCCGTAACCACCAATACTCCGAAGTTCACCTCCCACGCTCACTTCACTAGTAACGATATCAGATCCATACCTCTTTCCCTCCCAGCGTGAGGACACAGGAACTACTTCAAATTTTTAAGTGTAGTATCCATATGATAACCTCTCCAATTAGAACTAAGGCTGGGAGCCTCTGCACCACCTGGTTTCCCATTAAAAAATACAGTGAAGTGGCAAAATAATTGGTAAGCCAAACATTGGTGAAAATGGCCTATCTCAAGACCACCAACAACTCAGAAGGTTTCGTGTGAAATCTCTTGCCTTAGCCCAATGTTCCCACAGCACCCATCACTGTACTATTTTACTGTCATTAGGGGCAACCACTAGGCACAAAGTAGTGATACAAAAATACCATTTTAGAAGAGGAGAGACTCACTCACTCATTAGTGCTTGCAGACCATGTCCCTAAAGTGCTCATGTCCCTTTTCACCCTCCTCGTCTGGACCCAGGCCCAAATACTCAGTAGATCTCAAAGTGGCCTCACAGTAGGAATGCGAGGTGACAAGGTAGCTACTCATAGGTGCAGGCACAGGGTTGTATCTGGTGGGGTGTAAGACTGGGTCTGCCCGCTCTCTTACCCCCAGTTTTTAATACTGTTACTAGGTAAGCCTAATGTTAAGATACAAAGCACACTGGAAAATAAACACAGCTAAAGTAGTATGTTTAAAGTACAGATATGCCTGATTGCAAAATTAAAAGGTAAAAAACCCTTTAAAAAAAGATATTCTACTTCATAATGATAATTAAGTTAAAATGGTCCAATATGTTTTCCCTCCTACCAGAGGCAAAGACTTCTAAAAGATACACTGGGGGGGGAGGGGGGTGAAAAATAAAATGAAACAACACACTAGATGGCAATTTGGCAAAATGTAGCAGAAAGTTTTAAAAGGTGCAATCTCTATGAATCCCACATTACACCTCTAGGAATCTATCCAAGGGAAATAGAGAATTATGCAAAGATGTAAGTATAAGCAGTGTGATTTACAATAGCAAAGAATTAGAAAAGTTATCCCACTGACCCGGTTAAATTATAATGTACCCATAAAACAGAAGACCACAGCAAGCTTTAAAAATAAGTAGATCTCTACTGACATGCAAAGATGTTAACATTAAAATGAAAACATAAACCGGGTTACAGAACGGTATGATCCCACATTCATTTACTTATTTGCCCCAGAGACAGAGTGAGAGGGAAGACACTAGAACAAGAATGAGAATCTAGAAGGATATCCCACCATGTCAACACTAGTTATTTCATGTAGTAGTGGAATTAGGAGGATAAAGCTCCTAAAGATAAAGATACACATATAGAAATCAATCAACTATTAGACATAACGAAAGGAGCACAGCTCTCTCAGACACGTGCACCCCCATGTTACCCACAGAGTGCTCCAGAAAAGAGAAAACAGAAGGTGCCGATGTCAGCCTCCTCTTGCCCCCCAAATGATTTCAAATGAACAGGACTGTGGCAGATAGATGCTAAAGTAAGGAGAAAGAATCTGATGACTAAGGTTGTGAGCCAGGAATACAAAGGCAACATTTCTTTTTCTTTCCTTTTTCTTTCTTTCTCTCTTTCGTCCTCTCTTCCGTTCTCTCTCTTTCTTTCTAAAGATTTTATTTTTAAGTAAACTTTACGCCCAATGTGGAGCTCAAACTTACAGCCCTGAGACCAAGAGTCGCATGTTCCACTGACTGAGCCAGCCAGGCACCCCAAGGCAACATTTCTTAAACCAGTCAGTCAGGAGGAGAGGGACCAATTCTCTCAGAGAAAATGAATCATGAAATGAACTGTTAAGTTTGAGTGATGCTGCAGTATGCAATCAGAGCACCTTAAGTGTTGAAAGAGACATCAGCAATCCTCCAAATAAGTGGCTTTTAAATCCTTTTGGGGCCACTGATATTCTGTTCTCTACTCTGTCCATAATCATTTTTTCAAAATAAAAATCTTATGTAGAATCCCAATATACAAATGAGGATAAAGGAAAACTAAAAAAATGTACAAAGGGAGGAGCGCCTGACACCAGGGCCTGCTTCTCGATCTCGAGCACACACCCTTGGAACGTCAGGCTTAAAAGCAAACACACACACACAAAACACACATTTTCACCTGCCTCCACTTCTAACCACACTAAAACTCCCTGCTATAATCTGTCTCATTAGAAGTATCAAGTTCCTCTAGATAAGCAGGTAGCAAACTTTTTGTGGGTCATATAGTCTCTGTCACAACTACTCAACTCTGCCACTGCAGCAGGAAAGCAGCCACAGACCGTGTCAATGGATGGGCATGTGTTTATAATACTACTTTATTTATTAAACCAGGTAAGGGGCCATCCTGGGCTGCAGTTATTGACTCATGCTCTGGAAAGTATCTGGTGGGTAGAAAATAGGCCAAAGGGTACATGACCCTAGAGTTGGCTACAGACAAGCATCACATCCTCTCAATTCTCCCTCAGAAACCTAGTCTCCTATCTCAATCCTCCTTATCCTTTCATGTTCCCTCTCACCGGAGTACTCTTACGAAGTGCATCTTCTGCCATTACGTCCATCTTCTCCAACACACTTCCCATCTCGCCCCATCTCTGACTGAAACGCAGCTGGTGGGAATGAGAAGTGGTATGGCAACTCTGGAAAAGAGTTTGGCGGATTCTTGCAAAACCAAACGTAACGGTTACCTTATGACTCTTGTACTCTTGGGCATTTATCCCAGAGGAATGAAAACCTATGTTCATACAAAACCCGTACAAAAATGTTCACAGCTTTATCTGTAACAGCCAAAGACTGGAAACAGTCTAGATGTCCCTCAATGGGTGACTAAACACACTGGGGTATATCCACAGAATGGACTGAAACTCAACAATCCGGAGGAATTACTGCTACTCAAAACTACCTGCATTGATCTCGTGGGAATTAAGCTGAATGGAAAAAAGCCAGTCTCAAAAGGTTATACATACACTGCATGATTCTATTTATAAAATATTCTTTTTCTTTTTTTTTTTTTTAATTTTTTTTTCAACGTTTTTTATTTATTTTTGGGACAGAGAGAGACAGAGCATGAACGGGGGAGGGGCAGAGAGAGAGGGAGACACAGAATCGGAAACAGGCTCCAGGCTCCGAGCCATCAGCCCAGAGCCTGACGTGGGGCTCGAACTCACGGACCACGAGATCGTGACCTGGCTGAAGTCGGACGCTTAACCAACTGCGCCACCCAGGCGCCCCTAAAATATTCTTGAAATAACAAGATCACAGATTTGTGGTTGCCAGCAAGGGTTAGGGAAAGGGGGAGAGGAGATGGGTGTGGCTATAAAGGGGTAGCAAGGGGGGGGCACTGCGGTGATGGAACAGTTCTGTGTCTCGATTGTGGTGGTGGTTACAAAATAACCACATAGCTACACAGACAAAATTGGTGAGATGTGAACTAGGCCTGTGGACCCCACCAATGTCAATTTCCTGGTCCTGATATTGGACACAGTCATGTGCCATGTTACCACTGGGGGACACTGGAGGAAAGGCACATGGCATCACCCCGTATACGTTTTTGCAACTTCCGTAAATTAATAATTATTTAAAAATAAATTTAAAACAGAGCAAAACAACGACAACAAAGATTTCTCCAGCTCCCTCGGTGTCTCTTTAGGTTGTACAAAAGGCCTTTTTCAATCCACCACAACCTACATCTGTAGCCTCACTTCCCACCACAATCCTCTATCCAGTCACCCCTATCTGGTCATCCTGAACTTGTCACCATGCTCTGGACATTCCATTCCTTCTCACACTTTGCCTGGCAATGCCCTAAAATCTAGTTCCAATACCACTTCAAACCTAACTTTCTACATGTACCTCTCCCCGACAGAGGCCATAACTGCTTTATCCCCTTGGTTCCCACAGAACTTCATTCCTACCTCCAAGCCTCTGTATACTATAATATTTATATACCTATTTCATCTAGTAGATTATAAACTCCTTAAGAATGGGGATAAAATTTGATCCATGTGCCCATCTATCTGCCCACATATATGAGGGCACTAAAATGTCTGTGGATTCAATCAAGTTGGGAATCATCTTTTGTAGAAGATGACAATGGAGGTAATGAAGTCATCTTTTGCCAGAGACTGTCCTTCCAACCACTGTGCACATGAAACTTGGCATAAGGAAACATAATTCAGATGGGAATCATTGTTTATAAAGCATTCTTTTTTAGAAACAATTTTGAAATGACCTATTAAGCAGAATTTTCCATGCTTCTGTTCACCATTAGTTTATATAATCGAGTTTATTATAATTTACATGTGACTAGTTTTTATTGAGAAATGTCTCAAAAGAGCCCAGATTTTGGGGGGACTGGGGAGGGAGGCTTAAATAATTTATTATTTTGTCTTATATTTTTATATTTTTGCATTTCTTTATACCCATTTTAGCAAAAAAAAAAAAAATCATTTAGCAAACCAGAGTCTTCTAAACACGTAGCAATCTATATTTAATACCTTAAATATCAATTCATTCTCAAAAAGGGATCTATTAAATGATCTCATTGAAAAAAAGTAAGTTCTTAAAGCAAAGTAAATTAAGATAAAGGATGAGATGAAATCTAAAAGTAAACTGAAACATGTTGATGCCACTGATAAAAGCAATTCTATTTTCACAGTAATTCTTGTGTTAATTAAAAAAAAAAAAAACTCCTATAAACACACACACACGTGCACCTCTCTACTAAAGAAAATGTCTGAGTCTTCTAAGCGGAAAGATCATGGGCTAAGAATAACCTATTAATAACCTTATGGTGTCAAAGATTACTCTAAACAAGTTTAGTAACCATGAGTCACTATTAAATGGCCATGCTAGGAAAGGCTACTCCCTCTGCCCCTCTTAAATATGCCAACATAGAGCAAACTTATTCCTCTCATGAAATGAGTGAATATAGCTATTCAACACTGTGAACACATACATTCACAGCGATGAAGGGACCCAAGTATAAGCTGAACAAGGCAGTCATACCTTCTTTATATAGCATGCCGTGGGCAAAGAGTATGTAAATAGTCATTACATACACAGATTTATGTGGCTGTTAGCAATGAAAGAAAAAATTCCACTCCATCCCACTCCACCCCCATGCCCTAGTTACCTAAAAATAAGGATGGTAAGATAAACCATTTTTTTCCTAAAGGTATAAGGAGAGTAGTTTTTAAATTCTTTTAAAAAGGTGTGACACGGGTCCTAAGGGATTAATCTATTTGTATTATACACAAGTCATAATATGGCAACTGTGTACAATATAAAACAAGTAAAAATATCAACACGTTACAAATCGGGGAATAAGCACTCAAATGTTGTATTTATCATTTTGTCCACAAGATCACAAGAAATGAATGAGAAAATGCACTTGGATGTAATGAGTAAATCAGAAACAGGCATAGTTTCACAATGGGTTTGGCAGAACTGGGAGTGAATTCCATCTCTGACTCCAATACAATGGGTTATATTAGAAACAATAGCTTTCTTCATGTGGATCATGAGAATAACAACAGGAAACTGCTCTACCTCGAAATAAGATGGATGCCTATGCTCTACGAAGGCACGTTGCAAAATACAGTGCTGTATGCACGTGAGGATGTGTCAACCATGAAAGCCTGTATTCCTTTCACAAGAACTAAGTGGGCTCTTAGCCCACACCAAATACATACCCTTTCCCATTCCTTAGGAGACAGAAATCTGCTATCTCATAAGGAAGACAATTTCCACCTATTATTTTTCCTCACAGCAAGATGAAATTGGACTCCCTGTTTTACTTCCACTGACAGGTCTTTGTTCTATCTCCTGCGACCATCTAGAACCTTCCCTTTCCTCATACGAGATATTCCCTTAAAAACATTTTACTAAGAGCCTAGGGCCCACATTTTATTCTTTCTCTACTTCACATCTCCAGTTCATTCGATTATTCCTCATGGCAGAGTTCTCAATTTCTGTGTCAGCTGGTCACTCCTCTCTCAACACATTTTAGTTTCTCTACATTTTCAAGTAAGGATTTGTCTACTCAGAGCAGATGATCACTTTGAATTTAAACAGTGTATTTCTATTATTGCCACCTAGGCTTTCAACAGTCTTTCTGGGTATTCTATGACATGATCTATTCTCAGGGCAAACATATGTGGTTTGTAAGCCAACTCTATCTCAGTTGGTCCATGGATAGTCTTTTCTTACTCTTTACTGACTTATAACTGACATACAACAAACCACAAAGATTTAAAGTGTACAATTTGGTAAGTTTGGACTTACGTATACACCCATGAAACCATCAAGACAGTAAACATATCCATCACCACTAAGAATGCTCTGTAGTCCCATACTTTGCCAACCTCACTCTAACCCTCCACATCCCTGCCAATCCCAAAGCAACCCCTGATCTGCTTTCTGTCATTATGGCTATCCATAGAGTATTGTATAAATAGAAGCATACATTATGTACTCTTTATAGTCTGGTTTCTTTCACTCGACCTCATTATTTTGAGATTTGTTCATGTTGTTGTGTACAGCAACAGTTCCTTCTTTTGTGTTGCTGAGTAGTATTCCATTGTACGGAAGCACCACAACTGGTTTATTTACACACCTAGGCTGTTTCCTATTTTAGACTATTACAGATAACGTCGCTATGAACAGTTATACACAAGTCTTTGTGTGGACGTAGATTTCTTGTTCTCTTGCGTAAATACCTACGAATGGGATGGCTAGATGTAAGTTTAGCTTTTTAAGAAACCGTCAAACTGCTTTCAGAAGTGGTTTATCATCTTACATTCTCACCACTTCCAGATGTTCTACATAATAATCTACATTTGCTATAGCCCAAGTTTTCAAGTTTTGCCATTTTAATAGGTGTGTAGTGGCATCTTCTCATGGTTTTACTTTGCGATTCCGTAATGATAAACATCTTTTCAAGTGCTTATCTGAAATCTGTATATTTTCTTTGAAGAAGTGTATATTCAGATTTCTTGCCTGGTTTTTACTGGATTGTTTGCTTCCATATTGTTAAGTTTTCAGAGTTCTTTACATATTCTGGATGCAATCTTTCATCAGATATATGCTTTGCAAAGATCTTCCACCATTCTGTGGCTTGTCTTTTCAGTCTTTTAACAGTGTCCTTTTAAAAAGTTTTCATGTTGATGAATTTCAATTTATTTTTTCTTTTAATAGAGTATGCTTTTGGTGTCATATCTAAGAATGCTGTGCCTAGCTCAAGGTCACAAAGATTTTGTTTTCTTTTAGAAGCTTTATGGTTTTAGGTTTTACATTTAGTTGTGTGATCCATCTTGAGTTAATTTTTGTATATGGCATAGGTTATGGGTTCAACATTTTTTTGCATATGTGGCTATCAAATTGTTTCAGTACCAATTGTTGAAACAACAACCCTTTCTCCATTGAATTGCATGTGCTCCTTTGTCAAAAACTTTCATATATGTGTAGATTTATTTCTAGATCCTGTTCTGCTTCCCTGTCCCATTTGTCTATGTTGATGCTACACTATTTTGATTATTGTACCTTTAGAATTATTGGTATTAGATGGTGTGAACCTTCCAACTTTGTTTTCGTTCCAACTTGTTTTGATTATTCGAAGTCCTTTGCTTTCCACACAAATTTTAGAACCAGTCTGCCACTTTCTATAAAAAGCCTGTTAGGATTGCAATGAATCTATAAATCAATTTGGGAAGAACTGACATTTTAACAATACTGAGGCTTCCAACCCATGAACAAGGTATATATCTCTCACTTATTTAGGTCTTTCAACTCTTAGCAATATATTGTAGTTTTCAAATGCACAGATCTTTCATTTGATTTGTAAGATTATCCCTAGTGTTTCATATTTTTGATACTACTCCAAATGTTTTTTTTTTCATTTTGATTTTGTAACCTGTAACCTTGCTGAACTTAGGTATTCTACTAGCTAGTAGTTCTACTAGCATTTTTGTAAATTCCTTCAGCTTTCCTAGGTTGTGTCACCCATACATAAAGACAGTTTTACTTCTTCCTTCCCATGCTTTTTATTTTTTTCTTAGCTGACTTATAGGCTAAAAACTCTAAGCACAAAGTTAAACAGAAGTGGTACTTTTATTTAACAGAAACTAAACAGACATCCTGTCTTCTTTTTTTACTCCTTTCTTATTTTTGATCTTAGACAT